>NC_056054.1:201436908-202061908 GCF_016772045.2 Ovis aries
TTGCTGAATGGATGCTACCTACCATTTAACCTTCCCCTGCCACTTCCCCAGCATGCTCCCTACACCCCACCCAGAATTTTCTCTTCTCTCAACATAGCACGTAATTTTACTCCTATGAGCATTTGGATGCAGTTTCCTAAGGCTAGAATGCCTTTTTTCCCGATCTGTTTGCAAAACTACCAATGTCAATCAAGAATCTATTCAAACAGCACTACACTAAGATGTTTTCCCCAAATGACGTTCTTGTTCCTCTCCTGCCCGTAGAACATCTTTCAGATCTCTGCTATAGGTCTTATCTCATTGTGTTTTACTTTATGTTGTCATTTCACTACACAGATGCTGAATTCCTTGAGCACAGGAACTATGTCTTACTCAGTTTGTATAATTCATCACGTAACACGGGTCATATCACATAGAGGTATTCAAAAAATATCTGTCAAATGAATGAGCCAAGTTATTGGAACGTCCGCCAACTCAAAGCTTATTCCCAAAGTAATAACTTCTTTTAAATCTGACTACTGTAAGATCAGTTGCCTTTTTTCATCGGATTTTGAAATTAGTTCTGTGATTTGAGAAGGTAAATTAAAAAAACCTAGTGCTTCATGAAATGTTTTAGAATATTTACTAGCTGTGTGACCTTGGGCAAGTTTCTTTTTGTATCTCCATTTCTTCATCTGTGAAATGGGCATGGTAATGGCATCTAATTTAAGACTGTTGCTAGGACTAAATAATGATAAAGTTTCTTTAACAGTGCTTGGCACACACTGAAGCTTAGCTATTAGTGTTACTTTTGGATTCTTAGGTAGGATAGAATCTCTTTATATCTATCACATGCGCAGAAAATCTTTATAAGTTTTGTATAGTCACCTTGAATGCTTTTGGGGGGATGAGGCAAAGTGTAAACATAAAACAATTAAAATATAAAAGTTTCAGATCTCACTGAGTCTCTTTGTTCTGTTGAGAGTGCTTTCTTTTGATATTTTTTAGAACTGGAATGATTACAGTCATCAGGCTTTTGTCTGTGATCATCTGTCAGATCTCCTTGAGCTGCTTTTAGACCCAGAGCAACTTACTGCATCATTTCATTCAACCCACAGTAGTCTAGTCTCTCGGGAAGCTGTTGTGGCACTCAGCTTTCTAATCGAAGGTACAGTGAGTGGAGCTAGGAAGATATATCCGCTTTATGAACTTGCGCTGTGGCAACCACTGCATGCGGAAACTGGCTTCTCAAAGACCTCTAAGACCTTTTCTTTCTACAAGCTGGAAGCCTGGTTGAGAACCTGCTTGACTGGGAATCCATTTGGTACATCTGCTTGCCTCAAGTCTGGGAAGAAATTGGCTTGGGCTCACCAAGGTATTTATTAACATCTTAATCTATATTAAATTGACTGACAGGTTATGGAACCTAGTATTTTCTGGTATATTAGTGATCACACATCTTTTGTGGAAGACCTCAAGTATATTGCTACTATAAAAGGGAAAAAGGGGAACATCTCTATTGTAAATGACTTTTTCTCAAGGCAGCAACAATCTCAGTTGACTCATTAGTCCAACTTGCTTTGGTTGCAACTAACAGAAACTCCAGCTTCAGTTAGTCCTTTCTGTGCTCTACTTTCGTCTTTTCTGGCTTGTTTTCCCTCTCACTCTCATGCTGATTTCCTTGAAGCTTTCCCATTTTCTGTGCCGCTTAGCAGAAATTGGCTATTCCTCAGTTATACCCTCATAGAGTTGTTGCAAAAATGAAGTTCTTTTAGCTATACAGACACAGGCAGACTAGCTATTTCTGAATTAGAAATTTAAATTCATAGTAGAGAGAATTTGGCTTTGGTTGCAAAGGTATCTACTTCTGATTGTCCAGTGATGGCTAACAGGATAGGTTCAGGTACTGTATGACTTCTTCGGGCCCAGGTATAAGTTTTAAGAGAAGAGGGCCTCAGATGTAGGTGCTACAGTAAGGCAAATGCCAGGCAGAATTAATAGGAAAAAACTAGAATATACTTTCAAAATCTCTGAGTTTCAGAGATAAAGAGAAAATAGTTTCCATGCAAATGTAAAAAAAAAAAAGCAGTTTTGTATCAAATTTTTGTAATGCTAAAATTCAGAAAACAGTTGAGCAACATCTATAATGATCCAAGTATTTTGCATGCAACCAAGTTATTGCTCTAGCATGAGGTCAGACTCTCAGGTATGTATGGCTCCTATAAACAGGAGACACTATATAATTGTTGATGTTGATAAAAGAAATATAGGTGCAAGTAAGTTTTAAACATTGTTAGGGTAAGTACTAGGAGGAAAAAGGACATCTGACCTCTTAGGATTATAAAATGTATAGATAGTAGGATTACAAGTAATTTTTATCTTATTTTACTTATAGTATTTAAAAGTTTTCTACAGTAGCCATATATTAATTTTCTAATAAAAGAAAACAATAAGAATTGTTTTAAAAGAAGAATAGTGTACTATGTGACCTCTCCACATCTGGCAGTTTTCTTTACAAGAGTGGTCCTGATGGCTTGCAGGGAAGTACAGCCTGAGAAAGCAATGATGTCATGGTGAGACTGTGTTAGGAGGGCAGCCTGCACAGAGTTTTTGAGTGTGAGTTTGTGCAAGGCAGCATGTCTGAGAGGAAGATGTACTCTCAGAAATGATCCTGAGAGTAAAGACATGAACCTAAATAGAATGCATGGAAGGATGTGGTAAGTAACTTAGAAGAAGTTCAGAGTTTGTATTATGGCAATTTAAAAAGAATATTTCAGAGTTGGGATGATAAATTAAGGTGAGTTGGGGAAGATATTTGAATTGCATCAGCTCTACCACTTACTAGCCATATGGCCTTAGGCACGTTACTTAACTTGAAGAGTAGACATGAAAAAAATCTTAGATCTATAGGCAATCTTGAATGGATTATTGTAGATTTCACCTTTTATTAAAAAGACAAAAAATTTAAAATTTGGCGACATACAGAAAAGCACAGAGAGTAGTATAGCATACACCTCTTTACCTGACACCCAGATCTAACACTTTTTAAACCTGTTATGTATCTAATTTTAGACATGTAGATATGTATAAGCTCATTTGGATGATGGGTTTCCTTTGAAACTATCTCGTTTGTATTTTTCTTAAATAGTTGAAGGGACAACCAAGAGAGCAAAGATTGCCTGTAATACTCACGTGGCCCCAAGGATGCACCGCATGGTGGTGATGAGCCAGGTTTACAAGCAGACGTTGGCCAAGAGCTCAGATACTCTGGTGGGGGCACATGTAAAGATCCATCGTTGCAACGAGTCTTTTATATATCTGCTCTCTCCCTTACGGTAAGCAGTCTTCATAGTGTTCTGACATTGTTACATCTTCTTTAGAATGGGGTTGGTCCTTTTATTTGTCATCACAGAATAATATCATAGTCAAACGTTTTTTAATCTTGTTCAAAGGAATTTACCTCATTTTTCAGATCCGTGACAATTGAGAAGTGCAGAAATAGCACCTTTGTCCTGGGCCCTATACAGACTGCTCTTCACCTCCATACCTGTGACAACGTTAAAGTCATTGCTGTTTGCCATCGTCTGTCCATCTCATCGACGACAGGTTGCATCTTTCACATTCTGACACCTACACGCCCCCTTATTCTCTCTGGGAACCAGAGAGTAACTTTTGCCCCTTTTCATACCCATTACCCGATGCTGGAGGACCACATGGCCAGGACCGGCCTTGCTACAGTGCCTAACTATTGGGATAATCCCATGATTTTGTGCAGAGAGAACAGCAGCCCAAGTGTCTTCCGACTCCTACCACCATGTGAATTCTATGTGTTTATTATTCCATTTGAAATGGAAGGGGACACAACAGAGATACCTGGGGGTCTTCCATCTGCATATCAGAAAGCACTGAGCCAAAGGGAAAAAAAGATACAGGTCTGGCAGAAAACTGTGAAGGAAGCTCGTTTAACAAAGTGAGTAGTTTCTAGAAGTAAGTAGTAACTTGTCTTATGTAAAACTCCACGGGAAGGCAAATTAATCTGCATGCATGCTCAGTCTCTCAGTCGTGTTTGGCTCTTTTGTGACCCCATAGACTGAAGCCCGCCAGGCTCCTCTGTCCATGGAATTCTCCAGGCAAGACTACTGGAGTGGGTTGCCTTTTCCTACTCCAGGGGATCTTCCCAATCCCCAGACCTGCGTCTCCTGCATTGGCAAGTAGATTCTTTATGACTGCACCATCTGGGAAGCCCCCCAAATTAATCTGCACATGTTTATGATTGTGCTAAACAAACAAAAAAGACAAAGTGTGTCTTTTGTTAAGGTCAGTATTCCAGGTACTGTTTGGTTGGGGGATGGGAGCAAGTGCATACTCAAGTATTAGACTCCCTCCTTTTTTTTTTGGTATAGTAAATTTTTTTTTTTTATACACAAAAAAACACTTTGTATTGGGGTATAGCCAGTTAACAATGTTGTGATAGTTCCAGGGGAACAGCGAAGGGACTCAGCCATACATAATACATGTATCCATTCTCCCCCTAAAATTCCCTCCTACCCAGGCTGCCACATAACACTGAGCAGAGTTCCATGTGCTATACAATAGGTTTTTGTTAGTTATCCATTTAAAATATAGCAGTATGTACATGACCTTCCCAAATAGACTCTCTCCTTTTAAGAAGCTTCAGTTTAACTGGCAGATATAAGACTTAAATGAAGGACCGTATATAAGGTCAATCATAAATGGATTACTTTTAGTTTTTAATTTTCTCCTCTGCACTATATTGGTGGTTTTCAAATGGTTGTGTATCAGGATCATCTAAAGAGCTTGTTAAAAATACAGGTCCTGGCTCCTCTACTCTACAGATAGACTTCCCAAAAGTGGATTCCTAATGCTGGTCCATGGACTCATGCCAGTTTTTGTCAAAGTTCCTAATTAATAGTAAATTGTGAAAAATAAGTACAGTGTTTTTAAGTAGTGCTAAATTTAGTCAACTTAGAATACTGTCTTTTATTCTGAAATTGTTTCTTTCTTACTTTGTAGGTACTGAAGTATCTTGTTTTTAATAACATGCTTGATATAATAGATGCTTATGGTTTATTATGTCCATCACAAAATTTTATTTCAAGGGTACTTGTCTTTAAACTCTAGGAGCCAGGGACACATTATGTATAAAGCATATATAAAGATTCAGAAAACATGAATGTGGGTAGTTGGAGAAGATTGATGGAAAGAATTTGTGTTGGACATTGAAAAAATGAGCAGATAGGAATTGAGGGTTAGGCAGAATACTTGAAACAGCATTAGAGGAACAGATGTGGAAGCAGAAGCAGACGTAAGGTGTCCTGGAAATCAGTTGCTTAAACAAGATTCAGGGTGTGGATAATGATATTTAAACTTGTATGAGTAGATCAAGCCAGATCATGTAGAATCTTGCATATCAGTCAATAAGAGTTAGATTTATGTGGAATTAAATAATAGAGGGCATAAAAGGGTTTTAAACAATGGAATGAAGTTCAGAAAGCCATTTCATTTATTCAGGAACATTTATAGAATGCCTGCAATATGCAAACCACCTTATTAGATGGTGTGGCAGGTAAATGTGATTGGCACATATGAAGATGCTCTGACTAGATCTGAAAGAGGGAAGTCAGGGTGGTATTACAATATTCTAGACTAAGAAACTGGACTAGAGTGGAGATAAAGGGTGTGGCAACCAGAAATATTTTGACAGGAGGCTGAACTTGGTACAAGATTTTCTAAAAAAGACAAAGATGACTTCAAAAATTGCACTCCAGTTTAGACACCTTTGATCACTTTTCTTCTGGACAGAATAGCATGTACAACTTAAAAAGTAGTTGGTGCTCAGAATAATTATGAAGTAATTATTTAATAATTAAGTAATCATTGTCTGTACAATATTTTGGTGTTTAATTTTGTTAGAGATGTTAGGAAAGATAAGTAGGAAACATTATGGTACCACAAGATGGAGGGGTGCTTCTTCTACAACATTGTCCATTTGGGAGCTGGAGCTAGTTTGAGAAGAGGGTATCAAGTTCTTTTGGAGGCTGTTTACATGAAATGTCCTATATCCTAATAGTGTCTTGATCCTTAAGACTTAGAAAAACTCTTACTTTAATAATTGGATTCCATTTGCTTGGTATTAGTTGTTACTATTTTTCCTGATTATCATTATCTTGGAAAATAGCAGCCATTCTAAAAATGTTTCTATTTCTCATGATCCAGAGCTGTGATTTGATGTGTAAGTAGGAGTGCCTATTTTAATTAGATCTCTTGATTTTATTGGATGTTAAAATTAGTGTTGTTCTTTGGACAGCATGTCTGTATTGTAGTGGAAAGTACTCTGACTCAGGAATTAGTACAGACCATGCCACTTACTATATGACATTGAAGGTGTCATCTGATCTATCTCTTGGCTATATCACATATATATATAGTGTATTTTCTACCTGATACGACTGATATAAAGGTTCATTAATAAAGATAACGTATAGTAATGATGCATGTATAAGACACTGTAGTGGTGTGTCCTGTACCATGTGTAGTAGTGTGAGTGTAAGACACCCTGCTTAATGATGAGTTTGAGAGACACATCTAGGTGAGATTGTTTACTCAATGTCTGAGACGTGACCTGTTAGAATTAACTTCATTCTAAGAGAAACTGTTGAAAAAAGACTCGATCCAGCCACCTAATTTTCTGGATGCATTTTTGTGGCATATGGATTAAGGAAGGAAGTATATAAGATATACTTACACACTTGCATTTAGATTCTTAAAAATCTTTTTGTTTTGTATTGAGGTATAGCAAATTAACAATGTTGTGATAGTTTCAGATGGACAACAAAGGGACTTAGTCATACATATACATGTATCCATTCTCCAAACTCCTCTCTCATCCAGGCTGCCACATAAAACTGAGCAGAGTTCCATGTGCTATACAGTAGGTCCTTGTTGGTTATTTCATTTTAAATATAACAGTGTGTACATGTCCATCCCAGATTCCCTAACTGTCCCTTCCCCTCATCCCTCCTACTGGCAACCATAAGTTTGTTAGTTCTAAGTCTTTGAGGCTCTTTTTGTTTTGTAAGTAAGTTTGCATTTAGCTTCTTCAAAATAGTTGCTGGCTACCAAAAATATAACATCGGTAATAGTCACAACTCATGCTTTATCTGGGAATCCACTGTAAAAATACTGCTGTTATCTGTAACAAACATTCCACTTGGTTTGTATCTCATGGATTGAGCCACCAAGATACTAATAATACAGATCAGTCATGTTCAGCTTAGCAAAACAATGCTGATGACCATAAAAGTAAGTGAGACGTACTGAGCACTTACTATGTGCCCTTTACTGTTCTAAGCACCTTCTATGTATTAACTCATTTCTTCTTCCTAACGTCAAGGCTGTATATTGTCACCCTGCTTATTTAACTTATATGCAGAGTACATCATGAGAAATGCTGGGCTGGATGAAGCACAAACTGGAATCAAGATTGCTGGGAGAAATATCAATAACCTCAGATATGCAGATGATACCACCCTTATGGCAGAAAGAGAACAAGAATTAAAGAGCCTCTTGATGAAAGTGAAAGAGGGGAGTGAAAAAGTTGGCTTTAAGCTCAACATTTAGAAAACTAAGATCATGGCATCCAGTCCCATCACTTCATGGGAAATAGATGGAGAAACAGTGGAAACAGTGGCTGACTTTTTAGGTGGCTCCAAGATCACTGCAGATGGTGATTGCAGCCATGAAATTAAAAGACGCTCGCTCCTTGGAAGAAAAGTTATGACCAACCTATACAGCATATTAAAAAGCAGAGACATCATTTTGTCAACAAAGGTCCGTCTAGTCAAGGCTATGGTTTTTCCAGTGGTCATGTGTGGATGTGAGAGTTGGACTATAAAGAAAGCTGAGTGTAAAAGAATTGATATTTTGAACTGTGGTGTTGTAGAAGACTCTTGAGAGTCCCTTGGACTACAAGGAGATACAGCCAGTCCATCCTAAAGGAAATCAGTCCAGGGTGTTCATTGGAAGGACTGATGCTGAAGCTGAAACTCCAATATTTTGGTCACCTGATGTGAAGAGCTGACTCGTTTGAAAAGACCCTAATGCTGAAGATTGAAGACAGGAGGAGAAGGGGACGACAGAAGATGAGATGGTTAGATGGCATCACCAACTCAATGCACATGAGTTTGGGTAAACTTTGGGAGTTGGTGATGGACAGGGAGGCCTGGTTCATGGGATCACAAAGAGTCGGACATGACTGAGTGAACTGAACTGAACAATTGCTTATCACGGATGAGGAAATTAAGGAACAGAGAAATATAAGTAACTTACCCAAAGTCACACAGGAGTCAGGATTTGCATCTAGTCAGCCTGGTTCCAGAACCTAGGTTCTTAGTGTCTCTACTGTTTTCTGTGAACTATTATCATATATAATATAATCATTATAATGATGTGATATAAAAGTGGATCATTGGAAAAACATTCTTTTAAAGCAATTCTGTTGTTTGGATGCTGCTGGTATTTAGATGCCTAGATTTTCTCCCATGTACAGAAAGCTTATACACATGCAGAATCTGGAATGTGATAAGGCACTTAACACATGTTAACTGTGAGTTAGAGTGTCTTCAAGTGGTAAGATCCTTGATAACAATAGAAACAAGGGAAAGCACACAATTTCACCTTGGGAACATGGAAAGACAGAGGAATTATTTGCTAAGTTGAAGTGAAACTCCCAACATCATCCTTTTAAAGTGATTAGGTTATATCATTTCCTTACTGTGGCGCCTCTCATGAGTCCCCATCATACTTGAAACAAAATGCAATATAAAACCTTCATGGTACCTACCAGGCCCTTTCTGCCTCATTTTTCTGCCATTCTTTTCCTTATTCACTGTCCTCCCACCATAATATGATCTTACTTACTCATTGCCATCCAGCCATACACCACCAGGAATGTGTCTGTAGAATAAAGTTGGGTATCATCACGTATTGCAAGGAGGGAGAGAATTAGTTACATCTCCATAAAAGCATGTTTAAAAGAACTGGTCATTGCATTTTGGCTGTGATAGATGATTTGGGGGAGGGTCCTGTTGTGAGCTGGATGCAATCTGGAAATGAGGGTAATTCTGTGATTTGGTATTGTAATAATTTTTATATTAAAGAAGAGAGGAATGAAGGGGATAAAAATGTGATTGTAAAGAAACAGCAGTCACTCATTAGCCAGGAAAGGGTAATGCTCAGTCATTTTTATGGTTTGGATCACAAAATGCTTTTGTTTTTCATCCAGACCTGAGATATGATTATGGAGTGGTTTTGTTTTTGTGTTGATCTAACATCATCCCACAATGATCTTGTCTGCTGTTGGTGTGCTGCGGGATTATTTATGTTTAACAGAAGAGCCCCACAACCAGGCCAGATCCAGACTACACCTAGGCCTAGCTAAGCCTAGGTGCTAAGCCAACTCCTGGCTATCAGGAGCTTCTCTTCTCTTGCTTATCCTCAACATGTTAAATATTCTTTCACTTTTGAGCCTTTGCAGTTTTTTTTCCTCTGCCTGGAATGTTCTTCTCCAGATATTTATTTTTCTTACTCCACCACTTCATTCAGATTTCTGCTTAAGTGTGATCTTAGGTGTTTCCTGTCCGTCCTTTCTAAATTAGCATTCCCAATACTCTCAATTTCCCTACTCTGCTCTGTTTTTCTAACTACTTAGGTTCATACACACACATACACGTTATTTATTACCTATATTCCCTACTAGAATATGCAGTTCACAAGGAGCACAGACTACATAGATCACAATGGGAACCACTCCCTCTGGAGTCGTGTGGTGCAAACCTGCCTGGACAGAGGCCACTTCTCTTTTCTTTACATGTCTTATCAGTCAGAACACTACTCAGCATCACTGGTCCTCAGTAAATATCTGTTGAGTGAATAATCACAGTAGAAAATATATAATTACTGACAAGTCTTTACAAAGAGAGAATTGTATTTGACCAATCTTTTTTTTTTTTTGGTGGTGGTGGTGATGTAGTATGTAGCACTGAACAAAGCAGTCATTCAGAGAGAACAAATGAATAACTAGAAATAATTTAAAATTTATCCTATTAAAGCATTTTGTAACCACTTGGTATAAAATTAATATGAGTGCATTGTTTTTGCAATTTTAGGGATCAAAGAAAGCAGTTTCAGGTACTTGTGGAAAACAAGTTTTATGAGTGGTTGATTAATACAGGACACCGTCAGCAGCTGGACAGTCTTGTGCCTCCTGCAGCAGGCTCCAAACAAGCAGCAGGATAAGACTTCCTCTTCGAAACACTGGTAGGTATTTACAATGGCGACCATGTAAATTATTTGTGGGAAATCTTACAAGTGTGTCCCGGCCCCCCAAAAAAACCACACAGACTTATGATGTTACCAACCATTGCTATTTTTTTCCACTGCTCCCACCAGCATATACAGAATTTTAAATGCCCATATTTACAACATTTTATACTGAGAAGACCAACCAGAATATTCAAACGGCACCTATAACGTTATCAGCAAATATAATAGCCAAATTTGTCTTTTTTGTCTCTCGCCTGACACAGTCCAAAGCTGTTCTGTACTTCCCTGTATATGGCTTTAAGGTTTACTCTTTCTAATACATTTCACCTCTATCCTGTAAATCCACATACTAGTCATTTAATTTAGCTAGTCTTTGTTAATTGTGCCTTAATACATAACTAGAATTAATCCAAATGAAGATTTGAATACTAATCTTTAGGAAACCTGCATTCAATAGGAGAGGACATAGATACAGACACATTTACTGGAAGTTGTTTAATCCAAATACATATTTTTTTTTTGATAGAAATTAGCTTATTTTGCTATTTGAAAGTGTCTTTAAAGACTCACAACAGAAAAACACAAAGGACATAAATAGGTAGTTCACAGAAAGATACCAAGATCCTCACTTTCACCTAAAATTAGAAATGTAAGATACTATTTTTCATCTATCACATTGGCAAAGGTCAAAAATGTAATTTACAACATTAAGACATTTCACTTACCACTGAGCAAAGTAAATTTGTGCAACCTTTTTGGAGGATAGTTTGACAAAATCAGAATTAAAAATGCACACATTCTTTGACTTTGTAATTTCACATCTTAGATTTAGCTTACAGATATGCAAAGATCTGTTTAAAGATCTGTAAAGATCTGTAGCATTATTTGAAATAGCTGTAGGCTGGAAACAAGCCAAATGTTTCTCAGCAGAGGACTGGTGCCTATGAACCAGTTCATTCATGCTTGGAATGCATCTTTAAAAAGAGTGGAGTATATCTACAGGTGTTCACCTTGAATGATCTATAGTGGAGTGAAAGTAAAAGGTGAGAAGGGGAGTAAAGTGTTGCCTTGTGTGTTTGAGAAAAAAAGGAGGGATAATCCCACATATTTATATACTAATTATATGCTTTAAAAATTTCTGAAAAGTTATAAAGAAATTGTTAGAGTGTTTACCTGAGGAATGAGACTAGATGTCTAGGGTAGGAGAAAACTTATTCTTAATTTTTATTGAGATATAATTCACATACCATAAAACTCACTTTTTAAAGTGAAGAATTTAGCAGCTTTGATTATATTAGCAAGTTTGTACAGCCATCACCATGAACAAATCCAGAACATTTTCATCACCCTAGAAATAAAGCCCATATACATTGATAGTCAAGCCCAAATCCTCCAACTCTGGTATCTCCTCTGCCCCCTGTTCCCAGGCAATCTCTAACCTGCTGTTTGTCCCTTGACTTGTCAGTTTTGGACATTTCATATATTGATAAGTGGAATCATGCAACACATGGCGTTTGTGTCTGGCTTCTTTCACTTAGCATAATGTTTTTAAGGTTTATCTATGTTATAGCATGTGTCAGTATTCTTTTTTATGGTTGGATAGTGTTCCATTTGGAGAAGGCGATGGCACCCCACTCCAGTACTCTTGCCTGGAAAATCCCATGGATGGAGGAGCCTGGTGGGCTGTAGTCCATGGGGTCGCGAAGAGTCGGACACAACTTAGCAACTAAACAACTACTATTAATATTCCATTATATGGATATACCACACTTTATCTGTTCATCAGTCGATAGACATTTGAGTTGCTTCCACTTGTTAGCTGTTGTGAATAATGCTGCTATATGTACTTTCATGTACAAATTTTTGTGTAGAGATATGTTTTTATTTATCTTCAGTATACAGTACAGAGGAGTAGAATTGAAAGGCCATATGTTTAATTTTTTGAGGAACTGCTGAACTGTATTCCAAAGCTGGATAGCATATTCTTTACTGTTTATACATTGTTTATATCTTCAGTATGTATTACTTTTTATGAAAAAAGAATTTTACAATACTTCAATCGCTCAGTCATGTCTGACTCTTTGCAACCCCATGGACTACAGCACACCAGGCTTCCCTGTCCATCACCAACTCCCAGAGCTCGCTCAAACTCACATCCATTGAGTCGGTGATGCCATCTAACCATCTCATCCTCTGTTGTCCCCTTCTCCTCCTGCCTTCAATCTTTTCTAGCATCAGGGTCTTTTCCAGTGAGTCAGTTCTTCACATCAGGTGACCAAAGTATTGGAGCTTCAGCTTCAGCATCAATCTTTCCAATGAATATTTAGGACTGATTTCCTTTAGGATTGACTGGTTAGATTTCCTTGTAGTCCAGGGGACTCTCAAGAGTCTTTTTCGCTCAGCTTTCTTTATAGTCCAACTGTCACATCCATACATGACCGCTGGAAAAAACATACTTTTGACTAGACGGACCTTTGTCAGCAAAGTAATGTCTCTGCTTTTTAATATTCTGTCTAGGTTTGTCATAGTTTTTCTTCCAAGGACCAAACGTCTTTTAATTTCATGGCTGCAATCACCATCTGCAGTGATTTTGGAGCCCAAGAAAATAAAGTCTGTCACTTAAAATACTTAATTAATAAATAGTGAGATTAAGAATTGAAAATCTGATGAAGATTATACAAAAGAAATGGGAACTATAAGAGGATAAAATTTTACTTTAGACTAATCCCCACTGCCTACTACTTTGTCTATATGTGAGTTTCTTTTCTTTATGTCTATATGTGAACCTAAGAAAAAAGGAATGTAGTTAACTTTTAACTCAAGTTTTATCACTCTAAATTATCATGTGATTGATTTATGTGATGTTGCGAAAAGGATTTTTTCCTGTTTTTCCTTGAAGGTGACAGAAAATTAAGTGATTATAGTTTTGTTTTGTTTTGTTTTTCAGTCATTTTCAGGGTCCTGGCAACATGTGGATGAACAGAAAATTGTGCACATGTTGAAACTAAACTGGGAAGGTGCTTTTGCTGCTTGAGACTTTGGAGATTTTTCTTCCTATTTAAGACCTTTCTTTATGTTTCCTTCCAATTTCATTTGTTACTGTTTACATTGAATTTTAGTCTAAACTTATATTATGTAAACATATTGTTTATAGAATATCAGAAGGCTCATTTTATGATGCTAAAATGAAAAAGTTGATGAAGATATTATGTTAATATTAAAATGACTTGAGTATTGATTTAGTAAACCTTACATTTTAAGTTGTGTAATGAAAGGGTTTCATCCTTTCAGAGTTAAATAAGAGTTTTATAGTTCTTTGTGAGTATTTAAATTGAAATTGCTATGCCTTTTAAAAAAGTATGACTTGTTGGAGTATAAATATAGCAGAAAAGCTTTTATACAAAGATATTTTAGTCCTTAAAGTATACAACAATGAAATTGTGTAGAATTTTTATTTTTCATTTTCTGCTCAAATTTTCAATAAAACTCTAAAAAGTAATTTTCTCCTTTTGATTAAAAAATAAAGTTTTAACTTTAGGAAAGGTTTCCAAAGTCATTCTGTGCTGTTATATCAAAATAAAGTTTACATTTGATAGGAGAGTTGTGTTCTTTAAGATAAAGGAAAAGTTTAATAAATAATCTGATTGCTGATAAATGTTGTTTCATATGCTCTGTGGTCAGTTAATTAGTAATTATATCAAAATTATATCTCTTATGAAGAGTTAAGGAATATCTCTTATTTCTAAAGTGAAAATTAACCCTCAGAATGTTTTAATTGGAGTTCTTACAGTTTTTATTTTAAGATGAAATTTAACCAAGCAGAGCATTATCAAATAAACACTGGAGTAGTAGGAGTGTGTTTTGGAAATTGCTATCGTTAATAAAATTAATGGTATTAATTAGATACTTTCTTTAAAGTTTATAAAATTCAGAATACTAAGCACATAACTTAATACTTTATAACCCAACAAGCTTCATATCAAGGCACATTTGTCATTTTATGAACTAACCATAATATATCTGGGATCATCCCATTTATAAAAAATTTGCTGGAGTCTTTGTTAGTGGAAAGATGAGGAAGTAGAACTTTTAAGAAGAGTATATTTGACCAGGAAAATTAAAATGGAGAAGACTTGATTTGTTGTTTGAGTTTCAGTTCAGTTCAGTCGCTCAGTCGTGTCCGACTCTTTGCGACCCCATGAATCGCAGCACGACAGGCCTCCCTGTCCCTGTCCCAGAGTTCACTCAGACTCACGTCCATCGAGTCAGTGATGCCATCCAGCTGTCTCATCCTCTGTCGTCCCCTTCTCCTCCTGCCCCCAATCCCTCCCAGCATCATGAGATGTAATCTTATTCATAAAATCAGACATATTAAATGCCAAAAACTATTCTCTACACGGGTTCTAAGATGATAGCATGGCAGAGGAATGTCACCTAGCAGGCGGCAGGTCGGGCTTAGCTAAACCTTTGTGATGCAGGATTTCCACAGTAACTTTTGCTTCTTGGGCTACATATAGTAGCACCCTTTCTTATGGACTAGAATTTTGTATATATGTGTGTGGGTTGAAAACAATTTCAGACTTAAAGGACAGTTGCGGGAGTGTGCATTCCCACATGCCGTGTCTGGGTTGACCAATTGTTAACGTTTTGCCACATTCACTTTTGGAGAAGGAAATAGCAATCCACTCCAGTATTCTTGCCTTGAGAATCCTATGGACAGCGGAGTCCATGGGGTCACAAAGAATCGGACACGACCAAGTGACTTAACACACACATATTCACTTTACCACCCGCTACATAGTGTTACTATTCTATTTTTGCTCAACAGTTTAAGGATAGGTTGCCCACATCTAGGACCTTAACTCCTAAATACATTAGTATGTATTTACTAAAACCAGACATTCTTTTACATAATCATAGTACATATAATTAAATTCAGGAAGTTTTAACGATGGCACGATAGTAGTACCTAATATATAGTCTGTATTACAATTTTTCTAGTCATTCCTAAAATGTCACTTGTGTTGACTTTTCCCCCCAAACACAATATCATGTACTGCCATTAGTTGACATGTCAGTTTTATTGCTTTGGAACATGTTTTACTTCTGTTCAGAATTAGAGTGTGGTTTTCCAACTCCTCTCCTACAAGCTCTGTTGAAGTGAAAAAAAAAAAAAAAGATATTGGGGATTTCAAGGTGGCTGCTTGCTAAAAAACCAAATTGCCCAGGTAGGAGGATCTTCTTTGTTTTTAATTTTGAAAAATTTGGCTGGGTTTTGGTGTCTTGACTCAGCAGAGTCTATAATGCAGCAAGGCTTGGTAAGCATTAAAGAGGGTACTGAAGCTTTCCTTTATTTCATAATCCCGATTGTTTTTCTAGAAACCATCAATAGCCTCTAAATGACTGACTCAATTTTTGGATCCTATTCTCATGACTAAGCAAATGTTTGATTTGAAACCAGCCCAGTATAAATGTCTCTGTGCCTGTAACTCTCTAGCCATTCCTGGATTTCAGCACTGGGGAAACCAATCTATGCACCAAACATGTCTAAAGCTGGAACCAAAGTAAGTAAATGGTCACACTGATTTCTAGCCTACCCACTTTCTTTTCACCTAATGATACATTGAAAGAAACATTTTTGCTTCTTTACCTGGAGGTGAGTGTGATAGTTAGAAGGCTGGGATGATTGAAGAAAAGATGAAGGAATGCTTATTATATTTTCAATTCCAGCAATTACCAAATAATTTATTAAGGGTTTTATCTTCATGTGTGGTGCTATGTTGAATACAGGTAGGTAATGTGTAAGTATCATCATGATTTCTGCCTTCTAGCAACTGATCTTTGAATTTCCACAGGAATAAGACGTGCAGATAAGAGGATTATGTGGAGCAGAAAACTTTCAGTATTCAATTAAAATTTTGTGAAGTGTAGCCTCAATCATTAATATTCTAAGTGGCCAAAGTGGGTAGACCAATCAGGTGAATTAAATCCTACATCTCCCCTTCATTCAGCAGCTACTCTTATCCTGTTCCCTAAATAAATTACTGACTTAGATCAGGAAAATTGCTTCTCAAATATTTGATCCATAATTGTTGGACTGGAAATTGATTCTCTTTGGGAATGAGGGAATATATCTTCCTTCTCTTTTTAATTCTTCACTGACTATAGGTCTAAAGCAAAGCCTCTGGTACCTGGTTTTCCCTCCAATGTTTTACTTTGAAAATGTTCAAGCCCATTGAATCTTAGAAAGAAATGGTTAAAGAATACGTGTTTGTCCTTTACTTAAATTTCCAATTGTTTACATTTTGCCATATCTAGTTTCTCTCTGTGTCTCTCTTTTTACTAAACCATTTGAAAATAAATAGCAGACTTCATTATACTTTGCCTTAAGTGTTTAGGCATATCCTAAAAACAAGGGCATTCCCTGTATAAACAGGATATCCTTAGCAAAACATAATACCTAATATTCAGACTATATTCACATTTTCTCCAAGTGCTCCCTGCAAAAATGCTTCATGGCTAGCTGATGTGGGATCCAGTCAAGGAACATGCATTTCATCTGGTTGTCAAGTTTCTGTAACATTTTTTAGCCTCTTTAATATAGTCCCCCCTATTTTTATTGTTGTTCTTTGAGATTTTGACATTTTTCAAACTCCAAACCCAGATGCCTTATAAAAAGTACTGAAATCTGAATTTTTCTAATTGTTTTCTCATGTTTAGATTTAGACTACCACCTTGGCATGAAAGCTACATAGGCAATGTCAGGCACTTCCCATTGTATTTTTTCAGGAGACACCTGTTAACTTTTTCCATAATTGGTTAGTGCCTGATTTTTTTTTCCCCAATTTGGAAAATAGAACTAATAATCATATTTGCATCCAGAAGGTTTGGGGAGAAAAGTGAGACAATGTCTTTAGCGCTCTGAGATTTTTGAAAAATATGCCATGAAAATCCACTGAAGAGAATCTGAAATCTTCAGAGGGCTATCCACATGCATGGAAGGAAGACTGTTATAGAGTAACTCCCACTTTCAGTGATTTCCAGCGTGGGAGTACTCTTATTCCTTGTAGCTGGTTTATTCACTTAGTTAAAACTTACTTGCTAGGTCAAAGGAGATAGTAATTCATCTCTTACTCTTATTGCTTCTTCCTTTCTCACTATCTTGCTAGCAGTTTAATCAGAGGAGTTATGGGCTAGGCAAAAGCAATTTTTCTGTTTGTTTTTATTATCTGTAGAATACTCAAGAAAATTTCCCCTCTTCTGTATTGGATTAGTAGGCTTTTTTAATTGACAATTGGAGGGATTTTGTAATAACTTTTAGGAAAATCTGCACATTTCTTAGCCTTCTCAACATCTTTTTTTGTCCAACCTCTCAGCTGACTATAAGGTGCATTTCATGGTCCTTCTACAAACTGAAATTGAGTAGAGGTGCACCTGGGTCCTAAGATTTGGAAGGTCTCCAACTGAAAGAACAGCTTGGCCCTGGAGCTCAGTAATGGTACTATGGCAATGCTAGTGCTTTGTTTCAACCTTGGGGTGGTTGGCTGGTCTGCTGGGAAGGTGAACAGCAAGCAAAAAATTATACAGATTTCTACTGTTCATATACTGAAGTCAGGTAAACGTGCAGAAGGTAGTAAGTATGAGAAACAATGAAGGAAGAAAGATATTAATTTCCCATGGCATATCTCTTGTAGAACATCTTACTTGGTGAATAGTTGGCCAAAAACCAAAGGTCAGTTGAATGAAAGAGTTTAAAATCTATCCATTCTTACAGAGGTTACCTTGATTTTCCTAAAGATCTCACCACCGATTTTGGGAAAATCCTGTCAGAAGGATCAGTCTCGCTCCATTTCCAAGAGTAAGTGGCATATGTTGAACAGAGCTAGCTGGGCAGGTAGGAAGACAACAGAGGGAGATGAAGTGACCTCTGACTACCGGCCAGAAGTTTGCACTGCTGTCCACAACCAAGTTGTAACTAGCTAGTGACCTTAGGCAAGTCATTTAACTTCTTTGTCTGTCACCGATGTAGAAAAAGTTTATTGGCAGTCATGAGGCAGCTATTAAAATTACTTTACTGGCACTGTGCCATCAGACCCTCAGAACATCTCCAGTGGACAGTGTTACCTAGATTTAACTAGTGGTGGTGCAATTTTGTTTTCTCATCTGTAAACAGGTACCACATATCTCTAAACCTGTCTTATGCTAAAATGGAAAAGGGAGCAGGAAGAGATGAATGTGGGAAGGGGCAAAAGGGGGTGGAGTATATGATTTAGGGGTTGGAAGGGTAAGGAAGCTTTTAGGGAACAGGAAAGAGAAGAGAGAAACAGAAGGGGCCGGGAGGGGAAAGTTTACAGTGGAAGGAAGAAACTATTAGTTGGTTACCATCTAGAAAGACTCACCTGGGGTAGAAAAGAATGAGGTGATATGCTCAGGTGCAAGTCATTCTTGGTTTCTCCCTCTCCTTCACTCCCTGCATCTGACTAGTCACCAGATCCTCATCCTCAGTGCTGTTCGTGTTGCTCTTGCCTTTGGCTGGTCCTCAGCAGCTCTCAACGCCACCATAGCAGTCAGCTCTGTCTAGGCACAAGCCGCTACATTGTTCTAGCATGGCTTCTGGGTCACTGCTGGCTTTGTTTCCTAACTCTTCACCACGCGCTCAGTCTGCACCAGGCTTAGTGAACTACTTGTCCCTACTCTATGGTGGGCCATGTTCTTTCACTCCTTTATTTCTTTAAACAAGCTGTCCTTTTCCCTCTGCCTCTAGAAAACCCCTCCTTATCCTTCAACCCTCACCCCAGAGATCCTCTCTTCAAAAGTCCTCTCCAGATCGTAACTGGCTCTGCTGCTGTCGTCTAAAATGGCTGACCTGGTTTTTCCTCCTTCCAAACTGATAAAGCACGTTAGCCACCAGGTGGCGGCACAGCATCAGGGAATGACACCTGTGATTTCAGTTGGAATTATAACCTGGCAATGATCATGGGTGTGGAATCATAGAAGAAGGGACAAACTCTGTGGTCCATTTGGTCTAGTGGTTTTCAGAAACTGCGTCATGAAGCCCTGGGACTTCATGGGAACTCGGCTGCCTCGTGCAAAGAGAGAAGTGTTATTTTACAGGCAGTGCTTCAACTCCAGTCCAATCCTTTTATTTGACCAATGAGAATCTGCAGCCTGGAGCGATGGCTTGATTAAAATAGCAGGGCTGATTGTAGAGCTGCAGCTCTCCAGCCAGGCGTAGTATTTCCCTGTTTCCCAGGGCTGCATATTTCCCAGTGCTGTCACAGGCCTTGGAGGATTACCCTGAGGATTGTGGTGCAACTTTATAAGAGCTTGAAGCAAAGAAAATTCTTGCCTTAACATTTTGTTACTTTGCAATGACTCTATTGGCAACAAAATAATAGTACAGAATTTATATCTTCATATTCTATATTATCTAAAGTTCTTAAGCTAAAGTTTATGTTTTGTTTTTCTTTTTATATTTCTTCCTTATCATCTAAAATGAATTTCTGTATTTGGAACTCACTCATCTTGGTGGCTCAGACCTTAAAGCTTCTGCCTACCATGTGGGAGACCTGGGTTCGATTCCTGGTTCGGGAATATCTCCTGGAGAAGGAAATGGCAACCCACTCCAGTACTCTAGCCTGGAAAATCCCATGGACAGAGGAGCCTGGTAGACTATAGTCCATGGGGTCGCAAAGAGTCAGACACGACAGCGACTTCACTCACTCATCTTCCAGCCTTTGTTGAGGGTTTTGTCCAGTTCTGGGCATAGGAATCCATAGCTTAAATAAGGCTTGATCCTTGCCCTTGAAAGAAGTCTCGGTGGGAGAGAGAGATAAAAAAGTGAAAAACGTATTACAGAATGTGGTAAGTAGAGTGAGGAGGAAGCCATGAACCTGAGTCTGAAAATGATGGCTTATAGTAGAGCCCTCATAAAGTCCTCATTCCTGTTGCTGACAACTAAAGTTGTCTGCCAGAAGGCAAATGTGAGGCACAGTAGAACTATATACTTCTCAAAATGGAGGAAAAAGGAATTCTTAGAGTGGGAAAGATGCCCTAATTCTCACTTTTCTGTAAGCGTAGCCACCTCACCCCTCAGTCCTTTCTTTGTTTGCCCCGTACTCCAGATTACTTTCTTTGAAGACAAAAACTTTCAAGGCCGCCACTATGACAGCGACTGCGACTGTGCGGACTTCCACATGTACCTGAGCCGCTGCAACTCCATCAGAGTGGAAGGAGGCACCTGGGCTGTGTATGAAAGGCCCAATTTTGCTGGGTACATGTACATCCTACCCCGGGGCGAGTATCCCGAGTACCAGCACTGGATGGGCCTCAACGACCGCCTCAGCTCCTGCAGGGCTGTTCACTTGGTGAGTCTGGAGGTGGTGGACTCCCTTTTCCTTCCCCTTCCACTCCTTCAGGCTTTTATGCAGAGGAGATTTCTTAAGATTTGCCTACTTCTTAATGGTTGGTTATCTCTTGTTGGCTGCTGAGGCTTCAGTCAAATGTTAGATCAGTTCATCATAAGACTATACGCTTTTTTCCACTTTCTTTACCCCTTATGTATTTTAAGGAATAAAGTTTTCCATATTGAACATCAGCTGTTTTAGTCAGTACACAGTAGAGATGGGAGTTTAGATCATCTCGCTTTCAAGATGGTGGGTCCTGAACTGCCCTCTTCTCTGAGTTCCTAGCCTGCTGTTCATTCCCGTAACAGTTGCTGTTCTTTTCCCCTTGTTTTCTGTTTGTTTGTTTTTTTTTTTTTCAGTCTAGTGGAGGCCAGTATAAGATTCAGATCTTTGAGAAAGGGGACTTTAATGGTCAGATGTATGAGGCCACGGAAGACTGCCCTTCCATCATGGAGCAGTTCCACATGCGGGAGGTCCACTCCTGCAAGGTGCTGGAGGGCGCCTGGATCTTCTACGAGCTGCCCAACTACCGAGGCAGGCAGTACCTGCTGGACAGGAAGGAGTACCGGAAGCCCGTCGACTGGGGTGCAGCTTCCCCAGCTGTCCAGTCTTTCCGCCGCATTGTGGAGTGATGACACAGACGCACACAAACGCTGGCTGGCCTTGTCATCCAAACAAGCCTTATAAATAAAACAATTGGCATGCATTCCACTGTTTACTGTGACGCCTCTCCTTAAACACCTTAAACAGGGACCAGTCAAGTAGTGCCCGCCACAGCACGCAGTTACATAAAGCAACTCACCCTTCAGGTTACCCTGCTGTATATTTGTGCCAAACAAAACAGGATTGCATTAAAAGGATAGAAAATCATACTGCCACATGGTGGCCCTTGTTGCTTAAGGCACAGTCATCAGAGCTGCCGTTTCTTGTGTGCCTTCATGTTCCCATTTCTATTCACAATAGCCCTATAAGTGAGGGGGTAGGAGGCAGTGTCTGTTTGCATTTCACAAATAAATTGAGGCCTAGGGAAGTTCAAAAGTTGCCCAAATTTACCATCTGGTGAATGGAGGAACCTGGATTTGGTACAGGACATTTATATTTCCAAAGCCCTTGTCCTTTTTATTTCTGACTCTTTCAACACATTGGCTGGGGATCTCTGTGTGTAATGTAAGACCACAAGAAACCTCCCAACGTTTTGCTTGAACCAGCACACCTATCAAAAATAGGCAGTGAAAACAGTGCTGTTACTTGAAAAAAAAAGAACTGTGTGCGCCCGCACACGTGCGTCTGTGTGTGTGTGTGTGTGTGTGAGTCACTCAGTCGCGTCCAACTCTTTGCAGCCCTATGGACAATAGCCCACCAGACTCCTCTTGTCCATGCAAGAATGCTGGAGTGGGCTGCTGTTTCCTCCTCCAGGGGATATTCCTGACCCAGGAATCAAACCTGCATCTCCTATGTCTCCTGCATTGGCCGGCAGGTTCTTTATCACTGAGCCACTTGGGAAGCCCTGTGTGGTAATTCTCTCAAACAGTATTCATTTTGTTAACTTCCCTTGCCCTTTGTAATTTTGTCTGTTTTGAGTGAGGGGTTATGATAAACTGGGGTAGAGGAATGGGAGGATGAGCACTGAGCTACAGAGAGCTCTGGGCCTCCCGACCTGAAGCTAACTTTTCTGATCTCCAAAACCAGCTAGCTGAACCAAAGACTCGCTCAGGTCCTGTCAAACATCAACATTCTCTGGAGGCTGAGGACTAGCTGATGGCTAAGGACCGCTGACACTCATTTTTAGAGGCATACTTTCAGGAAGTGGTTCAGAGATACCGCTCCTCCTTTTCTGCCCAGGAAACTGGAGCGGTGGTAACAGTGAGTTAGGGCCAGTCTCTCCTCTCATATCAACTGCTGCCACGTTCCATTCCATGGTGAGTCGGCCGCAGTCTGTTCAAAACAGCCAGAAAAGCAGCTCTGGCAGCAAGATAGGAAAACAAGTGTCAGGATGACTAACCACAGCCTCAGAGAAGAAGAAGATGGCTTTTGACAGATGAAACTGAATTATCATTTCTAGATGTTAGATGCCTTTTGGTTCATGCCCTAATCCAGAAAGCAATTGCAACCATTCTCCCCAGCTGTAGAGACATCAATCAACTTGCACTTAAAAGGAATTTTACTAGCAATTGATATTAGAGGTCAAGAACACTTTACGTTCTTATCAATCAATCTCAGTTCTGGCACAATATTTTGGCATTAGAGTGGGAAGCTAATGTCTCCCTTTCCCCCCAACGCACCCCCCCACCACCCAGTTCAAGCACACCCAGAAGAGCACCGACATTTAGAATTATTATCTCCCTCTACCTTTTATTATTTTGCTGCTCTGAAATGGGGGATTTCAAGAAAACTGGACACAAGCATTCTTAGACTATTTCAGCTCTGCTTCCATCCTGAACATTCCTCACTGAAAATGCCTTTCCTCGCGGAAGAGTCAGAAACGGATTCCAATCCTTCCACTGGCAAGTGTTAACTGTAAGTCACACAGTCTAATATGCATAACCTCAATTTCCTTATTTGTAAGATATAAGAGTTTGTGGGCATTAAAATGAGATAATATGTGAAAAATACGTAGCATCCGTTATTTATAGTAGCTCTATTCTATAAAGAGTGTGAACCCGGAATAGCAAACACTGAACTACTTTTTCCTAAAGGAAATACAGGATTGGGTTCCTGTGAGCCTCTGGTCACAACATTCTTGTCAACTAATCAATATATAACCTTTTAAAATATGTGCTTCTTGTAATATATATTATTGATTCGTTATTTTCTCTGTAAGGCACATCACAGCTTTCTTATGCTAGGGAACACTGGACAGGACCTTAGCACTGCCTTTGGGGTGGTTCTATATAGCAAAATCATGAACCAAGAAGGAAATAATGCAAAAAACATAGAAACACTGCAAAAAGAACTTCTGTTTACAGTACAAGAGCTGAAACAAGAAGGCAGAGCGTTTATTCCACCTCAACTGAGAATGTGCACGCTGGGTGACAAATTTTTCGCTGCTGTGTCTAAGAATGACCTCAAAAGCACCATGAGCCGTGATTTGGGAATTACACATGCGCTGAAGTGAGCGGGCAAATTCACGAGTACGGAATCTGTGAATGACGAAGATCGAGTACCTTTCCCACCTTGGTGCTTGACCTGGTACCTTTCCCCACGACATTAAGTATTAGACCTCTGTTGTCAAGTTTCTCTGTTTTCTGGGTTTTGTTATTTTACTTGTGTAGCTTTTTCATAACTCTAATACCCCAGTTGTTTTCAGAAAAGCATCTCGGCATTTTGGCAGATGCTTCCTAGTTGGGAAGAAACATATCAGAATCATCCAACCCATCCTGTTGCCTTGAAAAGCAGCCACCCACCACAGGAGTCTGGCTGTCCCTTAGTTCTCACACCCGCCTCCCACCTGGTTCTGAGTCCCACCAGTCCCCGGGCCAGCAGGGTCGTCCAGAGAGCTCACACACACATACTCTGTTTTCTCACTTTCTCCTCAGTCTGTCTTGTTTGGGGTCTCTTAGGCAACAGAGAACAGTGAATCACCAAGCTTTCTTTCCAGCCCTTTGCCTGACTCGCCCTTAGTATCCGGAGAGAAGGATCCCTCTATGCAGGGGAAGCCACTGTGTCCACGGGCACCTCCTCCCTCTGCCTCTCTCACTCAAGCCTCAAACTTCAAAATCAGAGAACTGTGTGCCCGGAGGGGCTGGGGGTCTTGCGTACACTATAAGAAGGGAGAGAGAGGCTTTTTAATCCCAGTTTACAGACAAGGAACTCGGGCTCAGGGAGGATGAACAACTTGTCCAAGGTTACCAGTTCGCAAGTTCTGGTTCTTTCCTCTGCACCATGCAACTTCTGCCTCTCAACCTTCACAACATAGAACCAGGGTACCTTCCGGTCATAACATGAGCTATTTCTTTTTAAATAGCTTTATAGAGATATAATCCACACCATACAATTCATCTGTTGAAAATGTACAACTCAGTGATTTTTAGTGTATTCGCAGCCATAAGCAACCATCTCCACAGTCAATTTACAGCATTTTTGTCACCTCAGAAAGAAACCTGCACTCTTTGGGGATCACTGCCATTGCCCACCCCCACCCCCAGCCTTCAGCCCTGGCAATCACCAATCTCCTTCATTCTTTTTATGACCAGATAATATTCCATCGTGTGGATATCCCACACTTTGTTGATCCATTCACCAGCTGATGAACATTTGAATCAAGTTGCTATAAACGTTCCTGCACAAATTTTTATGTGGACACATGGTTTCATTTTGCCTGAGTATACACCCAGCAGGGCAAATAGGTCAGGGAGCCTAAGCTGTTTCTTCTTAAATGCTGGAAGCCTACGGGGACTTGAAGCCACACAGACCTTGGTTCAAAACTCTCCTACTTCCTAGCTATAGGATTTCAGGCAAAAACAAATCTCTTAGTCTCTGTTTTCTTGTATGTAAAATAAAGATAATTACACCCACTTCCCAGGGGTTTTGCTGGCACTAGAAGTGATAATAAAGGGAAATTCTTAATTCAGTGAATGATCCAAAGGAGCAGGTACTCGGTAAGGGCAGTTATTCTAAAATCCTCCCAAAGAGGGAATCCCTGCAGGAGCAGACGCGAGAGGAGTGCTTGGTGCTGAAAAGCTTGGAGCCCATGGGCTGGTGGTCTCTTCAGTCCCTCCCCACTTTAATGATCCGTGAGTGTCTGGGAGACGGTGTCTGGTGAACAGGTATGGAGGAGGAAGGAAGGGGGTGGTTTATGGAGGCTGGGGAGGATTGCAGGGGAGCAGAGAACTCCTGCCCTTGAGGGGAGCAGCTACTTGCACAGAAAGGGGAAGGTGATCTATTTCTTCCAGGCCTTGGGATGCCCCCTTGGTTTTCTCTTACCTCTGTAAACCATCTCATTTCCTTTCTCTTTGGTGAAATGGCTTCCTGTTTCCCCAGTACCCCGGTGGCCCTTTGTGAGTCAGCAGCCTCCGGGGCTCAGCAACCTGGTTGAATGGTTCTGGAATTGATGAGCTCCAAGGGAAAGCCTGCCAGCACTTTGTCCCCTGGGAGGACACTGGGCAGAGATTTGTTCCCATTGTTCACGCCCCACCTCCCTGAACAGGCCACATTAGCCCGCGCGCTGACCCGTGGGCCCGGACAATGGGGGTCTGTCTGGGGTGCTGACCTCCGCGCTTCTCAGCACACACCGCGTGCTGCGTGGAGCTCATGGGGAACTTGATGACCCTGACTAGTTCTGCAGGGTCCAGCACTCAGGACACCAAGAGAAATCTTTAGACCATGTGTTCCGGTGAGCCGGGGAGGGGCAGGGGGCTTTCTGCAGGTTGGTTATAAACTAGAAACAAAAGCATCTCAACCACTAACAAGCTTTGGAGGCCTCCTCTAAAACCCAGGGGTCTTTGCCGTGGAGAGGAAGCTGGCTGTGTCTCAGGCTCAGAGTCATACAGGTGCTATATAGGTGCTGTTCCAGAGTTGATAGGGCCCTTTCATATGCAACTCCATATGTACCCCTCATCATGGTTATGAGAAAAAAAGACAATATTTTATTCCCACTTTACTTGTGAATACACTGAGTCACTGAAGGACTATGTGACTGTAGGGGTCATTATAGACCTCTTGGGTCCCCATGGTCAGCAGCAGCCCTTTGGTATAACAGGTGCTCATGCCAAAAGTCTCTCCCATATGACAACTTTGTAAAGATCATCTTAAGAAGGACGCATACTTTCTGAGTAGGTGGCTTCTGTGACTGAGTGAAATCCAGGTGAGCATAGGACTGCTGGGCTGGGGAGGGACATGTGAGTGTCAGGAAGCATGCATCAGAAAGACACATAGAGATGCTTTCTGTTTAGGCCGTGTTTTGTGTTATCTTCTTCCTTTCTGCCTTTCATTTTTCTGGTTTCTGATTGGGCCCTGCCGCAACAGGACAATCTGACAGATCTGTCAAGCCAAGTGGAGGTTTGATGGGTTATCCTTCAGGCTTATCCTTTTAAGCAAATCCAGTTCATGAAAAGTTTCAAATGTACAAAACAAGTAAATTAGGGGGAGAATATTAACTTTAAAGTGGCTACTTACAGGAGTCTTTTAAAAGTTTACATTGAAAATTTCAGCAAAACGCAATGCGCATGGAAGGCTCACTATCAAAGAGTTGTGTATTGAGTGAGAATCTATCACGTGGTAGATAAAGCTGAGGTACCCAGACTTATCAAAGGAGATGCTCTGAGTCTGTGACAGTCTCTTCCTGTCCTCACACCCTGAAAAGAGGATCCTTTCTCTGCCTTGGGGCCCACACTTTAGAGTATCCTGTGTGTGCTAAGTCATTTCAGCTGTGTCCGATCCTGTGTGACCCCATGGACTGTAGCCCACCAGGTTCCTCTGTCCATGGACTTCTCCAGGCAAAAATAGTGGAGTGGGTTGCTGTGCCCTTCTCCAAGGAATCTTCCTGACCCAGGGATCGAACCAGCATCTCTTATGTCTCCTGCATTGCCAGGAGGGTTCTTTACCACTAGTTCTACCTGGGAAGCCTCAGAAGGATCCTACATATCACAAACCCCAAAATACAAAGTGTTTTCTGCATTTCTGTCTAAATCTCTGTCTCTGTCTGTCTTTCTCTGGTTTGGTAACCAATTCGATAACGGTAATTATCCAGGAGAGGGTCACTTAGGCTGAAATGGATCCACTAGACCAGGGAAGAGGGAGAAAATCACAGTCTCTGTCCTGGGAAGCCAGAGAAACGGGGTCTGATTCAGGTTTTTATTTACTTGTTTGGGAAGGGTAGCTTCATTAGCTTCCTGGTGGCTCAGATGGTAAAGAATCTGCCTGCAATGTGGAAGATGCAGATTTGATCCCTGAGTCAAGAAGACCCCCTGAAGAAAGGAATGGTTACCCACTCCAGTATTCTTGCCTGGAGAGATGGTTACATAGCATCACTGATGCAAAAGACGTGAATTTGAGCAAACTCCAGGAGATGGTGACAGGGTAGCCTGGCATGCTGCATTCCATGGAGTCACAGAGAGCACAGAGTCAGACAGGACTTAGAAACAACATGCTTCATTAAATTCACCCTTTAAAGTATTTGCCTTGATGAGTTTTGATAAGTGTCTACAGTTGTGTAACCACCTGCACGATCAAGGTCTAGACCACTTTTATCACCCAGTTAAATTCCCCTCTACCCTCTTGCAGCCAATCCTCTCCACCCTTCTTTCTCTGGAACCACTGCTCTGTCTTGTCTCCCCATAGCCCCCCTTCTAGAACGCCATGAAGGTGGATCATGCAGCCTGGAGCCTTCCGTGCCTGGATTCTTCTCTTAACATGATGCTTTTGAGATATATCTGACTTGTTGCATATTAGTAGTCTATTTTTTAAAGTTACTGAGTGGTGTTCTACTGTATGGATATACCACATTTTGCTTTATCACTTACCAGCTGAAGGAAATTGGGTTGCTTCCAGAAGGCCTGCCTTGTTGACAGTCACTTCCTATCACACAAAGAAGGCATTTAGCCAAAGCATTTTCTATAAGATAACTCTTTCTCTTCTCTGTACTTGGGTGATGTGGTTTAGGGAGGTACTTAGAATTGCCTGGAATTCCTGGTTTGGCAAAATGACACTCAGACTCAGAGAGAGGAACCTGTTTAT
Source organism: Ovis aries (assembly GCF_016772045.2). Taxonomy (NCBI): domain Eukaryota; kingdom Metazoa; phylum Chordata; class Mammalia; order Artiodactyla; family Bovidae; genus Ovis; species Ovis aries. Next base: position 201,465,312 of record NC_056054.1, read on the forward strand.
CTCAACTCCCTGGAGACCTTGATTAGGTCTGTCCCTATCGGTTCTGAGGGTCTAGTCGCCAACTGGTAGTCCTGGGCCCAGGTCCAGCTAATGCCCTATCCTGGCTCACAGGTTCACAGGTGGCCAGGCTGACCCAGGGGAGAGCTCACCGCTTTTAGTCTCTGGGGGGCAAGGGTGGTGCTGGGGAATAGGTTGCGAGGTCCCAGGCCCATTGAGGGAGTAGCTTTGTGCAGTGTCTCCAATTTTAGCCATCTGGATGTATGGGCCTCTGTTTTCACCCTTGCTATAGGCCTGCTCCCATTGGTAGCTGGGGAGGCTGGCCTGGGGCCTCCTCATCAGCAAATGTTGTCTCTGCACTGGTGGCCCTCTAGTGGCACAGAGGACACAATTCCATGTCTAAAAGCACCTGCTCTGCCTCCAGAGCATAGCTCCTGTGCCTGGAGGATCTTACCTCATTGTTCCATCTGGTCCCCTGACTGACGGCAGCTGTCCGGCCAAGAGAAAACAACCCGTGCTTGGCAGTCCTCCCCGGCGTCCTGATCGACTGCCTCGCTCACCCCCCACAGCAGCTGTTTCCTCCTCACCACCCTCCAGGCTCCCCACACACCCGGTCTCTCCAGATACCTCCACCTCCTACTCGGTGGGAACAAGAAAGACCGCAGGACCAGGCTTACTCAGCCCCTTCCCTGCTCCCCACAGGATTCTTCCTGTCTCCAAAACATCAGGGGTCCCTGACATTTTGTTCTGGTCAAGGGTGGATCCACCTTCCTCTCTCTCCTCATAAAGACTCCCGTATCTAAGTTTCCTGAGCCACAGGCTCCAGCTTTCATCGTGTCCTTGTCTCCTCCCACTTCTACTCGATCACAAAATCCTACCTTCTGTGGATTCCTCCAAGGCTCCCTCTCTGACCCTGCCCCCCCCGCCCCCCAGGCACCCACTCTTGTGCCTCTGCTCAATCTCCCCTCTCCCCACCCCAGGCCTCCAGGCTTCTCTCACTCCTCGCCCATCCATCAGCCTTCTTGTGTTCAGAGTGTTCTTTCAAAACCACAGTTGTGATTGTGTCACTTCCTTGATTTAAACCCTTCTAGTGAATTTCTCAGGTTTGGAGTGTTCTGAACCAAATCAATGCAAAGAAATAGAGAAAAATAACAGAATGGGAAAGACTAGAGATCTCTTCAAGAAAATTAGAGATACCAAGGGAACATTTCATGCAAAGATGGGCTCAATAAAGGACAGAAATGGTATGGACCTAACAGAAGCAGAAGATATTAAGAAGAGGTGACAAGAATACACAGAAGAACTGTACAAAAAAGATCTTCATGACCAAGATAGTCACAATGGTGTGATCACTCACCTAGAGCCAGACATCCTGGAATGTGAAGTCAAGTGGGCCTTAGAAAGCATCACTACGAACAAAGTTAGTGGAGGTAATGGAATTCCAGTGGAGCTATTTCAAATCCTGAGCGATGCTGAGAAAGTGCTACACTCAATATGCCAGCAAATTTGGAAAACTCAGCAGTGGCCACAGGATTGGAAAAGGTCAGTTTTCATTCCAATCCCAAAGAAAGGCAATGCCAAAGAATGCTCAAACTACCACACAGTTGCACTCACCTCACATGCTAGTAAAGTAATGCTCAAAATTCTCCAAGCCAAGCTTCAGCAATACGTGAACCATTAACTTCTAGATGTTCAAGCTGGTTTTAGAAAAAGGCAGAGGAACCAAAGATCAAATTGCCAACATCTTCTGGATTATGGAAAAAGCAAGAGAGTTCCAGAAAAACATCTATTTCAGCTTTATTGACTATGCCAAAGCCTTTGTGTGGATCCCAATAAACTGTGGAAAATTCTGAAAGAGATGGGAATACAGACCACCTGACCTGCCTCTTGAGAAACCTATATGCAGGTCAGGAAGCAACAGTTAGAACTGGACATGGAACAACAGATTGGTTCCAAATAGGAAAAGGAGTATGTCAAGGCTGTATATTGTCACTCTGCTTATTTAACTCATATGCAGAGTACATCATGAGAAACACTGGGCTGGAAGAAGCACAAGCTGGAATCAAGATTGCCAAGAGGAATATGAATAACCTCAGATATGCAGATGACACCACCCGTATGGCAGAAAGTGAAGAGGAACTAAAAAGCCTCTTGATGAAAGTGAAAGAGGAGGATGAAAAAGTTGGCTTAAAGTTCAACATTCAGAAAACGAAGATCATGGCATCAGGTCCCATCACTTCATGGGAAATAGATGGGGAAACAGTGTCAGACTTTATTTTTTTGGGCTCCAAAATCACTGCAGATGGTGATTGCAGCCATGAAATTAAAAGACACTTACTCTTTGGGAGGAAAGTTATGACCAGCCCTAGATAGCATATTCAAAAGCAGAGACATTTCTTGGCCAACAAAGGTCCGTCTAGTCAAGGCTATGGTTTTTCCAGTGGTCATGTATGGATGTGAGAGTTGGACTGTGAAGAAGGCTGAGCGCCGAAGAATTGGTGCTTTTGAACTGTGGTGTTGGAGAAGACTCTTGATAGTCCCTTGGACTGCAAGGAGATTCAACCAGTTCATTCTGAAAGAGATCAGCCCTGGGATTTCTTTGGAGGGAATGATGCTGAAGCTGAAACTCCAGTACTTTGGCTACCTCATGCAAAGAGCTGACTCACTGAAAAGGACTCTGATGCTGGGAAAAGTTGGGGGCAGGAGGAGAAGGGGACGACAGAGGATGAGATGGCTGGATGGCATCACCGACTCAATGGACATGAGTCTGAGTGAACTCTGGGAGTTGGTGATGGACAGGGAGGCCTGGCATGCTGCAATTCATGGGGTTGCAAAGAGCTGGACACAATTGAGCGACTGAACTGAGCTAAATCCAGACTTCCCAGGCCTTGGCCCACATCCCCCACGAGGTAGCACCCTGTGCCACTGGCCTGGGGTGCTGTTGTGCAGTGACTGTGCAGGGCCATCCAGCCACGCGGAGAAAGGGGCTTGGGAAAACCGCAGGCCCACAGAGGGGTTCACAGGCCTCATCTCTTTCCACTCTCCCAGGCTCCCTCACCCCCACCTCCAACCCACAGCACTCACAGTGAATCGGTGAATCACTGATAATCCTTCAAAGGCAGCCTGCTGTTTCCCGCCAGGAATCATCCTCCGTACCTTTCCCAGGTAAGTCTCCTCCTCATCCTGGCTATCAGCTCAGATGTTTCCTGGGGTAGGGGTAAGGGTGTGGGAACGAGCTGGGGGAGGGCAGGGAGCGTCTCCTCTGCTGACATCACCTCTTCCCATCTGGCTACACGCTCTCATCTGAGCTCCTGCCACTCTCCACCCTCACCAGTACCCCAGTCCTCTGTATCCTCAGTCACAGCTGTCTCTCCACATTTCTCTCCTCCTTAGACCATGAACTCCTTGAGGTCGGAGGCTGTCTCTCATCCATGTATCACCAGGGTGGATGTCTGTTGTAACATGGACATTTACTGCGCACCTACTATGTGTCAGGTGTTTTGTGTACATTGCCCATACTGCTGGGCTAGGAAGAAAGATTTCTCCTGAAGACCTAAACTTAGGCATAATTTACTAAGAATAACAGCAGGATGTTCAAAGCCATCTTTGGACAACAGAAAGCCTCCTCACCCTCCGAGTTTTATTGTATCCTGATGGAAATTTTAATTGCAGGTGTGCATGCTAAGTTGCTTCACTTAGCGTGTCCTACTCTTTGCAACCCTAAGGGCTGTAGCCCATCAGGCTCCTCTGTCCATGGGATTCTCCAGGGAAGAATACTGGAGTGAATTGCCATGCTCTCCTCCAGGGGATTTTCCCAACCCAGGGATCCAACCCGCATTTCTTATGTCTCCTGCATTGGCAGGCAGGTTCTTTACCACTAGTGTCACCTGGGAAGCCCCTTTATGAGCAAGGATGAGTTAATAAACAGGGCGGGTTTGGTGAGCCATGGAATCCAAGAAAAGTCGAGTCTCAGGGACAAGGTTGGGTGAGTAGGTGAGAATGTCCTAGCGCTGACTTTGGAAGAGGAAGCCTGGGGGTACCTTCCCAAGGACAGGAGGTGGAGGAGGCAGGCTTTCAATGGCTGGATTCTCTAGCTGACAGCTGTCAGACATGAGGCCTGCAGCTATCCTCGTCTGAGTCCCTGTTTTTCAAACTCGACTCTGATTCTGACCTGGCTTCTGACTAATGTGACTGTGGGTTGGGCATAAGGGCTAAGAGTTCTGTGTCCTCCAGTTGTTATTACTCATAAATTACTGTCCCATCTTTATTGCACTGATACAAGTTCGTTTCTGGACTTACAATGCTGAAGACCAAATCTTGCACCAGGACAACCTTACCAAAGTGATGAAAGGTATTCTGTGAAAAAAACCTTAGGACACAGCAGCATTCCCAGGAGGTGACATGTCAGTGGAGCTATGTAGCTACGAATGAGAACTTTTTGAATTTAGACATATGGCCAAGTATAATGGCTAACTGTAGGCTCTAGGAACAGATGACACAGATTCAAATTCTGGTAAATTATTTACTGTTGCTGTGCCTCCATTTCCTCATCTACTAAATGGGAATAGTGAAACTGCCTACCTAGCTGTCATTGTTTTCTCTACATCTTAGGTCTGTTCCACCATTGCTTTTCTCTGCATCTTAAGCCTGTTCCATCATTGCACTGATTCTCAGCCAGAAATGCTAAATGAGAAGTTACGGATGAGCAAGCTAAAGCTCAGAGGGTTAAAGTAACTGTTCCAGGCTCACAGAGCCACAAGCGATGGAGCCCAGATTCAAACCCAGGCTGCCCGTTCCCTTTCTGTCCTATCCACTTCCTTACCAGGCAAGACACCATAGCTTCCATTTTTGAACCACAGATAGGGGCCCTGGGCCTCTGCTTGCACTGGTTCTACCTGCTGCTTTAACTGAGCACTGACCTGCCACTGCTGCTGGCAATACCCACTAGCAAAGGGAAGCCTCAGGCAGACAGGCAGAGGTGGGTTTTCCAGATGTTTTTATCCTCTCAGTGGAGCTGTGGGCTGTCTTCTTTCAGGTGGACAGAATTTTTTTTCCTGCCCTTATATAAACATTGGCATAGACTTCCCTGTTTCTAACTAGGGGGAAAAAAAGGTTGATATTTTAATAAATATGATACGAAAATTATCTGAAGTGATGATAGCATGTGATTCAAAGCCCCCAGGGTGCTGTTAACAATTTGGCATTTCCAATTCTGATGGGAATACTAATGGCAGTCTAGAAGCAGTGTCGTTATGATTAAGACATTGCAACTGTAGAAACTTAGAAGTGTGAACTGCAGCATAGGAACAAATGCCAACATCCCACCAGAGCCAGTTGTGTATGTCAGTTTTGGTTGGCTCCCCCTTCGCAACTCAAGTTCTAGTTTCTTCACAAGGAACACCAAGAGGTTTCCTGGGATCAAAGACTATCTGAGCTGCTGCAGATGCTAGAGCTTCTAGTCCATCGCCCTGCCTGGCAGAGGAGGACACAGGGCCAGAGAGGATGCATGCATTGCCCAAGGTCACCAAGTTCAACAGGGCACAGCTGGGAGTAGGATCCAGGTCTTTTTCCCCAGACCAGCACCCTCTGTCTTATACCACACCACCTCTGTATTCCCCTCTCTAAGCTCCATTTTTTCCCTCTGTAAAATGGTGTTCTAGTCAGTTGGGGCTGCTGTAACAAATAACCATAGACTGGGTAGCCTAAGTAGCAGACATTTATTTCTCACAGTTCTGGAAGCTGGGAAGTCCAAGGTCGAGGCATGGGCAGATTTGGTGTCTGGTGAGAGCTTGCTTCCCGGGATGCAGGTGGCCGTCTTGTGTCTTCACAGGCAGAGAGCAGAGAGGAAGTCTGCAATCCTGTTCCTGAGGGCTCTACCCTCACAACCTAATTTTGTGTTTTATAGTTTGTCCTGACAGATCATTTTAATAATATCTTAAGCCTTGACTCAGTTGAAATCTTAGTAATTTGTATAAGCCACAGGTAATTAAACATTTCTAGGTTGGGCTTCCCAGGTGGTACTAGTGTTAAAGAACCCACCTGCCAATGCAGGAGACATAAGAGATACAGATTGAATCCCTGGGTTGGGAAAATCCCCCAGAGGAGGGCATGGCAACCTACTCCAGCATTCTTGCTGGGATGATCCCATGCACAGAGGAGCCTGGCAGGCTGTGGTCCAAGAGTCGCAAACAGCGAGACACGAATGAAGTGACTTAGCTTGCAGATTTTAACAAGACTTTGTGTAATTCTTGGAAAAGAACCTGGGGTCTTTGGAGACACATGAAAGAGAAACTTTCTTTTTTTCAGTTATATATATATATATAATGGTATGGTCATTCTGACCAGTGTGAAGTGATAATTGATTGTGGTTTTGATTTGCATTTCTCTAATGATTAGTGACTTGGAGATTCTGTATGTCTTCTTTGGAGAAATGTCTACTTAGGTCTTCTGTCTATTTTTTGATTGGGGTTTTTTTTTTTTATATTGAACCCTCACAACCTAAATATATCCCAAAGGCCCTATCTTCGAATACCACCACGTTGGAGATTAGACTTCAATATATGAATTTACAGGGGACACACAGACGTTCAGTCCAAAGCAAATGGAAATTTAAAATAATTCTTGGATTGTTGAGAGAATTAAATGGGATAGTTTCTGAGAGTTGCTCTGTCAATTGCAGGTACTATCAGGTGTGGGTACGCAGTGGTGGGTACGCAGTGGTGGGAACACACGTGTGTTTTAGAGGCTGGCCTGGTTGGAACCCTTGCTTCCCACTTGCTTCTCTAAACCCCAATTTCTATAAAATGGGGTGATCCCATCTTCTGCATAAAGCTGTTATTTTTATAATTGACTTTTTTTTTTTAACCTTCAAAGATGCATGTTTGTCCCCCTTTTTAAGATGTTTTCATTGACTTTTTTTTTCAGGTTAAAATTTATGAAGTATCCGAGAGACATTTTCTGTAGGCCAATGTTTTTATTATTATGGCAAAAGTCACTTGATATGAAACATATTATTTTAACCATGTTTAACCACACAGTTCAGTGGCACTAAGGATATTCACATTGTTGTACAACTCTCACCTGCATCCATCTCTTGAATTTTTCACCTTTCTAAGCTGAAATAAGATTTAAATGAGATGCTTTATGTAAATTTATACTTCTCTGTCAAAATATTAACTACTAAATTCTCCATCAAAGATAAAGGATATTATTAATTCTGTCTTTCATATGCTGCCCACCTTTCAGAGGGAGCCCTGAAATCAAACTTTTGGGAATATTCTTCTAGAAATAGAAGAAATGTTGATTGTAATAGGAATTGGCCCAAATTAAACAAAGGAAACTTTTCTTTATCCAAGAGTGCCTACTGTTTCCAAAGGTGTCAGTAAAACCAGCTTAGCAGAGAACAGGCAGCCATGACTTCCCATGAGGTTGACAAGATGTCAAGGGCTGGCTGTCAAAATGAAGGGCTGTCACCTCAGTGTTCAAAGGACTTGGCTTTGCTATTTATGGGAGCCTAATTTGCTTATGTAAGAGAACACTCAAGGCTGCCATCTTTATAACCAGTGCAGATCAGCCCCACAGGGCTGCTGTGTGAAGAGAGTGGACTGCTAATCCTCCAGTTAGCTTTCTTCCTCTGCTGTCATGGAGGACGGTAAGAGATGCTCATCCAGATTCCACGTTTTTTCCAGTCTGTTTTTAGCTCCACGGTGTCCTGTCTTCCTGGTCTTACCCCTTTACATTTGCTGTTTAAGGCAGTCCACGTGTGTAAAAGCTGTACACAGTACAGAACAATGTTCTGTCTCCTTCGCAGCCCTCCTCTATCCTGACACCCCTGCTCTCCCCACCAACAGGCAACTACCACTCCATGTTCTCATTTCTGCCCTCAGGGATATTCCTTTCATTTTGTCCTACTTGCTCAATTAAGATATACTCATTGAGAGTCTGTTCTAGGTACTGGGGATAGAGCAGTGACTAAGAAGTCGAAAATTCCTGTCCTTACAGAGCTTACGTACAGATGGTACTTCTGACCTTTGTATGTGCAGCAGGGCTTATGCATGCTCAGATGTGCCTGATTCTTTGCAACTCCATGGACTGCAGCCATACAAGCTCCTCTGTCCATGGAATTTTCCAGGCAAGAACACTAGAGTGGGTTGCCATTTCCTACTCGAGGGGATCTTCCTGACCCAGGGATCAAACCCATGTCTCTGACATCTCCTGCATTGGCAGGCAGATTCTTTACCATTAGGGCCACCTGGGAAGCCCCTTGTATGTGCTTTCTTTGCTTTTATAACCACGTCCACCCCAGCTTCAGTACATCAATCATTATTTTACACACTTTCCTATACATTGCTTTTTTCTCTTAATCCTGATTCTAGGAGATTAATAATAAAGGATATGTTTAAACCTAACCCAGAGTCTTTTTGTTTTGGTCACCTGGGCCCCAGACATCAGTCTCAGCCAGACCCTTTGCATTTTAGGGGGGAACAAGGGTACTACAGGTCAGGCAAGGATACCTATTGGCCAGAACAGGGGCATGTGCTCACCTTTCTGTCCAGGGAGATGGTGTCTATTTCCAGGAGAAGGGGCATGGGAACGTTCTCAAAACAGAACAGTTACTAAGCCCTATTTAATGGGCTTCTGGCAGTCACCCTTCTGGGCAGCATCCTTGCCAGTCCAATGTTTCTTGGACCAAATGGCATGCCTAAGACTTAAGTTAGAATGGAAATTTCCAGAGCTATTTTAGAGAGTTTTATACAACATACATTTTGGTGCACTGACACATCATTCTTTCACTGATTCACTCTTTCCTCCAACATTAATAAGCATGTGCCTTATGCCAGGCAGTGTTCCGGGCATCTGAAGATACCTGGATGAATGCAGGATACCTGGGTCCCTGGTCTGATAGGAGACTCAGTCCCTGCCCTGAGAACCTGGGGAAAGGAAATGGGCAGAGGGCTGCTGAGATGTTTAACCCACACAAGTTGTGTACAGCAGGTTGTCTACAGATGCTTTGGGAAGGGGGTGGGGTCAACTTACCCTGCCCGTGGGGAGCTTTCAGAGAAGAGAGACACAGACGTGCAGAAGATTCGTGAAGTGGGGTGGGGGGCTTGAGATATATATTAGAACTCTTTGGGGGACAATAAATAAAAAGCAAACTTAGCTAACTCCTTTAAAAAAAAAAAAAAGGCATCATATGATTATAGCAGCGTTCTGGAAAACCTGGAATGAAGACCTGGAGGACCAAAGGCAAGCCAGGCAGAAGCACACGTTCTGCGTCTCTTGTCTTTAGTTCTCTCTGTCTCTCTCTTGCCAACCGCCTCTCCCCCACAGAGCAGCTTTCCCGATCCACGTGTGGGAGCATGACAGGTGGAAGGGTTTGAAGGCTGAGTGGGAGAATGGGACGGGGAGGTGGACAGAGGCTAACGGAACAGCCTAGCATTCCACACAGGGCCTGGAACCTCGTGGCAGCCAGGCTGGACTCACAAGCCTTCCCAGAAAGCGAGTGAGGTCGGCCACTGCCAAGTGAGGGCCAGTTAATCCAAAGGAGCAAGACGGGAAAACCGCCCGACCTCTGAGAGGGGGGATTCTCGCCTGAGGGGCCACCTGGTGGAAGAAATGTCCAGAGAGCTGAGAAGAAAAGGATGGCCTTCCACCAGAGGGATAAAAAGCAGCAGAAGTCCTGTGTCCCTCTCTAGGGCACCTACTAGTCGCAAGCCAGTGAGTCTTGCTCAGAATGAAGTGTGACAGAAAAGAAGAAGGAAGTCCTTTCAGTGTGAGTTTTACACCCATACAGCCTTGCTTTCCAGAAGCCCCAGGCTGTGGGCACAGCAGTCAAAGGTTAATGGGAAGGGTTTCCTAAGTGGTCCCCCAGCGCTGTCGTGTGGGAGTTCACTCACCACCAGCTCCCAAGTGGCTGCAAACTGTGTGCACAGCAGTGCTTAGTGACAAAGAAATAAACTTGCCTCTTCTCTGGATTCAATAAGCCAGTGGCCTGCAGAAGGACATGACGGGAGGGTGTACCTCTGAGGTTCCTTCCACAGGGATGTCACCAATATTTCAATTTATTTGTGGCCTGGATGCTGAAGTCACAGAAAACACACACACCCTTCAGTCCTTCTGGGTGGTTTTCTATAATTGGGCAGAGCAAATTTACAAGTTCAAGAAGTCAGGAGTACTCCCTGTGGCCACTGCTGCTATCCATTCCTACCTGAATGCTGGGGCAGGAGAATTGCAGCCAAAATCTGTCCTTTAGATTATTCAGTCTCAGAGGCAGAGGGGTCAACTGGGTGTTCACACACTATATATGTTATAGATTAAGCGGTCTTGTATTTGCTTTGTAAGCATTCTCCCCGTCTCTATTTGATTGGGTAGCAGGGGGCAGAAGGGGTGGGATGTAAGACTGCCTATTTCAAGAGGCTCTCTCACTGAGGTGTGTTTGGCTGGGTGGTCTCATTGTATTTCTTCTAAATGTTCCATTTACTTTCCCCATCCCACCTCATCCCTTTGACCCAGGGCAATTGATCTCTGATAGCAGAAGATAGTTGGTGTATCTAGAAGTACAAGGCTGTGGAGCTGGTGGCCTTTAAAATAAGATTTGCTCAGTAATGCCTGTTCAGTTATTCATTTTCTCAAGGCTGGGCTTTGAAGGGCAATGGTGGCACGTGGAGTCCAGGTCTCCAGAGCCTGTTTGCAGGGGCAAATTAGACAAGCTCAACACCTACGGGGAGGTCAGTTTTGAGCACCTGGAAGAGGAATCAGGGTTCAGATCCAGCTAAAAATTATATAATTTGCATTTCTTGAGCCCACACTATGAGCTAAGCTCTTTTCATTAGACCTGATAAAGGGGGGCTAACTATGTCACGTAATAGAAGCACAAGCTGATGTTCAGAGCAATTCACCCAAAGTTACATACTTTACAAGTGACAGAGCCAGAATTCAAACCCATGCATTTTGAGTTCAGAGCCAATACTTCAGTCTTATCACTTAACTACGTGTTTGGAGGAAGTTACTTACCTTGAATAAGCTTCAACTTCCTTATCTAAAAACATGGTTATAACAACAGTTCCTACATTCAGGGTTATTGAGACATTCCATGGGATAGGGAGTTTGGAGCAGGGACAACGAGGGGCAGCAGTTACCATGTGACTCTATGTAAGGGCCAAGAAACCCAGATCCATGCTGGATGACTCTTCCTTGAACCCTGGGCTGGCATCCAGGGCCATGTGGTCCTCAGCCCTCAGATCTCTCCAGGAGAGGGTGGCTCGGGGTGGACCTAGACTCCAACAATGAGAAGGAGATCCTCATCAGGTGCAGTGTTAGGCCGTTAAGCCCAGCCAGGTGAAGGGATGTGCTTGCCTCTCATTCTTCCCAGCCAAGCCTCACTGGGCTCAGAGGAGGGCCCCCTGCCCAGCACTCATAGAAACCCTCTTGAGCTGGCCTAAGAGCTGCTGGTGGTGGGTGGTGGGTGGTCCCTCTAGCTAGAATGCTCCAGAGAACAGATGGGGCTCTCCAAGCTGTTTGGAGGTGGCAGATTGATGTGTATTAACTGGCAAACTGCTCATCATGTAGAGGCGGCCCGGAAGGAGGCCTGCAGTTGTGAGTGGGCGAAGAGGACCACAGGGAGGAAGTTGGCAAGTGCAAGGCACCCTGTAGGCGGAGGCAAAGGCAGAACTGTGGGCGACCGCATTCTGGAGGTGAGGAGGTGAAACAGCTCGGCTCAGAGCCCGCTTGGCCCCGACTCATCGCCAAGGGAAGCATATTGGATAACATTTGTTAAACTGGTCTCATAGAAACAGTGTTGTGGGAGCCTGGAATCAGCACGTGGTGCTGCCAGAGGCCTTGCTGCTCTCCTGGTGCCATCTGCAGACAGGAGACCGAGGTCCAGGTGGGGGACACTTGTCTGAGTTGCATAGTAACCTGTCTTTTTGTTGACGGCCAAAGGCAGTCTCTCCAAAAGTAAACCCAAGTATTTAAACATATATCTTGCTTCTATTTTTTAAGTTTTCCAAGTGTGATAGTCAACACAAAGTTTGAAAGAAAAGAAATCATCCAATGCTATAATTATGATCATTTTGTTCTTTCATTTCCAGGCCTTTAAAGACACACTTTTTTTTTATGCAGTTGCACTCATACACAAGAGAAAATTCTTGCTCAATAGCATGATATTTCCTCATGCTGCAGGTTTCAGGGTTATCATCAAAAAAAAAAAAGCAAAACCCACAAATCCATGTTCAATGACAGAGTTGGACTCACGAAACATGCCTGGTCTGAATTTAGTTATAAATTTGACAACTAAGTGTTTTTCTGGTGTCCCTCCTGTCCTAGATAATATTTTACGGAAAGATCATTTGTAACCAAAATGAGAAATAGGACAGGGTGAGAAACTGCCTGTTTTTGCCTGAAATCCCAGACATGATCAATGTTTATGTTCTGTTAGGACAATGGTTCTCAGCTCATCTGCACATTAGAATCACTTGGGGAAATTTTTTTAAATATTTATGCCTAGACCTTGTGCCCAGAGATTCCAATTTCGTTGTTTGGGGATGGAACCCCGGTAGAAGTACTAATACATTTTTCAAAGCTTTCCTAGGATCCTTCTTCAAAGGATCTTAATGTGCAGCTGAGATGGAGAACCACCAGTGTAACAGACTGAGTCCTTAGAAAGGTCCTCACCATGTGGCACATAGAGGATAAGGGCAGATCAGTTAGAGTTCTGTCCTATGATAGGGGCTTTCTTGGTGGTCCAGTGGTTAAGACTCTGCACTTCCAATGAAAGGGGCAAGGGTTCAATCCCTGGGTCAGGGAACTAAGGTTCCCCATGCTGCACAGCACAGTAAAAAAAAAAAAAAATTTTTTTTTAATTAGAATTCTGTCCTATAGTAAAGACTTTTGCCATCTGCAGAGTGTGACAGCTGCAATTTAAAAACATACTTAAAATTGTTTGGCAGGATATGGCTAAGAATACTGGGTGCTAAGTCATGCCTGACTCTTTGCAGCTTTATGGACTGTAGTCTGCCAGGCTCCCCTGTCCCTGGGATTCTCCAGGCAAGAACACTGGAGTCAGTTGCCATTTCCCTCTCCAGGGGATCTTCCCAACCCAGGGATTGAACCCGCATATTTTAGTTATCCTGTACTGGCAGGTGAGTTCTAGTATCACATGGGAAGCCCAAGAAGCCCAAGAATACTGGGAGGGTTGTTTAATGGACCAGGAATTAAGGTGATCAGAGGGAGATCTGGGAGCATGCTTTGAATGGGAGGCGGCGGGGGGCGGGGGGTGCGGGGAGAAGTATGATATAGAAGAGTTATTCCTGTCCACATGAGGGCTTCAGTGGATTTCTGATTCTGAGCTCAGCAATAGTTAAGAGGCCTTGGTGGCATTGTCCAGGGAACCTATGTGCAGCGTTCATCCCAGCTGGCCTGTGGCGGCTGCCCCTGGCTCTCCCTCACAGCCCAGAACCTGTGGGAAGCTTCCAGGTTGCTGGGGAGGTGTGCTCTTGGCACAGGATGCTCCAGCCCACAGGTCCTTGTCTGTTGTCAGTCAGGGAGGAAGCAGTCACCTCTGTCTCTTCCATCTCTCTCTTCAGCTCAGCTTTTTAAAATGGCCTCAAAAGTTCTTCTTCCCTCTGGTTGGAAAGCTTGTCTGAGACTGTTTCAGCACATTCAAGCTCGCTGGTTGACACTGCATACCCTGGGATTTCCTTGATGCCCTGTGCCTGTATCTTCCTGAGGCTGCCTGACTCCCTCAAGGGACCGGACAAAGGGAGAGGAAGTCAGTTCAGTACATCTGCTCTGCCATGAACAGTGACAGGCAGAGTCATGGAAATGATGAGGTCAGATCCTCACCCTTCCCACCTAAATTGTGTGTCAGGCTACCCTGAACCTCTGCTGGACACAGAGCTACAGGAGCACATGAGAAAGGATAGTCCATTTTGTCCAAGCCCTCAGGACTCTCTGCACTCAAGAGGGGCTGTTTGAGCCGTACTTAGAATGAAGATGTTCTAGAATCTATCATTGTGGGGATTTCCCTGGTGGCTCAGTGGTAATCTCGCAATGCAGGGTTCGATCCCTGGTTGGGGAACACATGCTTCAGAGCAACTGAGTCAGTGAGCCACAACTAGAGGGTCCAAGTGGTACATCAAAGCTTCCTCATGACCCAGTGAAGGTCCTGAGTGCTGCAACTAAGACAAAGGCAGCCAAATAAACTAATTTTAAAAAAAGAATCCATCATTGTGTAACAAGTGTAGTGACTTCCAACAGCAATTGGCTGCATTCTCTCATTGCTCTGTGGGTTGATTGGGCTCCCTGGGAGAGTCTCCTGTAGGGTTGCAGTCAGGTTGCAGCTGGAGTCATCCAAAGGCTTGATTGGGCTTGACATCCAAAATGGCACCACTCACATCTGGTACCTAGTTTGGGTACGGCTGGAGTGGCCTGGGCTGTATATGGTTTCTCCAGTGTGGTTATCTGTGCTTCCCCACAGCATGTAAAACTCAGGGCAGTCGAACTTCTTATATGGCAGTTGACTTTCCTCAGAGCATAATTCCACAAGACCAAGAGGGTGGAAGCTGCAAGGCTTTTCATGGTCTAACCTTGGGAGTTAGGCAACATCACTTCAACTGCATCTTACTGGGCAGGCCAGATCTGAGTGGGAGGAAATTACACAAGGGCATGATGACTAGGAAATGTGGTTCGCTGGGGATTTCTTTCTTTCTTCTTTCCTTCCCTTCACATCTTGGGGGATCTTAGTTCCCCAGCCAGGGATCAAACCTGGGCCCCGTGAGTCAAAGTGCCGAGTCCTAACTACTGGACTGCCAGAGAATTTCTGAGGGTAGGATTTCAACATCCAAATCCAAGATTGGAGGAGGGAAGTGTGCTTGGCAGAAGAGAGCTCATGAGCAGGGCACAGGTATATGTGGAGAAGAGAAGTTGTTTTAGTTTTCATCATTTAAAGATCTAAACAGAAGTTAAGACTGGAAAAATAGGTGGAGGTCAGAAGGTGGAAGAAGGAAGAAGGTGGATTTTATTCTGTAGTCAATAGGGAAGCACTGTGTGTTGCAGGGTTGGAAAATTCACATAATTAGATCAGAGCTTCTCTTTTTATTTGTGTTTTAAGGACCCTGGAGCTCATCTGCAAAGACTCCTATGCACAGTGACCAGGTTGAAGGGGATGCATTTCCATCCTTGAATGTTTCCTGTCTTTCCAGTGACTTCCTGTCTATGTTTCCATCCTTGAATGTTTCCGGTCTTTCTAGTGACTTCCCATCTGTGATTGACAAGTAGTTTTATTTATTTATTTGGTCATGCCTCACAGTATGTGAGATCCCCATTTCCTGATCAGGGATTAAACCTGCAATCCTGCAGTGGAACTGCAGAGTCTTAACCAGTGGACCCCCAGGGAGGTCCCCAGAGCTCTGTTTTGAACTCCCTTGCAGCAAGGTAGAGGACAATTTGAAAGACAACTGATCCTGGAGGCTAAGGGACCCCTTAGACAATGAATGCAGCAGGCCAGGCGAGAGAGGCTGAGAGTTTCACCAAAGGCAGGGTTGTGGGGCTCAGGGGGACAAAGGGAAAGGATGAATGCAGGGAAAGGTTCTGAAACAAAATGAACAAGGTGGAGCAATTGATCACGTGTGGAAAATGAGGAAGAAGATGAAGGAGAAGATGAAAAATGGATTTTGAGATCAGGTGATGGGTAGGAAAGAAGACCGAAAGCTGAAATGAATCTGCAGAATTCAGAATCGTCATCCTGCAAGCCGCATGCAGAGGCCTTGGGAGGGCTGTGACGCTGGGAAAGCGTTCTTACACTAGGGACAGAGGAGCTCCTGGAGAACTGATTAAAGTGAAGACACGACTTTGAGAGTCTGATTCTGCAGGTCTGGGTTGGGCCCCGCGACCTGCATTTTTAACATATACCCCAAGTGATTGTGATGTTGGTCCTAGAACCCTATTTTGAGAAATGTATAGATAACAAAGATCATAGTGCTTAGAACATTGGGAAGGGTGGGCATTGAGTTTGTAAATGGAGGGCAGGGAGCCAGAGGAGTGAGGGCAGTTATCAAGAGAATCGGTCTTGCCTTTGCCAGGTCAGCAGGAGTGTGGGCCTCAGGGAGGAAGGAGCAGGCAAGTCACTCAGATGCTGCAGGGTGGTCAACTGAGAACAGCCACCAGGTTTCACTCTGGAGGGCTCCTGTGGCCTTGAGGGAGTAGAAATCAGAGCATAAGAAATTAAGGAGGGAACAGGGGTGAGAATAGAGGCAGGCAAGTGTCGATTACTCTTCCCGGCAGTGTGGAAAAGGGAAGAAAAGGAGAAAGAAATGACTGAGTCACAGCAGGGCTGAGGGGAGCATCCCTCCAGGCCGAAGGGGAGGGACAGAGAGAAGGCGAGAGGGAGGGAGAGCTTAGTGATAGAGACCAGGGGCTTCTGTATCTGGCTTGTAGTCCTAATTGCTTCTTACCATTTATGTGACCTTGAACAAGTAATTCCATCTCTCTGAACTTCAGTTGTTCATCTGTTACAACAAGGATAACAGCATCCACCCTACTGATTTGTGGTGGGAATTGCAGTGCTCAGCAGAATCCCTGGTCTCACTCAAGTGGAGCTAGTACTGCCTCTGCAGCTGGTTGGGAGGATGAAAGGAGGGAACAGATGTAACGACACAAATAATAATGATATCTGGTACTGCAAAAGCCAAAGGGTTCACATTTTTTAAAACATATTATACAAATTCCAAACATAAACAAAATTAGGCTAACATAATGAGCATCCAAATACTCTCACCAAGATTTAGTCACTCTTAAATTTTGTCACACTAGCTTCAATTTTTGTTGTTGCTAAAACATTTTAAAACAAATTCCAGAACTATCATTTCACTCTTTTACCCCTAAAAACCTATGCTTTTTTCAGCATTGCTCTTTCATCATCATAGTTACATACCGAACCAATGGTTTCACACTCTTTGGTAGTATCTAATGTCCAAGCCATAATCAAGTCTCCCCAGTTGTGTAAAAAATGGTTTGTCCAAGGTGCTTCATTTGGTTCACATGTCTTTAATATTTCTTAGTCTGAAATAGCCCTCCTCCTCTTTTATGCCACTGAATTCTTGAAGAATGACGTGAGTCAGTTGCTTGGCAGAGTAAGTCACTGGGGCGTTTGTGTTGTCAGCTCCTCACAGTTTCACTTGTTCCTTTAAGCCTTGAAATTTCTTTGTGTGTGTGTCAGTCACTCAGTCGTGTCCAACTCTGTGACCCCATGACTGTAGGCCACCAGGCCCCTCTGTCCCAGGGATTCTCCAGGCAAGAGTACCATTTCCTTCTCCAGGGAATCTGCCCAACCCAGGGATCAAACTCATGTTCCCTGCATTACAGGTGGCTTCTTTACTGTCTGAGCCACCAGAGAAGTCCCCTCAGTTATTATAAAAATTCCATTGTCACTGGGGAGGAAACGGAGGTACACTGACCTCCCACTCCAGGCCTCTATTTGCCAGTCCAAGGTCTAGCGTACACCCTCCTGCTCCTGCTGCTCTAGAAGTTTCTTTATATAGAGATTAATTTAAAAGGCTTGATGGGATCAAGTTTTGTGAGGGCAAGCACTGTCCATGGCTGTGGTTCGTGTGCCAGGTGTGAGTCTTAACCTTGGCTACACATTACAATCTGTTGGAACACTTCAAAAAAATCTCTTTTTTTGGTACCCGAGACCATTTAAATCATAATTGGTGGGGATGGGTCTCAGGCATCAGTGCTTTTTAAAGGTCCCCAGGTGATTTCAATGTGCACTATCCACTACTGTTTCATCTCATCCAAAGGCCCATTTATTTGTTGGTTATCCCATCCTTAGTGATCTCGTTAAGACGAAACAGTGGGTTCAGGTGGTGGG
Source organism: Ovis aries (assembly GCF_016772045.2). Taxonomy (NCBI): domain Eukaryota; kingdom Metazoa; phylum Chordata; class Mammalia; order Artiodactyla; family Bovidae; genus Ovis; species Ovis aries. Next base: position 201,483,178 of record NC_056054.1, read on the forward strand.
ATGCATACCACTCCAGGCACAGTTCCCATTAACAGACCATTGGATTGGATCATCCATTGAACCAAACAGGATTGCAAAAGGAGGATTTTTGCAGTTCTGCATTCCGTTCACATTTTTAAGCTGGAATTCTATTTAAAAAGAACTTTCTCTTATTCATCTGGGCTAGTCGGTTACCCTGAACTACAATCCACCCAGGCAAGGCAAGATAAATGGTTAATCAAGAAAAATGATGATATCTTTTTCTGAGACTGTTTGAGGGAGATGAGGGTTGAAAATACAAACCTTCTAGGAAGTGAAGATCAGAAGAGACGAGAGGAGGTCACATTATAGTCTGAGGTCAGGTCACCCTCAGCAAGAGGAGGCAGACAAAGAATGTCTGGAATACGTGCAGTGAGGAACGTGGCAAGCAGCTAATTATCAAGGAAAGAAGCACTGAGTGACCGAGGGTCCCGCTGGGATGAGAGTGTAATTTGTGTTGGAACCACTGCTGGCGAACTTCGCCAGCAATGTTCAGCAGCAGACTAGCACTGACCCAGGTCTGGCTAGTGCTGAGCGGGCAGGGTAGAAACTGAAGGAGAGGCGGGTGAAAGGATGCGGATGCAGGCAAACCCATCAATACAGGAGCACCTCTGCTCACATGTGTGGTTTTCTTGCCTGCAACCCCTGATTTCCTGGCCACCTCCTGCTTGTTCTCGGGTCACGAACACATGCTGCTTCCTCCAGAAGCCATCTGATCGTCTAGCTGAGAAAGCCGTGTCTGACTGAGACACCCCATGGACAGAGGAACCTGGTGGGCTATAGTCCACGGGGGCGCAAAGAGTCAGACAAGACCAAGTGACTAACACACTTCAGTCGGATGGTATTAAGAGGTGGAGCCCTCGTGGTGGGATTAGTATTCTTATAAAAGAGATCCCCCAGGACCCCCTGGCCCCTTCCAGCATGTGAGGAGACAATAAGAAGTCTAAGACCTGCAATGCAGGAGATGTGGGTTCAATCCCTGGGTGGAGAGGAGGGGCTCAAGAAGGTCCCCTGTAGGAGGAAATGGCCCATTTCAGTATTCTTGCCTGGAAAATCCCATGGACAGAGAAGCATGGCAGGCTACAGTCCATGGGATCTCAAAAGATTTCAACATGACTTAGTGATTAAAGTATATGTATACACACACACACACACATATGTAAAATGTGTGTGTGTGTGTGTATATATATATATATATATATATATGTATTTCCTAGAACTATGTGATTGGTGCATTGAAAATACTATGTAAGTAGTGGCTGTGTACATGGAGATAGTGAGACCACAAGGCGAGGAGGGGCAATGCCACCCGGGGGTGGGGGCACGGGAGGAGGCAGGGAAAGCTCACAGAGCAGGGCCTAGAGCTGAAACATTAGAGGTGAGTACCGTGGCCACCCAGGGGAAAGGGGCCGTACAAGAGCAGTGGTCATGGAACTTCCAGAGCACTGGCCCGTATGTAGTACATCAGTTTGGAGGAGACTGGGCTGTAACATTGCTGGCATGGAGCAGGTCTGGCCCAAAGCAAGTGCAGGACTCGGAGACTTCCTCGGGGAGGCCTCCCACTCCTGGGGTCCTGACTGCAGCTTCCAGCATGTCCAGGGAAGTGGCCACAGGATGGCTCCATGTCCCCAGAATAAGCCAGGGCCATTTACAGGCTGACTGTGATTTGTTTAAAGAAAGCAGCGCAGTTTGCCGGAGCTGGAGGAGACGTTGATTTTGTTATGTGGGCCGCATGAGTCATCCAGGAACAAAGCTAGAGATGTAAATACACTTCACACAGCCCCAGGGTGTCACTCTGTGGCTTCCCAGGGCTGGTTGTTACTTCAGGCAGCTCAGATTCCCTTCTGTGGAAAGGTCCAGTGCTGGAGAGACTGAGGCATGTACCTCCTGGGTCCATGCCAAACCTTAGCCTGTTTGGTAAGCCCCAAAATGGGTGGGGGAAAACACCTGTCTCCTTCCATTCTCTGGTGGGATTTTGAAGACAGCCAACGTCCACCACCTTGGCTGTGCTTCTTCTCATATGACCATGGGCATAGTCCATGGCCCCTCAACTCATCCAATTTATCATCTGAAAATGAGGTGCAAGGCCCTCTAATCAGGGCTGTGGTGAGGATGAACTGTAAGAACTCCGGGGACAAACATCTGCAGAAGATGTGCTCAAGACATCTTGGTTCTGCCCCTCAGTGGATGTGGAGTGTGGAAAAGCAGTGTCTCTTCTTGTGGTCCTTTGTTGGAGCCCTTGGTTCAGCTGCTTCCCCTCTCTGAACTCCAGTATGGGATCTGTCAGAAGAGGCAAGTAAACTCAGTCATCATCTTGCAGCTCTGATAGTGCACAACTCTATGACCAAGACAAGAACAAACTTGCCTTGAGGTAGCATTAAGGAAAATCCCATGGATGGAGGAGCCTGGTGGGCTGCAGTCCATGGGGTCGCTAAGAGTCAGACACGACTGAACGACTTCACTTTCACTTTTCACTTGCATGCATTGAAGAAGGAAATGGCAACCCACTCCAGTGTTCTTGCCTGGAGAATCCCAGGGATGGGGAAGCCTGGTGGGCAGCCGTTTATGGGGTCGCACAGAGTCAGACACGACTGAAGCAACTTAGCAGCAGCAGCAGCAGCATTAAGGATATGCTGTCTGCTCAGCTAGTTAAAGTTGAATGAGGCATTAATGGTGCATAACCAAGTAATAACTCCCAGAAAGTGCTAAATCAATCTGGGTTATTGGTTCTAGTGGGCAGGCAGTGCTATTAATATTTGGACAGTGTAGTTATTTATTTAGGGCTGAATCACAGGGGCTAGAGGAGGGCCTTTCCCCAAGCCTGCCACGAGGTTCATCAGCCACCTGTGGGAAGAAAAGGGAAGACCATTAGCTTTGTCTCAGAGCAGGCAGTTGGTGCCCGTCTAGAAGCTGGGAAACAGAAGGAATGCCTTATCCCCTACCTCCAGAGCTGCCTAAAATATCAACCTGTTTTCAGGCTCAGGTCAAATTCAGCCTTCTCTAAGAGGTCGACAGCCTGGTCTTCTGGAAGAACACATGCTTTAGACTCACAAATTTTGTCCTTGTTCTGCCTTTTACTGGCTGAATAATTTGAGGAATGTTATTTCACCTTTTGGAACCTCAGTTTCTTCATCTATAAAATGGGAGTGGTAATAATCTCATTCCGCACAGATTGTGTTGGTTAAATGAGATAAAGAAAGTACCTACATGGTGTAGTAAGCTTTTCTTGGCAACTGTAAAGCTTTTCTTGGGCCCCTCTGACTGGAAAGTCTCTTTCTTCTCTATACTTTATAGCACTTTCTCTGTGCTGTCATGGGACTCCCCAGTGGTTCAGTGGTAAAGAACCCACTTGTAATGCAGGAGATCCTTGGGTTGGAAAGATCCCCTGGATTAGGAAAGGGCAACCCACTCCAGTATTCTTGCCTGGAGAATGCCATGGACACAGGAGCCTGGTGGGCTGCGCCCATGGGTCGCAAAGAGTGGGGCACAAGGACACAACTGGGCACCTGAGTGCAACGCACGGTGCTGTCAGAAAGACTCGGAGGTGTTCATGGATCTGCCTTCACCTCCTGATACAGTCTAAGTTTATAGGGAGTGAGGAATCCTGAATGGAGTAGGTGTTCAATTAAAGCATCCCACATGAAGTGAGAGACAAGCTCTGAGAAGTATCATTTTTCTCCTTGCCAGCAAAGCTTCCTGGCTCCTGCCAGCCAGCCAGGTGCAGGTGAGCGTGTGTGAGTGAGTAGGCCTGGTCCTTGGGACTGAATATACTGTGGACACAGGTCAGGGGACAAAGTTGGACAGGAGAGTCAGGCCAACTGTCACCCATCCAGGGGCCTATCTTCTGTCTTTTGGGTAGTAAAGCTCAATGTGAAACACCCTGCCCATCAAACCCTCTTTAGACCAATGCGCTTGTTCTGCTCGTTCTCTGTAATGGGAGCCTCCAGCAGGATACTCACTGCAAAGGAGTGTGAATCACACAAAGCCGTCTGAGAGGAGAGAGCACTCTTTGTAAAAGGACAAAAGACCCGCCAGAAGGTGGCTGAAGACCAGATCTGGTGCCGGGAGCCACAGGGCACGTGGGAGCAGGGGAGGGAAGGGATCACACCAGCTTTGCGTCCATTGTCTGCCAGGGACCATCCATAGAGGAGCATTCTTTAAATACTTTCCATTATCACTACTTTCAAAAACACGCAATCATACAAGTAGTAAGACAGAATCTGTCCATGTGGCTACTTAATCCTTGTGACCGTGCTGTGGAGTGAGAGCCATCAGTCTCACTGACGGCCGTGAAAACTGAGACCTGGAGTTGTTGTGGTCTGCCCAAAGTCACAGCGCTCACTTCGTGCCATTTGTCACCCAAGCCCACACTCCACTCTTTGTGCCAAAGTCTGGTCCAGTCTCCCACCCAAGGCAGGGGTGGTCTCCTGCTGGCCCAGGTTCCACTGCTTCCAGCAATGAGGTCTCACAGCCTTGAAATAACAGTCCTAGTGAACTCCTCGCACATGCGTGTCAGACACTGTTCAACACTGTTACCAACATTGCCTCCTATCACTCACGATAGCCCTGGGAGGTAGCCACCATTATTTCCTTCACTTTACAGATGAGAACAGAGAGGTTAAGAAATTTGCCATGGCCACATAACAGCTCTGTGCTAGAGCTGAACCTGAGGTGGCTGCCCCTGAGACTCTGTTCTTTTTTATTTTTTGGCCACACTGTGAGGTATGCAGGATCTTCGTTCCCCAGCCAGGGATGGAAGTGCAGTCTGAACCACGGGACCATCAGGGAAGTCCCTGAGACTGCATTCTTGTCCACGTTCCTGAGAGCTTCCCTCCGGCAGCCCACTTGGCTGCAGTGCTCCTCTGCTTAAAAGATTCTCCCTATTCTAGTCTGAGTCCGGAGAAGGCAGTGGCACCCACTCTAGTACTCTTACCTGGAAAATCCCATGGATGGAGCCGCCTGGTAGGCTGTAGTCCATGGGGTCGCTAAGAGTCAGACACGACTGAGCAACTTCACTTTCACTTTTCACTTTCATGCATTGGAGAAGGCAATGGCACCCCACTCCAGTACTCTTGCTTGGAAAATCCCATGGACGGAGGAGCCTGGTGGGCTGCAGTCCATGGGGTCGTTAAGAGTCGCACACTACTGAGTGGCTTCACTTTCACTTTTCACTTTCATGCATTGGAGAAGGCAATGGCAACCCACTCCAGTGTTCTTGCCTGGAGAATCCCAGGGACGGGGGAGCCTGGTAGCTGTAGTCCATGGGGTCGCTAAGAGTCAGACACGACTGAGTGACTTCACTTTCACTTTTCACTTGCATGCATTGGAGAAGGAAATGGCGACCCGTTCCAGCGTTCTTGCCTGGAGAATCCCAGGGACGGGGGAGCCTGGTTGGCTGCCGTCTATGGGGTCGCACAGAGTCGGACACGACTGAAGCAACTTAGCAGCAGCAGCAGCAGCAGCCTGAGTCTGCTGCCCTGGAACTCTGACCCACCTGGTTTTAATTTAGAAAAACTCCAACCCTTCTTCAATGTGAAGAAGCTAGCTGCCTACACCCACCTTCCGTCCACCTTCTCTCAGGTTCCCATGTCCCCCATCTTCTGGTGTGGAGGTGTTTCAGTGGAGGGCACAGAGCTGCCCAACATCCCAGGCATCATTGAGTGAATCTCTAGATTGGATGTTCTCACTGGGATCGCATCACTCCATTGTCTCCTGAGTCATTTAAAACTTCCAGGTGATTCTTTGTGGGCCACAGTGAGACACGTGGGCCCCAGCCCGTGCTTGTGCAGTTGATTGTGAGTCAGGGGCTCCACTCACTGCCCCAGCAGTTGCTTCTTCAGAGGGCTCAGTTCAGCTCCTGAGCCTGTGTGCAAGAGCTTCTAGACCACCCTTGGAGTCCTTGCCCTGTCTGAGCTTCCAGTTGACCTGGGGCCCAATACAGGATATCCTCATTAGGGGAGGCCAAATGAGGGCAAAACGGAGGCTCATAGTAGGGACCAGGTGCCACCCCAAGGTAGTGGTTGAGTGGCACTGGAAGGAGAGCTCCCCTCACCTGAAGGCTGTGTAGGAGACGGCCTTGAGCTCCTTGAAGGCAATGTGAAGGTGTTACTCATGGGAACAGTGAGGCTGAATGGCAAGCTGTTGACCTGGCTCCTGAGTGCTTACATGAATGTTTCCATCGAAGCTGTTCTTCTCTCAGCCTGTTCACTAAAAAACATCTCAGAGGGGGAAGGAAGGGGGCAGCAGAAAGTACGTTGACTTTTTAATCTCTTGGTGACTTGATTCTTCCATCCTATTGTTTATTATACAGGATCAAAATAATGCCAAGGAAGGGAGTCATCCTTGATTTTGGCCAAGTCCTAAAACAAGATCTAAGCAAAAAGGAAATGTATTGGGAAGTTGTCAGGGAGCAGATGGAAGTGATGGGAATTCTGAAGGCAGCCTGGAAGCAGAATAGGAGCCAGGACAGTTCGTACTTGACAGTCAGCATGTCCTGTCTTTGCATTAATCTTCTCAAATCCCGGGGAGTAGGGAGAAGAGTCTGATGGGTTGGACTTAGATCACAGACCCACCTCCTTGGCTGTGTTGAGGTGACAGAAGGAGTTTGATGGAGGGAGTCTCCTGGAGCTCCTTGGCTGCTATACTGAGGGGAAAAAACACTCACACACCACACACCAACCTGCCCATAATGGGGAGAGGTGAGCCCCCCAAAAGGAACCTAGGTATTTTTAGGAAAAGAACTCTGGATAGCGAAGGTGATGCACAAAACCACAAATGCCTACCCCATCCATAAAAACTAGGGCTCACATCATTAGTAATTAAAAATAAAAGAAGGAAAAATTAGGATCCTCCTTCTTTGAAGGCACAGAGGGTGGGCACGGAGAACACAGCCATCCTGTCTTCCCTTCCTGGAGGGACTGAAAGATGTTTCATCCCATCCCGGAGAAAGGTAGATGATACTCCCAGATGCAGCCAAAAGTCCAAACAAAATGAGCTGTTTTATCAAAACAAATGGAAGAACCATTCCCTTCTACAGTTCCTTGATCCAAAAGGCTTGTGGAAAGTATTTCATCTGAAAGAATTTCCATGAGGGCCACATTAGAGGATGTACAGCTCTGAATGCAGTAAATGTTTGATTCTGCCTATTCACTGTTGTGTTTCCAAGAGAGAAATTGCTTCTCTCCCCATGTCTGGCCTAAAATATATTCTGATAGGAGATGTCCTTATTCGGGATTATAGAAAGAGATCTCTCCAGCCAAGAGATGAGGAAAAGCAATGATAGTCCATAGGGAATGGATAGGCATAGCCATTTGGAGGGTCCCTCTGTGGGATTCCCTCTGTTTACAGATCATAAGGCCTCATAGCTAGGGTGCTATAAACAATGGGCATTCAGACAGGCTGTAGGTTGGGTTGGATGGGCAACTGGACCCACTGGACTGGGGCCTGATGCAAAAAGAATGTGTCCCCGGGGAAGTTTTCCATGGTGAATGACACACCATCCCTTCTTTCTGGCAGAGTCTGCTTGTGCCCCTGTTGACAGGGATGTGCACTCCTAGTGTCCAGTAGCATGATCCCCAGGCTCCTGAAGGACATAGGCAGAGCTTCCGATTAGCAGGCATTGGCTTCAGACACCTTGGAGCTGAGGGCTGGACTTCTTCAGGAGCAGCTCTGAGAGTCCGGAGTTGGTGATGTTCAAGGGGAGGGTTGGAAGTACTCCCGGAGATGCTGGTTTGTCTATCTGGCTGGGAAGCTCACACGCATGTGTTCATTCTTGTGCACCACTAGCCTGCTCAAAGTATCACAGAGGGCTCTCTGAGCCTGTTATTGGATTTGTAACTGGTATGCCCATTGACATCTCTCACTTGGGGCATGTCTCTTCCAACTTCAAAATAGACCCTTCCTCTAAAGGCCGCAATGCTCCCTTGTTAATAGCTCTGAGTGGTGGCAAGTTCTCTCTGCACCTTCTACCCTTGGGTTTTGCCTTGAGGTGTCCCTGTGAGTGTGCTTCAGTTGTCGGACTCTTTGCAACTCCATGGACAATAGCCCACAAGGCTCCTCTGTCCAGGGAATTCTCCAGGCGAGAATACTGCAGTGGGTTGCCATCCCCTCCTCCAGGGTATCTTCCCCACCCGGAGATAGAACCTGAATCTCTAGGTCTCCTGCATTGGCAGGCGTGTTCTATACCACCAGCGCCACTGGCAAAGCCTTGAGGTATCCTTAAATATGGCAAATTCCTCTTCCACAGGTGGACCCTCACTAATGTGAACTCAGGTGCCCCAGGCTTCTTTCTCCCTGCTAAGCACCCTCCGCTCCCTAAATCTCTCGTTGTACAGTTTTCTGGATTCCTCCTGATGAGATCCCAGTTTCATCTTCAGGCCCGGGCCCAGGAAGCCTCACTTAACTCTCACAGCAAAGGCAGCTTGTGTGGTGGTGGTTACTCCTGCCACTCCCCCAGGGAGCGCTGGCAGCTGAGGGTCTCCACCTTCAGTCTTAGTGAGCTGGGGGTGGGGCTCCTCTCAGTTGTCCCAACTCCTCAGAGCCTTGGTTCAACCAGCCCTGCCCTTGAGGTGCCTGCCGCACTAGGCCAGCCCTCTAAGCGACCCCACCCTGACCCCTCCAGGCTGAGTCCAGGTGATGAGACGTGCATTCCAGGACTGCGTCCCCGCTGCTGTTGTTCTCAGTCCCCCTTTGCCCAACAGCCAGCCGCACTGCACACCTGGTCCAGATGCAGAAAAGGCAGGGCTGTCAGCCTCCTGCCGTTTGTCCTACACCCACCACTCAGGAGCGTCCCCCTGAGCCCAGAGTCGTGACAGGCTTCATGCAGCTTTGCGGGGGCGGGCTGTAGTTCTTGTCCTTTTAGGGGCCGCCAGCGGGGATGGGGATGCGGGAAAGGGTTGTGTGGGTTGGGTCCAGAGCCACAGAGGAGTGTGCGTTCTATGTCTCCAGTTTAGGCACCTCCCACCCTCCTGGGCTGACAAAACAGTCTGGAGGCAGAGGAAGCCCCAGGGGAGGGACAGGGCTTCAATTTTCAGCAGGGGAGAAGCTGCAGCTTCCAACCGGCCCCATTGTCCCTGGAAGCTGGGGCGGGGTGGTGGTGGGGGTGGTGGTGGTAGTGCGGTTATCATGGCTTTTGTGGGAGCTGTAATCTGCATTTCATTTTATGGATTTATATTTGCTTTATTCATTTCCCTTTGTTTCCTCAGAGTTTGCTTTTAGGGTAAACGTTTCTTTTTCAATAACACTAAAGCAAGAAGGCGTCCTGCCTCCACTTCTGTTCTATTCTGATGACTCCAAAGCTGGGGAGACAGGCAGCAATAGCCTCCCCCAGCAGAGGGTGGGGGCCAGAGAAAGCTGTAGGAGGCGGGGAAGGCTGGATGGCTGAGCCCCAGTTAAGTGTCAGGTACTCCGTGTGGGTAATCAGATTTCATTCTCACCACTACCCTGCAGATAAAGTTGATTAGTCCCGCTTGTTTTTCCCCAGATGAGGCTCAGAGAAGTTGAGTCACTTGGATTACCCCCAGCTGGTAAGTGGCAGAGTCGGCACTGGAAATCGAGTCTGACCCTGTCTTGCCTCCATGGTGCCTCCAGGCTCTCTGGCCCATAGTTGACTGTCCACAGGACCCCGCTTTCCTCTCCCTTTGGAGGATCATGTGTTTTGTGTCTGTGAGCTCATCCCCTCCTGCATGTATGAGCACTTCAGAAGTAAACACATCAGTGGAAGAAAGAAAAAACAAGATGTCTGACTCAGGAGGACCTGTCCCACCTAGACAGGCCCCTCGGCTGGGCACTGTTCTCAGGGCCCCTGGGAAGGACACACACCTTGGGAAATAGTCAATAGGCCTAAGATCTTCCAATGGGGCCAGGGACTCATCTCCAGGTTCATCTGCAGGAGAGAGTTTTGTCCAAGGAACCCCGTGCGGGTGGATTTCAGTGTGGCTGATGCCCTCAGTCACTCTGTGCGTGTCCACTGGGCCAAGCCAAGGGGCCTGAGCATCAGGGATGCAGCCCTTGACCCAACCTGGAATGTTAGAGCTGCAGGGTCTACTGGGTTATCCCACCCGAGCTCCTCATTTAACAACACTCTTGGGAGTGAAGTCATACAGCTAGCTCGCCAGCCAGCTCCAGATAACCAGCCTCCCCAGCCTCTTCCCTCTCCTCATAGCTTGCTCCAGCCCATGCCACTGATGCAGGTTCCATTTGCCCACCCACAACAAGCCAAATGCTGAGATGATGAGGTTTGCAGCAAAAAAAAAAAAAAAAAAAAAATTTTTTTCTCAAGGCAGTCAAGCAAGGAGACAGGAGGACAAGTCTCAACTCCATCTCCCCAAAGGCAAAGGGACAGGGCTATTTATAGGCTTAGGAATAAGGCGTCAGTGTAGAGTAAGGCACGGGGAGCATGGGGAAAGGTGATTGGAAAAAGGTGCAGGAACTGAAGTTCTATGCAGACGTAACTAGGCTACAGGCCTCTGAGGGTGGAGTTTTCAGCCTTCTGATGTCAAAACATCACCAAGCCAGACACGAACGTGTGCCCAGTTGGAGGGTCGACGATCCTATCCAGCTGGTAGTCTTTACCAGCTCAGCTAGAACTAGACACGTGTAACTGACTTTCAGCTCAGCTGAACCAGACAACTGACTCCAAGTTCCTGGGAAATAACTTGGGTAGATATCTTACTGTTAGACATGCCTCTTGGAGGACATGAAATTTTTAAAATGACCCTGACTACTGAAGGTAGGTGAGATGGAGTGCACTACTCATCCCTATGTTTCAGTGAGGGAATCAGCCACATCAGAATCATTGGTTCTGGTTCAGCATCACAAGGGAGGGCCCAGGAATCCACATTTAAAACACCGCTGAGGCGATTGTTTTGCACATTAAATTGAGCCCTTTGTCTGGTTCACACAAGTAAAGTTAAACATCAATGATTAATGTTTTAAACCAGCAGAGCTAAGGGATGGACCTAACTTGACTTTATCCACACTCCTGTGGCCCCACCTGCAGTTACTATGTTGGAGGGAGAGTCCTGTCTGTGGGATAAGCAGGCTGGATGAGGTAGGAGAGGTTGAGAAGAGGTTGCTTTTAGAGAGGTCTGTGTTCAGTCCACTTCTCTCCTTTATGTCACCTGCCTGGAAAGCTCAAGTTTGCCCCTTCATGGTGAAATAGCAATGACCTGGCCCAGGAGTTCAAAGACCTGCCTCTAGGCCTGGCTCTGACAATAACTATGGGACACTAGAGAAATAAGACTTGTCCGCACGCTGGGCCTCATTTTCCTCCCCAGCATGGGGAGGTTGCTCCCCATGGTTGTGGGCCCTTTACTTTCTCATTCACATTCTGGAGTCTCATGACTCATTGATGGTGAACACGTCTTAATTGGCTGGTGTCCCCTGCACCCATAGAGGACCTTGAATATGATAGGTGCTTAGTAGAGGTTTATTGTCAAATTAATTTGGATGTTTAAGCAGGATTTGTGGGAGTATGTTTTGGTTAGAGATTGACTCGGGGCTGTTGACATGTAGGAAAGAAAAGATGTTCTCCTGGGAGATTTATTACATGAGCAACATATTTAAAGTGATGTCTCAGAACTCAGAACTTGCTTTTAATCATGTGTCACACGGCCCTGGAGGAACATGTGCTGAACTAGCCGACGGAAAACAAGCTGTTGAAGCCAGACCAGGGAGTGTAGGGACATCCACCAGGCAGAGGTGTGAGCTCGGAGGAAGGCAGAGGCCTTCTAGACACAGACCTGAGTGTGGTGGGCTGGCTTGGAGACACACACTAGGGTCATTTTGCGTTAAAAAGAGCCATTGGTTTTGGGTGGTATATTGTGCATGGCTATATGGAAATAATTACAGCTGCTTTGGAGTAGGTAGAGAAGGCTTCCTGGAAGGTTACACTTGACTCAAAGCACTGTTGAAAGGAATTTAGGGATTTATCTGTCTACTGAGCCAGTTCTGGAGCTTTCTAAGAGAAGATAATGATTGCCTTTAGGAATGGGAGCTATTGTTCCAGAGCTTAGAGCAGCCCCTGGCACATGATGGCTGCTGCTGGGTGTTCCACAGAGCCTGAGTTGGCTCCACAGGGGGAAAACTCATGGTGGGTTTCAACTCAGACCAGACCACATCCCCAGTGCTACTTCCTCAGCTCTGAGGCTGCCCCAAGAGGAATCAGTAAGTATGCTTGACACTATGCAACATTAGTATTTACATTCTTTCTTATTCTTTTCTGTCTTCTCCAAATTCACTACCTTGAATGGTGTTATTTTAGATTCAGGAAATAATGTAATTTTAAAAGCCTGTTTCAAATGAGAGAGACCCAAGTCAAGTTCAGAAAGTGGTTCACCATTCATCCAGTCATGGACGATGTCAAGAAAACTGCTCTGCTTCTCTCCTTTCTCAGATGACCATGCTAGTTGCTCCCACTATTGACTGAAAGCCTGGCATGGAGGAGCTTCCTACTGTCAAAGGCATTAAGGTCTCAGAATAGGGATCCTGTGCTTACTCCAGGGCCCAGGCTGCAGGTCAGACCCCCATGAGTCTCAGCTGCAGCCTCTGACTCTAGAAGGCAGAAAAAAAAACCTTACTGTGCACTAAGGTTGGTGGCTCATGTCCAGGGTACCTGGGAGTTAGTGAGAGCCAAGTGCAATCCCCTGGAGCTTGCATGTCTCTGACTCGAAATCCTTGCCAAAGCAGAGCTGCTGGAGGTGGCTGTGCAGAGATGGGAAGACTCTCAGGGCTAAGCCAGCAGTGCCCCACAAAGGCACCAATGCTGTGCCCCTTCCACAGTCTAGCTGGGCTCTCCACATCCCAGCTCCTGTCCTAGGGCTAAAGTTCATTCTCCTTCCTGGCCTGGGTCAGCTTCCCCAAGGTTCCACTGGACCCCACCTTTGGTTTCCCCTGGCATCCGGAGGACCAATCTGTGCCTTGCTGACACCTGGCCCCAGGGAACCTCCAGGGAACCTTGTGGGAGTTCATTTGGTAGTCACCACACTGTTGGCCCATGAGCCAGCCTGTGGCAACTCCTACCACCTTTATCTCTTCTGGCAAAAATAAGCCCAACCCCAGTTACTGGTGCCCAGTTGAGTCCCAAGGCTACAGGTCCCCATTACCAGCCAGTGTTCTCTAGAGTCCTCCTAAGAGAGCAGCCCATTGTGCAAACTGCAGCCTCTGAGAGGCCTGGGCAGAGAAAGGGGGAGTTTTCATTGTTACCTTTGTGTGCACAGGACTTTTGCCAGTGCAAGGAATGGAGACCCATTCACCCTAGTCTGAGTAAAGAAGACTTATTATAAGGCTCCATGTCAAAGACTGAAGGGCATCTCAAGGAAATTTGGGCACAGGAAACACATTAGGGTTTTGCTTCCAGAATTCTGAAGGCTCTGTATTCAAAACAACTCTAGTTTCTGAGAAGTAATTCTAAGAACCTATCCTCCAATTCAGGGGTTGCAAGCAGCAGTACTCACATGTGCCAGGCAGGTAACATAAATGTGAGGCTGGCTAGATAGAGCCAAGTGGAGTATGGTGAGGGCTGGATGGGAAAACACAAGGCCCATGTAAAGAGGCAGCACCCCAGCTCCATCAGACTGCAGCCCTGTGTTACTTCTGGCTGGATTTTAATGTAAAATCTTCCAAATTTTAAAGGTTGGTAACAGACTCACAAAAATGCAGACCATCATGAGGTCACATCCCATGACAGTCTTCTTCTCTGACTCCCAGTTATTCTCTCTTTCAATTGCTTGTCCTCTACCAGCTGGTGAATTCTTTCTTTAGTTCCTATTTAGGTTTCTAAAACAAGAAAACTAATTGGCTTGGCTCTTTCTTTTGGATCAGATCAGGCCAGACCATGACTGGCTGGTTGCCTTCAGGTCAGGTGCCTATTCCTCCTGTCTAGTGCAATCAGCTTTGGTCAGCAGGCACCAAGGGGTGGGGGGCAAGATGTGCTCTAAACCGGAACAGTTACAGTTGGGTGGGCCCTGCAAACATGTCTAGTCCACAGTTGCTATCTCAGTCTCCAAACAGCCTGTATCTGTCAGCATTCTCCAGAAAAACAGAACAATAAGCAGAATATATATATATGTACACACACACACACACACACACACACACACACACACACATATATATACACACACACAGGCATATCTTGGAGATAGTGGAAGTTTGGTTGCAATCCACCACAATAAAGCACATATCACAGTAGACTCAGTCATGTGAGCTTTTTCAGTTTCCTTAAACATATAAAAGTACACTCACCTAGAGCCAGACATCCTGGAATGTGAAGTCAAGTGGGCCTTAGGAAGCATCACTATGAACAAAGCTAGTGGAGGTGATGGAATTCCAGTTGAGCTATTTCAAATCCTGAAAGATATGTTGTGAAAGTGCTCCACTCAATATGCCAGCAAATTTGGAAAACTCAGCAGTGGCCACAAGACTGGAAAAAGTCAGATTTCATTCCAATCCCAAAGAAAGGCAATGCCAAAGAATGCTCAAACTATCGCACAATGGCACTCATCTCACACGCTAGTAAAGTAATGCTCAAAATTCTCCAAGCCAGGCTTCAGCAATACATGAACCATGAACTTCCAGATGTTCAAGCTGGTTTTAGAAAAAGCAGAGGAACCAGAGATCAAATTGCCAACATCTGCTGAATCATGGAAAAAGCAAAAGAGTTCCAGAAAAACATCTATTTCTGCTTTATTGACTATGCCAAAGCCTTTGACTGTGTGGATCACAATAAACTGTGGAAAATTCTGAAAGAGATGGGAATACAGACCACCTGACCTGCCTCTTGAGAAATCTGTATGCAGGTCAGGAAGCAACAGTTAGAACTGGACATGGAACAACAGACTGGTTTCAAATTGGAAAAGGAGTACGTCAGGGCTATATATTGTCACCCTACTTATTTAACTTATATGCAGAGTACATCATGAGAAACGCTAGGCTGGATGAAGCACAAGCTGGAATCAAGATTGCTGGGAGAAATATCAATAACCTTGGATGTGCAGATGACACCACCCTTCTGGCAGAAAGTGAAGAACTAAAGACCCTCTTGATGAAAGTGAAAGAGGAGAGTGAAAAAGTTGGCTTAAAGCTCAACATTCAGAAAATGAAGATCATGGCATCTGGTCCCATCACTTCATGGCATATAGATGGGGAAACAGTGTCAGACCTTATTTTGAGGGGCTCCAAAATCACTGCAGATGGTGATTACAGCCATGAAATTAAAAGATGCTTACTCCTTGGAAAGAAAGTTATGACCAACCTAGACTGCATATTAAAAAGCAGAGACGTTACTTCGTCAACAAAGGTCTGTCTAGTCAAGGCTATGGTTTTTCCAGTGGTCATGTATGGATGTGAGAGTTGGACTATAAAGAAAGCTGAGCGCCAAAGAATTGATGCTTTTGAACTGCGGTGTTGGAGAAGACTCTTGAGGATCCCTTGCACTGCAAGGAGATCCAACCAGTCCATCCTAAAGGATATCAGTCCAGGGTGTTCATTGGAAGGACTGATGTTTGAAGCTGAAACTCCAATACTTTGGTCACCTGATGCGAAGAGCTGACTTATTTGAAAAGACCCTGAAAAAGACACGTGTATCCCAATGTTCATTGCAGCACTGTTTATAATAGCCAGGACATGGAAACAACCTAGATGTCCATCAGCAGATGAATGGATAAGAAAGCTGTGGTATATATACACAATGGAGTATTCCTCAGCCATTAAAAAAGAATACATTTGAATCAGTTATAATGAGATGGATGAAACTGGAGCCTATTATACAGAGTGAAGTAAGCCGGAAAGTAAAACACCAATACAGTATACTAACGCATATATATGGAATTTAGAAAGATGGTAATGATAACCTTGTATGCGAGACAGCAAAAGAAACACAGAACAGTCTTTTGGACTCTGTGGGAGAGGGTGAGGGTGGGATGATTTGGGAGAATGGCATTGAAACATGTATAATATCAGATATGAAACGAGTCGCCAGTCCAGGTTCGATGCATGATATGGGATACTTGGGGCTGATGCACTGGGATGAGCCAGAGGGATGGTACGGGAAGGGAAGTGGGAGAGGGGCTCAGGATGGGGAACACGTGTACACCCTTGGCAGATTCATGTTGATGTATTGCAAAACCAATACAATATTGTGAAGTAATTAGCTTCCAATTAAAATAAATAAATTTATAAGGAAAAAAAAAAGAAAAGACCCTGATGCTGGGAAAGATTGCGGGCAGGAGGAGAAGGGGACAACAGAGGATGAGATGGTTGGATGGCATCACCGACTCGATGGAAATGGGTTTGGGTAGATTCCGGGAGATGGTGATGGACAGGGAGGACTGGTGTGCTGCGGTTCATGGGGTCGCAAAGAGTTGGACACAACTGAGTGACTATACTGAACTGAACTGTAGTCTATCAAGTGTGTAATAGCATTATGTGTAAAACAATGCGCCTACTTTAATTTTAAAATACTTTATTGCTAAGAAATACTAACCATCATCTAGCTCCAGCAAGTTGTAATCTTTTTGCAGTAGTAACTTGCAAGGTCACTGATCACAGGTCATCATCACAAGTAAAATAATATTGAAAAAGTTCGAAATATCACCAGCATTACCAGAATGCAACACAGAGATAAGAAGTGAGCAAATGTTGGAAAAACTGCATCAGTAGACTTGCTTGACACAGGTTGCCACAAACCTTCAATTTGTAAAAAACACACTATCTGCCAGGCCCAATAAAGCAAAGTGCTATAAAACAAGGTATGCCAGTGTATTTATATTCTATAAGTATATATGTATTCATATTACATATAATATATATTCATATTATGTAAGTATATATATATGTGTGAATACACACACACAGATAGATTTATTTTAAAGAATTGGCTCATACAATTGTGGGGACTGGAAATTCCCAGATCCCTGGGCAGGCCAGCAGACTGGAAGCTGAGGCAGGAGCTAATGTTGCCATCTTGAGTCTGAAATCCACAGGGCAGACTGGGAACTCAGGCAGGAGTTAATGTTGCAGTTTTGAGGCAGAATTTCTTCTCCAGGAAGCCTCAGGTTTCATGGTTAAGGCCTTCAATTGATCGGATGAGGCCTGCGCACATTATTGAGAGCAACCTCTTTGACTTTTGTTGTTCATCTCTCAGTTGTGTCTGACTATTTGTGACCCCATGGATTGTAGCACGCCAGGCTTCCCTGTCCTTTACCATCCCCCAGAGTTTGCTCAAACTCATGTCCGTTGAGTTGGTGATGCCATCTGACTGTCTCATCCTCTGTCATCCCTTTCTCCTAATGTCAAATGATTATAGATGTTAACCACATCTACGCATAGCCTTCATAGAGACACCTGAATGCTTGATTAGATAAATGGACCCTGGAATCTAGCCAGATTGATACAAAAACACTAACCATCATATAGACCCATGAGGTAGATATTATTTCTCTCATTTTAGAGATGAAAAAACCAAGACTTAGAAAGGTTATGGTCTGAAGGGTGGTTTACTGCACCTGGCTCTGAATGACTCCCCCTAAAGCCCACCCTCTAACTCCTGCACCTCTTGCCTCTCAGTTAAGTCTGAAGCCAGAATGAGTCTGAGCGGGCTTTGTGGACTTTCTGCTCTCCAAGAAAGGCTTTGGGGAAGAGGTATTTCAGTTTCCTTCATGATGGCATTTGGGCTTCCCTAGTGGCTCAGTGCAGAGAAGGCAATGGCACCCCACTCCAGTACTCTTGCCTGGAAAATCCCATGGATGGGGGAGCCTGGTGGGCTGCAGTCCATGGGGTCGCTAAGAGTCAGACACGACTGAGCAACTTCACTTTCACTTTTCACTTTAATGCATTGGAGAAGGAAACGGCAACCCACTCCAGTGTTCTTGCCTGGAGAATCCCAGGGACATGGGAGCCTGGTGGGCTGCCGTCTCTGAGGTTGCACAGAGTCGGACACGACTGAAGCGACTTAGCAGCAGCAGCAGCAGCAGTGGCTCAGTGATACGGAATCCACTTGCAATGAAGGAGCCATGGGTTTGATCCCTGGGTTAAGAAGATCCCCTGAAGAAGGAAATGCAACCCACTCCAGTATTCTTGTCTGGAAGATCCCATGGACAGAGGAGCCTTGTGGGCTACAGTCCATGGTGTTGCAGAACAGTCAGACATGACTGAGCAACTGAACAACAACAACCATATGATGGCATTTACTTCTCCTTTTTCTCTTTTTTCTTTTTCCTTGCATTTCTCCCAGCCTCCATACCAAACTGGGAGAGTAGTGTCCTTGCCTACTAGTGGAATGATAAATATGATTTCAACTGCTTTCTTCCTCTCTTGAAAAAGCTTTTCTTCCCATCAGTTGGGAGCAGCAGGAAGAACGAAAGAAAACAAGTCAGCATTTCTAGCTTCTCAAGCTGCTTTTCAATAAGCAAAGAGGCAAAGAAAGCCCCTATCTCAGGCATGAATTGTGCTGAAGAGATCGCCTCCAGCAGAGGGCTCATTTAACTATTTTCTTGGCTTGATGACGCACCTGCTCTAGGAAAAAGATACTGAGTTAGAGTGGCCCTGAGAATAGGGCTCTAGAGTTTAGTGCCTTCTGGGCTTCCCAGGTGGGTTAGTGGTAAAGAATCTGCCTGCCACTGCTGGAGACACAGAAGACGTGGTTTTGATCCCTGGGTCGGGAAGATCCCCTGAAGAAGGAAATGGCAACCCACTCCAGTATTCTTGCCTGGGAAATCCCACAGACAGAGGAGCCTAGTGGGCTATAGTCCATGGGATTGCAAAGAGTCAGACATGACTTAGCAACTGAGCGTGCACGCAGGTGCTAATTAATACTGAGGTTGATAATGATGATGATGCTTCCATATGTGTGCACACTGCATTTTCTGGTTTAAATGGCACTGACATGTGCAATGTGGGCATGCTGCTTCCCCCTGCAGCACTCTGTCCCAGCCTCCTGTCTGAGTTCCCAGCAGGCTCGCCAAGAGGGATCTCTGGTGCCTATGGGAGCTGGAGGATGGTACATTCTTGAGTCATAAAAATTCCTAGAATGTAGGAGCCAGAAGATGCTCCATGCAAGTCCTTTATTTCACAGACAAGACCCAGAAAGGTGACTTGCCAACGTGTGATGACCGGAAGTGGGGCCTCAGGGATGCTTGGTCTGTTTTCCCTGTAAAACTCTCCATCAGAGCTGCTTTGGGCTGACAGAGAAGAACGTGCCCCCAGTCCCCAGGGGGCAGGCAGCAAACTCTATAAAAAGGACAATCTGTGTGTTGATTCTGCCTCCTGTTATCTTTGGCGTGGCTTTGCATGCCAGTCCTTAACCCTTTGTGGAGCTCTGGGAAGGGTCTCCACAGTGGATCAGGAAAAGGACAAGGCAGCCCTGGAAGAGCAAGAAATAGGGAAAGTTCCCTTGAGAGTGTACAAGAGGAAGTGAGCTAGAGACCAAGGAGAAAGCACCAGAAGAAAAACTTGAGGGGAGAGAAAGCCATCTTTCAGGCCCAGCCCCCTACCAGCCAAACAACTCTTTTGACAGACTTTCCTTATTTGTATTTGAAGGGGATTTCAGATCATTCAAGAAGGACTCATGTGGTTGCCAGGGCAACTGTGTTCCCATCGTCACTACCATGGAAACTCTCTCTGTGGCATAATATAAATATTTTCCTTTAAGAATGAGACGGGGAGTCAAGTGGGTGACAAGCTATTTTCTAATGTTCAGGGGCTGTGGCCAAAGCCTGCGATGGAGGGGACCAAATTAGCTCACATTCTATATCGTTCACAGAACAGGCTGTTTTTGCTTGTTTGTTTTTAGATATAAGAGCCAAAAAAGGTGGGGAAGGGCAAAATTGTCAACGAAAATAGTCCATAGTTCTGAAGTGGAGAGATATAAGAATTTCCCATTTTCTCTTGTTTTTCTCAGGGATGGTCTGAAAGACTAGCTTCTTGGACAAAGGCATATTAAAGAGTTTCCAAATTCTCCTCTTCCTCCTTAAACTTTCCTCCTCAAATTGTCTCTAGAGAGTACAAGAGTGTCAGAGACTTCTGGGATGGGGTAGCTCAGGTAGCAACCAAGAAGGAGGATCATTTTTTGGCTTCATGTACCATTTCAGAAGCTAGAGCCACAGAAATCCTTACTTTTGCTTCCTTGGGCATGTCTCCATATCATGAGGCTCTGTGGCCACCCCCTAATTTCACTCAAATTTCCCAGAAGAAACACCTGTCACCTCAGAGGGAAGACAGGACCAGGTGACCTCCGGGTACCTACCCGTGTGACATTCTCTGATTCTTGCTCTTAAGAGTTTGATTCCAAGAATCAATGGTTCTGTGTTCAAAGATGCCCTGATTGTATTATTCTAAGAGCCTGTTATCTTAGTTGAGTGCAGAGTGAGCCCTAGGGCAGCAGCTGTGTGCAGCTGGAGGAGCTGGGCACTGCTCGGTGGCTGCGCTGGCCTTGGTGTCATCCTTCCCAAGGCCCGGAACACGGATGTCAGGGCCCCTGCCTGGCACTCCTCCAGCTGGTCTCTGCTGTGGGAGTTTTGCTGGCTTAAATAACTCGTTTTCAGTGGCTTATGATGAAAAGGGAAAGCCAGCAGTGATTGGGGTCTGAAAGCAGCTAACATCATCCCTCTCGAAAGCTTGCTGTGTTGACTTTGCATGGACCGGTGAAAGGAGAACTATACTAGTTCTGGACTCAGCATCTGCAGAGGGGCTGGGCCCCTTGCAGCTCCCCTCCAGAGAAGGGTGGATGGGGAGGGGGGATTTGCACAGATGCTTACCGGGCAGCAGGATGAAGTTGGCCTCCGAGACCGAGCAGGTCCAGAATTGTCATTCCAGCTTATCTCAAGGTCTTGGGGGCTGTGTCTGAAGTGCTCTCAGTTCTGTGGTGCTGGGCTGGGGCTTTGATCCTCTGAGCCCTGGTGTTCTGCTCTGTTCTGCAGTCGGGGAATAGCACAATCAATGGAGCAGACAATAACCAAATCTGCAAAATGATCCTGGGGTTAGAAACGGGGCAAAGATAATTGTCTCAGAATGCCAAGGAACCCTCCTCACGGCAAGAGAGAGAGGGAGCATTCAAATACATAAAAGAAATACCACTTCCTACATCATATGATAAAATGAAACAACATGTCTGCTCCAGGACAGAGTTGGTTATGATTTTGTTTTAAAGAAAGCATCAGGTAGATGATGGATACTAGGCAAACTTTTGTTTTGTTTTGTTTCCCTCACTGTGAAAACAGAGTAATTGCTGTTTTGGTTTGTATAATTAACACATGTTTTTTGGAATAATTTGAACAATGTGTAGAAGTGGAAGGAAGAACTTTAAAAAAATCACTGAAAATCTCATCACCCCAAAAAGGTCCCATTAACAATTTGTTGACAGTATTTTGCATAAACATAAATGTTGTATATATGCATGTGTCATTCGACATGAATGAGGGTTTCATGCATGCTATCTTTATTCTGGGACATACCTTTTTAACTGCAGTCTTTTGCTCCCTAATTCTCTGCTCTCCTGCATAGCTTACATTCCCCTCCGCCACCATCAACCCATTTGCATTGCAGGTAACTACTTTGCAGACCAGAGACCAGGGAGGCAGGAGAAAAATATGAAAAAATGCACCAAGTCTTCTTATACAGATCTATCTCCTTTTACTGGTTTAGTCCCTGCTGTTTTGTTGCTGTTTTTAAATTTATTTTCCTTTTGTTTGGATTTTAATTTTGGTTTTGATTGGCCACTTGGAAAAATTCATTAAATATAATCATGATTATATCCCCATAGACTCTTGCTTCTATCAGATAGATTCCAAGAAGAAGAGACCATTGGATGGAAGAGCATGCGGATTTTTCATTCTAAAAGATAAAAGAATTTTCTGTGACAGACCCTTAAGTTATCATTTGCTCCTCTCTGCTAAGTCAATGACCACTATTCTATCTGCTTTCCATCCTCCAAAAATTCATTTAAATGTCATATCTGCTGTTTGCTTTCTTGTTCTCTATGTTCTTGTGTCCATTTTTTCCTCCTTTATTATCATTTTGGCAAAAATCTGGTAGGGCAGGGATTTCCCTGGTGGTCCAGTGGCTCAGACTCCAAGCTTCCAATGCAAGGAGCCCAAGTTCAATCCCTGGTCAGGGAACTAGATCCCACATGTCAAAACTAAGGATTCATATGCTGCAACTAAGACCCAGAGGACCTCAATAAATAAATAAATACTTCAGAAAATTTTGTTAGGGCAAGAAATGAATGCTTGTGGCCAATCGGCATTTTAATACTGAAACTCATCACAGAAGTTCTGAAAACACTGAGCCTCGAAAACAAAAGCAATTAGGGGCTTGATTTCTTTCTTCTAGAAAGCTCCTTGCCACCTACACAAATTTGTCTACTTATTTTTCAGGAAAATAATTTCTTTAGACCAAAAGCTATGAGTGGGTAGAATTTGGCAACTAAAAGACATATCCTGCTATATTGACAAGTGAAGAGGTTGGGAAGGGAGAGATGGTAGAAATAAAATGTTGCAAGGCATTAAAAGGAAGGGAGTTAAGAAAGCAAAGAGAGATTACACAGACTAGAGGAGATGAGAGGAACAAAGAGTTCAGTGCTACTTTATTCCTTGGTGATGGTGGTGGTTTAGTTGCTAAGTCATGTCTGACTCTTGTGACCCAAAGGACTGTAGCCTGCCAGGCTCCTCTGTCCATGGGATTCTCCAGGCAAGAAAACCAGAGAGGGTTGCCATTTCCTTCTCCAGGGGGTCTTCCCGATCCAGGAATTAAACCTGGGTCTCCTGCATTGTGGGCAGATTCTTTGCTAACTGAGCTACAAGGGAAGCCATACTTTATTCCTTTATCTCTCCTATCTTCCATTCGTAGCATCACTGTCTTAATTGATACTTACATTGTCCTTCAGCTGGACCGTTAACAGTGGTCTCCCAATGTACTCCCGAGGGTACAATGGCATACCTCCTTACACTCCTGGCTCCCATAAATTCATTGTCCATACGGTTATGTCCTCTCTTGTTTAAAATCCTTTATGGGCTCTCATTGCCCTCAGGATGAGGGTCAAGTTGCTCCCTTGACATAAAAGGCCTTCTGTTCCCTGGCCCCTGTTTGCCTCTCCAGCCTCATCTTTCTCCACTTCCTGCTATGAATCCCTGTAGTTTTTCCTTACCCAATTCTGCTCATGTTTTCCCATCAGCCTGGGATTCTCCTTGCCTGTTTAATGCATGATCATTCTCTAAGATGCTCAGACATTACGCACTACCCTCAGAAAATCCCACCACCACCTCTATCCCTGGGCGAGGTTCTCCTTGTTAAACTTTTGCAAAAACCAGTGCCTCCAATATTTACACTTGCTGTGTGCATGTGTTTAAATATTATCTGTTTACTATGTGCTCCCTAGTCTGGGGTTCTCTAGGAGAAAATACTGCACCTTGATCTCTGAATCTCTATCACCTAACAATGAACTTTGCACATAATAGGCATGGTATTGAATAAATGAATCAATGAATGAGCAAATGAATGATTGAATTTCAGGAGTCATCTAGAGGGGGTGCCTAAAAGAGCTTTCAATCACGGGGCTGTTCTAGAGTGGAGTTCAGCCCCAATCTGGCCTGCAGAGTCAGCTGTAAGGACCTTGCTCGATAAATAAAATAAGACATGATGTAGTCATTTCTTACTCCAAAATGAATTTCTCATGGGTCAAAGACTTAATTTAAAAAGAGAGAAAGAAACATAAAAACTAGAAGAAAATATGCAAGAATATTATATGTTCAGTTCAGTTCAGTTCAGTCACTCATTCGTGTCCGACTCTGCAATCCCATGAATCGCAGCACACCAGGCCTCCCTGTCCATCACCAACTCCCGAGATCACTCAGACTCACATCCATCGAGTCGGTGATGCCATCCAGCCATGTCATCCTCTGTCGTCCCGTTTTCCTCCTGTACCCAATCCCTCCCAGCATCAGAGTCTTTTCCAACGAGTCAGCTCTTTGCATGAGGTGGCCAAAGTACTGGAGTTTCAGCTTTAGCAACATTCCTTTCAAAGAAGTCCCAGGGCTGATCTCCTTCAGAATGGACTGGTTGGATCTCCTTGCAGTCCAAGGGATTCTCAAGAGTCTTCTCCAACACCACAATTCAAAAGCATCAATTCCTCGGCACTCAGCTTTCTTCACAGTCCAACTCTCACATCCATACGTGACCACTGGTAAAACCATAGCCTTGAGTAGACAGACCTTTGTTGGCAAAGTAATGTCTCTGCTTTTGAATATGCTATCTAGGTTGGTCATAACCTTTCTTCCAAGGAGTAAGCGTCTTTTAATTTCATGGCTGCAGTCACCATCTGCAGTGATTTTGGAGCCCCCAAAAATAAAGTCTGACGCTGTTTTCACTGTTTCCCCATCTATTTCCCATGAAGTGATGGGACCAGATGCCATGATCTCCGTTTTCTGAATGTTGAGCTTTAAGCCAATTTTTTCACCCTCCTCTTTCACTTTAGAGTGGAGGATTTCTTTTTCTAATGATGAAATCATAGCTAGAAAGCTTAAAGTTCTGAGGTTTCAACTATATATTTTTTCCACTTGCATGAAAAAGAAAATGCCATGAATCAAATCATATACTAGCTGCAAGAACTATCTCTTAACATGTATAAGAAAGGGAAAGAAACATAGACTAAATATTTGGAGATTCCATCTTCACTTAGATTGCTAAGATCAAACTGGTTTGGCAGGTGTGGGGAGAAACAACATTCTTATACAATATTGGTAGGGATGTAAATTAATGCATCTTTTTAAAGGACAATTTGCCAGTATCTGGGGGCCTCCCTGGTGGCTCAGATAGTTAAGAATCTGCCTGCAGTGCTGGAGACCAGGGTTCGATCCCTGGGTTGGGAAGATCCCTATTGAAAATGAAAATGTGCATACTTTTGATCTGGCATTTGGACCTCTAGGTGCTCCTTGCATCTAGGAGTATAAATTTACATGCACCAGGATATCTATTGCATTAATTAACAAATAACGAGTGCAAAGCACTAAGAGCTAGAGATTATAATGGTAGGCAAAACAGACAAGGCTTCTGCTCCTAGGCAACATGCAATCTATTGGGACACAGTGACCCCAGATAAATTTTTTGCTATGTAAGTGAGCGCTGTAAGAGTCTACGAGAATATACCTAAAAGAAAACTAAGGAATTCTAGAAAGATTTCTTATATAAGAGATACTGTGAGCTGCATTCAGAGGGTTCAAGTTTGAGAGAGACCCAGCAAACAATCACAACCAAACTGTCGATGGTGGTTTGACATAACACCAGGGGTTTAGGTAACATACATTCTTATTTTCTACCCTTTTTGACCTTCTGTACCTTGTCAAAAATTAGTGCAATTTAAAGAAGGAAGGAGACAGTTAACTTCTTTGAGCTTCAATTTCATTATCTGTACAGTGGGAAAAATAATACCATGCAGGGTTATTGTGAGGGTTAAATAAAATAATGATTGGGTCCCTACCAAGAAGGAGCAGTACAAAAAGATTGGCTTGTTTATTCAAATCATTTGAGGCAAGAAAACTGGTGAAGAACTAAGACCTGCTCATACACCATTTCAGTTCAGTAGCTCAGTTGTGTCCAACTCTTTGTGACCCCACGGACTGCAGCACATCAGGCTTCCCTGTCCATCACCAACACCCAGAGCTTACTAAAACTCATGTCCATCGAGTTGGTGATTCCATCCAACCATCTCATCCTTTATTGTCCCCTTCTCCTCCTAACCTCAATCTTTCCCAGCATCAGGGTCTTTTCCAATGAATCCGTTCTTCAAATCAGGTGGCCAAAGTATTGGAGTTTCAGCTTCAGCATCAGTCCTTCCAACGAATATTCAGGGTTGATTTCCTTTAGGATTAACTGGTTTGATCTCCTAGCAGTCCAAGGGACTCTTAAGGGTCTTCTCCAACATCACAGTTTAAAAGCATCAATTCTTCGACACTCAGCTCTTACACCACACCATATTTAAACCATTTCATACAGGAGAGAATTTTTCATTCTTTTAAGACCTCCAAAAGAAAACCACAACCTTTTAAAATAAGCCTGTGTGCTCAAACCCTTCAGTCGTGTTCCACTCTTTGTGATCCTATGGACTCTTTGCGACACTATAGACTGTAGCCTGCTGGACTCCTCTGTCCATGGGATTATCCAGGCAAGAATATTGGAGTGGGTTGCCGTTTCCTCCTCCAGGACTCTTCCCCACCCAGGGATTGAACCCACGTCTCCAGCACCTCCTGCATTACAGGTGGATTCTTTACCACTGAGCCACCAGGGAAGCCCTTTAAAATAAGCCTATCTTGGGTTAAATAATAAACTAATTCTCAATGAGTTCAACTAATATGCCCATAGAACTAAAAGCCTAGGAAACAATAGAGCCCAGACAGCAAGTCCAGTGATGTGCTTGGGGTATGCCCTTTGGTGAGGGGTTGCTTTCTTTCTCCATTATAATCCATCTTCATAGTTAGCTGAGATCCTCTACCTGAGATTTCTTCCTTTGTTAAAAATGTCTAGTCACTGTTCCTGTGATCCTCATGGTCAGGCATTGAAGGGATCTGGGGGCTAGAATAAAATCAATATCATTTATACATCCTGCTTTCAAAGGTTTTAAAATTACATATACGCACAAAAACCTATAATGCAAAAGAATCTGAAAAAGAACATGCAACAACTTAAAAGGGAAAAGAATTTTAAAATGAATAGATACATGGTTATGTGTAACTGAATCACTTTGCTGTACTCCTGAAACAAACACATTGCTAATCAGTTCAGTTCAGTCGCTCAGTCACGTCCGCGACCCCGTGTACCACAACACACCAGGCCTCCCTGTCCATTACCAACTCCCGGAGTTTACCCAAATTCATGTCCATCGAGTTGGTGATGCCATCCAACCATCTCATCCTCTGTCATCCCCTTCTCCTCCTGCCCTCAATCTTATACAGTATCAGGGTTTTTTTCAAATGAGTCAGCACTTTGCATCAGGTGACCAAAGTATTGGAGTTTCTGCTTCAACATCAGTCCTTCCAATGAACACTCAGAATTGGTCTCCTTTAGGATGGACTGGTTGGATCTCCTTGCAGTCCAAGGAACTCTCAAGAGTCTTCTCCAACACTGCAGTTCAAAAGCATCAATACTTGGGGACTCAGCTTTCTTTATAGTTCAACTCTCACATCCATACATGACCACTGGAAAAACCATAGCCTTGAGTAGATGGAACTTTGTTGGCAAAGTAATGTCTCTGCTTTTTAATATGCTATCTAGGTTGGTCATAACTTTCCTTCCAAGGAGTAAGCATCTTTTAATTTCATGGCTGCAGTCACCATCTGCAGTGATTTTGGAACCCCCAAAAATAAAGTCTGTCACTATTTCCACTGTTTACTCATCTATTTGCCATGAAGTGATGGGACCAGATGCCATGATCTTCGTTTTCTGAATGTTGAGCTTTAAGCCAACTTTTTCACTCTCCTCTTTCACTTTCATCAAGAGGGTCTTTAGTTCTTCTTCACTTTCTGCCATAAGGGTGGTGTCATCTGCATATCTAAGGTTATTGATATTTCTCCCAGAAATCTTGATTCCAGCTTGTGTTTCATCCAGTCCAGCATTTCTCATGATGTACTCTGCATATAGGTTAAAAAAGCAGGGTGACAATATATAGCCTTGACGTGATCCTTTTCCTATGTGGAACCAGTCCGTTGTTCCATGTCCAGTTCTAATTATTGCTCCTGACATGCACACAGATTTCTCAAGAGGCAGGTCAGGTGGTCTGGTATTCCCATCTCTTTCAGAATTTTCCACAGTTTATTGTGATCCACACAGTCAAAGGCTTTGTCCTAGTCAATAAAGCAGAAATAGATGTTTTTCTAGAATGCTTTTGCTTTTTTGATGATGCAGGGGATGTTGGCAATTTGATTTCTGGTTCCTCTGCCTTTTCTAAAATCAGCTTGAACATCTGGAAGTTCACGGTTCACGTATTGCTGAAGCCTGGCTTGGAGAATTTTGAACATTACTTTACTAGCATGTGAGACGAGTGCAATTGTGCGGTAGTTTGAGCATTCTTTGGCATTGCCTTTCTTTGGGATTGGAATGAAAACTGACCTTTTCCAGTCCTGTGGCCACTGCTGAGTTTTCCAAATTTGCTGGCATATTGAGTGGAGCACTTTCACAGCATCATCTTTCAAGATTTGAAATAGCTCAACTGGAATTCCATCACCTCCTCTAGCTTTGCTCATAGTGATGCTTCCTAAGGCCCACTTGACTTCACATTCTAGTATGTCTGGCTCTAGGTGAATGATCACACCATCGTGATTATCTTGGTCATGAAGATCTTTTTTGTACAGTTCTTCTGTGTATTCTTGCCACCTCTTCTTAATATCTTCTGCTTCTGCTAATCAGCTAAGCTCCAATATAAAATAAAAAGTTTTAAAACAGTATATACGAATATATGTACAACTGAGTCACTTTGCTGTACACTTGAAACCAACACAACCTTGTAAATCAACTATGTTGTTTTTGTTTGGTAGCTAAGTCCTGTCTGACTCTTTGCCACCTCACAGACTGCAGCACATCAAGGTTCCCTGTCCTTCACTATCTCCCAGAGTTTGCTCAAACTCATGTCCATTGAGTGAGTGATGCCATCCAACCAACTCATTTTCTGTTGCCCCCTTCTCCTCCCGCCCTCAATCTTTGGCAGCATTAGGGTCTTTTCCAATGAGTCAGCTCTTCACATCAGGTGGTCAAAGTATTGGAGCTTCAGCATCAGTCTTTCCAATGAATATTCAGGGTTGATTTCCTTTAGGATTGACTGGTTTGGTCTCCTTGCAGTCCAAGGGACTCTCAGAAGTGTCCAGAACCACAGTTCAAAACCACTGATTCTTCGGCGCTCAGCCTTCTTTATGGTCCAACTCTCACATCCCATACATGACTACTGGAAAAACTATAGTTTTGGACCTTTATATATGGACTTTGTTGGCAAAACAATGTTTCTGCTTTTTAACACACTGCCTAAGTTTGTTATAGCTTTTCTTCCAAGGAGCCAGCGTCTTTTAATTTCATGGTTGTAGTCACCGTTAGCAGTGATTTTGGAGACCAAGGAAATAAAATCTGCCACTGTTACACTTCAATAAAAATTAAAAAGTATAAAATTACTGGTGCAAGATGCAAGCAAGAGGACAATTAGGAATCAGTTCAGCAGTGTTTAATAAAGTACTTTCTTATGTGGCATGGAAAATCTTTGAATAAAAGTCACTCTTTGACCACTAGACAGAAAGGCAATGCTTCACTATAATTTTAGGAGTTAATTGGCTTCTGACACCAAGGTCAGGCTATTCCTCTGAAACATTCTCAGACAAATTTCTCAAATATCAGGCCACATCACAGAGGACTTTGGGGTAAGCTCTGGGCACTTCTAGGGAAAAATATAGTGTCTAGAACACGGTAAGTTCTTAATCAGTGTTGTATGGTTTGTGACTGGATGGATTTAATGCCGTTTAGAATTTGCCTTCCTTGGTAGTAACCAAGGTCTATTTTCTATCTAAAATCTAGTTCCTAAATGTTTCCCAGTGGAAATTACACTACAGCCCAGAAAGCTTCCAATTCACAACCTCTTACTGGGATGACAGGAGAGGAGGACAGGAAGAAAGGGAGGAGAGCTGCTCAGGGGCTGTGGGTGAGAGGCCCAAGTCCTTGGTGGTCATCTGTCTCCCTGCTACATGCCTATGGTGGAGAATCCTGCTTTGTGTGTACACTGGAATCACCTGGGAAACCTTTAAAAATATTGATTTCTGGATCTACAGGGTCAGTTAAATGAAAAATTTCTCCATGGAAGGCCCAGGCAAAATTTTTTAAAGGTCCCCAATAATTGTAGTGTACAGCCTGGGTTGAGAACCACTGGTCTTGACTTTCACTTTCCATTCATTCATATAGAAGATATTCATTGAATGTCTACTACATGCCAGGGTTTGTTTTTGTTTTTTTTTTTCCTTAGGTCCTGGAAACTGAGAGCTGAATTAAGCAGACAAAGATCCCGCCTTGATGAAACTTGCCTTCTCATGCTGCACCCACAGGCACTTAGGGTGCAACACAGGCTTTAGAAACAAGAGGACCCATTCTAACCCAGGTCCCAACATAGTGTGTGTGTGTGTGTGTGTGTGTGTGTGTGTGTGTGTGTGTGTGTGTGTGTGTGTGTGTGGCAGGGGAACCTTAGGCATGTGCTGGCTATCCCAAGGCTCTTTCAGTGTTTCCGTATGTAACGTAGGACTCCCCATGCCCTCTTTGCAAGGTAGCCAGAGTGAAGTGAGATAATGAACGGACCCGCTGGAGGGGGCAGGGGGAAGAGAGTGCCAGGCACATGGTAGTGTGGAGTATGTTGTGCTTCTTATTAAATAAAAAAGAGAAGAAAGCCGGGCTTGGGGAGCCAATCCAGTGGGAAGCTAATCAGCTTTTAAATAAAATCTCTGAAAAGCTGTTTCAGAAGAGAAAAAGTTAGAAGAGGCTTTTTGAGCACCATGCAGGGGTAGGAGGAGAAGACACATGCAATAACTGCTTCCTTCCTGACAATTGGTTGGTTTTGGAAACTTTGCACCTCAAAGTAGGTGGTTTCACACCCTGTGGGGACCCAGCTGGAGCAGCAGGAGAGAACCAGATAACCAGGTTGAGGGCGGAACAAATGGTGCAGGTCTTTGATGAGGCTGGTGGGAAGCAGCTGGTAAGAAGCCCTGAGAGAACTCCAGAGGGGTACTTGAAAATCATCTGTCTCTTGAAGGTCAGAAAGCCACAAAGCTTGGGAAGGATCCTAGAGCTTATACCTCCTGACCCTCTGTGATGAGGACACATCACCCTGGAGGGGAGAGGGGACTTCTCAGACCCCACAGCCAGCTGGAAAAAAGTCTTGAAACAAGGAGTTCTAGGGTTCACTCTTCCCGCTCAGATGGGGAGCAACAGAGCTGGGTGAAGGTGTTCCCCTCACAAAGTAGGCACAGCCCCTGACCTGCCCTCACCTGATCCTATCCAGCTGATTTATTCCGGCCCCTCTTGCCAGGGATGGAACTGTTGCAGGAAGGGGGACCCCTTCCAGGGCCAGAAACTGGGCTCTTGTCTAACACTTGGAAATGAATTGTCCGAGGAGACACATGTGCTGACAAAGCAAGAGGTTTTATTGGGAAAGGGCACCCAGGTGGAGAGCAGTAGGGTAAGAGAACCCAGGAGAACTGCTCTGCCTCGTGGCTCACAGTCTCTGGTTTTATGGTGATGGGATTAGTTTCCGGGTGGTCTTTGGCCAATCATTCTAATTCAGAGTCTGTCTTGGTGGCACATGCATCGCTCAGCCAAGATGGATGCTGGCGAGAGGGATTCTGGGAAGTGGACGGACATGTGGTGTCTCCTTTCAACCTTTCCTGAACTCTTCCTGTTGGTGGTGGCTTATTAGTTCCATATTCCTTATCAGGATTTCCTGTCATAAAACAACTGATGCAAATGGTTATTATGGTGCCTGGGCAGGGTGGGCAGTTTCAATCAGTGTGCTTCCCATAACAACTCCCCCCTGAGAGACTTCACACTCAAGATACTTCTTGGGAATTGGGGTGGAGGTCTTTTTCTTCTATAACTTCTTCCTGCTGTGCATGGACATAGGCCTGCCTAGCAGAGCAGATGTCTCTCTCTAGCAGATCTAAGGCAAGGTATTTTTTTCCTGAAACCAGCATTCACCCTTATAATAACAGCAATTTAGTTTGAAACTGTTGGCCCCTCTCAGAGATGAAATAGACAGGGACCAAACAGGAGACCTAACAGGATGGGTCATCTCTGGTCCCCGGAAACAGAAGGCAACATTTGGGGTAAGGGTTGCAGGGTTTGTGACCCTTTTTGGTTGGTTGGTGGTGAGGCAACAGAGCTGTGCTCCAGGAATCTTGTGTTCAGTGTGAAGTTACCATCCTCCACCTGGGTGGGGGCTCCAGTTCTGTAGAAGAACTCAAAGACATTGTTATGCATATTTCTTTGAGTAGGAACCAGGACTCTGGAGGCTGCACCGACCTTTGATTGTTTCTCCTGTTTCTGTATCCCCTCCCTTCCCTGATTAGCAATGGTTTGAATCTACCCTTTGGAACTCAGAGAAGGTCAAGGAGGCTGAATGAAGCCTATATCCTACAGACAAAAACTGGAGAACACAGAACAGATCTCTACTCCAGAGCCCCAGAGTTCTACTCAGTTTTAATTTAGGGAACCAGGCAACTATGACTGTGATAATTTCCTGTCAAAATGGATCATAGGACTGCCTCAGCTTGGAGTAGAGACACTGAATTGGAAGTATTTCTGAGTTCCAAGTTCTAGACCTGAGTCTTGTATGATTAAAATCTCAATCCCTTGATTTGCCATTTTTGTATAACAGACCCAATTAGAAGCAGTTGGAGGAGTGATAACTGGAATTTAGTAGACAAAATAAATCTAATTTCTTTTTAGAAGAATAGGCCTGAAACCTAGTCTGGACCTGGCACTTCAGGGAGACTTGTAGCCAGGTAGCCAGTTGTCTAGTTTTATAAAAAGTAAGCTTACTAGCTTCCAACAGACATTGTTTTGAGAATGGTGGCATCCAAGCCTCACACGACTCAGAAAACGCAAGTGTTTAGCAATACCAGGTCTAATCTGAAAGTATACCCATAGCATCACCTAGTTATTTCCCAGGATATCTAACCATAGCTACTCTATTTTGACTTTTAATTGTAAACTTTTCCTTAATAGCCAAAGCAGATTTCACAGTTAATGACGTCAGTGTTTCTCTAGGTATGAGAAGATGCAAGAATCGGGACTCATAAAACCTTCTCCTGAAAAGATCTAACTATCTGAAGGCCTGTTCTGCCAGTTTTTCCCAGAGCAAGAGTGCCTCTTTCCTGATTCTCACCCTGAACTCCTTTCAGGGGCGTTGAAAGTCAGCAGTTGCAGTGGCCATGATTAAATCTTTATAGATGTAGATGGCAAGTGTCAGTCTTCAGTTGGCAGAGCCCCTTTTGCTCATAAACTTGACCATGATTTTGAGGGGGGCATTTCATGACCATTTTATCCCATGGTGCTAAGAATGTCCATTCTCAGGTTTGGCAAAGATTTTGTTGACAGGCCACTCAATGTGCTGTTACTGGACTAGGCCATAAAACAGTATCCAAAATTCTCTGAACCACCTGTCTTACTAGCCTCTTGGTCCAGGAAAATATTCCCTCTTGTTGCTTCTTCCCATATCTAGAGTTACACTGTTACCATCGTCGATCTCATATGGGACTATATATTATTCTATTAGAGGCCTCACACACACATTTGATGGTGTAAGAAACAGTAAGTTTGTAAGACAGGGGAAATACAAATAACATAGCCAGCAGTATTAGTAAAGTCGCAAGTAAGACTTAAGTTAAGAGCTTCCATTAGATGTAGCCCCGTACATCTCAGGTCATCTGACTTAGTCAGCTCTGTAGAATCTTTATCTTCCAGGGAAATTATATATTGGCACCATCGTCTATAAGGCACATAGCCCAGTTTTCTAGTGTTACTAGACTGGTTATCCTTAGTATGATTTAATTGTTTCCAACACAGAGGAGACTTTAAACCTAAATTACCATAGCCTGGTGTTATCTATATAAATCCATCCCATAATTCTGGGAGATTTTTTTCCTCCTTTGCTGAAACTTTTCTTGTTGCTCTGATTGAGCTTGAGTAATAGAAAAAAGCTCAAATTTATAGCCAGAGTCAGAGCCGGCATTATTAATTGGTCTGGTGCGGGGATCCCATCGAGTAATATCACAGTAACCTGAATATGACTATAATTTTTTTTAAAGTAAATTTTCTCAGGGCCAACCAGTTAGAGTCTTGTAGTAGAGAAATTTAACAAGGTAACCCAGAACTAGACACAAGTAATTGGCCACAAACCCAACAACTGAATTGATTTCTAAAACTAGCATAGAATCAGGCCTACGATATAAATGCATTTGATTTATATGCAAAGGTCTAAGAAGTCAAGAAAACATAAATGATCATACGAATCAGGTCCAGCATCTTGGGCAAGCTGTTTACCTCTGATGTTGTCGTCTTCTCATCCTGGTGTAGTGTAGTTTCTCCTGCTTGAGCATCATTTTAAGGTGAGATCAGGTCAGCTGTCTTCTCTATAGACCAATCCAGTGTAGGGGCCTTTGGAAGTGGGAATTAACCTAAGAGTTAATTTCCCTTCAGTTTCATTGTGCATGAGTTAGTTAAGAGTACCTGGTAAAAAAGTCCTTCCAACCAGGCTGGAAACAGTCCCTTAAATTGTCTTTTTCCAGTCTTGGTTGCAGGTCGTGAGGCATCTGATCTTCATCCAAAGATAGATTACTGAGATAAGCTTCAGAAACAAACTCAGGGTGTTCTTCAAGAATTCAATTAAATTTTACATTAATATCACATAACAGCAAAGAACTATCTGAGAGATGAATCTTACTAGATGCAGACCTCCATTAACAAACTGGGATTTAGCATTTTTTGAAATATCTTTTTCTCCCTAAAGTTACCTTCATTTTTTATCAAATATAACCAAATTAAGGCTAGTTTGTTTGCAAAATAGGTCTGTTCTCACTAATTTTGGTTTGATGATTTATATAACCATAATTGATTATATAATTTTTATTTTGCTGAAACATTTATAGAGTCTCAGACTGAACTTTTAAAATTAAAGAGGGCTGGGAAACTCACACCAAAGGCTTATCACAGATTTTTCCTAACAAATCTAGATGAATTCTTCCCTTTTTAAGGTCTCAAAAATTTCTTGAGATTTTTTTACCCGTGAGATAACCTTCCTAACTTATTTGATAAACTTACTGGAAACCTAAGAATTTCAAATTTCTGGAGGAGTCAGATAGAGAGAAAATATAATTGTTTTGTTTACAACATTTAATTTTACCAAAGTGTTGTCATAATTAGTTTCAGAAGAAGGTTTTCAGGGAGCCTACTCCCTGAAAACCCATAATTTTTCAGATAGAAACCATAAAAGTTATAAGCATATTTGCAGGTTCATTCAGTCCTTTTGTTAACTTTTGTGAAGTCATCAGGTTTTCCATTAGAATACCAGGATATATCAGAATGTTAAGAACTCCATATAATTTCTAGGATATCTGTATTAGTAATTTTACCATACATTATAACATGAGTGGATTTATTACTCATTTGATAATCTTTTTCAGGTAATTTAACCAACCAAATAAACACAGTTTAATATCGCTCTTTGGGATGTTTCAGGGGCCCTCTGAAGCACCCCAAAGTTAGCTAGAGGTCAAAAGAACTTCAAAAGAATTCTATTTAGGAAGTTTTATTGAAAAGATTAATTAAAAGGGTTTAGAACATTTGGTCAGATTTAGTCAATGTTGATGGGTG
Organism: Ovis aries; assembly: GCF_016772045.2. NCBI lineage: Eukaryota > Metazoa > Chordata > Mammalia > Artiodactyla > Bovidae > Ovis > Ovis aries. The sequence goes on from NC_056054.1 coordinate 201,518,569, forward strand.
TATCATTTAGCTTGTTGATATGTCACAAGAGGCCCAAATACCAAGGCTCGAGGTCTAGTGAAAGTCAGCTCCGCCATCTTGGACCTAGTTGGCTCTAACCAGTTTTCCTATGGCTGTGTCATTTCTAACAAAATCCATTTATCTAACTAATTGTAGTCCATCCAGTTTTAGAAAGTCCTGATCATGCATAACTCTTTCTAGTATTTTTTCATATCTTTTTCTTCTTCTTTTTTTTTTTTTAACTGAAAACACACTTCCTACTTTCCTTTAGCAACCAAGAACTAATTTTTATATTAGCATTTTATAGATTGGTGAGCATAAATACCAGTGATAATTTCTAAAACCCTTGCTTTCTTAGAACATTTTAGGATGGCACCAAATATTATTCATTTATAGTCCCAAATCTCTTGAGTTACTCTGTAAAAGGAAATTAGTGTTTAGTAGTAAATGTTTTAAAATCTTATTTGGAAATGACCTAACTATTTAATAGACTTCCAACATTTAGCACACTTGGCACAACCCTTAGAAATTTAAGTTACACCAATCTGGAGAGACTATTTTAGACAGATATTTCTAAAGAATAATTATTCTCAATAGGGTTTATATAAAAGCTCATATCTCATTTACATTATTTTTTAGAAATTTCTTCACTCGAGGTAATTCCGTTGTTGGCAAACTTGTAACAGATATAATATTTAATTTATATTAAGCCTAGGTACAATGAAAATATTCTACTTAATGTTAATTACTCTAAGACATGTTATATTAGATAGGTCAACAAACAAACATTAATATCAGGTATTTAATACTGAATATTTCCCAGTTCACATGAACCTGGAATTTATTGTTTAATTTAGAATTATTTGATTTGTAAGCACTTACCCTTTTTTAAGCCAAATAAATAGAGCTCATTTATAAATTAACCTCAAAAATATTACCCAGAGACAAAGACATACCAAGACATATTTAGACAGACACAGTGCAAGATCTAGCTTAATTTTCTAAGTTTAGTCATGAATTAGATATTACAATATAAAATTTACTAGTTTATAAAAAAAACAGTTGAAATAAATAAAAATTTTAAAGTCTTTTTCCTCTTTTCCCTCAGTCTCTGGGATTTCTTTGGAAGGAATGATGCTAAAGCTGAAACTCCAGTACTTTGGCCACCTCATGTGAAGAATTGACTCATTGGAAAAGACTTTGATGCTGGGAGGGACTGGGGACAGGAGAAGAACGGGATGACAGAGGATGAGATGGCTGGATGGCATCACTGACTTGATGAATGTGAGTCTGAGTGAACTCTGGGAGTTGGCGATGGACAGGGAGGCCTAGAGTGCTGCGATTCATGGGGTCTCAAAGAGTCGGACATGACTGAGCGACTGAACTGAACTGAACAGGAGTTAGAGACGGTCTAGATAAGTGTTCCTGAGCACCCTGGTCTCAAAGCACAGGGAAAGAAAATCAAGTTCTAACAAAATGGCAGCAGGTCTAAACCAAATGGTGGCCAGACAAAGCAAAATGGCCATCAAAAATAACAACACAGAACACAGAGTTAAAACACACACATATAAACCTGCCAGTCCTCATCAGACACTCTCTTATATACAAGAATACAGTCTCTCAGAAAACCTCCTATAGAGACACAGAACTTCAGATGAAAGATTTCAAAGGGAAGAAAGGAAGCCTGCCAGGTTGAAAGAAGAAGAGGAAGGAGGCGGGAGAGGGGGGTCAAAAGGGATGGCCTTACAGATGTCTCCTGCCACCTACAGATACCCAGGCATTATGGGACTTTATCCTGGGCCTCCAGAGAAGGGAGGACTGGAACTCGGCCCTACCAGAAATCAGACCAGACCAGAACCAGAATTCGAGTTTTCTGCCTAGAGGAGGTGATCAGTCTCCAAACCTCAGCTCACGCTGAGGGCCCTTCGACCAGATTCCTGCATCTAGGACTGGGGGACTAGAAAAATGGGAGAGAGGTCAATAAAGTGTCTTGTTCCTTACCGGGTTGGGGCACCCTGGCCAGTTGTCCACGTCAGGAGGAGACCAGGGACAAAAGGGTCCCAGTTGTGGCCCTGGGTCTGGTCCATTGGCAGGCAAGCTGGCCCCTGAGTACCCCAAGTGGTCAGGATGTCAGTCTCAGAGAAGAAGAGTCCCACCAGAGTCGCCATTTGTTGCAGGAAGGGGGACCCCTTCCAGGGCCAGAAACTGGGCTCTTGTCTAACACTTCGAAATGAATTGTCCGAGGAGACACATGTGCTGACAAAGCAAGAGGTTTTATTGGGAAAGGGCACCCGGGGTGGAGAGCTACCGGTGGCAGTAGGGTAAGGGCACCCAGGAGAACTGCTCTGCCGCGTGGCTTGCAGTCTCGGGTTTTATGGTGATGGGATTAGCTTCCGGGTGGTCTTTGGCCAATCATTCTACTTCAGAGTCTTTCTTGGTGGCACATGCATCACTCAGCCAAGATGGATGCTAGCGAGAGGGATTCTGGGAAGTGGACGGACACGTGGTGTCTCCTTTCAACCTTTCCTGAACTCTTCCTGTTGGTGGTGGCTTATTAGTTCCATATTCCTTATCAGGATCTCCTGTCATAAAACAACTCATGCAAATGGTTACTGTGGTGCCTGGCCAGGGTGGGCAGTTTCAATCAGTGTGCTTCCCCTAACAGAACCTTGAGGGGAAGGGTGGCAGGTCTCATTCCAACCACCTGCTGCCCTGGGATCTCCAGACCCCAATACTGATACCGCTCTGTGTACTGCCCTCTCCACATGGAGGCTGCAGAATAGTAGGCTTGAGGGTGACTGCCAGACCTGCTGTGTTTGGTCCATGTGGGGTTTTATTAGTTTATTTTTAATTCAAGGCAACTTTTAAAAAATTTGGAAGTTTCGTATAAGAATATTGATCTCAAGTTTCTCTTTAAAACATAGGGAACTCTGCAACATTGGGCCTTTCTTGAACTGGAGCTAAGAGCAGCTTCCCCCACCTGATGAAGAAATAGCTCATCCACAAACCACAGCACTGCCTGTCAGGAGTGCAGGAAAGGAAGTTAGGTCCACCCAGCGGATAGGACCTTAACATCTGATGGGGTAAATTTTGTCACCCTTTTCAAATTCATTTTATGATTAGCTGTTTCAAACCCTTTATAAAGTTCACCACTCTTTTAATTCTAATTTAATCCTGAGTGTCAGGATGCTATTCCCCACAGATGATCACCAGGTGATTCTTAGAAGGGATCACAATTTGTCTTTGTTACTCTTTGTGATCCCATGGACTGTAGCCAGCCAGGATCCTCTGTCCATGGGATTCTCCAGGTAAGAATAATGGAGTAGATTATCATTACCTCCTCCAAGGGATCTTCCTGATCAGGGATCAAATGTGCATCTCCTGTGTCTCCTGCATTGGCAGGCAGATTCTTTACCACTGAGCCACCTAGGAGCTTGATAAAATAATACCTGTTCAGTTCAGTTCAGTTGCTCAGTTGTGTCCAACTCCTTGAGACTCCATGAACTGCAGCATGCCAGGCCTCCCCATCCATCACCAACTCCTGGAGTCCACGCAAACCCATGTCCATTGAGTCGGTGGTGCCATCCAACCATCTCATCCTCTGTCATCCCCTTCTCCTTCTGTCGTCAATCTTTCCCAGTATCAGGGTCTTTTCAAATGAGTCAGCTCTTCACATCAGGTGGCCAAAGTACTGGAGTCTCAGCTTCAACATCAGTCCTTCCAATGAACACCTAGGACTGATCTCCTTTAGGATGGACTGGTTCGATATCATTGCAGTCCAAGGGACTCTCAAGAGTCTTCTCCAACACCACAGTTCAAAAGCATCAATTTTTCTGTGCTCAGCTTTCTTTATAGTTCAATTCTCAATCCATACATGACCACTAGAAAACCCGTAGCCTTGACTAGATGGACCTTTGTTGGCAAAGTAATGTCTCTGCTTTTTAATATGCTGTCTAGGTTTGTCATAACTTTCCTTCCAAGGAGTAAGCATCTTTTCATTTCATGGCTGCAGTCACCATCTGCAGTGATTTTGGACCCCTAAAAAATAAAGTCTGACACTGTTTCCACTGTTTCCCCATTTATTTCCCATGAAGTGATGGGACCAGATGCCATGATCTTCGTTTTCTGAATGTTGAGCTTTAAGCCAACTTTTTCACTCTCCTCTTTCACCTTCATCAAGAGGCTCTTTAGTTCTTCTTCACTTTCTGCCAGAAGGGTGGTGTCATCTGAATATCTGAGGTTACTGATATTTCTCCCGGCAATCTTGATTCCAGCTTGTGCTTCCTCCAGCCCAGGGCTTCTCATGATGTACTCTGTGTATAGGTTAAATAAGTAGGGTGACAATATACAGCCTTGACGTACTACTTTTTCTATTTGGAACCGGTCTGTTGTTCCATGTCCAGTTCTAACTGTTGCTTCCTGACCTGTACACAGATTTCTCAAGAGGCAGGTCACGTGGTCTGGTATTCCCATCTCTTTCAGAATTTTCCACAGTTTATTGTGATCCACACAATCAAAGGCTTTGGCATAGTCAATAAAACAGAAATAGATGTTTTCCTGGAACTCTCTTGCTTTTTTGATGATCCAGGGGATGTTGGCAGTTTGATCTCTGGTTCCTCTGCCTTTTCTAAAACCAGCTTGAACATCTGGAAGTTCACGGTTCACATATTGCTGAAGCCTGGCTTGGAGAATTTTAAGCATAACTTTACTAGCATGTGAAATGAGTGCAATTGTGCGGTAGTTTGAGCATTCTTTGGCATTGCCTTTCTTTGGGATTGGAATGAAAACTGACCTTTTCCAGTCCTGTGGCCACTGCTGAGTTTTCCAAATTGGCTAGCATATTGAGTGCAGCACTTTCACAGCATCATCTTTCAGGATTTGAAATAGCTCCACTGGAATTCCATCACCTCCACTAGCTTTGTTCATAGTGATGCTTTCTAAGACCCACTTGACTTCACATTCCAGGATGTCTGGCTCTAGGTGAGTGATCACACCATTGTGATTATCTGGGTCATGAAGATCTTGTTTGTACAGTTCTTCTGTGTATTCTTGCCACTTCTTCTTAATATCTTCTGCTTCTGTTAGGTCCCTACCATTTCTGTCCTTTATTGAGCCCATCTTTGCATAAAATGTTCCCTTGGTATCTCTAATTTTCTTGAAGAGATCTCTAGTCTTTCCCATTCTGTTGTTTTCCTCTATTTCTTTGCACTGATCTCTGAGGAAGGCTTTCTTGTCTCTCCTTGCTATTTTTTGGAACTCTGCATTCAGATGCTTATATCTTTCCATTTCTCCTTTGCTTTTCACTTCCCTTCTTCTCACAGCTATTTGTAAGGCCTCCCTAGACAGCCATTTTGCTTTTTTTGCATTTCTTTTCCATGGGGATGGTTTTGATCCCTGTCTCCTGTATAATGTCACAAACCTCCATCCCTAGTTATTCAGGCACTCTGTCTATCAGATCTAGTCCCTGAAATCTATTTCTCACTTCCACTGTATAGTCATAAGGGATTTGATTTATGTCATACCTTAATAGTCTAGTGGTTTTCCCTACTTTCTTCAATTTAAGTCTGAATTTGGCAATAAGGAGTACATGAGCTGAGCCATAGTCAGCTCCTGGTCTTGTTTTTGCTGACTGTATAGAGCTTCTCCATCTTTGGCTACAAAGAATATAATCAATTTGATTTCGGTGTTGACCATCTGGTGATGTCCACGTGTAGAGTCTTCTCTTGTGTTGTTGGAGTTTGCTATGACCAGTGCATTCTCTCTTTTTTTTTTTTTTTTCAGTGCATTCTCTTGACAGAACTCTATTAGCCTTTGCCCTGCTTCATTCTGTACTCCAAGGCCAAATTTGCCTGTTACTCCAGGTGTTTCTTGACCTTCTACTTTTGCATTCCAGTCCCCAATAATGAAAAGGACATCTTTTTGGGGTGTTAGTTCTAAAATGTCTTGTAGGTCTTCATAGAACTGTTCAGCTTCAGCTTCTTCAGCATTACTGGTTGGGGCATAGACTTGGATTACCATGTATATTGAATGGTTTGCCTTGGAAATGAACAGAGATCATTCTGTCATTTTTGAGACTGCATCCAAGTACTGCATAAAACCTGTAATTGTGCTGTATTAGGGAAGTGGGGTAGAGAAGCTGTCCAGTCATGCCTGGTGAATATATCCTCCAGCATTCATATTCTTGATACACAAAAAACACTAACTTTGAATTATGAATCTTGTATTCCATGTTACCCTTTAGACAAGGACTTTTTAGTTCCATATTATCCCTACGGTATTTATTACCTCCTCAGCACTGGAATTGCCTACTGCTTGCCTGTTATTATCATCCCCCTATTATCAAACAATTGTAAATGCTACCTTTTATGAAAGTGAAATATTCTCCTTTTCTCATATTCTCATGCCTCCATAAAGGTGATAAAAATGAAAGCTAGACAGAGGAGGCCATGTACTTAAAAATACTAGAAAGTATTTCTTTGTGAAATAAAAATCGTTTTTATATGCTTAATATGCCAAGTGAATCCAATTCATTCGTTTCCAAGGTCTGCCTGAACCTTACAGAAGTTTACATTTGTGCTTGTATCTATAGCATCTTCCTGATGAGGCACACGAAGCTCAGCAGTTTTCTTCTTCCTCTTCAGGACAAGGAGGGAGCCACTGTTTCACAAAGCTCTGCTGAACCCAGAGAGAGGGCAGTGCGTTCCCACAGGGAGCCCTGGGAATAGCCCAGGATTTGAACCCATCTTCCTTGGCTTGAATCCTGGCTCCATACTTACTGTGGGATTTTAAGCAGTTCTGTCTGAGCCTTAGTTTGCTCATCTGCAAGTTGTTCGTGGTACCACCTCTTCTGTTGGGTCTCTGTGCGGACTGGACACAACAGAGTAAAAGCGGAGCGAGGAGGTATTTGATGGGCAAGTGTGAGTTCCGTGCTGAATGGGGCTAGTGGTAGGCCAGTTCTTGGGCGTCAAGTGTCCCCTTTACAGATGGACTTTCAAATGCCATGGGGAAGGCTGCCTACACGTTTCAGTGCAAAGAGAGATGTTAAAAACCTTTGAAGTGTTTTTATGAAAAAAAGATTTCATTCAGGCTAAAGAAATGAATAGGGAGTGTATTCCTTTCCCTGTTCATTTCTCTAATATTTAATGTTCAGGCTCAGGGGACTTGTGTGGGTTGTAGACGCAGATCCCCTCTGCTGTAGTTGTTGTCGGCATTTTGAGGGCACAGTGAACATGCTGGGACGAAGAGCTGTCAGGTCTCACAGCTCTGAAGAGTTTCCTCCCATGGTTCTCAAACTCTAGTGCACGTTGAGGTTGTAGGGGGCATGTGTTACACATACAGATGCCCGGGCCACTCCCAGACCTACTGAGCAAGAATTTCTGAGGGGACTGGGAATCTGCATTCCAACACCCTCCCTCCAAGATATACCTGATATCTTGCTGGTGGTCCTCCAGCAGCACTTTGAAAAATACTCCCTCCCCTCCCCTAATCCCCCTCCCTTCTTATATCCTCTACATAAGATTTTGGACCCAGAGTCACACAGTATTGTTGGAACTGACTCAAGGTAGCCTCTTCCTGCTCTGAAGGCTTTGACATTAGAATGGTTCACACTCTAACTAGTGTTTACACACACTGATATTCTTTAGAGAGCTGATCTCCCTCCACCCACCCCACCATCTCATGGGCTTTCAAATACTCAAAACCATGATCTTATCTGTAACCCATTCCCCCAGACCTCAGCAGCCTGTGGTTACAGAGTCTGGTAATGATTCCAGTCCAACAGTAAGGGGTCTTGCTCCTTTTCCTGGAGAGTCCCACACCAGCTCACACATCATCCTCCACTCTGCCAGCTTCCAGCAGGTCTCTCCTCTCCTGCCCTGCCCCTTCAGCTCAAAACAGGACGCCTCCTTGGAGTCAGGATCATCCCATATTTATGGTCACTGTTGTCTGCAGGGAAGAGCCGCAGCCCCAGGGGACAGAGGAACCAGATCTTGGTGGTCCAACAACTGGCTGATTGGCTGATTTCCCTTCAGAGTTGTGACGGGCTCTCTCTGTGCCATGCAGTCACCTGAGCACCCCCTGCCCGCGCCCCCGAGCAGTCCAGTGGGGTTCTCACATATCACAGGGTCCCTGAGAAAAATGGCTCCTTCAGTTATGCCTGCAACCCCTCTCTGCAAAGGGCTCAGTTGGGTGTCTGACCCTAGAGCTGGGCCAGGGTCCAGAAACTGAGCCCTCTTGTTCTCCCAGCCCTCTCCCCTGTGAGGCACAAGCTTCTTTGTGTATTTCACACAGGAAAAACCAAGCAAGTCCATGTGCAGGGTCCTCTCTACTTCTCAGTTCTGCGTGCCCATACATGTCTAAGTCTAACACAGGACCCCTATCACACACCTGACCCTTCCCCGCAGGCAGGGTGTGCCACCTGAGCCGTCACACTGGGCCCTTCCTCACAAGGGGCTCTGTGCTTGGTTTAATGCTCTGCTGCTGCTGTCATGAATTCTTAATCACTTTATCTTAGAGCTCATGCTTTATAAATGAAATCTGATGGGACAGTGGAGCACGTGACTGTGGGGAAGAGAGACACCCTAGAGTGAGGCCAGAGAGGAATGGTCCCTGCTGCCACAGTGGGCAGTGGGCAGCGGTTGGCTGGGGCGGGAGCTGGGCCAAGACTGGTAGCGATGACTGTGCCTGTAGCAGCAGAAGCAGCAGTGGTGGCCCTAGCAGCCAGGCCCTAGGGGAAAGGGGGGTTCTGCATGAGAGCAGCAACAGCAGGCCCACTGGAGGGAGGTCAGCTTGCCTGACTGTCCTCGGAACCCATCCCTACAGCTTCTGCACAAATAATAACTCCATGGCCCAAACACCAAAATAGGAGCAGCCAAAGCTCAGAGAGGAAGCTTTGTTAGTAAATTTTTACAAAATAAAAGCGTTCACATGGCAATAAAGCGTATCAGGGAGTTATAGTGTTCTTTAGAGCGTGGATTCTGGTTTTGAAAACTGCTGCAAAATTGCAAGGCAAATATGCACAGCCTTAGAGTATGGTTAGATAACATCACTGACTCAATGGACATGAGTCTGAGACAACTCCTGGAGATAGTGAAGGACAGGGAAGCCTGGCATGCTGGAGTTCTGTTGCTGCTGCTAAGTCACTTCAGTCGTGTCTGACTCTGTGCGACCCCATAGATGGCAGCCCACCAGGCTCCCCCATCCCTGGGATTCTCCAGGCAAGAACACTGGAGTGGGTTGCCATTTCCTTCTCCAATGCATGAAAGTGAAAAGTGAAAGGTAAGTTGCTCAGCTGGGTCCAACTCTTAGCGACCCCATGGACTGCAGCCTACCAGGCTCCTCCGTCCATGTGATTTTTCCAGACAAAAGTACTGGAGTGGGGTGCCAGTTCATGGGGTTGCAAAGAGTTGGACACAGCTTAGCAACTGAACAAGAGTAGAAATTATATTTAGAGATTATTGCAGTCAATGGAAAAGAACACTATTTTCAAATGAAGCTTTAGATGAACCAATTTTAAATGGGGAAGACAATTATAAAATTAATCTTCCTTATAATTAAAGATACAGTAATAGAATACATAAACAGATGTTCTGAATTATACAAAATCACGAGGCCTGCCACTTTGAGTCTCATGTATGACTTTCACAAGTTATAGGAAATGCAAGTGGAAACTTTAAAATGCCATTGTATAAAATTCCTTTAAAATTAAACTCAGACTACATGAAACTGGTTGTAAGAAGAGTTAAATCTTTTTGGAAAAATTGTTTCGTAAGAATCATCAGCTCTAGATGTACTATAATATATATTTCAAAATAATTTATCAGAAATTTGTCCTAATATTGCCACAGCCTATAAAACACTCTTAATAGTTCAGTAACACTTGCATCAGCAGAAAGATTATTCTCAAAATGAAAAAGATCAGTCATCAGCTTGTTGGCCTGCATTTGCCAAAAGCGATTCCTACTGCCTTTAATCACACTGATTGAAAATGAAATTGCTGAAAGTAAAAGTGAATTTGCAGAAAAAACTTATGACCAATCTATCACATCAATAAAGTATTATTATTTATTATATAAAATTATGGCACTATAGATGCTGTTCTTTTGCAACTTGTAAATTTATGTTGCTACTCATACATTGCTATGCATTACCCTTATTATGTTTTATAAGTAAACAAAAATTTTTATTACACAATTTTTAAAAAATTCAATCATTTTGCCAATTATCTTTAGGAAAATATTATTTATTTTTATTTTTTTGGCCACACCACAGGTATGCTGGATCTTAGTTCCCTGACCAGGGATGGTACATATGCTCCCTATGTTGGGAGCACAGAGCCTTAACCACTGGACCACTAGGAAAGTTCCAGTAAACAAAATTTTGAGGAAGAAGCTTTTAGTACCATTAATAGCCCTTTCCCCCCACTTTTTGAACAAGTGGTGCTGCATTTTCACTTCACGTCAGGCCCTACAGACTATGTAGACCACCCTGCCCACAGCCTTCTTCCCCGCCAGGTCTTTGGGTTTTCCTTTATGAGGGATAGTTTTGAATCCTGCTGCCACTTTCATACTTGCTATCTCTCTTTAGTGGAAGTCCTTCCGAAAGACTGCTTGCAGGGCTTCCTTGGTGGTCTAGTGGTTAAGAGTCTGCCTTGCAATGCAAGGGACACTGGTTCGATTCCTGGCCCAGGAAGATCCCACAAGCTGTGTGGCACCTAAGTCTGTGTGCTACAGCTACTAAGCCTGTGAGCCGAAAGTACTGAATCCCTTGCACCTGGAGCCTGCGCTCCGTGAGAGAAACCACCGGGATGAGAAGGCTGTGCACTACGAGAGAGCAGCCCCTGCTTCCTGTAACTAGAGAAAACTCACGCTCTGCAACAAAGACCCACCACAGCCAAAAAGTAAATAAATCAATCAATCTTTAAAAAAACAAAACAACTGCTTGCAGACCCCGGGGCACCCTGGCGGGCATGGAGAAGATGCCCGGCTTCTAACTCACAACCGCAGGAGCCGGGCTTCCCTTGAGGCAGCAGGAGGCCACAGAAGGATGCTGGCAGCATTCTCTCACTGCTGGCTCCCCCTAATTTTGCTGTCACTGAAAAGTTTAGATTCCCCCCTCCCTGCTTGCTGTTAAGCTATTCCTCACACATTCTACATGTGTGGGCCTGCTTTTTGGGACCTAGTGAAGATCTTTTCCATTTACCCGGTCAACTTCCAAATTTTCTCATCTTGTTCGGATGATTTTAGACCCTGATTCTGCTCTCTAATGCTTTAGCTTTTTGTAACAGCTCCATGATCACTATGCCTCCTCTGTTCTCATCTCGGCCACTAATAAAATTGAAACTGCTGGCGGTGTTCTCTAATACAGGAGAAAGCAGCACCTGCAAGGCTTTAACTTGGCTGGGGCCCTTTGCCTCTTGCTCTTCCTTTCTCTTTCTCGAGCTCCTACCCTCACTAACCCAAATGGGCATGATACCTCTTGGAAGTCTTATCTTTCCTCAATCTTCCCCCTATTAGGCATTCCACTGTGATGCCTGCCCTCAGGCACAGTTCTGGGTAAAGTGGTGAAATATGCAAAGCTCTCTCTCTTCCTGCTTCCCTTGTTGTCTGCTGCTCCTCACTGTTGGAGGCAGCCAGGGTCTTTGCCAGGCTGAGGTACCACTTACCAAGTCAGCTTTGCAACAGCAGGGAAAAAAGGCAAGTCAAATGCTGAGGTTCTCGGGATTTAATTTCCCTCTTGGAAGAACTTCCTTCGATCCAATAACACTGTGCAGAAGACCCTCTTATCCCTCTTACTGATCTCTGACAAGCTGGTTATTGTCCTCATTCAGGTAACAAGTTACAAAGGGAGAGAGCCTGGGGCTATAGATAGACAGGGAGGCAGTAGAGAGTAAGATTTAATTTCCTATCTCTTTGGACACTGTTTTTGGCCTTTTCATACTGTCCATGTGGCCCACTGGAGAAGGGAATGGCAAACCACTTCAGTATTCTTGCCTTGAAAACCCCATGAACAGTATGAAAAGGCAAAATGATAAGATACTGAAAGAGGAACTCCCCAGGTTGGTAGGTGCCCAATATGCTACTGGAGATCGGTGGAGAAATAACTCCAGAAAGAATGAAGTGATGGAGCCAAAGCAAAAACAGTACCCAGTTGTGGATGTGACTGGTGATAGAAGCAAGGTCCGATGCTGTAAAGAGCAATATTGCATAGGAACCTGGAATGTTAGGTCCATGAATCAAGGCAAATTGGAAGTGGTCAAACAGGAGATGGCAAGAGTGAATGTCGACATTCTAGGATTCATCAAACTAAAATGGACTGGAATGGGTGAATTTAACTCAGATGACCATTATATCTACTACTGTGGGCAGGAATCCGTCAGAAGAAATGGAATAGCCATCATGGTCAACAAAAGAGTCCAAAATGCAGTACTTGGATGCAATCTCAAAAATGACAGAATGATCTCTGTTTGTTTCCAAGGCAAACCATTTAATATAACAGTAATCCAAGCCTATGCCCCAACCAGTAATGCTGAAGAAGCTGAAGTTGAATGATTCTATGAAGACCTACAAGACATTTTAGAACTAACACCCAAAAAAGATGTCTTTGTCATTATAAGGGACTGGAATGCAAAAGTAGGAAGTCAGGAAACACCTGGAGTAACAGGCAAATTTGGCCTTGGAGTACAGAATGAAGCAGGGCAAAGGCTAATAGAGTTCTGTCGAGAGAACGCACTGGTCATAGCAAACACACTCTTCCAACAACACAAGAGAAGACTCTACACATGGACATCGCCAGATGGTCAACACCGAAATCAGATTGATTATACTCTTTGCAACCAAAGATGGAGAAGCTCTATACAGTCAGCAAAAACAAGACCAGGAGCTGACTGTGGCTCAAATCATGAACTCCTTATTTCCAAATTCAGACTTAAATTGAATAAAGTAAGGAAAACCGCTAGACCATTAGGTATGACCTAAGTCAAATCCCTTATGACTGTACAGTGGAAGTGAGAAATAGATTTCAGGGACTAGATCTGATAGACAGAGTGCCTGAATAACTAGGGATGGAGGTGTGTGACATTATACAGGAGACAGGGATCAAGACCATCCCCATGGAAAAGAAATGCAAAAAGCAAAATGGCTGTCTGGGAGGCCTTACAAATAGCTTTAAAAAGAAGGGAAGCAAAAAGCAAAGGAGAAAAGGAAGGATATTCCCATTTGAATGAAGAGTTCCAAAGAATAGCAAGGAGAGACAAAAAAGCCTTCCTCAGAGATCAGTGCAAAGAAATAGAGGAAAACAACAGAATGGGAAAGACTAGCGATCTCTTCTTGAAAATCTCATTTCATGCAAAGATGGGCTCAGTAAAGGACAGAAATGGTATGGACCTAACAGAAGCAGAAGATATTAGAAGAGGTGGTAAGAATACACAGAAGAACTGTACAAACAAGATCTTCATGACCAAGATAATCATGATGGTGTGATCACTCACCTAGAGCCAGACATCCTGGAATGTGAAGTCAAGTGGGTCTTAGAAAGCATCACTATGAACAAAGCTAGTGGAGGTGATGGAATTCCAGTGGAGCTGTTTCAAATACTGAAAGAAATCATCTTGTGAAAGTGCTGCACTCAATATGCCAGCAAATTTGGAAAACTCAGCAGTGGCCACAGGACTGGAAAAGGTCAGTTTTCATTCCAATCCCAAAGAAAGGCAATGCCAAAGAATGTTCAAACTACTGCACAATTGCACTAATCTCACATGCTAGTAAAGTTATGCTCAGAATCCTCCAAGCCAGGATTCAGCAATACGTGAACCGTGAACTTCCAGATGTTCAAGCTGGTTTTAGAAAAAGCGGAGGAAGCAGAGATTAAATTGCCAACATCCCCTGGATCATCAAAAAAGCAAGAGAGTTCCAGGAAAACATCTATTTCTGCTTTATTGAATATGCCAAAGCCTTTGACTGTGTGGATCACAATAAACTGTGGAAAATTCTGAAAGAGATGGGAATACAGACCACCTGACCTGCCTCTTGAGAAATTTGTGTGCAGGTCAGGAAGCAACAGTTAGAACTGGACATGGAAAAACAGAGTGGTTCCAAATAGGAAAAGGAGTACATCAAGGCTGTATATTGTCGCCCTGCTTATTTAACTTCTATGCAGAGTACATCATGAGAAACGCTGGGCTGGAAGAAGCACAAGCTGGAATCAAGATTGCCAGGAGAAATAGCAATAACCTCAGATATGCAGATGACACCACACTTATGGCAGAAAGTGAAGAGGAGCTAAAAGCCTCTTGATGAAAGTGAAAGAGGAGAGTGACAAAGTTGGCTTAAAGCTCAACATTCAGAAAACGAAGATCATGGCATCTGGTCCTATCACTTCATGGGAAATAGATGGGGAAACAGTGAAAATAGTGTCAGACTATTTTTGGGGGGTCCAAAATGACAGCAGATGGTGATTGCAGCCACGAAATTAAAAGGCGCTTATTCCTTGGAAGGAAATTTATGACCAACCTAGATCGCATATTCAAAAGCAGAGATATTACTTTGCCAACAAAGATCCGTCTAGTCAAGGCTATGGTTTTTCCAGTGGTCATGTATGGATGTGAGAGTTGGACTGTGAAGAAAGCTGAGTGCCAAAGAATTGATGCTTTTGAACTGTGGTATTGGAGAAGACTCTTGAGAGTCCCTTGGACTGAAAGGAGTTCCAACCAGTCCATCCTAAAGGAGACCAGTCCTGGGTGCTCATTGGAAAGACTGATGCTGAGGCTGAAACTCCAATACTTTGGCTACTTCATGCCAAGAGTTGACTCATTGGAAAAGACCCTGATGCTGGGAGGGACTGGGGGGGCAGGAGAAGGGGATGACAGAGGATGAGATGGCTGGATGGCATCACTGACCTATGGACATTAGTCTGAGTGAACTCCGGGAGTTGGTGATGGACAGAGAGGTCTGGCATGCTGCAATTCATGGGATTGCAAAGAGTCAGAACCGACTGAGCGACTGAACTGACTGACTGTTCATGGGGTTCTCAAGGGAAGAATACTGAAGTGGTTTGCCATTCCCTTCTCCAGTGGACCACATTTTGTCAGAACTCTCCACCATGAACTGTCCATCTTAGGTGGGCCTACACAGCGTGGCTCATAGTTCCACTGAGTTAGACAAGGCTGTGGTCCATGTGATCAGACCGGCTAGTTTTCTATGATTGTGGTTTTCAGTCCGTCTGCCCTCTGAGAAGGATAAAAGGCTTATGGAAGTTTCCTGATGGGAGAGACTGACTTGGGGGTGGGGTAGGGGGGCAGGGAGGGGAGGAAACTGGGTCTTGTTCTGATGGGCGAGGCCATGCTCCACTGCTAAGTAGCTTCAGTCGTGTCCAACTCTGTGTGACCCCATAGACAGCAGCCCACCAGGCTCCCCCGTCCCTGGGATTCTCCAGGCAAGAACACTGGAGTGGGTTGCCATTTCCTTCTCCAATGCATGAAAGTGAAAAGTGAAAGTGAAGTCACTGAGTCATGTCTGACTCTTAGCGACCCCATGGACTGCAGCCTACCAGGCTCCTCCGTCCATGGGATTTTCCAGGCAAGAGCACTGGAGTGGGGTGCCATTGCTCAGTAAATCTCGAATCCAATTTTCTGTTGATGGACTGATGTTCCCTCCCTGTTATTTGATCTGAGGCCAAACTATGGTGAAGGTAATGAAGATAATCCCTGGCTCAGACGATAAAGTCTGCCTACAATACAGGAGACCTGGATTCAATCCCTGGGTTGGGAAGATCTCCTGGAGAAGGAAATGGCAACCCACTCCAGTGTTCTTGCCTGGAAAATCCCATGGATGGAGCAGCCTGGTAGGCTACAGTCCATGGGGTCACAAAGAGTCGGACACGACTGAGCGACTTCACTTTCCCTAATGAAGATAATGGTGACCTCCTTCGAAAGGTCCCATGCATGCACTGCTGCACCCAGTGCCCCTAACCCTGCAGCAGGCCACCACCAACCCACTCCTCTGCCAGAGACTCCTGGACACTCACGGGCAAGTCTGGGTCAGTCTCTTGTGGGGTCAGTGCTCCTTTCTCCTGGGTCCTGGTGCACACAAGGTTTTGTTTGTGCCCTCCAAGAGGCTGTTTCCTCAGTCCTGTGTAAGTTCTGCCGGCTCTATGGTGGGGTTAATGGTGACCTCCTCCAAGAGGGGTTATGCCATAAACAGATCTATTGCACCCAGAGCCCCTGCCCCTGCAGCTGTGCACTGCTGACCAGTAACTCTGCAGGAGACACTCAAACACAGTTCTGTCTCAGTCTCTGTGGGGGCTCTGGATCCTGGTGCACACAAGGTTTGTTTAAGCCCTCTGAGCATCTCTGGTAGGTATGGGGTTTGACTGTAAACGTGATTTTGCCCCTCCTACTGTCTTGCTGGGGCTTCTCTTTTGCCCTTGGATGTGGGGTATCTTCTCAAATTTGCTGCAGCGCTATGTAGCTGCCGATCCAGTGCCATGCAGCCACCACTCCAGTGCCTACCACTGTGCTGGGGCTTCCCTGCCCTTGAACATGGAGTTTCTCCTCGAAGTCACTCCAGTGCTTCGAAATGTAAGAAATTTCAGTGTAAGAAATCCAGGAAAAGGAGCACCCAGGGCAGGAGAAGGAAAAGACAAGAGCAGGGTTCATTTTGAGCTGTCTTATGTGCAAAATGCCAGCCTTAAAAGGCACTGTCACAACCTCACTTTGATGCAGTTAGAACTGGACATGGAATAACAGACTGACTCCAAATCAGGAAAGGAGTACATCAAGGCTGTACATTGTCACCCTGCTTATTTAACTTACATGCAGAGTACATCATGAGAAATGCTGGACTGGATGAAATACAAACTGGAATCAAGATTGTCAGAAGAAATATCAATAACCTCAGATATGCAGATGACACCACACTTATGGCAGAAAGTGAAGAAGAACTAAAGAGCCTCTTGATGAAGGTAAAAGAGGAGAATGAAAAAGCTGGCTTAAAACTCAACATTTAGAAAACCAAGATCATGGCATTGGTCCATCACTTCATGGCAAATAGATGGGGAAACAATGACAATGACTGTAAACAGTGACAGACTTTATATTTTGGGGCTCAAAAATCACTGCAAATGGTGACTGCAACCATGAAATTAAAAGATGCTTGCTCCTTAGAAGAAAAGCTATGACCAACCTAGATAGCATATTCAAAAGCAGAGACATTACTTTGCCAACAAAGGTCCATCTAGTCAAGGCTATGGTTTTTCCAGTGGTCACATGTGGATGTGAGAGTTGGACTGTGAAGAAAGCTGAGTGCCAAAGAATTGATGCTTTTGAACTGTGGTGTTGGAGAAGACTCTTGAGAGTCCCTTGGACTGCAATGAGATCCAACCAGTCCATCCTAAAGGAAATCAGTCCTGAATATTCATTGGAAGGACTGATGCTGAAGCTGAAACTTTGGCCACCTGATGTGAAGAACTAACTCATTGGAAAAGATCCTGCTGCTGGGAAAGATTGAAGGTGGGAGGAGAAGGGGACGACAGAGGATGAGATAGTTGGATGGCCTCACTGACTCAATGGACATGAATTTGAGTAAGCTCCAAAATTGGTGATGGACAGGGAAGCCTGGTGTGCTGCAGTCCATGGGCTCACAAAGAATTGGACACAACTGAGCAACTGACTGAACCGAACTTGGACACTGTACTGCTGCCTCTTCTAACTATAAACCATAATATCTGAGTCCTTGTTTCCAGCTTGACCTCGACCTCTACCTTCCAGGCAAGTGATCCCATACCTCTGTGTTCAGGGTCAACTATTCTGCACATATGGGTCTGGGATTCCCTGGTAGGAGCTGAGAACCCCTCCAATTTATTAGTTACCTGTAACTTTATTTTCTGAACCTTTGCCTGGCTGAAGCCTCAGAACCCATGAATCCCCTAGTATTTCACCAATCTCAGCACCATAACTTTGTGGGATTTTAAAATTATTTGTATTTATCTATTTATTGTTAATATTTATTTATTGATGGTGCCAGGTCTTAATTGCAGCACACTGTATCTTTGACCTTAGTTGTGGCATGCAGGATCTAGCTCACTGACCAGAGATGGAACCCATGCCCCCTGCATTGGGAGCAAAAATTCTTAGCCACTGGACCACCAGGGAAGTCCCACCATTGCTCTATTTTATTCTTTGGCATCCATGAATCCCCTGGTTCTTAACTGCCTGATTTCTGGCCTATAATATCTCTCCAGGCTCAAGCTCATTTCCTTTGTAACACAAGCCTGCTTTCATTGTCCTGGTTCACCTCAACATCCTTTACCATCTTTGATGAGGGTGTGACAAAACAGCTTCTGTTCCTTCCTCATCATTTTCCATACAAGCTGCACAACCTTCTCAGCTGCGCTGCTCATAGTCTTGAATAACTGGGACAGTCTTTGAGAAAATAGGCTCTCCTGAAAATTCTAGGAAGGGTGCTCCCCTGAGTCAATTGGATGTTGCCTTTGTCACTATCATATGAGCAGTAGATCCTCCTTTGAGGAGACAGACACACCTATTTTGCTTTTACAAACACTGAATGTTGTGAACAGATGGGGTTTTTGTAAATCAGACTACATTGCAAGGGATCCAGAACAACTCTTTTTTTTTTCCCAGAACAACTCTTCATCAAAAGGAATCCTGAGAACAAGTCTTGCATAATGAAAACCTTACCTGTATGAATGTCATTGCTTCCCAGAGCTGAATTTTCGTGGGCGGGTGTCCTTTAGGTGGCACACGGATTCTCTGCCACCTGAGTGCTTCCTTGGCTGCTCAGCAAGACTTTCCACTGTATGTCCAAGATCCGTGGATCTCATCCAAGCTGCATGCGCCAACTATCTTATTTAGGTATTTATGGAAAACCAATGTTTTCAATGCTGTGTTTAAAGGTTCAAGGCCCATTCTGTAATACAGCTTTCAGTTCAATCGCTCAGTTGTGTCTGACTATTTGTGACCCCATGGATTGCAGCACACTAGGCTTCCCTGTCCATCACCAACTCCCAGAGCTTACTCAAACTCATGTCCATTGAGTCAGTGATACCATCCAACCATCTCATCCTCTGTCATCCCCTTCTCCTCCTGCCCTCAATCTTTCCCAGCATCAGGGTCTTTTCAAATGAGTCAGTTCTTCGTACCAGGTGGCCAAAGTATTGGGGTTTCAACTTCAGCATCAGTCTTTCCAACGAATATTCAGGACTGATTTCCTTTAGGATAGACTGGTTGGATCTCCTTGCTGTCCACGAGACTCTCAAGAGTCTTCTCCAACACCACAGTTCAAAAGCATAAGTTCTTCGATACTCAGTTTTCTTTATAGTCCAACTCTCACATCCACACATGACCACTGGAAAAACCATAGCTTTGACTAGACAGACCTTTGTTGGCAAGGTAATGTCTCTGCTTTTTAATATGCTATCTAGGTTGGTCATAGCTTTTCTTCCAAGGAGCAAGTGTCTTTTAATTTCATGGCTGCAGTCATGATCTGCAGTGATTTTGGAGCCCAACAAAAGAAAGTCTGTCACTGTTTCCATTGTTTCCCCATCTATTTGCCATGAAGTGATGGGACCAATGCCATGATCTTGGTTTTCTGAATGCTGAGTTTTAAGCCAACTTTTTCAGTCTCCGCTTTCACTTTCATCAAGAGGCTCTTTCGTTCTTCTTCACTTTCTGCCAGAAGGGTGGTGTCATCTGCATATCTGAGGTTCTTGGTGTTTCTCCCAGCAATCTTGATTCCAGTGTGTGCTTCATCCAGCCCAACATTTCACATGATATACTTTGCATGTAAGTTAAATAAGCAGGCTGACAATATAAAGCCTTGATGTACTTCTTTCCTGATATGGAACCAGTCTGTTGTTCCATGTCCAGTTTTAACTGTTGCTTCCTGACCTGCATATAGGTTTCTCAGGAGGCAGGTCAGGTGGTCTGGTATTCCCATCTCTTCAGAATTTTCCACAGTTTGCTACGATTCACACAGTCGAAGGCTTTGGCATAGTCAATAAAGCAGAAGCAGATGTTTTTCTGGAACAGAATCCACCTGCAATGGAGGAGACCCTGGTTCAGTTCCTGGGTTGGGAAGACCCCCTGGAGAAGAGATAAGCTACCAACTCCAGTATTCTTGAACTTCCCTTGTGGCTCAGCTGGTAAAGAATCTGCCCACAAAGCAGGATACCTGGGTTCAATCCCTGGGTTGGGAAGATCCCCTGGAGAAGGGGAAATATAGCATTAAAAATGTTCAATTTAACTGTGGTTTCTGATGACAATTTTGCTGTTGTTGCTTAGCACCAGGAAAACAGAAATTAGGAGTTAGAGGGGAAGTCTTCACAGAGAAGATGCAATGGCAGTTCTGCTCTCGACAACAGCCCGTTGGTACTCTTTGAAGACAAATCTGAGCCTCAGGCAGTCTGGAGGCTGTCCATTTAACAAGTCACTTCTGTGTCCAGGTCCACGCTTTGCCATCCACACCTACAGGATAGTGATACCTAGGTGGAGGGGCTCGCATCTCACCAAGGTCTCTCCATCTATACAGCTGCTGAGCAGCTCTGAGGGCCTCAGTCCCTGCTCCCTGTGGAGCCTCAGACTTAGAAGGACCCTGGAGGGCCTAAGGTCAAGTTTAGACACCAATGTGGAGTTATAGTCTATCTTTGGTTGAAAAGGCTGATTTTCCCAGGAACTTTCTAAGCAACTCAAATAGCACCACCTCCTAGACACTGACTTGTTCTTTCTTCTCCTTCAACTCAGAGGCTCCCAGGGGAGAATGAATTTGAGACATAGATTTCAACACAGAGATTCCAACATCAGTCTTCCTCCTTCAAGTCCATACTTGACATCCAAGGCGAGCAGGGACTTTAGAGCCAGCCTGGGGGTGAAAGGGACCAGGGAGGCCCCTGATTTGCATAGAATCTCGATGCTGGTGCGCTTATTTAAAGTGCAAAGTAGGAGCAGAGGGACAGTCAAACCTCTAGCTCCTCTTGAGCACCTGCTTGATTCTGCCTTTTCCTCCTACCTGAGGGGCCATCAGAGCCACGGGCGTTGGACTCCCAAGATAAAAACTGAGATTTCTATTCCTAAAAGATTTTTAAAGAAATCACACCCGTGCCCTCCCATGTATCATAATTTTCCAAATGGGAGAGCAGACCTCTTCTCTACCCTTGCCCCCAACACACACACACACACACCTCTTTTTTCCCTTCCAGCACACACAGAGTGACCAGTTGAAAAAGGGAAGGACTGGTCTACACTGGTATTGAGAAGCCTCAGTGGTGCTGTTCTTCCTCTAAGGGGGAAAAGTGAGGCTCTGCAGAAATCTAACCCACCAGCTGCTTTCCAAGGGGGCAGGACAGATCTGGGCTATACACTTATCAGCTGTGTCTTGAGCAAGGTGCTAATATAAAAGAGAAGAATAATAACAACAACTGAGACAGGTATTGATCTCTTTAGTGTTAGTTGCTCAGTCGTGCCCGACTCTTTGCGACCCCATGGAATGCAGCTCATCAGACTCCTCTGTCCATGAGATTTTCCAGGCAAGGATACTGGAGTGGGTTGCCATTTCCTTCTCCAGGGGATCTTTCCAATTCAGGGATCGAACCCAGGTCTCCTGCACTGCAGGCAGATTCTTTACCAACTGAGCTACAAGGGAAGCCCATTGATCTCTTACTGTGAGTTAATACTCTGACTAAACAGCTTTCTGGATAATCCCATTTAATCCTCACAATAATCCAGTGGAGAAGATACTGGTTTTACCTCTTACTTTTTAACAGTGGAAAAGCCAAAACATAAAAATATATTATCAGGAACAAAAAGTATATCCATTGACATTTCTAAATATTATCCCATGCCATAGAAGAGAAAAACACAAATTCTATTCATGGTTGTCAGGGTGCACGTCCATCCATTCTTCCAACCATCCATCGAGCAACCCATCCATCTCAGACCTCACAAGCCTCATGTTACCATTCTGCAATGTTCACCCCCACCAGTAAATGCTGTTAAACTCTAACATTTCAGGTTAATGAACACTACTGAGTGATCTAGAGATAAACTTAGATTTCAACACACAGGATTCCAACACCAGTCTTCCTCCTTCGTGTCATTTCCCCAATGACACAGTAGTAGGAGAGGGCCAGCGAGAGGGCTAGTGGGTCATCACCCCCAGAAATCTCACCTAGTGTCTTGGTGCCCTGGGAATTCACCACAGTTGGGGAAAGTATGAATTCCCCACACACTAGAAGAGCTGCTTGCTGAAGTCCTGGCCTCTAAATGTGTGATGATCTGGTTAAAAAATTCTTCTCTTCTTCATCTCATCTTTCCCTAAATCCCTGGTGGGAATAGAATTATGGTAGGATTTAGGTAACAGCTTCACAGCCTTAATATTATTTATCTGACAAATTTGACTCTGGAGACAGTAGCTGTAAGCTTATACAAAACAGCATGGAAATTATTAGCTTTTCAGCCAAGGGTTCTGCCAACCCTCCTAACAGGATTTCAGGGCTGACTGTAACAAGGCTGACCTCAGGACTTTTGGAAAAACAACAATCACAAAAACTTCATGCAAGCTCTGCACAAGACACAGCAGGGGCAACCTGAACTTGAAATCAAACATCCTGGAGAAGTTTTCTGCCCTGACTTTGCAGTCCTGTCTACACTCCCAGAAGCAGTCACGGGCAGTGAAGTAAACACCCCTTGTAGTGGTTTAGGGGGGCATTTGCTCTGCTATTTATCAGACTTTCTATTCTCTCCTCTGGGAATGGCAAGCCTGGAGCAGAAGAAGAAACGGGAGACTAAAGAAAAGAAAGTAAAATGAAAAATATAGATAAAAAGAGAGGGACGCAAATAGAAATAAGCAGACATTCCTCTTTCCTGGGCATGTTGAAGTACCTGGATGCAAAGATGAATACCTGGAGGAATGAGCCCATAACCTCATTATGTTAAGGGAGCTTGGGCTTGAGGCCCTCTGATATGGATTAGGCAGGGAAAGTTCAGCACCAAGGGAGGAAAGGTGGGTCAGGCACTGGGTGGAGGTGGGAGGGGATGAGCAGAGAGCAGCCAGGCTGGTGGGACCAGGGATCTGGAGAACCTAGGACCGGGAAAGGGAATGGGCAGTGAGTTTGATACCTCAGGAGTACTTAGTAAGGGGTGGCAGATGTCCCAGTGGGTGGGAGAAAGAGTAGAGTCCCCACAGTAGGGACTCTCAGAGGAGGCAGGGGGACAGGACAGTAGGGGGAGAGGAAAGGGAACAGACAAAACTGAGGCAGGTCCAGGGCTAGAGACACCAGGCATATTCACAGGACAAGAATGACTTAGACACAGTAGGTATTCCAACAATGATGGTGGAATCAGATTTGTCAGAGCCAGGGCCACAAGGGTTGGGTGGGACCAGTAGCCCAGGTGTGAATGCTGGGCCATCTCAGCTGCCCTAGAGCACCTCAGCCTAGCTTTACAGATTGAGATCACTGGCCCAGAGCCTGGAATCAGCACTGAACCTGCAGGAGAGGGGAGGGCTTGGGGGAGGTTAGCAGTCTGAATTGGGTGGAGGGGCTTCAGGCCTGACATCCTTCATGATCTGAAGAATTTGGGTGCAAAACTAGCACAGTTTAGAGCAGTGCTTCTCAGCCCTCATCACACCTTAAAATCACCTGGGAGCGTTACATTCACCCGTAGCAGGGCAAGCCCTTGTCCCTCTCCCCGAAACCAACTGACCCCGCTCCAGTGAAATGAGCATCCATGGTTCTCCAGGGGTGTCCCATGGTAGTCAAGGCTGAAAACTGCTGATGTACAGACAAGAGTGGCTTCTCCTCATATCCAATAAAGATGTGCTCTGCACCATAGCCCCCATGGTCAACCTTGTCTATTGAGCATTTGAAATGAGACCAGTTTGAATCAAGATATGCCATAAGCCTAAAGCACACACCAGATGTTGAAGACAGCTTGAAAAAAAAAAAAAGTAAAATATTTCGTTAATAGTGAGATGCTTGTGGAAGAGCTATTTTGTATATCTCAGATTAAATAACGTACAGTATTATTAAAATCAGTTCACCTGTCTGTTCTCACATGCCTGAATGTGGCTGCTAGAAAATTTACACTCAGGTGTGTGATTTGCGTTATATTTCTTTTGAGCAGTACCTTCTTTCAGTTCTGATTCACAAATCACACAACCGAAATTGCTTTCCCAATATTACTGCTGCAGATGGTAATGGGCTGGAAAAAAGCACTTATCGAAGTTTGTAATTGTGTATGTATTTGTGTGTTTACTTATTTAGTGTCTGATTTTCTCAGTGGACCATCTGTCTTGTTTACCTGTCTATTTCAGCACCTAGCTGAGTACCGAGGACAAAGTAACAGCTCAATAAATATTTGTTAAGTGAATGGATGGAAGAAGTGATAGTTGGAAGAATAAGCCAACCAATTAATAAAATAGATTTCTTTCCTATTGCTGCGTTCTCACACGGGCTCATCAGAGAAAGGCTCCTGCTAGGACTTGTACTGCAAACAAGCGACTGTTTTGCACAGAAGGGAAGGGCTGTAGCAGAAGTGAAGTTCAAGGGCTTTGGTCACAGATGGACCTGGGCTCAAATCCAGGCTCTGCCAAGGCAAGTCACTTAGCCTCTTGAACTCTATGATTTCTCTCATCTACAAAATGGAGATAAGATTGTCTCACAGGGTTACTGTGTTAGGTGGGCTTAGCAATGCCTAGTACAATATAAGGCCATCATAGGTTTAAGAAGGAAAATGAACAGAACAGGATTAGTTTCTGGGATGCAATATGTTCTTCACAGGGAATCACAGCCCTGCTTTACCTCCTGGGGAGCAAACCTGCTGCCCTCACCTGGGCCGGGTACAGGTGACTTTAAAGGCTGACTTTCTATGCCTTGGGCAATTTATGACAATGGAAGAACATGTGGAGGAATTAAAATGTCTAGTGTCTCAGTGATGTTTGTTTCAGCTAATATCAGATTCTTGGCCATTGACTACTCTAGGATTGCATCATTTTACCCGCCTTCCCAGCTGAGCACTCTTTACTGCACATTGGAATGAGCCTCACATTCAGACAGGACCTTCACAAATGGACAGACAGCTTTTGCACCCATATCTTTCTTGGCACAAAAGTAATCACTACCTCCTTACCTTGCTTACAAAGCCCATGACCTGACCAGGGTAATAAAGTGGGGCTGTTGGGAAACATGAAGCTTGACCAGGATGTCCAAAATGTTCTAGTCTGGCTAAACAGGATACTAAGAGCTGTCCTGTTTATCAGGCTCACAACTGAAGAAGGAAAGTAGGGCAACTTTCCCAAAACAGCAGCTTATTTTCTTCTTTGGAGGCTATTTGTAATTAATATTCCAGCTAAATTTATGCAGATAAAGAAAAAACTATCCATATGGACATGTTTTAGTAACATATGTGTCTCTTCAAGATGGGTAGGAGCATGTATGTGTGCCCAGGTTGGTACCCTGATGATCAACAAAAGACTCTACATACTCTCATTCCTAGGCTTGAAATACTGTACAACTATCAGTTCAGTTCAGTTCAGTTCAGTCAGTCAGTCGTGTCTGACTCTTTGTGACCCCATGAATCGCAGCACGCCAGGGCTCCCTGTCCATCACCAACTCCTGTAGTTCACTCAGACTCACATCCATTGAGTCTGAGTGATGCCATCCAGCCATCTCATTCTCAGTTGTCCCCTTCTCCTCCTGCCCCCAATCCCTCCCAGCATCAGGGTCTTTTCCAGTGAGTCAACTCTTCGCATGAGGTGGCCAAAGTACTGGAGTTTCAGCTTTAGCATCATTCCTTCCAAAGAAATCCCTGGGTTGATCTCCTTCAGAATGGACTGGTTGGACCTCCTTGCAGTCCAAGGGACTCTCAAGAGTCTTCTCCAACACCACAGTTCAAAAGCATCAATTCTTCAGCACTCAGCCTTCTTCACAGTCCAACTCTCACATGCATACATGACCACAGGAAAAACCATATCCTTGACTAGACAAACTTAGTAGGCAAAGTATGTCTCTGCTTTTGGAATGTACTATCTAGGTTGGTCATAACTTTTCTTCCAAGGAGTAAGCGTCTTTTAATTTCATGGCTGCAGTCACCATCTGCAGTGATTTTGGACCCCCAAAAAATAAAGTCTGACACTGTTTCCACTGTTTCCCCGTCTATTTCCCATGAAGTGATAGGACCAGTTGCCATGATCTTCGTTTTCTGAATGTTGAGCTTTAAGCCAACTTTTTCACTATCCAGTTTCACTTTCATCAAGAGGCTCTTTAGTTCTTCTTCACTTTCTGCCAGAAGGGTGATGTCATCTGCATATCTGAGGTAATTGATATTTGTCCCAGCAGTCTTGATTCCAGCTTGTGTTTCTTCCATTCCAGTGTTTCTCCTGATGTACTCTGCATAGAAGCTAAGTAAGTAGGGTGACAATATACAGCCTTGACGTACTCCTTTTTCTATTTGGAACCAGTCTGTTTTTCCATGTCCAGTTCTAACTGTTGCTTCCTGACCTGAATACAGATTTCTCAAGAGGTAGGTCAGGTGGTCTGGTATTCCTATCTCTTTCAGAATTTTCCACAGTTTATTGGGATCCACACAGTCAAAGGCTTTGGCATAGTCAATAAAGCAGAAATAGATGTTTTTCTGGAACTCTCTTGCTTTTTCCATGATCCAGGGGATGTTGGCCATTTGATCACCGGTTCCTCTGCCTTTTCTAAAACCAGCTTGAACATCAGGAAGTTCATGGTTCACGTATTGCTGCAGCCTGGCTTGGAGAATTTTGAGCATTACTTTACTAGCATGTGAGACGAGTGCAATTGTGAGGTAGTTTGAGCATTCTTTGGCATTGCCTTTCTTTGGGATTGGAATGAAAACTGACCTTTTCTAGTCCTGTGGCCACTGCTGAGTTTTCCAAATTGGCTGGTATATTGAGTGCAGCACTTTCACAGCATCATCTTTCAGGATTTGAAATAGCTCAACTGGAATTCCATCACCTCCACTAGCTTTGTTCATAGTGATGCTTTCTAAGGCCCACTTGACTTCACATTCCAAGATGTCTTGCTCTAGATTAGTGATCACACCATTGTGGTTATCTGGGTCGTGAAGATCTTTTTTGTACAGTTCTGTGTATTTTTGCCACCTCTTCTTAATATCTTCTGCTTCTGTTAGGTCCATACCATTTCTGTCCTTTATCGAGCCCATCTTTGCATGAAATATTCCCTTGGTATCTCTAATTTTCTTGAAGAGATCTCTAGTCTTTCCCATTCTGTTGTTTTCCTCTATTTCTTTGCATTGATTGCTGAAGAAGCCTTTCTTATCTCTTCTTGCTATTCTTTGGAACTCTGCATTCAGATGCTTATATCTTTCCTTTTCTCCTTTGCTTTTTGCCTCTCTTCTTTTCACAGCTATTTGTAAGACCTCCTCAGACAGCCATTTTGCTTTTTTGCATTTCTTTTCCATGGAGATGATCTTGATCCCTGTCTCCTGTACAATGTCACAAACCTCATTCCATAGTTCATCAGGCACTCTATCAGATCTAGGCCCTTAAATCTATTTCTCACTTCCACTGTATAATCATAAGGGATTTGATTTAGGTCATACCTGAATGGTCTAACGGTTTTCCCTACTTTCTTCAATCTAAGTCTGAATTTGGTAATAAGGGGTTCATGATCTGAGCCATAGTCAGCTCCTGGTCTTGTTTTTGTTGACTGTATAGAGTTTCTCCATTTTTGGTTGCAAAGAATATAATCAATCTGATTTCGGTGTTGACCATCTGGTGATGTTCATGTGTAGAGTCTTCTCTTGTGTTGTTGGAAGAGGGTGTTTGCTATGACCAGTGCATTTTCTTGGCAAAACTCTATTAGTCTTTGCCCTGCTTCGTTCCTCATTCGAAGGCCAAATTTGCCTGTTACTCCAGGCACCCCACTCCAGTACTCTTGCCTGGAGAATCCATGGTGGGCTGCAGTCCATGGGGTCACTAAGAGTCGGGCATGACTGAATGACTTCACTTTCACTTTTCACCTTCATGCATTGGAGAAGGAAATGGCAACCCACTCCAGTGTTCTTGCCTGGAGAATCCCAGGGACGGGGGAGCCTGGTGGGCTGCCATCTATGGGGTCACACAGAGTCGGACACGACTGAAGTGACTTAGCAGCAGCAGCAGCCCCTATAATGAAAAGAACATCTTTTTTGGGTGTTAGTTCTAAAAGGTCTTGTAGGTCTTCATAGAACCATTCAACTTCAGCTTCTTCAGCATTACTGGTTGGGGCATAGACTTGGATTACTGTCATATTGAATGGTTTGCCTTGGAAACAAACAGAGATCATTCTGCCATTTTTGAGATTGCATCCAAGTACTGCATTTTGGACTCTTTTGTTGACCATGATGGCTACTCCATTTCTTCTGACGGATTCCTGCCCACAGTAGTAGATATAATGGTCATCTGAATTAAATTCACCCATTCCAGTCCATTTTAGTTCACTGATTCCTAGAATGTCGATGTTCACTCTTGCCATCTCCTGTTTGACCACTTCCAATTTGCCTTGATTCATGGACCTAACATTCCAAGTTCCTATGCAATATTGCTCTTTACAGCATCGAACCTTGCTTCCATCACCAGTCACATCCACAGCTGGGTATTGTTTTTGCTTTGGCTCCAATCCCTTCATTCTTTCTGGAGTTATTTCTCCACTGATCTCCAGTAGCGTGTTGGGCACCTACTGACCTGGGGAGTTCCTCTTTCAGTATCCTATCATTTTGCCTTTTCATACTGTTCATGGGGTTCCCAAGGCAAGAATACTGAAGTGGTTTGCCATTCCCTTCTCCAGTGGGCCACATTCTGTCAGACCTCTTCACCATGACCCGCCAGTCTTGGGCTGCCCCATGGGAGTGGCTTAGTGTCATTGAGTTAGACAAGGCTGTGGTCCTAGTGTGATTAGATTGACTAGTTTTCTGTGAGTATGGTTTCAGTGTGTCTGCCCTCTGATGCCCTCTTGCAACACCTACCATCTTACTTGGGTTTCTCTTACCTTGGGCATGGGGTATCTCTTCACGGCTGCTCCAGCAAAGCTCAGCCGCTGCTCCTTACCTTGGATAAAGGGTATTTCCTCACCACTGCCCTTCCTGACCTTCAATGTGGGATAGCTCCTCTAGGCCACTGCCCCTGGCCTTGGGTACAGGGTGCCTCCTCCCGGCCGCCGCCTTTGACCTCGGATGTGGGGTAGCTCCTCTTGGCCATTCCTGCACCGTCGCAGCCTGGCACTCTTGGCCACTGTCCCTGACCTCGGACGTGGGGTAATTCCTCTTGGCCACTGCCCTTCAGGCATGGGGTCCTCCCGGCTTCTGCCCCTGACCTCGGATGTGGGTAGCTCCTCTTGGCCATGCTTAGTGTGTCGGTCGCAGCCGCCCTACAACTATAGGGACATATAATATGTTTGACAAGTCAGGTCTTACAGTTGTAAAGCCTACAGTATCATGAATGCTGTTGAAGCTCACATTGCCTGCAATCAACAGAAGAAATGAAATGTCTAAATGAGATTGAAAATAATACACTGGTCAAGATTTGTGCAGAAACTGAATGGAAGAGTCCAGGTGCATTGCCTGTGGCTCTAGGTTGATTAGTCTACAACACACAAATTCCCCAAAATTTATTCTCATGAATTAGTAATGAGTGACATTCTGGTTTATTCCTCAGCAGCTAGACCAAGAGACCATTCCTAAGCCAGATAACCTTGTGCTATATTCCAGGCATTTACTAGGGTATCATTCACAGGCTCAAGAAATACTACCACTCACCTAGATAGACAGGGCCATGGTGTAAAGCCTTATGCCTGATCAAGTTTCATCAGCAGAAACTATTGCTTAAGGCTCCTTGGAAAGGGCTTTAACAAGTTCTGTTGTGTGTGAATGTACTGTCTAGTGCCAAGGCCTTTGTCTTGGCTCCATGCCTCCCACTGAACAAAGACATGGAACACAACCCTGAATTATTAGCCTTCATTTTTCTCATAGATACAGACAACAACTCACTTCTAACTTGAGTCTGAACTCTTCTGGATTATCCACAGAAGCTCTTGGCAGTGACCTGAAACCACACGGACAGCTGGCCAACCAACTTTAACCATGACCTGCTGACTAGTTATTCATCCTCATATTCCAGGCTCATCCAACGACCGCTGCAAAAAACTCTGAGTGCATTCTACCCTGTAGCTCTCAGCCAGACCCAGGAAAATCTCCAGTGAGATGGCACTTAGCCTTTTAGATTCAATTTCTCTCTTTCTAGCTTGACTCTAACTTGGCCCCAATAAGCTCAGACCTGCACCTGCCTCGTAAAGTGAGGTTTGGCCTTGGCCACCTCTCTAATCACCTCTGGGAGCAAAGTCTGTAAGATTTTAAAGTCAAAAGTATTGATTCTGTATCAACTAAGATGGGTTAGATTATACTGTGGTAACAAACAATGATCAAATCTCAGTGAATTAAAACCACAAATTGGACTTCTTGCTCATTTGTATATCCCTGTAGGGATAGTGGGAGCTCAGCTTCACATTCTCCTCCCTTGTCTATGGCAGAAGAGACACCTTGGTGTAGAGGCAAACCCTCCCACTCATGTCAAAGGCAGGGAGAAAATTCTGGAGAAAAAGACTGTTACAGTCATTTGTGTGCAGGATAACTTCCTGGAAACAACTCCTATAAAGGAGGGAGGAAGCAGGAATGAACCCAGGAGCTGAACTGTAACACAGTGACCACACAGAGACCTCAGCCAATTCTATGGGGAGCTCTAGCACTGGGAGAGATCTTCTGAGTTGCTCCAAATGCAGGCAAGGTGGCCCCAGCTTGAGCTTCCTACAGCTCCCTTTAGTGGAGGGCAATTCTTAGACAGCTTAGATGTGAAGAGTCAGCAGCTAACACTCTTGGGGGCTCAGGGAATGGGAGCTTTGGCCCAAAATAGAAGGATCTGGGCATCCAGTACGGTCCACTGCTGGCACTGATCAAATCCACCGGCTTTATTTAGTAAGTTCAGTCCATCTGGGAACAGCTCTTCTGGGATTCTGGTTGGTCCACTCTGCTACTTGCCAGAGAAAGATTACGGAAATGATCTATAACCCAAGATGCTGCAGTTGGCCTCAAGACCACAATTACCCATTTTCTACTCCTCTCACTGCTAACTATTCTTGTTAAGGTGTTTAACCTGATGGGATCTCCCAAACATCACCCCTGAGCCGATGTGCAGTATGCTGTTCTCTGTTCGTGGCTGCTGCACTTGTCAATGTACCATCAGAAGAGGCAGGGGAGTACCAAGAAAAGCCCCAGTACACCACTGGTATTTTCTTCCTTGCCCTCCCTGTGTAATAGCAGCCCTATGTCCTTCTGACAATCAGGCTCAACTAGCCCTACTAGTAGAGGGCAGTGGCACTCCACTCCAGTACTCTTGCCTGGAAAATCCCATGGACGGAGGAGCCTGGTAGGCTGCAGTCCATGCTAAGGGTCGGACACAACTGAGCAACTTCCCTTTCACTTTTCACTTTCATGCATTGGAGAAGGAAATGGCAACCCACTCCAGTGTTCTTGCCTGGAGAATCCCAGGGACAGGGGAGCCTGATGGGCTGCCGTCTATGGGGTTGCACAGAGTCGGACACGACTGAAGCAACTTAGCAGCAGTAGGGGGATTCCTTGTCTGGCACAAGGAGTTTAAGGTGATCAGACAGCAGCTGAGGCTTAAAGTTTAATGGGGCAAATAGTTCCTTCTGGGAATCAGGACCCCTAGACTTATAGAGCCTAATGTCATAGTAACGAGAGGCATTGATTTCTCAGGTGGACACAGGGAATGATCTTACAGAGTGCCTTTCCTGCTTTTACCCCTTTGTTCCTAGACACCTGTTTTCCACCTTTTGGCTTTACCAAATCATACAATAGTTTGTGATTTAGGGTGTTAACCACATTGTAGAGGATAGCACCCCACTTTTGAAGAGTTTAGCATCTCCTTTATGGTAGATGTTCTCTGAGCATCAACATGCAATACAAAGGTCTTTAATGCCCACTCCCATAGGTCCATCTACATGCTCTTCCCCAGGCCCTAGGCCTTTAGTCTTTCTCCTTCCAGGCTCCCTGGCTAACCACCCTAGTCATCTTCCATAGCCATGAGCTGCATATTCCTGCCTCGATTCCTACTTCATACAAAGTAAATGACCACTTGTTCTGCCCAATGAGGGGATTTATCCTTGTTTTTCAGGATGGCCCTGAGTGGAATGCACTACCCAGCAGTCTATTTGTGGCTAGCATCTCCAAATCAAGCCAACACATCCTTGAAACAATCTCAGCCTTTTTCTTTTTCTGTCAGCTTGGCTATAAGACATTATCCCACATGGTCATAAATATTATGAGGATGAGACATTGGTACAACAATGGTGTAAGACATGGGGATCTGGGTCATCTACTAGTGCAGCTTATCTTTGCCTTCTGGCCTTGCTCATGCCCAATCCCAGGTGTACCACATACATTATACACAGATTGCTATTGACCTGCCAACTTGATGACTGGGCAGGCTGGACACCTTCCAGCTCATGATGGGTAACTTTGGCCACGTGGTCACTTGTCAGATGCTCTGTCTCTATCAAGGCCAGTGGCATGCCAGGAGCTATTTTTCAAATGGCGTGTCTCTCTCCTCTACAGATGGCATGGCCTTGCTCCGGGACCCTAGGGGTCTACATCATGATTCTCCTATTGGAGCATGCCATTAATGGTCCATAAGGTTTTTTTCCCCCATCACAGATAACTCTAATGTCAATAGGATCTGCTCAGTCATTTGACTCAAGCCATATGGCTTTTGCATTGAATCCTAGACTTGTTATGACTCAAAGCTGGCAGCCTTCCATGTTGCCTTGTAAATGGGTCAGAGTAACATCACTAAGTGGCCTCCAGATGCCAAAGAGTTCTACCAGGCATTGGCTTCTTCCTTGCAGGAGGTATGAGAGGCAATAATAGTCTGTCCTTTATTTTCAAAAGATGTCCTTGCAAACTCCAAGCCACTGGACCCCTAAAGAGTTCACTGATGTGATAGTGATGTTCTATTTTTCTCAGACATTATATCAGGTGGTACATGATACTGATATGTCTCATGACTGGTAATGTTAACTTCGACTACTTGGTTAAGGTGCTGCTGCTGGGGTTTCTCCTCTGTACATTTGATTTTTTTTCTCCTGAGTAAGTTAGAACCTTGCATGAAACAACTGACTGATTCAATACTGGGAAAGGAGTAAGACAAGGCTGTATATTGTCCCCTTGCTTATTTAACTTATACGCATATATAACTTAAATGCATCATGTGAAATGCTGGGCTGGATGAATCACAGGCTGGAATCAAGATAGCCAGGAGAAACATAAACGACCTCAGATATGCAGATGATACCATTCTAATTGCAGAAAGTAAAGAGGAACTAAAGAGATTCTATATGAGAGTGAAAGAGGAGAGTGGAAAAGTTGGCTTAAAACTTGGCATTCAAAAACTAAGATCATAGCAACCAGTCCATTCACTTCATGGCAAATAGAAGGGGAAAAGTGGAAGCAGTGACAAATTTTATTTTCTCGGGTTCCAAAAATCAAAATAGTGCTGATGGTAACTGCAGCCATGAGATTAAAAGGTACATTCTCCTTAGAAGAAAAGTTATGACAAACCTCGACAGCATATTAAATAGCATAGACATCACTTTGCCGACAAAGGTGCATATAGTCAAAGCTATGGTTTTTCCAGTAGTCATGTACAAATGTGAGAGTTGGACCATAAAGAAGGCTGAGTGTTCAAGAATTGATGTTTTCGAATTGTGGTGCTGGAGAAGACTCTTCAGAGTCCCTTGGACAGAAAAGAAATCGAACCAGTCAACTCTAAAGGAAATCAGTTCTGAATATTCATTAGAAGGACTGATGCTGAAGCTGAAGCTCCAATACTTTGGCCAACTGATATGAAGAGCCAATTCATTAAAAAAGACCCTGACACTGGGAAGGATTGAAGGCAAAAAGAGAAGAGGGCGGCAGAGGATGAAATGGTTGAATAGCACCACTAACTCAAAGGACATGAATTTGAGCAAATTCTGGGACGTAGTGAAGAACAGGGAAGCTTGGCATGCTGTAATCCATGGGGTCACAAAGAGTCAGGCACAACTTAGTGACTGAACAACAAAAACAATTAGAAAGTATATGATGAGACAGATTAATACTCTGTCAATGTCCTATTAAACATCATACTTTCACCCCCTGATTTTAGCATCTATTAATGGTTCCTCCCTGCTGGTTCAGATGGTAAAGAATCTGCCTGCAATGCAGGAGACCCAGGTTCAATTCCTGGGTCAGGAAGATCTTCTGGAGAAGGAAATGGCAACCCATCCCAGCATTCTTGCCTGGGGAATCCCATGGACAGAGGAGCCTGGTGGGCTACAGTCCATGAGTTTACAAAGAGTTGGACAC
The DNA here is from genome assembly GCF_016772045.2 of Ovis aries. Taxonomy (NCBI): domain Eukaryota; kingdom Metazoa; phylum Chordata; class Mammalia; order Artiodactyla; family Bovidae; genus Ovis; species Ovis aries. The sequence continues at coordinate 201,553,016 of NC_056054.1, forward strand.
ATCTGAGTGACTAACACTTCCACTTTTGTGCCTGTGGTTCTTGGTTCTTGCCTGTGACAATTATTGCTGTGTAAGACAGTGCTTGCGTGCTCAGTCAGGTCTCTTTGCACCCCCATGGACTGTAGCCTGCCAAGCTCCTCTGTCCATGGGACTTCCCAGGCAAGAATACTGGAGTGGTTTGTCATTTCCTCTTCCAGGGGATCTTCCCGACACAGAGATTGAACCTGTGTCTCTTGCATTACAGGCAGATGCCTTATCACTGAGCCACCAGGAATTGTCAAATGGTACTTTTCTATTTCTATATTCCCTTCCACTTTTATTAATTGAAAATCTTCTATAAGGAAGAGCTATCCCTTCTCCCTCATTTCTTCATTTAATCAATTATTTGTTTATATCACTATAAATTCATGGATATGAGCTTTTTCTATAGGTTACAATTCATCACTATCATCATTTTTTTTTTTTTTGCTCAAGTTATCCCAGAGTTAGCCATTGGGATGCTTTTGAGTTAAGCACATCCTTGTAAGTAAACACTGTTTACTTTGAGTAAATGTCTCTTTCCACTGCAACTTCTTTTCCATCATATGCTCCCTCATCCCAGGTAATGTTGTGGTACTTGTGGGCATTTTGGATATTTGGCTAAGGGGAAGTTGAGTTGGAGATTTAGTTAATTTAGTTATTCCATTTAGTGGGATATAATTATGTGGTTTGAAATCCACTTGAAATATTACTTCCATGTACAGCTGAGTTATTGTTGGCTATCTGGTGTAGGAGAGGCTTCCAGGAATATTTCTACTGTCCAAATTGTGCAGGACCAGAGGTTTTATTTCAATGTGAATGTCTCCTACAGCACTCAGCCCTGAAATTATGTTCATAATGACTGGTCTGCCATTATAAATCTGCTCTAGTCTCACTACATGGATGCAACAACTTCTAAGACTCTAAAATACATTTTTGAAGACTAAGAAGAGAAACTCAAGTACAAATAAGAAGTAGGGTATTTCCCTAAAAGATCATAAAGCTCAATATGTCATTTTATTCAATTTGGAAAGATTTTGGAACATTTCAGTAAAGAGAACAAGAGAATATAGACTCCCAATGTTGGCATATATGAATGTGAAATTCATTTGTCATCTTTAGGTACATTTTTCAAGAACTGAGAGGAATTTCAAAAACAAATCAGTGAAAAAAGAAGACCAGTGAAATAAATGGAAATTATTTCTAACATCAAAGATAGAACTATGATGAAAAAAAGTTTAATCATATCAAAAGCAATAATTCAGTAAGTAGAAAAGATAACTTTCCAATAGAATAATAATAGATTCTTGGATTGTTTAATAACCCAATTAATGAAGAAGAGTGAATAATATGAACACACTGGAGAAAGATTTACATTCCTCACTGATAAACTGACACCTATGAGGATGTGTATCTCATGACATGGACGACCAACTGATTAATGTATCAATGAGTAATTCTCAAGTGAAGGAGTGTTTAAGATTAGCCACTGCTGAAAAGAATTTTACATGCTCTGAAGTCTTATAATCATATAGGAAAGAGATTTTGTTGGAAATTTCCCCCAAATTGACAACAATCCTCATCAATTACACGGCATTTCCAATAATGAGCTGTGAAGCTGGAAGAAGTTTTTTGAAGCAATCAATAAGGAACAAATGTTGATCAAACATGCTATTAATAGAGATAAGACTGATCTGTCTCCTCTTGGCAGAGCCATTACTAAATTGGTGCCATTTGAAGATGCGATCTAAAGAATATGTGACTCAATGTTGAAAAAACCGTGACAAAAAAGGCAGGAAAAAATATTTCAGTCATATGACAGGCAGTTGGGAAATCAGTCCTGAATATTCATTGGAAGGACTGATGCTGAGTTGAAACTCCAATGCTTTGGCCACCTAATGAGAAGAACTGACTCACTGGAAAAGATCCTGATGCTGGGAAAGATTGAAGGCGGGAAGAGAAGGGGATGACAGAAGATGATGGTTGGATGGCATCACCAACTCGATGGACATGAGTTTGGGTAGGCTTGGCGAGTTGGTGACGGACAGGGAAGTCTGGCATGCTACAGTCTATGGGGTCACAAAGTGTCGGACATGACTGAGCGACTGAACTGAACTGAACTGATGGTATTGGTCAGCATTTTTTAAGCTTTGAATTTTGTTATGATTTCTTTTCTCATTCTAAATAAATAATGATTTTCAAATCTCACTTTGTATCCATAATGCAGTATTCTTTTTTCTTAAAGAGGGCTCCCACATGGTACAGGCTTCAGGCCTCACAAAAATCTAAATCTGCCTCTTCCCTCAGATCTCAAAAAAGATAGGTTTTAAAAGCATGCCCAATCCCTTGGAGCAGCCTTTCCCTGACTTGGGTACCCTAGTCCCAGGTTTGCCCCAGGGCATTTGGGCACTTCACCTGAAGGAAGTGAGGGAGGGTCATGTCTTGCCCATTGCTGCAAGGCCCAGGGGAGAGAGAATCCATGCAAAAGCAGCTCTCAGCCTCCTGCCGTGCAGTCCGACACTTTTACCTCCCATTCATTAGGTGTGAAATGGTTGCTGTGAGTGTTTGCCTGTGTTTATCCAACAGGTCTGCAAGAAGTGTGAAGTTCTATTTGCTCCCAGTTTCATTCTCCAAATAGAAACTGGTGGTGGGGGGTGATGACAGGAAATTGTACCAGGTGGAAGGGTTTATTAATATCAACATTTCTCACCATGATAAATGAGTGCCCGGGAGCTCAGAGGATCTGACAGATTTCATGTGCTTGCAGAAGCCCTCATAGAACCTTGGCTTTTACAGCCTGGAATGGTTTGCTGTAATCACAAATGAATGGCAGCCTCAAGACCATAAGTCCTCATCAGTTCACCTGGTAGACATGGGATTAGGCTAAAAACACCCCCAGTACATCTCCATCATCCCATACATTCATTTTGTTTTCAGGTAAAGCACAACCTCATTTTCCTCATCTTAATTCTTATGTTGCTTCTCCTCCCAGAATGTCCTTCTCCCCTCCCTATCTTCCACAATGGTATCATCCTTCAAAAACTAGCTCAAATGCTGCCTACAAAAGGCTCCATACCCGCATCTCCCTATCTGTATGTCATTGGTCTATCTAGAGCAACTCACTACCACCTGAAAGTATAGTTATTTATTCATCCAGAACTGAAAAACTCCTGAGAGCAGGACTCAAGCCTGAACTGAGTGCTATGAGTGCTATGCTATGATCCCATATGGAGAGTGGCAGGGCATCATAAATAAATGTTTAACAAATCACTGACTGTGAGCATTTACTTTTCTCATGCATGCAAAGCACTCAGCCCAGGCCCTGAGACATAGCAGGTGCTTAATGAATGGTAGCTAGTACTTTTGTTTCCATACAGTTTTTAAAGCAGCTCTGAGATGAGCTAGATCCAGCAGGGAAGGCAGTACTGAGTCATGATGAGGATACAATGGCTATATAACTCCTGTTCTGCCATTCACTAGCTGTGGGACCTTGGGCAAATTGTAACCACTATAGTTATTTCATCTGTGAAAAGTAGCAATAATAATAAGCTGCTGTGAGTATTAGATGACTTAGCACACGTAGCACACACAGAAGTGAGCCTACCATACCATAAGTGCTAGGTTAGTGCTGATAATTATTATCAGTGCTACTGCTATAATTATTACCTGGCAGGTTAGGATAGGTGCCACTCATTTCCTCACGCCTTTCAAAATCCAGCTCCTCTTGGGTTAGTGCATGAAAGATTCCAGGCAATATCTCTTTTCCCAGGCCCCTCAAAATGTACTGCTTCCTCTCTTGGTTCCTTTAGCCAGTGGAAGAGGGTATGGGGGCAGGCACAATCATGGACTTAATATATCTGAAGGGCAATCACATGGAAAAGGAGAAGCTTCACCTTGGCTTCAGAGTGTACACCTTGAACCAGGGATGGAAGTTATGGAGAAACCAGAACCAGCCCAGTGAGAGCAGCGCTTGGTAGCACCCAGAGTGGTCAGCTTGCTGCCTGGAAGGAAGAAAGCCGTCTGTCAGTGGGAGCATTCAAGCCAAGCCTAGATCAACTGCTGTCACGGTTGCTATGGAAAAAACTAAGAGCCCTGTGAACATCACCAATTCAATGGACATGAATTTGAGCAAACTCTGGTAGATAGTGGGGGACAGAGGAGCCTAGTGGGCTGTAGTCCATGAGGTCACAAAGAGTCAGACATGACTTAGCAACTGAACAACAACAAAATTAGTTGAATACTGCTATGCAACAAATACCACATAACTTAGTGGCTTATAGAACACTTTTATTACCTGCTCTTGTTTGTGGGTCAGGGATTAGGAGGCAGCTTAACTAGGTGGCTCCAAAGGGCAATCACATGGAAGAGGGGAGGATTCTAGGCCTCCCACAGGGCTGCAGCCCACAGGTTGGCCTGAGCTGTGCTCATCTGTTAGCTGCAGTGAGACCTGAGGATCTGCTCCCCAGATGGCTCACTCACACATCTCTAGAACAGAGGGCTCGGTTCCCAGCTCTATGAGCTTCGCCAGAGGAATGCTTATGTGTCCTCCCGACATGGCAGCTGACTTTCTGCAGAATACACAATCCCAAAGAAAGAGAGAAACAGAAGTGCAATGTCTTTTATAGTCTACCTTTGGACATCATATTCTACCATTCTTTTTTAAAAAAATATTTATTTACTTATTTATATTTGGCTATGGTGAGTCTTTGTTGCTGCACCAGGGCTTTCTCTAGTTTTGGTGTGCAGGCTTCCCTGGTTGCAGAGCATGGGCTCTAGGGCACATGGGTTTCAGTAGTTGCAGCATGCAGGCTCCAGAGCGCAGGCCCAGTAGTTGCAGCCCATGGGCTTAGTTGTCCCACAGCATGTGGGATCTTCCCAGACCAGGGATGGAACCAGTGTCCTCTGCATTGCAAGACAGAGTCTTAACCACTGAACCATCAGGGAAACCCTCTTTTTTAATTTATTTTTTAATATTTATTTGGCTGTACACTGGTCTTAATTGCAACACATGGGATCTTCAGTTGCAGCACACATATTCTCTAATTGTGTTACATGGGCTCAGATGCTCTGCGGCATACAGAATCCTAGTCCCCCCACCAGAAACCAAACCAGGACCCCGTGCATTGAGAACATGGAGTTTTACCCACTGGACCACCAGGGAAGTCTATCATTTCTGCTACATTGTACTGATTAAAGTATATAGGCACACTCAAGAGAGGAATTAGGGTGCTCTGAAGGGAGGAGATTTACAGTTTGTGGACTTATTTTAGAACCACTGCAAGCCACTTAAGCGCTAAATTACTGTGATTGCTTATGTTATTACTAGGCCAGAGGTTTATAACTAGCAGTGATGATAAGTTCCTTTTCTAAATTTACTCAAAAACACAGGAGGAGTCACTGCCTTGCTCCATCTCCGGGGAGTAATTTAAGCAGGTGTATCTTGTCCAGGACAACACAGTCTCATCACAGCCTCTGTCTCAAAGGCCTGGATGTCACCACTCCAAACCACTTCTTAGCTTCACCTTCTCTTGTAACATCAGGGGAACCCATTCTCTTCTGGAGACCAAGGTAGGAGACAGTGGAAAAATGGAGCAACGCAACCCTGCTAGGTGCTCAGAGGCCCTAACCCCTGGTGTAGGTCTGCCCTACAGATCCCCTTAAAGACGAGAAGGGATGGAAGGTAGTGGAGGGGGCTGAAGCTTAATAAACGGTGTACCTAATGAAAAAGATAAACTGTGAACCACCTGACGTCTTGAGCACACTGGCACCTTGCCACAGTTATCCATATTCACGAGCATGTTGGTAACATGTTCTCCCTCCTTCACTGTAGTCCACAACACCTTTAAAATACTAGATTGTTTCTAGGTTTGTAATGTCAGTGGTTAAGCTATCTTGGATGGAGATCCTGGATTATCAGGTTTAAAGCTGTTTAAAGGTTAATTTTGTTTAATAGTCAAATTCCTGGGGCCAGAAGCTCACAGTGGTCCCAAGGTGGACACGGGTGTGCAATGCAGTGGAATCTATTTACCTTACAGCTGTCTTTCTCTATTCAATGAAAGGGCATACTGCTCTTCTCAGCAGATAGTCGGTAAAGGAAGAAGTAGTAACAGAAAGTGCTTCCTTAAATGACATCAGGGCAGTGTGTATGTTCGAGCATTTGGGGGCAGGGGGATGGTCAATGTGTTTTCTAGCAAAAGTGTCAGCAAAAGCTAGTAAAAATGCCAGGCCTTTCTATACAATACCTCTAAAATTAATGTTCATAACAACGGTATGAAGTGGATATTATTATTTTCAATGTATGACAATAAAACTCTAGCGATCAGTTTAAAATACACAACTATACTGCAAATAATTATCAAGTAAATAAGCAGAGGTGCCCCCCTGTTTACAAACACCTAACATATGCACTGCCGGTCCTGCCCATAAATGCCTCATTCTTCCTGAAGTGAGAGTTGTAAACATACGAGCTTTCAAGACATAGCAGGGGGCAGCACAATGGAGGCAAAGAGCAGGTCTTGACCAGCCCAAGGAGCCTCAAGTTTCCTCCTGGTTCTGGTTGTGTGATTGGGAGCACAAGGATATCCCTCTCTGTGAGTGAGTGAGTGAGTGAATGAGTGAGTGAAGTCGCTCAGTCGTGTCCGACTCTTTTTGACCCCATGAACTGTAGCCCACCAGGCTCCTCCATCCATGGGATTTTCCAGGCAAGAATACTGGAGTGGGTTGCCATTTCCTTCTCCAGGAGATCTTCCTGACCCAGGGATTGAACCCAGATCTCCCAAATTGTAAGCAGACGCTTTACCATCTGAGCCACCAGGGAAGTCCCTCTCTGAGTCACCTGTAAAAGGAGGGTGTGTGTGCGAGGGGGGTGGGGGTGGGTTCACATAGGAGTCACCTGGGGAGCTCTATAAACACACAAAATACCCACCCACGTGGGTCTGACCTTTGAGTCACAATCTCTGTTGCAGGGAGCGCCTGTTCTGCTGAGCCAACTCTCCGGGGTTTGTAGTCATAGCCTTTGGCACAAGCCAGCGTTTGGGAACCACAGACCTGATGATCTTTGAGGTCCCTCCAGGCTCCAGCATTTAATGCCATTTTAGGACAGGGAAGAAAGAAGAATCTCTGAGAAGCTGGAACCGTTTGGGATGTGCTGATCCAGTAATGGTTCATCTGCTCACCATCACCCTCTGGCATGCTGCCCAATCTTTCCACTTCATTTGCTCTTAAGACCTTACTTGTACTCTTTGGAGACATATTTGAATGGAAAATTGACCTCATTTAAAAATCAAATAATCCAGCCAGTTTGACGCAGTTCTCTTCAGTCAAATCTGAGCCAATTTGGACATCAAAATAAATACCCTATTGAATATGATAGACATTCACCAGTCCATGTTTATATAAATAAACAGATAATTTGCCAGGCAAGAATACTGGAGTGGGTAGCCATTCTCTTCTCCAGGGGATCTTCCTGACCCAGCGATTGAACCTGGGTCTCCAGTATTGCAGGCAGACTCTATACCATCTGAACCACCAGGAAAGCACAATGTTTATATAAATAAACAGATAAATGGAAGAGAAGGGAAAAGCTCTTCTTTATAGTAGAAACCAACTAATAAGTATAGAAGAAATGATAAAATTAGAAAAGCACCATTTGGCAACCATCATAGTAATGATAAATTGAGGCAAGGATCAGTCATCAATGGATACCAGTTTGCATCCAATGGGTGAAAGTTTGCTGAGGAACAGGATGGCCTCGTAGTATAATCCCACAAAATTGTTACTAATTACTAACAAAATGGGCTTCTCTGGTAGCTCAGCGGTAAAGAACCCACCTGTCAATGAAGGAGACGCAGGTTTGGATCCCTGGGCCAGGTAGATATCCTGGAGAAGGAAATGGCAACCCACTCTAGTATTCTTGCTTGGGAAATCCCATGCACAGAGGAGTCTGGTGGGTTACAGTACACAGGGTTGCAAAAGAGTCAGATAGGATTTAGCAACTGAGCACTAACAAAAAACACTTACTAACTTTACAGGGAAACCTGACAGAAACTATGCTAACTGAATGGTAGAAGCAACAGGACAATTACTGCAATAAGTGGACACTGTGTGGCCCCTGATAGGATGCTTGGCAAACAAAGCCTGACTTCAGGGCTGTTCCTGCCAAAGGTACAAAACCTGAATCTAATTATGAGGAAGCATCAGACAAACCCCAAGTGAGGGAAAGCCTGCAAAATGATTTCTCTGTGCGCCTCAAAAATATCAAGATATGGAAAGCACGGAAAGACTGGGGAAATGTTCCAGATTGGAAGAGACCTAAGAGTCATAATGACTGAATGCAAGGAATAATCAAGTGTCCTATTTTGGACCAGAAAGAAAAGAGGGTAAAAATGTTCTTATTGTCATTGTCATAGTTGTGTTTCTAAAAAAGATTCTTGAGATATTCAATAAAGCTGAGACTGTAGATTAGAGGATAGATTGGATTGACATTAATGTACTGATTTTGGCTAGTGTTTTGAAACTGTGTAGGAGAATATTCTTAGGAGATTTACACTGAAGCATTTGGACATTAGCTGGAAATTTACTCCAGGTTCAGAAAAACAAAACAAATGTGTATGTGTGTGCAGAGAGAGAGAATAAAATAAATGCATTTCTAAACACAGTATATGGGAAATCTTTTATTTTTCCTTGTAACTTTTCTATAAGTGTGAAATTATTTTTTAAAGGTTAGAAAAAATTGAAATTCAAAAACCCTTAGGTGGGTTATGTGCTCATCAGTCATTCACATCTTAGTGTGAATTAGTCTATGTGGTTTGCTCTCCTTTTGATACCTAGCTGATATCTGCTGCCCTGAGGAAATGGAAGTTTACTGAGTCATGGAGGAGATAGGCAGTTTGATAACTTGAAACACTTTAGGGAATAGAATAGTCAGATAAAATAGAGGCATTTTCAAGAGAAATGTAAATAAAAACATAGAGAACTGAGGGACAAGGACCCAAGGAGATAGAAGAAAAATTCAGAAAAAGAGGCAGTAAGAGACAACAGTCCAGTTTTGATTGGATTTGAGACTTCCCTTCCCATCTTCATTCCCTTTTCTCTGCATCATGCTGTTCTTCTCAGTGTGGGTGCACATCAGGGCCACCTAGAGTGCCTGAACCCACTTTTAAATAATTAAATCAGACCCTCTGGAGGGTGAGGCCTGGGCACCAGGTCTAAGAAGCCCCACAGGTGACTCCAACATGCAGCCTGGATGGAGCACCTCTGAGCTGCACTGTAGGGTAAGCAGGATACTTGTTGAGCCTGCTGTGTGCTCGTCTCACCTCTAGCGTGTCCACTTTTGGCCCCAGTTTTCACATGGTTACCAAGCTGATCTTCTGAAGCCCAGATGTAACCATGCCAGTTGCCCATCCAGAAATCTTTCCTAATTTTTCATGTCTTAACTCTGACATACAAGACTTCCCACTGTCTAGCCAACCAGTCTCCACTCCCCTACATTCTCCCTGATGCCTAATACCACACTATTTGCCAGGGTCCAGCCCCAGTGGATCCAGGGTGATTCGAAGGTGGGGGGACGGAGTCGGCGTCTTTGGAAAAATACATATTTAATCACAGATATAGAGAGATTAGAAATGGATAGTGTAGTAGGAAGATCAGTGGAGAAAAAGAGGCTGAATAACTTGGATTATGTGGAATAGCATCCATGCTCCAGATGGGAATTTAGCCAGAAAAACGGGAGCAAGAAAGAAGCAACATGGGGGAATCAGTCTTTCTGGAAACTGATCCGATTTCTTTATTTTGGGGTTTGCTTATATACCTTTTGTTACACATATGGGTGAATATAGAGTCACGTGGGAGTCAGCAGTCCTGACCTTTATCAAAATCAGGTGCTTCACATAAATGTATAAAAAAGGTCTTAGGGATATTACATCATCTTCTGGCCATGAGTGAGACTTGCTGACATTTTATGATCCTTTCTTTCTGATAACCAAAAACTTATTTCTTCCAAGAGTGTTTTTTCTTAAACCAGGCACCACCCTCCAAATAAAGTTACATTCCTGTAGGGTGAGGGTGTAGTGAGTTACAATCAAGAAAGGAATTTATTTAACCCAAGGTTAACAGGATTAATCTTAAAGGTTAATACTTATTTCTCCTATATGCTTAAAGGTTAATACTTATTTCTCCTATATGTTAGTTATATTCATTATAAGGGTAGGGAACATGGAGATTTAGCAGCAGACATCAGCCCAACAAATGAAAATCCTTTCACCAATGCTCCCCTTAAGATCTATTTAGTCTTAAGATGTGATAAAGTTACATTTTTACATAGCAAGGACACAGTGATTTATAACAAAGTACAGTGATCTATTACAAAAGAGAAAATCCATAAACTCAAAAAGTCTAGTATTGCTAACATCAAAAACTACTATATTTCCTTTGCTATATTCCGAATACATTGATTAATATATTCCCAGGTGCCTAAGGATATGGAGGCCTGGCGGCAATCATTGACTCAATAAGAAGAAAAAGCTCTATGCTAATTGAGACTCTCAAAATACTCCAAAACTCTCTGTGCTGTTTATGGTTAAGAGGTAGTAAACAATCATGTGGCAGGAGTATGGATAATCCTGTCACACAAGTTAGTCTGTCAGCAGAGAGGTTTGACCTGAGACATCCTTGTCCCACCCAGAGCAGGGTATTAGCAGCAATTATTGACACAACAAGTGAAAAACCCTTCACCAATATAATTCCTAACCAACCCACTATACTAACAATTTCTAACTCCCCAAAAGAATTTGCCTTTAGTAAGTCTAAAACATCTCGTGCCTCTCAGGTTGGGAGGCTGTAAACAATCACATGTGGCCGGATGAACCTATACAGGTGGGCTAGATAACCTTCAGAGGAGTCCGTAAGCTGAAACACTCTTGTCACGCCCAGGAATTTTTATTGCCTTGGAGCTGCGCGTTTACTCCTTCTCCGAGAGAAACGGTTATGGGGGAGAGCCCCCGTAAAGTCAGAGGTGTAGGTGAGAGCATAAAACAGACTCTGGTTTGGGGGTTAGATGCTCGGGAACAGCGGGTTTCCTGAGGCTTGATCACGCCTTTGCGTATGCCAAGCCTCCTTCCTCATGACCTTTGCCATGGGCGGAGTTCCTCACACTGGCTCCCGGCAACCATTCTCTTCTTTTCTCTGGAGAAGAGAATGGCAACCCACTCTGGTATTTTTGCCCAGAGAATCCCATGGACAGAGAAGCCTGGCGGGCTACAGTCCATGGGGTTGCAAAGAGTTGGATATGACTGAGGGGCTAACACTTTATTGTTCAGTCGCTCAGTCATGTCCAGCTCTTTTCGACCCCATGGACTGAAGCCCGCCAGGCTTCCCTGTCCTTCATTTTCTCCTGCAGCTTGCTCAAACTCATGTCCATTGAGTCGGTGATGCCATTCAACCATCTCGTCCTCTGTCATCCCCTTCTCCTCCTGCCTTCAATCTTTCCCACCATCAGGTTTTTTTCTAATGAACTAGTTGTTTGCAGCAGGTGGCCAAAGTATTGGAGCTTCAGCTTCAGCATCAGTCCTTCCAATGAATATTCAGGGTTGATTTCCTTTAGGATGGACTGGTTTGATCTTCTTGCAGTCCAAGGGACTCTCAAGAGTCTTCTCCAAAGCCAGTTACTTAATTACTATACTCTTCTTTAAACATTCATCATTTTATTTTGATAGTTTTTAGCGACACAATGTTGTTTTCAGCTCCCCAGAGCCAACATTTGTATGCCTCTTGCCTCCATCCGTACCAACATTTGCCTTGCTCACTGGCCATTCACTCCTTCTGGCTCTGAATCTTAGACCATTAAAATCCTCTCATTCTTCCAATCTCACATCAAATGCTACTTCCTTCATGAATTTTCCCAGTTGGGTTTAATATCCTTTGTTGACGCCTTTTGTGCCTCTAGCATAGCACATACTTACAGCTTGCTTTGTTTTAGTGCTACTTGTTTACAAGACTGTCTTATCCACTAACTTTTACAGTTACCCAAAGGTGCGGAGAGAGCCTAGAATGATAAAGGCCAGGGCTTTGGAAGACACCAAACCTCCACTGGCCAAAATGTGTCCCTAAATTTTTTGATACACCTTTCTTCAAGAGGTGGAGCTTTATTCCCATTGCTTTGAGTCTGGCCTGGACCTAGTGATTCTCTTTTTAACAAATGGAATAAGGCAGAAGTGACAGTGTGACTCTGAGACTAGGTCATAAAAAGCATTGGGACTTTCTCCTTGTTCTCTCTCTCTTTCTCTCTTTCTGTTTCCCTCTCTTGCCCTTGGATGACTAGGTCTGGGTGAATCAGCTGCCATGTCATAAGGAGGCTCCGGCTGCTAATGGAGAAGCCAGGTGGTATGATCTCTGGCCAACAGCCAGGGAGAAGCTGCCAGCACACTTGAGTGAACCATCTTGCAGTGGTCTTTTGATCTCAGGTGGAGATCCTGAGAAACAGGTACCAGGCCAGTTTTCCTAGAATGATTTTATAAGCACTGGCCCCCTAAGTTCCATTAAATGAGCACCATTCTCAGATATGACATTCCAGGTGAAGCTCTGGTTACATGATTGACTTTTCCCAGCTATATTCTTGTTTGTTTTTTTTTTAAAAGATGGATTTTCATAGAGCCTGTATAAGTAATTATATTGCCATGAAAAGTAAGGAAGCAATAAGAACTTCTGATTTCAAGAGGGAAAAGTGAGAATTAGATAAAATTTAAGTGTTATATTTCAGTATATAAAAGCAGATTCCACTAAATTGTATGGATTACAGAGAATTTAAGAAGGACAAAAGTGCTTGATTTTATAGCTGGAAAATAGAAATTTAAATATCAACAATATTCTAAATAAATAATCAATATAAGAACGTTCTCAAAGCCTATACACCACAACTACTGATCAATTCATTCAGTCCTACATAATTAATTCCTATTCTACTGGATTTTGAGTTAGCATTCTCATGAGCCCATATGCACTTTTTAACGGAAAAGAGATATGGAAATCCTGACTAAATTTACTGTTATGGCCTGAAAATTGTCCAAGTGATACATCAAAAGCCTGGACCCAAAAGTCTACCTGGAAGTGTCAATAGTTCCTAGTGTCTGATATAGTACTTTTCCATGGAGCTCTGACATTGTGTATCTTTGTTGAAGATAAAAACTCAGGTCTATAGCTGATAGCAGAACCTTCAGATAAGCATCAGAGAAATAAAAACTGCTTTAAATCACAGAGAAAATGGCTGAGGTTCATTTATTAGTGATAACTTTCAAATGTGAAAGTCTAATGAGAATTCATAATTAGAATAATGTAACTGACAAGAAAATGTGATTGCTTCTGTGGCAGGCATAATAAGATGATAAAGCAATTTCAAAACAAGTTTTAGACAATATGTCTCTAAGAATAATGATGAAACCTATTTTCAGAGACGTCAGAGAATATTTGATTTTTTAAAAGGCTAAACAATTTAATGGAGGAAAAAGCTTGATATATAGCACAATAACCGTGAAACATAATATATAAAATATACCAGCATTAAACCAAGCATATTGTAAGACTATCAGGAATATGAAGAGATTCAGCAAATCTGGCATAGGACCTAGACGGCTGTATTTTTATAAAACTCAATAGATAAGTTTGACGTGCATCTCCAATTGAAAACCAGTGTCATGGAAGACACTAGATTCAAATTTAAAAAGATGTGACAAAGTTAACCCTTTAAACAGTCATTAAAATGATGGCTAGCACTATACTATGGTTGCTGTCTAACACCAGGCAAAGCACCACTAGGATTCTGACAAACACAGGAAAACTGGACAGCGTCTACTCAATGTTTCCTCTGAAGTTAAAATATATTATTGAAAGCGAGGACATTGACAAACATCTAGGGACTTCCCATGAATCATATACTGTCTGAAATATTTATATTAACAATATTTTACCTTCCCAAACTTAACCTAGGGAAGGATGAGTGTCTCTTCTGATTTGACGATTTTTCCCAAGAAACTTTACAAAACAGTAACATACTAAAAAAACAAAAAACAAACAAACAAAAAAAAAAACACACACCCTAATTATTTCTAGAATCTTTCTTTTTATAAGATGACAGAACACAAACTTTGTGATTCTTTCAGGGACCCTCTGGGAAATCTCAAGATAGATTTCAGTGTAAGTGGTATCTTGAAACATTCTCTTTTGTTTTCCTTTTTTCTTCCTGTATTTCTATATTTGGGTCTGACTGGGGAAGGCAAAAATAAAAAAGTTGTTAGAGGAGATTTGGACATTTGATTAAGGTGGGATCACAGGTGCCTGAAAATTATATTTAGGTATCTACTTAATCAAAATAGCAATAATACTTTTATTTAAAAAATAGAAAGTAACATGATTGTAAAGTATATCTAACTTCTTTCATAACTGAGATTCTTTTTTCCTAAGTAATCAAGGAAATAACACAGTTAACATAAAAAAGTTTTGCTATGTAGGTAGATTATACAGAAAGTGAAGAATAACCCTTCATATTGTTGGCAAACACATTAGTCAGTTAATCAAGGAGGCCAGCCCATTAAAGGGGACCAAACTTTACCACTATTTTAACACATTTCATAGTTTCTTTTAAGACGCAAGTGTTACCAGCCAAAACAAGTAAAATTCACTTACCACATTCTGTCTGTTATGATTCTCCTTCATATTCTGAAACAATCTGACATTTTAGGATGGAAATCAGAGTTCCATGAGGTCAAAAGTAATCTCATAACAATTATGCTGTTATTTCTGTTAACATGCAGTGTGTTCCTCATTGCTAAACTTTGAAATGGTCTCTGTTTTAAATTCTAATACAGCATTAATAGTTCCACCTACATAAACAAAAGCTCTGTGGAGGTCCTCAGTAACTTTTAGGAGTATAAAGGGGTCCTGAGACTAAAAATTTGAAAGCTGTAAACCAATGCCATAACATGGTGCTGTGTCCTCAGTAGGTAGAATACGGGGGTATTGGAACCAAGGGGCAGAACTGGGAATTGCCCACTCATCATCACTCCTAGCCACCCACTTGTTGGAATCTGTGTTTCTCCTCCAACAACTCTAAGCTTTATTGGCCTAAGGGTTCTGGTTTTCAGAGAGAAGTGTTTCCAACAGAGGACTCGGCAAGATTCGCATTAAATTTTTAACTGTGGCTGGCAGGGGGCCACTTGTGATTCCCAAAGCCAAGAGCAGAGGACGCAAGGAAAGGAATCACCACTGGAGGAGGCAGGGCTGCTGTTAGCCAACGGGAGCAAGAAGAAAATGTTCAGCGTCTAATTTTGATAATAAATAGAAGTGCAGCAGAAATGGCCATGTGGCTCAGACTCTTTAAGGAAAAAAACGTCTGGTCACTACATCAGGTAAGCCACCTAGAGCAACAGAGTTGCCTGCCGTGGAAGAGGGGAGTCTGGAACGGTAGTCGAGGAAGGAAACAAGGCCTATCAGTGGCAACTTCTATATGAGCTGCGTTGTTGCTCCATTTCCTTTCTCTTGTAAGTTTCCCCAGGAAAAGCGACCGGTCAGAATCCTGGAGGAGGTGTTTCCAGAACTTACTGTACAAAGCAAATGGATACACGTGGTACACAGTGGTATCTGGGGAAGTATGAGGCAAAATCAAAAGCTTTTATGTGTTCGAGTACATTTGGGAAATGCTTCATGAACTAAAGTTAAAACAAATTTCTTCGCAATGAAACTACTCGGCGTTTTAAATTTTGGAGAATGAAACCCGAAGGGAGGGGCCCTGTGGTAAAATTCTTTCCAAAGTTTTTAAACCATGAGTTCAAATTCTTTCCTTCCTTTCCTCTCCCTCCTTCTCCCCTCTCCCTTCTTCTTCTTCTCTCTCTCTTTCCCTTTGATGTGCACCTATGAGCATTTCCTAGAGGCACTTCCTTACAGGGCATACTTTGGGAAACAGCAGTCTACATTTACAGACGCTTAATTAGGAGTCATTCTATCTGGCATCTTTAAAACTTACCATGGCTTTGAGGGTGCTTTTCATAAGTCACATATAAAAACTTCAAGGAAGTTCGAGCTGGAACCTAAGTTTGCTCTCAGTGCAACTTCTCAGTGACAGAAAAACGGAAAAATGGCTTCACTGAACTACAAACTGCCTCAAAGTCAGAGTCATTGTTTTAAAGAGTTAGACTGACCACCACTTTAGCTGTAAGGATTTTTAAAAATACCCCCTGAAAATAGTTGTACTGGACTGGTTGAGGAGTTCGTTCAAGAAGTCTCTGTGCATGCCTAACTGATTGGTCCCTTCAGCAAAAGGGACTTGAACAGGCTTCATCCTCATCAGCTGCTGTGCTCTTGGCAAGTGAATTGTGGCACAATCCTGCTGACCTCATCTGAAACAATGGGAGCAGGAACTGACCGAATATCAGGAAGGGCTAACTGCTATGGAGAGGTTGGCATGAATCACTTCCCACTAGAGGCACTTCCCTTGGATGGTGGCCACCTGACTCAGTGAAATTCTCTATTTTGGAAGTATAAATTCCAGGGCAGATCTCTCAAACTAAGGTAGCAACCCAGGCAAACCTGAGCTTTGGTTCTGGGTCCCCATTAGGCCTGTCGAGTTACTCACTCTTCATAACACCTGGACCCAGAGTGACTGAGCAACCAGGAAGATGGCTTGGGTGCTCTACTAATCTTGTGCATCTCTGTATAAGTTCCCCATACCAAGAGAATCTTTGCAATCACACAAAAACCTGACTGATAGAGAAATCAGTATTAAGAGTGGAGCTGTGAAAGGTCCCTAAACAGAAGAATTAAACAAGATTAAACTGGGTTAAAATACTACTGGGTAGAAGAAAATGAGAGTATCCACATCTTGGGGTAGAAAGCTAATAGGTTCTTGGTTTACAGCAGTATGAGATTAATTACACTCTCCTATTTTGGTCTCAAGATCCAAGTGAGGTGCTCACCAAAGATGAGGCTTTAGAGCAATGACAATATTTCACAGGTTATGGAGAAGGACAGACAGGCTGCTTCTAATGGCTAAGAGTAAAAGGTCAGTTTTCATTCCAATCCCAAAGAAAGGCAATGCCAAAGAATGCTCAAACTACCTCACAACTGCACTCATCTCACATGCTAGTAAAGTAATGCTCAAAATTCTCCAAGCTAGGCTTCAGCAATACGTGAACCGTGAACTTCCTGATGTTCAAGCTGGTTTTAGAAAAGGCAGAGGAACCAGAAATCAAATTGCCAACATCCGCTGGATCATGGAAAAAGCAAGAGAGTTCCAGAAAAACATCTATTTCTGCTTTATTGACTATGCCAAAGCCTTTGACTGTGTGGATCACAAGAAACTGTGGAAAATTCTGAAAGAGATAGGAATACCAGACCACCTGCCCTGCTTCTTGAGAAATCTGTATGCAGGTCAGGAAGCAACAGTTAGAACTGGACATGGAACAACTGACTGGTTCCAAATAGGAAAAGGAGTACATCAAGGCTGTATATTGTCACCCTGCTTATTTAACTTCTATGCAGAGTACATCATGAGAAATGCTGGACTGGAAGAAACACAAGCTGGAATCAAGATTTCTGGGAGAAATATCAATAACCTCAGATATGCAGATAACACCACCCTTAAGGCAGAAAGTGAAGAGGAACTAAAAAGCCTCTTGATGAAAGTAAAAGAGGAGAGTGAAAAAGTTGGCTTAAAGCTCAACATTCAGAAAACGAAAATCATGGCATCCGGTCCCATCACTTCATGGGTAATAGATGGAGAAACAGTGGAAACAGTGTCAGACTTTATTTTTTGGGGCTCCAAAATCACTGCAGATGGTGACTGCAGCCATGAAATTATAAGACGCTTACTCCTTGGAAGAAAAGTTATGACCAACCTAGATAGCATATTCAAAAGCAGAGACATTACTTTGCCGACTAAGGTCCATCTAGTCAAGGATATGGTTTTTCCAGTAGTCATGTATGGATGTGAGAGTTGGACTGTGAAGAAGGCTGAGCGCTGAAGAATTGATGCTTTTGAACTGCGGTATTGGAGAAGACTCTTGAGAGTCCCTTGGACTGCAAGGAGGTCCAACCAGTCCATTCTGAAGGAGATCAACCCAGGGATTTCTTTGGAAGGAATGATGCTAAAGCTGAAACTCCAGTACTTTGGCCACCTCATGCGAAGAGTTGACTCATTGGAAAAGACCCTGATGCTGGGAGGGATTGGGGGCAGGAAGAGAAGGGGACGACCGAGGATGAGATGGCTGAATGGCATCACTGACTCAATGGACGTGAGTCTGTGTGAACTCCAGGAGTTGGTGATGGACAGGGAGGCCTGGCGTGCTGCGATTCATGGGGTTGCAAAGAGTCGGACACGACTGAGCGACTGAACTGAACTTCAGTTGGGAATGGGACTGACTCTGGTCTCAGCTGAGTAAAGAAACTGGCCCCGTACACTAAGTATTATTTCGTTGTGATTTGTCTTCTTGTAGACAGTTGCAGAATGAGATCAGAAACTGATTAAATTCAGAACTTAGGCGGAAACTGAATATTTAGACACAAGTATCTGTGGTTACTCTTACGGCCCCCATTGGCAAACATGGGAATTTTGAAAACAGAATTGTTTCACATCTGGGGAGTCTTTAGTGACCCAAGGATTAGAAGATTCCCAGCAGAATTAGAGTTACTTTAGATAACTCTTCAGCATGCTTCCCATTGCCATGGGATATAGCAACCCACCCCAATATAAGGTGTAACTTATGACTACAAAGGAGAGATTCATCTTGGATGTTGTGTAAACTCCAGGTCACAAGAGAGAAAAATTCATTCAAAATTCATTGCAGAACTGTCAAGAGAGAAAGAGATCACTAAATTCCGGGGGGTGGGTATGTCGACCTGGGCATAACAATCATACAATCAAGGTAGAGTGACTACATAGTAGGAATGAGTTGATTTTAAAGCCCTAATGCTGACAACTAATGTTGACTTTAATGCTTGCTTATCTGGCCAGAGTTTTTGTTTATATGGATTACACCTATTGATATTTCCTATAGTAGAAAGAATTGTGAATATAATTTCTACTTTGTGGATCCTCATAACACATCTCAGGGACCCCAAGGGATCCTCAGATCATACTTTTGAGAATTATTCATCTAAGTACAGTTTGGGGCTTCCTAAAGTACCTCTGAGGATTTATAAATTTTGTTTATTCAAATTTATATAAACTGAACCCATATATACAAATACACACCAGATCTTTAGGAAGGTCACCTTAAAGTTAGAACAGAACCACATACCTCAGGCCCACATTTACATTGTGTCCAGATATGTTAGCATCATATTTTGAAGCAGTTCAAATAAGTTAGTGTGACTGGAGATGGCATGGGATTCAGGGAGGCAGGACTTACGGGAAGGTGGGCCAAGGCAGTCTGGACCACATTTGTGGCAGAGAGGGAACTTACTGCATGGACCCTAATTTATTAGCAGAAAGGATAGTTGAAAATAGTTGAAAATAATTTCCATTTACAAGTCCAGAAATCTAATGGATTTAGATGTCTATTTCAGATATCAATAACGCTATAATGTAGTAGCCCTTACCGTCATATAGCCAGATAGCTAATGGAGTTAGCAAGAAGCATCTCATTAAAACTGATGCTCAAAGAAGTAAAACTGTCACTCTTTGAGGTTAACATAATATTATATATAGAAAACCCTAAACACTCCATCAAAAAAATTGTCAGAAGTAATAAGTTAATTCAGTAAAGTCACAGGATATAAATCAATACACAAAAATCTTACATTCCTTTATAATAATAATGAACTACAAAAATTATTGAGAATAACCCCATTTACAATTGCATCAAAAATAATCAGTTAAATATTCAGGAATAAATTTAACCAAGGAAATGAAAGACTATGTGTTAAAAACTATAGGACTTAATGAAATTGAAAAAGAAATAAATGAAAATAAATGAAAAAACATTTCATGCTCATGGATTGGAAGAATTAATATCATTAAAATGTCCATACTTCCCAAAGCAATATACAGATTCAATGTCATTCAAAATACCAATGGCATTTCTCACAGAAACAGAACAATTCTAAGACTTCTAAGGAACTGGAACCACAACAGACCCTGAATAGCCAAAGCAGTCTCAAGAAAGAACAAAGCTGGAGGCATCACAGTCTTGGCTTTCAAACCCGCAAAGCTTTAGTAATTAAAACTGTAGCGCATTGGCATAAAAACAGGCATATAGATCAACAGAACAGAATAGAGAGTCCAGAAGTAAATACATGCATATACGGTCAATTAGTTTATGACAAAGGAGCAAAGAATATACAACAGGGAAGGGACATTCTCTTCAATAATTGTTGTTGGGAAAATTGGATAGCCACATGCAAAAGAATGAAATTGGACCATGATCTTACACCATACACCAAAACTAAGGCAAAATGGTTTAAAGACTTGAACATAAAACCTGAAACCATAAAACGCCAAGAAGAAATCATAGGTAGTAAGTTCCTTGACAAAGGTCTCTGGTTGTTTTTTGACTCTGACACCAAAAACGAAGACAACAAGAGAAAAACTAAATAAGTGGTACTACGTCAAACTAAAAAGCTTCTGCACATCAGAGGAAACCATCGACAAAATGAAAAGTCGACCTAGTGAATGAGAGAAAATAATTACAAATCATATATCTGATAAGGAGCTAATATCCAAAATATATAAAGAACTCACAACTCAATAGCAAAAACAAATCCAATCTGATTAAAAAACAGGCAGCCAATCTGAATAGACCTTTTTTCAGACATACAGATGACCAACCAGTACATGAAAAGATGCTCAACATCACTAATCATCAGAGAAATGCAAATCAAACTCACAATGATATATCACCTCACACCAGTAAGAATGGCTATTATCAAAAAGACAGAAAATTGCAAGGATGTGAGAAAAGGAACCCTTGTGCACTGTTGGTGGAAATGTAAATTGCTGTAGCCACTGTGGAAAACAGTATGGAAGTCCATCAAAAAATTTAAATTAGAACTACCATATGATCCAGCAATTTCACTTTCATGTATTTACCTGAAGAAGATAAAATGCTAATTTGAAAATATGTATGCACTCTATTCATTGTATTATTATTTACAAAGGCAAGATATAGAAACAACCTGAGGGTCTATTGATGGATGAATGAATAAAGAAATTACACACACGTGTGTGTGTATCAATATTGAAAGTGAAAAGTGAAAATGAAAGTCGGTCAGTTGTGTCCGACTCTCTGCGACCCCTTGGACTATACAGTCCATGGAATTCGTCAGGCCAGAATACTGGAGTGGGTAGCTGTTCCCTTCTCCAGGGGATCTTCCCAACCCAGGGATCAAACCCAGGTCTCCCACATTCCAGGCAGATTCTCTACCAGCTGAGCTACCAGGAAAGCCCATATGTCAATATTATCCAGCCATAAAACAGAAAGAAAATCTTGTCATTTGCAACATGGGGGACTTCAAGGGCATTATGCTAAATGAAATGTCAGACAGAGGAAGACAAATATTGTATGATCTCTTTTATATGTGGAATCCAAAAAACCCAGAAAACAAACAAACAGAGAAAGCAAGCTCATAGAAGTAATCTGTATAGAAGAACAGATTAGTGGTTGGGGAAGAGATGAGACTGAGGAGATGGAAGAAATGGGTAACCTGTTTGGGGTTTTTTAGTTTAAATAAATTGAAGTTTTAAAGAAACCTGGTGTTCTAGGGCAGAGTTTTGACTAAATATGAGTCTTGATTCTCAGAACTAAGAAATAAAGATTGTTTTAATACGATTCTACATAGAACATCCTCTGTATTGTTAAATTTGAAATACAGAGGAATAAGTATAAAGAGACGTGACACTAACATATAATATTTTACTATTAAACTCAACATTGGCAACTTACTTTCCATAAAACATTTTCACATTAATTTAGTGTTGTTAGTTTTGTTTTGATTGATTTTCCAGTTTTGTTTGTACTTAAACAGCTTATTTGAGGTTTAGAGTGGAATAAACCTCATTCCACTATAGCAGTTTATACTTTTTAACTTGTATATTTATGTGAAATTATAATAAAATAATTTAACTCAATGCCAGGAGTCCATGAGAATTTTTCACCATCTGGAATGGGTGCCCATGCTACCCAAGTGACAAAGAGGAGAAAATTAAAGGTTGCCTGCAGCTATTTTGTGGGTCAGGATACTGCCTGACAGTGCTCTGAGGGTTATTCTTCATCACTAACAGCAAGGATTAGGTTGATAGGAAGAGCCCCTCAAGATTTGAAGCACAGCTCACTGTCAACAATGGGCTTTGGCGGAGTTGGAGATGGGACGATGGGGAAGGAGAAGTGGGTGGCATTCCAGGGGCTGGAGAGCAGTAATCAGTGCATAGTATTGCTGCTGTCACAGAGGGACAACTCCAGTGTGGACAGGCCCAGCCCCAACATTTGTGAGAGCGAGGACATGAGGTCAAACAGAGACCTACATACCATAGCCTACATTTAACGTTTATAAATCATGAACAGTTGAATGACATATTTCTATCCTCTTTCTTTGACAAATATATCTCCAGAATGATTGAAAAGAAAAACTATGTGGAAAGTTGAAGGTTTCTCATTGACTGAAAGTTGACAACGTATCAGAGGTGACCAGACATAATTAATACTGCATATACAAGATACTCTGTTGGTGAGCTGTGGCATTTGCGTGTGTGCTAAGTCGCTTCAGTCATGTCCAGCTCTTTGTGACACCCTGGACTGTAGCCTGCCAGGCTCCTCTGTCCATGGACTTCTCCAGGCAAGAGAACCCACTGGAGTGGGTTCCCATGCTCTCCTCCAGGAGATCTTCCCAGCCCAAGGACTGAACTCTGTGTCCCTTACGTTTCCTGCATTGGCAGGCAGGTTCTTCACCACTAGCACCACATTTGGGTAAGTAATAAAAATAAATTCATAATTCATAAAGTGTTACTTTTAATAGAATTCATTTTTTGTCTTTATTCCAGCAGTCATTAATTATATACTTATACTCACATAATTTTTGTTCTAGGAAAACAAGTTCAGTATGTTGGCCACCAGCTAAACATGGTTATTTAAATTTAAATTGATAAAAATTATATAAAATCAAAAATTAGGGCTTCCCTGGCAGCTCAGTGATAAAGAATATGCCTGCCAATTCAGGAAACACAGGTTCAACCCCTGGTCCTGGAAGATCCCACATGCTGCGGAGCAACCAAGCCCCTGTGCCACAAGCATTGAGCTTGTGCTTTAGAGCCTGGGAGCTGCAACAGCTGAAGCCCGAGCGCCCCACAGCCTGTGCTCTGTGACACGAGAAGCACCGCCATGAAAAGCCACGCACCACAACTGGAGTAGCTTCCGCTTGCCACAGCTACAGAAAAACCTGTCCCTGCAGCAACGAAGACCAGCGCAGCCAAAATTAATAACTAAACATTATTTTTTAAATTATAGAAAATTTAAAAATAAATTCCTTGCTGCATCAGTCACAATTCAGGTGCTCAACAGTCAAGTAACATTAGTGGTTGCCATATTAAACAGTACAAATAAAAAGCATTTCCATCATTGCATAAAATGTTATTAGATGTAACTTTTTAAAAGATTAAAACTTGAAATATAATTATATTGGAATTGTTCAAAATTAAATATATTTAATAAAATATAATTAAAGTAAATGTAAAAGAAAAAAACAAAAATTACTTTCTATATAAAAATTCAATGCTATTTTTCTTAAAATATTCAAAATTATTTAAAAAGATAAAATCAAAATTATAATGAATAGGATGTGTGTTTTAAATATTTTTAAAATATACTTTAAATACTTAACAAAATACTTAAAACTGAAACAACCTTAATTTTAAATTTTAATTAAATATTATTATTAGTTTACACAAATAAAACTATTTACAATTTCAATGTCAATGTCCATTTAATTGTCAATGTCTAATACACTGAGGGTTCTAATAGAATTTAATACCACTAAGAGTTCTAATATACAGAATGTAAGAACAGATAGGCAATATAAGCAAAGAGATGGAAATTCTAAAAAAGAACTAGAGAGAAATGTTACAGATCAAAACCACTATAATAGAAATTAAGAATGCCTTTGATAGATTTATTAATAAATGGGACATAGCTGAAGAAAGAAATTTTGACCTTGAGGAGTTCTCAATAGAAACTACCAACACTGAAAAGAAAGTGAAAAGATTACCTTCAGAATGGGAGAAAACATTTGCACATTTTATGTCTCGCAAAGTTCTAGGATCCAGAATATCTAAAGAACTCACCAGTCAATAACAAAAAGATAAATAACCCATTTTAAAAATGGACAAAAAACCTAGATATCTTCCTAAACTATATACAAATAGCCAACAAGCACATAAAGAGATACTCAACATCATAAGTCATTAGGGAACGCAACTGAAAACCGCAATGAGACATCACTTGACAGCCACTGCTGCTGCTGCTGCTAAGTCACTTCAGTCATGTCCAACTCTGTGCGACCCCATAGATGGCAGCCCACCAGGCTCCCCCATCCCTGGGATTCTCCAGGCAAGAACACTGGAGTGGGCTGCCATTTCCCTCTCCAATGCATGAAAGGGAAAAGGGAAAGTGAAGTCGCTCAGTCGTGTCTGACTTCCAGCAACCCCATGGACTGCAGCCCACCAGGCTCCTCCATCCATGGGATTTTCCACTAGGATAGCCATAAAATGGAAAATGGAAAATAGCGTGTTGGTATGGAGAAATCAAAACCCTCATACGTTGCTGATGAGAATGTAAAATGGTGCAAATGCCATGGAAAAGAGTTTGGCCATTTTTCAAAAAGTTAAAAAGAATTATCATACAATCCAGCAGTATTCTCCTAAATATATATCCAAAATAATTGAAACAAGATACTCACACAAAAGGGGCTTCCCAGGTGGTGCAGTGGTAAAGAACCTTCTGCCAATGCAGGAGATGCAGGTTCAACCCCTGGATTGGGAGGATCCCTTGGAGAAGGAAATAGCAACCCACTCCAGTATTCTTGCTGGGAAAATCCCATGGACAGAGGACCCTGGCATCTACAGTCCGTGGGGTCACAAAGAGTCAGACATGACTGAAGCAACTGAGCATGCATGTACTCATGCAAAAACTTATACACGAATGTTCATAGTAGTACTATTTACAATAGGCAAAAAGTAAAAACATCCCAAACGTCCAATAACTGATGAGTGAATAAGCAAACTGTGATTATATGTATATTACTTAGCTGTAGAAAAGAATGAGGTACTGGTACATATTACGTTGTAGGCAGGCCTTGAAAATATGGTAAGTGAAAAAAGCCAGACAACATAAAAGGTCACATATTACATGACTCCATTTATATGAAATATCCTGAAGAGGTAACTCCAGAGAGACAGAAAGCAGACTGGAGGTTACTAGGGGTCAGGGGAAGGGGAGATGAGGGAGTGAGGACTTAATGCGTATGGGATTTTCTTTTGAGGCAATGAAAATCTTAGAAGTGGTGGTTGTCCAATATGATGAACAGAATAAATGACACTGAATTATATCTTAAAAGGTTAATTTTATGTGAATTTCACTTCCGTTTCATTGTATTCATTGAGATGTCATACTGAGATACTCCCACTCCTATCCTTCATCTTTCACCTCCACATTACCTTTTCCCTTTCAGAGGAGGAAATAGCATTCTGTCTTCAGGAAGAAGAGAAGGAAAAACTTCAGAAGGGTGTTCCACAAAGCCTGGCCAACCAGGCTGGTATTAAGGACAAAGTTAGGCAGAAGAGATCTGCTCCTTCAAGTTTCAAAATTCAGATTATAGAATAGTACTCAAGATGAGACCTCTGCTAAATATTTAAAATAGAAATAATACCAATTCGACACAGCTTCTTTCACAATTTTAAAGACAGGCTAGAACCTGGGGCCTGAGACCCTTTGAGGCAGGACCCTTTGCACCTGAACAAACATCTTCTCAAGCACCAAAATACAAAGACAGTATAAGGGACTAAAAAACTGCATGCAGAGGAGTTGGGGCAATTACACACAATAAGATAGAACAGGCCAGAAGTCAATTGCCACTTCCAGGCTGTTGGCAGCAAAAGCCGGGTACCGAGCATGATCACTGCACACAGCTTCACCAAAGGGATGGGCAGACCACCTAAGCTACCCCTCCAGCTCAACCCATCTATCCACACATGCTACACCCTATTTAAGGAACCAGCCCACTTTCCTGTTACATGTCTTCACCCCCTTGTGCTACACTTGAGCCCCAATAAAACTTTGCCTGAATTCCCTGTCTGGCCTCTTGTCAATTTCTATTGATTAAACAATCCAAGAACCCTAGTTGGTAACATATGGAAGAGGAGTAAATCCCAACTCTTTCTAGGAGGCCACCATTTTCCTGACACAAAACCAGACAAACCAGAAGAAAAGAAAAGTAGACCAATGTCCTTCATGAAAATTGATGAAAAGTTTCATAATTAAATTTTATCAAATCACCAATGATATATTAAAAAGATAATATATCATGACCAAGTGACTTTTAGCCCCTGGGGTAGTGCTAGGTTGGTTTAACTTTAAAAAAAAAAATCAGTCAATGTAATTCACCATATTAACAAATCAACAATAGTGACACATATGATCATTTCAACATATGCAGAACAGCCGCTTGAAAAAATCCAACACCTATTCCTACACCTGATCTTAGCCAAAAGGCCAAGAAATAATTGCAACATCTATTCCTAATTTTAAAAAGTAAACTATTAGAAAACTAGGAATAGAGGGAAATTTCCTCCATCTAATGAAGAATATGAATAAAGAACCTATAACTAACGTTACACTGCACTCTTTTTCCCTAATACTAGGGACAAGACAAAGACATTGACTCTCCCCACACCTAATCAGCATTGTATTGGGGGTTTTATCTGGGGCAATCAGGCACAAAAGAAAAATAAAGATATCCAGAGTGAAAAGGGAAAAGTAAAACTTTATTTGCAGATGTGATAATCCATGTACAAATGATGGAAAAATACTATAACTAATAAACGAATTTAGCAATATTGCAGGATACAAGCTTGATATACCAAAACCAAATATATTTCTATATTTTAGCAATGAAATTCAAGACATTGAAAATTAAAAACACCACTAACAACAGCACTCAAAAACACCACTCAACACCACTCAACAATCTATGAGACATTTAGGAATGAATGACTCATTAAAAATATGCAATACTTTTACACTGAAAACCACAAAATATTGTGGGGAGAAATTAAAGAAGAGAGCACCTCCACAGGAGAAGCCTGACTCTACTGGTAATTAGTGTGTCCTGGCCTCCATGAGGCTTGCATAAATAGCCAGATGGAAACTAGAGCCAGTCAGTCTGTCATAAACCAGGCAAAGTAGACAGACAAAGCCTTGGAGAATGATCTTGATATGTCTCTCCCTTTTATATTGCTGCTTATAGGGGAAGCATATGAGTTGATTGTATAGGTTGAATTGCAATGGAAAGAACATGAACTTTGAAGTTCAGCACATCTAAGTTAAAATTCCAACTGCTGCTACGTTAGATGCTTGATCCTTCATAAGTTATTAACCTCTTTGAACTTGATTTGTTGGTAAAGGGGTGAGTACAGCAATTTGTCAGAGGCTGGCCAGATGCTCACCAGTCTCTTCCTGGCATAAGGAAGACTCCATTTCCCAGTTTCCTTTATAGTTAGTTCAGGGCTGTATAACTAGCCTGGCTAGTGGGTGGATATGATGACTACCAACTTCAGGCCTGGTTGTCAGCTCAGTGTGATCATCCACATTCTTTCTCCCCTGATCACGTGGCTGGAAGGGAAGGTTTTTGAGATGGTAGAGCCACATGATAGAACAAGCCTAAATCTGAGTCACTATCCAGTGAAAAGCTGCTCAGGAGAGCCTCTTGACTTATGGTGGTGTGCGGTCTGAGCAAGAGTTAAACTTTAGTTGTGTGAAGTCACTGAGATTTGGGGTTTATTTGTTATAGCAGTTAGCGTAATGGTTAACTTACCATACAGTGCTAGAGATAGGATTGTTTATAGTGTATCTGTCTTGTGCATTAGTTTCCGCTGTCTTTAAATGGGGTCCAGGACATAATGGCAACCCACTCCAGTACTCTTGCCTGGAAAATCCCATGGACGGAGGAGCCTGGTAGGCTGCAGTCCACGGGGTCACTAAGAGTCGGACACGACTGAGCGACTTCACTTTCCCTTTTCCCTTTCATGCATTGGAGAAGGAAATGGCAACCCACTCCAGTGTTCTTGCCTGGAGAATCCCAGGGATGGCAGAGCCTGGTGGGCTGCCGTCTATGGGGTCACACAGATTCGGACACGACTGAAGTGACTTAGCAGCAGCAGCAGCAGCAGCAGGACATAATAGGGGCTCGTGTGATAAGTGATTATTGCTTCTACAAGTATCCTTGAGAGCTTCCTCCTTCTCCCCAGCCTGTTGCTCTCTTCCTGAGATACTGCCAAGTACAGGCATTACGGGCTTCCCAGGGGGCTCTGTGGGTAAAGAATCTGCCTGCAGCAGACAGAGGAGCCTGGTGGACCGTAGTCCACAGCTTCATGAAGAGTCGGACATGACTGAAGTGACTGAGCACGCATGCACACACACCAGCATTATAGGTACTTTGACTACTTGAACCTGTTTGACATTTGGGGATATAAAGGCCCAAATAAGGGAGCAGACAGGAGAGCTAAGAGAGAGATGATTTTTCATACAAAGCCTCAAATGAACAGATAAACGTACAATAAAAACAATAAAAAGTGGAGGACTACCTGAAGTCACTTAGAAATTTTTCATGATCGTCTATAACCTCTCTTTCCCTATCACAGCAGGTTTTGCTGTAAGTAGCTCAAATACTTTTTCTGTAAAGCATCCAGCCTTGCCTTGAATGAAAATCATTGTTCAAGGCTATTCTAATGAACACATCTGATTTTGAAAACCAATTTTCCGGGGACAGTTCCAGTTTGTGCCTGTAGTCACAGGATCCCATCTAGTTAGCACCCCTCCTCACTCTCCAAAGTGTCCTGGTTAGAATGATGAATTATATGGTTATCCTATTTCTTTTTTTCATTGAGGTATAGTTGATGTAGTTGATGTACAATATTATATAAGTTTCAGGTGTACAACATAGTGATTCACGACTTTTTAAAGTTATAGTCCATTGATAGTTATTATAAAACATTGGCTATATTCTTTGTATTGTATTATGTATCCTTATAGTTTATTTATTTTAAATATAATCTTAATCCTCTACCTTTATCTTGCTCCTCCTCTCTTCCCTCTTCCACTATGTCTGGCTATCCTATTTCCAAATAAAATATGTGTAGCTTATTATTTTCCTCAAGTGAATCACTTTTGTTAATTGACTGTTCTTGACTTACTTTAGCTTAGCAGGTAAAGAATCTGCCTGCAATGCAGGAGACTCAGATTCAATCCTCAGGTGGGGAAAATCCCCTGGTGTAGGAAATGGCAACCCACCCCAGTATTCTTGCCTGGAAAATCCCATGGACAGAGGAGCCTGGCAGGTTATAGTCCATGGGGTTGCAAGAGTTGGACATGACTAAGCGTGCATGCAGCAGCGTCTTACCCTACAGCATGTTTTCTCTTTGACCAAAGATAGGATCATCAGAGGAACAGAAATATTGGAGAAGAGGCTTGAGGATAAAGAGGCCCCGCTGAGAGCAGAGATAAGGAGGAGACAAGAAGACTCTTCTCACCATCACCACCCCCAACTACAGATCTTTAGAAACTGCCACCTCTCTATTTATTGGCAGCTCATTCAAACCAACTATGTAAATAAGCAAGATGATGATTCTGTCTTTGGATGGCACATGAAAAATAAGCTCTTGTGTACAAAACTAAGTGTCAAAAGTGACATGAGAGGGGAACCCGGAATCCCTTTTCTGTCTCCATGGAGATATCTGCCAAGTCCTCTCCTAAGTGAGAAGTTGGACTAAGATAAACCTTCTCAGACACAGTCTGAGGAAATATCAGGACTAGGAATAGGCTGCACAAGAGGAGGGCTACTGGTAGCCAGGGGTTCAGTCCTAAGAGCAAACTGTTTTACCTTCGTAGGGAAGAAGAGAGGTTCATGAAGGAACATGGTAAACCCACAACACAGGGGTAATGGCTTTCCTACCAAACTTTCATTTTAGGGAGCTAGAAACAATATAATACCTGCATTCAACAAACATTTATTGAGGACCTCCATGTGTTTTTACTAAGTTTTGTGGAAGATACAAAGTGGTCTCTGTCCCTATGGAGCTTTTATTATATTAGAAATTGCAAACTCAGAGGCTTATAAGGGCTGACAGGTAGCGTGACTAAATAAAGAAAACCTAATGTAAGAAAAGTGAGGATGGAAATTACCATCCAGCCTCAGACTCCTGAGTTGGTAGGGACTAATGGGGACCATGGGCACTAGAAAGACCACATACTTCAAAAGGGGAAGCCACCACCCAGCTCCAGCAGTTTATTGCCGTGAGGACTGATTTTATGATTCTTCCAAGAGAATCCAGAAATAGAGATTTTTACATGCTTACTTTAACATTGGTAAGTAAATTAATTTTAAAATATATATTCTGTGCCTGAGAGCCAAACAAACCATTTCTGCAGGTCCTGGGGTCCTCACTCTTTTCTGAATCCATTAGGAATGTTTTGCAGGCCAATGCAGAGGGGTTTGGAAGAACACTTTGATTGATGACTATGCTGGGCCTTGGAGAGGATTCTGAATACTTCGCTCTGGAAAGTTGCCTGGAGAATCGCAGGGACAGGGGAGCCTGGAGGGCTGCCGTCTCTCGGGTCGCACAGAGTCGGACACGACTGAAGTGACTCAGCAGCAGCAGCACTCAGTAGTGATTTGAATGTAGGAGGTCAGAAGGTCATCTAGTGTATCCCTTTGCCCCCAAGGAACCTTGGCTTTGCTTTACATTCATTGAGAGTTTACAAGATAAGAGAAGACCATTTCTGCCACCAGACTACTGTTCTGCCTTCAAATAGACTTGTCCAAGCAAGACAGTTCCAGAAAAACATCTATTTCTGCTTTATTGACTATGCCAAAGACTTCGACTGTGTGGATCACAAGAAACTGTGGAAAATTCTGAAAGAGATGGGAATACCAGACCACCTGACCTGCCTCTTGAGAAACTTGTATGCAGGTCAGAAAGCAACAGTTAGAACTGGACATGGAACAACAGACTAGTTCCAAATAGGAAAAGGAGTCCGTTAAGGCTGTATATTGTCACCCTGCTTATTTAACTTATCTGCAGAGAACATCATGAGAAACGCTGGGCTGGAAGAAGCACAAGCTGGAATCAAGATTGCCAGGAGAAATATCAATAACCTCAAATATGCAGATGACACCACCCTTATGGCAGAAAGTGAAGAGAAATTAAAAAGCCTCTTGATGAAAGTGAAAGAGGAGAGCAAAAAAGTTGGCTTAAAGCTCAACATTCAGAAAACTAAGATCATGGCATCCGGTCCCATCCCTTCATGGGAAATAGATGGGGAAACAGTGGAAACAGTGTCAGACTTTACTTTTTTGGGCTCCAAAATCACTGCAGATGGTGATTGCAGCCATGAAATTAAAAGACGCTTACTCCTTGGAAGGAAAGTTATGACCAACCTAGATAGCATTATTAAAAAACAAAGGCATTACTTTGCCAACAAAGGTCCGTTTAGTCAAGGCTATGGTTTTTCCTGTGGTCATGTATGGATGTGAGAGTTGGACTGTGAAGAAAGCTGAGTGCCAAAGAATTGATGATTTTGAACTGTGGTGCTGGAGAAGACTCTTGAGAGTCCCTTGGACTGCAAGGAGATCCAACCAGTCCATTCTGAAGGAGATCAGCCCTGGGATTTCTTTGGAAGGAATGATGCTAAAGCTGAAACTCCAATACTTTGGCCACCTCATGCAAAGAGTTGACTCATTGGAAAAGACTCTGATGCTGGGAGGGATTGGGGGCAGGAGGAGAAGGGGACGACCAAGGATGAGATGGCTGGATGGCATCACTGACTCAATGGACGTGAGTCTGAGTGAACTCCGGGAGTTGGTGATGGACAGGGAGGCCTGGCGTGCTGTGATTCATGGGGTCGCAAAGAGTCGGACATGACTGAGTGACTGAACTGACTGAACTGAAGGGACAAACACATAACTTTCCCCTTAATAGCATGCCTTTTTAAAAATCACATTAAGATTTTTTAAATGCCCCTTATAAAAAATACAAAATATTTTTTAAAGGCATATGAAAGAAAAAATTACTATAAGTGAACTATCCAGAAATAATCTAACATCATAATTATATTTTACTTCCCTGGTAGCTCAACTGGTAAAGAATCTGCCGGCAATGCAGGAGACCCCGGTTTGATTGTTGAGTTGGGAAGATCACTTGGAAAAGGGATAGGCTACCTACTTCAGTATTCTTGGGCCTTCCTGGTGGTTCAGACAGTAAAGAATCCACCTATAATGTGGGAGACCTGGGTTCGATCCCTGGGTTGGGAAGATCCCCTGGAGGAAGGCATGGCAACCCACTCCAGTATTCTTGCCTGGAGAATCCCCATGGACAGAGGAGCCTGGCAGGCTACAGTCCATGGGGTCACAAAGAGTTGGACATGGCTGAGCGACTAAGCACAGCACAGCACACATGGCATATACACATGGTTCCCATCAGTCTCTACCAACTCCCACGTGGCACAGTTGGTAAACTCTGCCTGCCAATGCAGGAGATGCAAGAGATGCCGGTACAATCCAGGAAGATCCCCTGGAGAAGGAAATGGCAACCCACTCCGGTATTCTTGCTTGGAAAATTCCATAGGAAGAGGAGCCTGGCAGGCCACAGTCCTTGGGGTTGCAAAGAGTCGGACAAGACCGAGTGACTGAGCACCGCACAGCCCTCCTTGTACAGGCAGAACAGTCATTCTGAATCTGAGCACGGAGTGTTACTCCTTCCTCCACAGAGCCTGCCAGTGTCCTCCTGGCTGCTTGTCCAAGGAGTAAACAGGGCGTTCTCCAGCGGCAGCTGAGTTCTTCCCAGAAAGAGCCCACAGCAGACCCTGGCCAGAAAGGATTTCCTCAAGACGAGAAATACAGTAAACACAAGAGACCCTCCACTCCAGATTAACCCTGGGCAGGATTCATTGCCTGTAGTTTTCCTGCAAAAGGCCACTAATCTTCCTTATTTCCCTGCCCCCCTCTTCTCTGGCTGCACAAGCTATTTTTAAATTGCCCTGGCAACCGGAGGACAGGCTGGGCCTCCTGTGATGTTGCAGTCACCAGAGACTGAGTGGGAGGGTGGTGGAGGAGCCTGTTCCTCTCCCCTCCTGCTGGGAGCGATGCCCTTAGAGTACGTCAAGACTCAAGCTGCCTACCCTCCCCCATCTCTGTTCCTGACTTGGCCTTCATCAATTTATTCTGAGAAAACTTCTCAGAGTTTGGTTCCCAGGACAAACATGACAGGAGTTCAGAAACTTGAAACAGAACCACACCCTCTGGTGCAGGGATCTGCTGGAGAGTGGGGTGGCTGTGCTACCTGTGGGGGTGACCCACTCAGGTGCAGTAAATATAAGGCATACGTTGTCTGTAGAGAATGTAGAATCCATCATGGAAATGACTTAAAGTTATCTGCTTTTTTATCAATACAGTTATCACAGGTCAGCAATTCTACTGTCAGTGGTAAATGCTTTCAATGGTTCCCCCCTCGTACTTCCCTTCCACTGGTGACCCTTTTGCCATACCCATCATGACCCAGCTCACAGTACCAATGACTGGGAAATCAAGACATTCCTCAAGTCCTGATGTGGACTGAATATGTCCCTCCAAACTTTATGAGTTGAAGCCCTAATCCTCAATACGATAATACTTGGAAGTGGGGGCCTTCCGAAGGTAATTATGTTTTGCTGAGGTCATGAGGGCAGGGCCCTCATGATGAGATTAGTGCCCTGATAAGAAGAGGCCAGAGAACCTTATCTTTCTCTCTACCATGTGGGGACACAGCAAGAAGGCAGCTACCTTTCACTAGCAAGAAGGCCCTCACCAAGAACCCAACTATGTGGGTGCCCCAATCTTAGACTTCAGCCTCTAGAACTGTGAGAAGTAAATGTTTCTCATTGAAGCCCCCTGTCTATGGCACTTTTTGTTATAGCAGCCCAAACTAAGGCAAATCTCATATGCTGGTGCTTGGCTATGAGAAACAGAGACATCCTGGCTGCATGAACAATAACAACCACAATCCTGAAATGTAAAGTGCCCACTGACTCAGGGACCCTTCTTGCCAAACCTAGGAAAAGTGAATTATAGTCAGTTCGAACACTCAGAACACTCAGAAACACACTTTCTGAGTGTTTCTCTGGCCTTTTCTTATCTCTCTTATCTCAGCCCTCAGGATAGGTCCTGAAAGCCTGCAGGTGGAGATTCACTCCTCTGGTCCTGAGTGGAGTGTGAATGTCCTCATTGCTACTGCTTATACAAAAAATGCTTGTCCTCAAAAGGGTTGAGAATAGTTCTCAGGAGAATACACAGGGGTGGAAGTGGGGATGGATGAAGTGATCACAATGAATAGAT
The DNA here is from genome assembly GCF_016772045.2 of Ovis aries. Classification (NCBI taxonomy): domain Eukaryota; kingdom Metazoa; phylum Chordata; class Mammalia; order Artiodactyla; family Bovidae; genus Ovis; species Ovis aries. Next base: position 201,587,645 of record NC_056054.1, read on the forward strand.
TATTTGTTTGAAAGTTTTGTGGGGATGGGGATCAGTGATGGAGTGGTCTACTCCTGCATTCTTCAGTTACAACTGAGACCAAATGTGTAAACACAATAAATATATGTTGAATAGTGAAATCTTACTGCATGGCCAAATTTTATATCATATTCAGGAGGGCATACTGTCAGTGCAGTCAGCTCCGAGGGCACGTGGGCATGTGCTAAATTGGAGCCTTTGGTGGCATTTATTCTTTAAAGGAATTATATGCTGTTTTCGCATTTTTACACTACCCATCTAGAACTGTTCCCTGAACCTCCCTTATATGTCCCTCAGTTGAGTTAAGTTCCCTCTAACTTTGGTAAGAGCACCATTCACATAGAGGTGCGTAAGAAGCAGGAGTTCAGGACCTTGGCAGTCTGAAAATACACTTGTGGTTTGGATTAATTTTCTTTCTCTATTTTTAATCCTCTTGCATATTTTACATAGGACTTTCCTCCTCCGGGGTTCCTATTGCTTTTCAGCTGTGATCTGTTTCTCTTGCCAGCATTTCTTAGAGGCAGCCAATGAGGACTGCTGTACCACTCAGGACCGAGGAGAATCCTTCTTCATATACTCCACCCAAGATCCCTCTGATCTAAGGCCCTCTTGCTCACCATCCCAAGTAACCTTTGGGTAGTTTCTTTTTTTTTTTTTTGACTTTTATTTTTTATTTTGCTTTCCGGTTTCTCAAATCAATGTTCCAAAATTAACACATATTTATCTTTGGGTTTTTTTTTCCCCTTTATGTTTTATTTTATTTTATTTTTCTTCTTTCATCTCTATCCATCTCACTTGTCATCCTGTACTGGGTTACTTTTTAACAACTTCCTGGTTGGATAACCAGTGTCACTTATGATCATTATCTGAGAACAGATAGGAGAATCGAAATATTCAACAATCAGTAGAGAATGGACACTAATAAGATCCTTCAGAGCTAAACACTCACCCTGTAGTTGCTAGAGTAGGCAAAGGTCTGTGGTCTCAGTGGAGGAGCCAGTACAAATGGGGTAGCTAGCAGTGCTCAAGATTGCTCAGGCTGCAATTTGTTTCCAAGAGGTACGGAAGTATTTTCAGTATTTTTTAACCACTGGGGCAGTTTTGCCTGTGTGTGTTGGCTGAATATCAGCCCTGCCAAAGAATAAAACCTGGAATTCTTAGTAGATATCCCTTGAGTGAGAACAAAAGTAATTCACTCAGTTGGTCTGCGGGATTTATGCAGATTGTGAGCAAATTAAAAGGAATCTACATGTTTTCCCACCAAAGAGGATCACAGCAACCATTCTATGCTCTGCAGTTGGCCCCCAAAGTTATGTCAACTCTCCTTGTGTCTCCTCTAGCTGAGCTCAGGTTGTCTTTTCTTTCTTCCTGTCTGTGTTGATCCTTGCCTTTTCCTTCTCTTTTCTGGGAATGTAAGTAGCCAGCTGAGGCTTGGAGTTACAATATGATGGTAAGGGCAGACCTTGGTCTGTTATTTCATACGTACTTCTTGCCCTTAGCACAGATCAAGGATAAAGACACACTGGAGAAACACGCTTTGCTTTCAGAAACTCCATTTCTAGAGCTATAAGTTACACAGAGATAGCTCTCAGGATAGCCATGTGTTCAGGTGTAGCACTGCAGAAAACCAGCTTAGCAGAACTACAGAGATGTGACCCACCCAAGACTAAGTTCTACTTCCTTCTTTGCAGCCACTTCCACCGCTGACCAAGTACTGCCCACCCACCAATCCCTTAAGCCCTTCTGGAACCATCAAGACTTTCTCAAAAAGATTCTGAAGAAGGATTATTTTGAACACTTAACCACATCAATCACAATTACATTGCAGTGTTCTAAATATGCAATGGGTTATCTTTTTTTGTAAGTTTCAAGTGATTAAGCCACCAAACTGTTTCCATCAGTATCATCTGTTGTTCATGTAGCCTTATAATTCCCTCACAGTGTTTTTCACAGTGAAATTTCAAGTTTTACTTTTATCATTAGTTGTCTGAAGACTGATATTCTTTTAGATTCTGAGTGAGACTGTAGTAATTCACCTGAGTGCTCACCAAAGCTGCTATCTAAATATCTCAGTGGGGTCAAGAGGGTTATTAACACAGAATGTCCAGCTAATAAATAGGACACTTGGGATTTCCTTTCTCGGTATGGAAAGCCAGAACCGCCTTTGCAAGGGGAGGATATCGCTCTGGGAGCTGATTTCTCATTTTGTTAGGAGCAGTACTAAAGCTCTGGCATGAGAAAAGTTAATCTGCGGAAAGCCGTTACCACCAAGTGTAAATTTTAGACTTGACAAATGAGCTGCTCTGACAGCATGAGATTCTTCAGAACTCAACATAAAAATGACTGCTTTTTATGATCTGGTAGAATGTGAAGGAAAATTTAGCTAGTAGCTTCCTGAGCTCAAGATGGCAAACAGTTTTTCCATGGTATTATCCTGAAAGCATTTGATTCCTTTAAATCAATGGATGATTGAGCCCAAAAGGTTATTGGCTAATTCACACATGAAATGGTTGAAATTGCTGCTCTTGATCTCTTCTTGGGGTAATGTGATTCATAACTTTAGGATCTATTATGTATGCTTTTTTAAGCTTCATTGGGTCTTCCTCTACATTCTGGCATTTTTGCAAACAAACATCAATGCATTCTCTTCAGAATGTCAATATTTTATTGCTGGTTATATTCCAGGTCAAGCCTTTTTATTTCTAAGTTGAGTTTCCCTTTTTTTTTTTCAATCTGGCTTCCTGTAGATTTCCATCCACTAGGTAAATCCTTCCACCCAATTATGTCTTCCTTAACACTAAGTAATCAGGGTATGACTCACGGTTTCCTGGTCTAAAGGCCCCCATGGCTTTATAATAAAAGGATAATTTTTCTGATCCATATTTCATTTGGAGATAATCCACATCCCATTAGGGGTAAGTGATGTTGTCCAGCCTGTTTTATTCTTTTTGACCATACAAGCTTTTAGACTCTAGAGATTATTACATTTGGGGACTACCAAGATCATCGCCCTTGGTCTTCACCTGGTTCCTTGGCTGCCAATCACCTTGTAAATATAATTTTCATTTACCTAAAATATCCAGCTCTATAAGATTACACAAGAGTTTTTTCCCTTGAACTGACATTCACAAATCAGAGATGTTTAACATCAATTTTATTCTTTTCCATGTTACACATAAAAATGTTAACTAAGCCCAGTCCCTTACTTGGATACCTGGTCTTTCTAGGTAATCATGTGGAAAAATCCTTTTTCATACCTTTTACATCTTATCTCTTAGGTATGTCCCTGGACATAATGAGGGGGAAACTGATTTATCACTGAAAAGGGAAAAGCACTGCAATAAATTTTGCACAGAATCTTGTTATCAGTGATGCCTAATTCATTTTCTCATGAATGCTCTTTCAGTTCAGTTCAGCTCAGTTCAGTCACTCAGTCGTGTCCGACTCTTTGCGACCCCATGAATCACAGCACGCCAGGCCTCCCTGTTCATCACCATCTCCTGGAGTTGACTCAGATTCACGTCCATCGAGTCCGTGATGCCATCCAGCCATCTCATCCTTGGTCGTCCCCTTCTCCTCCTGCCCCCAATCCCTCCCAGCATCAGAGTCTTTTACAGTGAGTCAACTGTTTGCATGAGGTGGCCAAAGTATTGGAGTTTCAGCTTTAGCATCATTCCTTCCAAAGAAATCCCAGGGCTGATCTCCTTGAGAATGGACTGGTTGGATCTCCTTGCAGTCCAAGGGACTCTCAAGAGTCTTCTCCAATACCACAGTTCAAAAGCATCAAATCTTCAGTGCTCAGCCTTCTTCACAGTCCTACTCTCACATCCATACACGACCACAGGAAAAACCATAGCCTTGACTAGACGGACCTTAGTCGGCAAAGTAATATCTCTGCTTTTGAATATGCTATCTAGGTTGGTCATAACTTTCCTTCCAAGAAGTAAGCGTCTTAATTTCATGGCTTCAGTCACCATCTGCAGTGATTCTGGAGCCCAAAAAAATAAAGTCTGACACTGTTTCCACTGTTTCCCCATCTATTTCCCATGAAGGGATGGGACCGGATGCCATGATCTTCATTTTCTGAATGTTGAGCTTTAGGCCAACTTTTTCGCTCTCCTGTTTCACTGTCATCAAGAGGCTTTTTAATTTCTCTTCACTTTCTGCCATAAGGGTGGTGTCATCTGCATATCTGAGGTGATTGATATTTCTCCCGGCAATCTTGATTCCAGCTTGTGTTTCTTCCAGCCTAGCGTTTCTAGAAGTTAAATAAGCAGGGTGACAATATACAGCCTTGACGTACTCCTTTTCCTATTTGGAACCAGTCTGTTGTTCCATGTCCAGTTCTAACTGTTGCTTCCTGACCTGCATATAGGTTTCTCAAGAGGCAGGTCAGGTGGTCTGGGATTCCCATCTCTTTCAGAATTTTCCATAGTTTATTGTGATCCACACAGTCAAAGTCTTTGGCATAGTCAATAAAGCAGAAATAGATGTTTTTCTGGAACTCTCTTGCTTTTTCGATGATCGAGCAGATGTTGGCAATTTGATCTCTGGTTCCTCTGCCTTTTCTAAATCCAGCTTGAACATCAGGGAGTTCACGGTTCATGTATTGCTGAATCCTGGCTTGGAGGATTTTGAGCATTACTTTACTAGCATGTGAGATGAGTGCAATTGTGCAGTAGTTTGAGCATTCTTTGGCATTGCCTTTCTTTGGGATTGGAATGAAAACTGACCTTTTCCAGTCCTGTGGCCACTGCTGAGTTTTCCAAATTGGCTGGCATATTGAGTGCAACACTTTCACAGCATCATCTTTCAGGATTTGAAACAGCTCAACTGGAATTCCATCACCTCCACTAGCTTTGTTCGTAGTGATGCTTTCTAAGGCCCACTTGACTTCACATTCCAAGATGTCTGGTTCTAGATGAGTGATCACATCATCATGACTATCTGGGTTGTGAAGATCTTTTTGTACAGTTCTTCCGTGTATTCTTGCCACCTCTTCTTAATATCTTCTGCTTCTGTTAGGTCCATACCATTTCTGTCCTTTATCGAGCCCATCTTTGCATGAAATGTTCCCTTGGTATCTCTAATTTTCTTGAAGAGATCTCTAGTCTTTCCCAATATGTTGCTTCCCTCTATTTCTTTGCATTGGTCGCTGAAGAAGGCTTTCTTATCTCTTCTTGCTATTCTTTGGAACTCTGCATTTAGATGCCTATATCTTTCCTTTTCTCCTTTGCTTTTCGCCTCTCTTCTCTTCACAGCTATTTGTAAGGCCTCCCCAGACAGCCATTTTGCTTTTTTGCATTTCTTTTCCATGGGGATGGTCTTGATCCCTGTCTCCTGAATGCCCTTTACCCTTCTAAAAATAAGGTGTATTAGTCCAGCTTAACATTAATTTATGAGAAAAACCACAGCGATTTTTGTTTTGGTGCCTTTGATTACTTTCAATTTTCTAAAAGCATAAATGTTTTTATCTATTTTCAAAAATAATGCACATCAGTCATAGGAAATATTTGCAAATACTGAAAAGTACGTGTGGGCACACTTACACAGATAAATAAATATCACCACTTTCAACTTTTGTCATGCCAAGTGCTATCTGTTTTCTCAATGCAGAGGATACAAATATTTCCCACATTCTTTTACAAACATAGACTCACCCTACTTTACAATAAGCCCTTCTCTGCTTACTGATATTTCATTATCTCAGAGTCCCCACTGAAATGGACTGGCTGCAGGAGACTAATGTTTACTGCGGCAGCCTGATTTGATAAGGAGCCTGCACACTAAGCAGGCTGTCTTCGGCCAGTGAAAGTTTTCTAGCCTAATTTAAGAAACATGTGTAATTGAGATAAATGCTGCCCCTATCATGTCCTCCCAGAGTATCATTAAGGCTCCCCAGAGGCATGTTTGTGTGTGTGCGTGCGTGCGTGCGTGTGTGTGTGTGTGCTGGGGAGGGATGAGCTCTCTCCTCCATGTAGCCCTCTGCATACACAGGACTTTGTTTCATACAGAAGCCCAGCAGTTGCAAGATTGAGGGCACTCGGGAGCCAAGTTGAGGAAGCTTCCTTCATTAAGTGCTCTGAGGCAGTTCTTGGCTAGATCCAGAACTCACTTCTGAGGCCCTCAGGCAATGTGTTTGACTCAGCTATGTGCGTGGTTAGTTGCTCAGTTGTGTCTGACTCTTTGCGAAGCCATGGACTGTAACCTGCCAGGCTCCTCTGTCCATGGGATTCTCCAGACAAGAATACTGGAGTGAGTAGCCATTCCCTTCTCCAGGGAATCTTCTTGACCCAGGAATCGAACCCAAGTCTCCTTCATTGCAGGCAGATTCTTTACCTGGTCTGAGCCACTGGGAAGACTTTGGCTCAGCTGACTGTAGGCTAAAGGAAACAATTTATAAAGATGCCACACCCCAAGGCTAACCCAGGCCGTGGGGCTCCTTGGTCCTCAAAGCTGGATCTGGCAGTGACTGTGGAAAGCACCCAGCATTACACACCTGCCTCTCAGGGGTCCTGATCTCTCTCTACCTGAGACTTCTGCCCAGCATTGTGGCCCAGGAGAATAACCGCTTTGGCAGGGACTAGCTTGAGCAGGTACGTGATCCGAGCTATGCTTTAATCTAGCAACTCTGTGTAGGACTCACTGGAGCCAAGAGGGTTTCTAGGAACAGGCCCCTTCGGCAGTCATGGAACAGTCCAGTTAAAGGTTTACCCAGTGGAAGACTGAGCTAAGAAGGGAAGGGGCTTCTGGGAGAGATTTCTTTACCTTTATTGCCTTTGTGTTATGCAAAATGTAGTACATATTCATTAACAAAAATCTAAAAACTACATAAAAGCAAAAGTGGAAAAGAAAAATCATGCATAACTTCAACATTTAGACATAAGTGTATTAATAGGTGTAGGGTCTTCTGACCTTCTTATATATGTGGAAAAGTGGATCATGCTGTACATACTGGACATAACAGACCACTTGCATAACCTGCACTTGCTTAATCACAGGGAGAACATCCTTCTCCATCATTAAATGTTCCAGTTTGCTAAGGTTGGACAAATGGGCAAGTGATGCCTTCAGCTCTTCCAAATCTTTTCTTTACTGTGTCTATCTGGCTCCTGCTCTCCAGGGCTCCACACTCAGGCACCTGTCAGCTCATCTCTGATAAAGTGCTACCCTGCCCAGAGTTGTTTGCCTTTTACAAGAAACTCTTAAAGCAGAATAATCTCCATATACCCCCAAATTAGTCACTAATGGCAGAATACTTGGGCTGTTTGGGATTTCTCAGAACTATCTACGGTGTCAACCCACTGGTTGAAAAGAATCTGAAGATAATGGGAACATCTCATACCTTTGGTAAGATGGATGTAGAAGTATCCAAGTTTCTCATAGAGCTGAATGGATGATGTAAGCTAATCCACTGGTGCAGTAAGATTTGCTGATCATGGAAGGAAAGCCCTGGGGAAGGACTCACCCACAGCTTGACATAACAGTAGAAACATGGGCTGAAATTCTGACTTTGTAAATTTCCATCTGTGTGACCCAGTTCAAGTTGTTAGCAACTGGGTGCCCATTTCCTCACTGGTAAAGGGAGATAGACTACCTCCCTCATAGGATTGTCAAAAGAATTTAAATGGGACAATGTTTGTAATGTGCTGAGCACTCAGTGGTCAATGTTAATTATAAAACAAGAAAAACAACAATAATTCTGAAAAGGATTTGGCTAGTGGACAAGTATATAGAAGCTCAAGAAAATTTGATATATGAATATCTGAACTCACATAATAAAGTAAGACCTGATTTTTTATATCATAAAGAAAAATTGGTTTCACAAAGACTCAGTAAGTCTACAGGTACCTATAAAGTACCTATAAGTACGTACCTATAAATATGTTCCAGGTAGCTATAAGTGTGTGCCAGGCACAGTACCAAGTTTGGGATGTATACAGATGAATAAGTCAGTCTTTGCCCTCACGGTTCTTACATGGTGATGGGGAAGACAGAAGATTAACTCATACGTTCATCCTTACAGCTATCTAGATAGGGACATAGCATGACCGTGGTAACAGGTACTATAAAGAAGATGAAATAAGATAATCCTGTGGGAGATAACTGGTGTAGTGATGATATAGCTAGAATGGTAACTTCTAAGAGGTGACATTTGAGACAAGACAGAAATGTTGAGGAAGTAGCTACTGAAAGATCTGGGGTGGAGGACAAACTGGGCAAGAACCACAAGTGTAAAAATGCTACGGCAAGGCCAGTCTTGGGTGAGGAAGAGAACGCGAGCCAGAGTTACTAGAATGTTGTGAACGAGGCAGGAAATAAAGAGACTTGATGGGAGAAGGGGGCAAGAGCCAGGTCACTTAAAGCAGAGAAGACAATAGTGTTTTTTTAAAGGGCCACACAGTGACTATTTTAAGCCTTACAGGCCATACAACCTCTGTGGTAACTCCACGATCCTGCCTTTGTAATGGCGAAGCAGCCATAGATAATTCAGAGATAAATGGATACAGGTGTGTTCAGATACAATGCCATTGACAAAAACAGGCGGGAGGTGGGGGTGCTTATTTGGCCCAAGGGCAATAGTATGTCTACTCTTGATTTAGACTCTTGAAGGCCTAGATGAGGAACCTGGGCTTTATTTTCAGTGTGTTTCAAGCAGGGGAATGATAGGCTCTCACTGACACTTTCAAAGACTTCCTCTTTTCACTGGAGGATGGACTGGGGAAGCAAGGGTGGAAACAGGGACATGGGAAAGAGGTTGCTGAAACAGTTCAGGGAGAAATAAGGGTCAGTAAAATCAGAGCAGCAGAGGTGTTGAAAAGTACTCAGATTCTGAGTACATACTGAATTAGAACCAGAAAGACTGAATTAATTGAATTGGCGAATGAAGGAAAGAGAGGAATTGAGGATAATTTCTGGGTTTTTGCTTTAGCTACTGGGTCAATAATGCTCCGTATACTGAGATGGGGAACCCTAGGAGAGAAGTATTTCCAAGGGCAAAAGAGCAGTAGTTGAGTTTTGCACGGGTTAAATTTGTGACACCTATCAGGTATACGGTTGGGCCATCAAGCAGGAATGGTCTTTGCACAACAAACTCCCAGAGAGGTCCAGCTATAGATAGAAATGTGGGTGTCATCAGAGCACAGGGATGGGCATCCTCCAGATTACCTAGGAGGAAAGAAATGAAGACAGAGGGCCAAAGGAGGACCCAGGAACCGTCTAGTACCCCGAGGTCTAGGGAAGAGGCAGGGAGGACAGCAGAGGACACTGAGAAGGCACAGCCAGAGAACCAGGCGGGAAGCCAGGTGAGGGTGGGGGTCAAGGAATCCCACCTGTTTCTGTAGGCAGGTAGGTTAGGGGGTCTCCAAAGGAAAAGAACCAGAAACTGGCTTCTTGACATAGGAGAAGACATTTTGGACTAAGCCGTTTTGTGGTCTAAGCCTGGCCACAGTGCTTGCTTTTGAACAGGTCTCAGTAATAATCTCAAGGGAATAAAGGAATGCAGGAACAGAGAATAGATGGCTAAGCAGCACTGCAGTGATAAAGCGGGGCTTCCCAGGTGGCTCCGTGGTAAAGAAATCCGCCTGCCAATGCAGGAGACACAAGAGAAGTAATTTCGATTCTTGAGTCAAGAAGATCTGCTGGAGTAGGAAATGACAACCCACTCCAGTATTCTTGCCTGGAAAATTTCATGGACAGAGGAATCTGGTGGACTACAGTCCTTGGGGGTCGCAGAGTCAGACATGACTTAGCAGCTGAGCCCACACACAGTTTCTCTTTAAGGGCTAAACATAAACTTCCATGAGTTCCCCACACAGATGGAAGACAGAATGATGATGTTGATCCCCCTGATTTCAATCAACTAAAACTTGGACTCTGTCAACCTTTGCCCCAATTCAATGCTCAGTTCTTCTCTATCCAAGCCCCATGTGAATATGCATGTTTCAGTTTCAGTTCAGTCGCTCAGTCATGTCCAACTCTTTGTGACCTCATGAACTGCAGCACACCAGGCCTCCTTGTCCATCACCAACTCCAGGAGTTCACCCAAACCCATGTCCATCAAGTCAGTGATGCCATCCAACCATCTCATCCTCTGTCGTCCCCTTCTCCTCCTGCCCCCAATCCCTCCCAGCATCAGAGTCTTTTACAGTGAATCAACTCTTCGCATGAGGTGGCCAAAATATTGGAGTTTCAGCCTCAGTATCAGTCCTTCCAATGAGCACCCAGGACTGGTCTTCTTTAGGATGGACTGGTTGGATCTCTTTACAGTCCAAGGGACCCTCAAGAGTCTTCTCCAACACCGCAGTTCAAAAGCATCAGTTCTTCGGTGCTCAGCTTTCTTCACAGTCCAACTCTCACACCATACATGACCACTGGAAAACCATAGCCTTGACTAGATGGACCTTTGTTGGCAAAGTAATGTCTCTGCTTTTGAATATGCTATCTAGGTTGGTCATAACTTTCCTTCTATGGAGTACCAAGGCTTAAAACTTCCCCAATTTTGCTGTTTGGAGAAGCCCTATTTTAGGAAGATCCCTGGTGTTCTCTTTACTTGCTGAAAGTAATAATAAATCCTTCCTTTTCCCACTGTTTGGCTTGATTGTGTTTTCTGACTCAACAACCACCAAGAGGTGAACCCAGTTTTAGGGGAACATTTCAGGAAGGAGGCTGTGGACAAGTGCATCCAATTCTGCCTAGTGATTCAATCGAAAAGTTTCTCTAGAGCATTCACCGGGAGAAGGCAATGGCACCCCACTCCAGTACTTTTGCCTGGAAAATCCCAGGGACAGGGGAGCCTGGTGGGCTGCCGTCTATGGGGTCACACAGAGTCGGACATGACTGAAGTGACTTAGCAGCAGTAGCAGAGCATTCACCAGAGGCATCCCATAACTGTGGAGCTGTCCAGAATATTTAAATGATTCAACCTACAAAAATACAAAAATTAAATATGCCCTCAATTTCTTGGTAACAAATCAACTCAGCAAGTATTGAGTTACTACCATGACTCACTTATTTGCTTAGAACTGGAACAAAGGCAATTTGGCAAAGTGTCTTAAATTAAGCAGCCCACAGTTAGAGGAGGGGAAAAGTCAAACAATAATTTTTCCTTATTTCCAGAAAGGCAGAGGTGGTGGTGGGAGAGGCCAGTTTTTTATTATCTATGTCAATCAGAAACAGGGTAGGGAAAATAGAAGCCATCAGTAAAAATCCACAGGTGATCCCTTTCTAAACAATGGTTTTCATCTCTTCCATTTAGATTTTAAATTAGAAATGATGAGAAGCTGCTTTAATTTGAGCTGTTTCTCCTTTTTCTCTTACCTTTTTTTGGGAGCAGGGTGCGGGGAGTGATAATAGGAAATAAAATGACCTCAGGGCATGGGGAAAGGAAGAAAAAGCAGGGGGCTTGGGATGGCCATCAGGCTGGTTCTCCAGACCCACAGGAGGTGTGCTCTCCCACCCTCCCTGCCAGGTTGGACAGGAGGCAGCCACCTGGCCCTGCTGAGGCTGCAATTCAAGTTTCCTGATTTGCATTCAAAAGGCTGCTCCTTCTGACCCAATTTTAGGCACCGGGCTTCACAGCCTCTTGCTCTGTCTCAGCTTCTCCTTCTCATTTTACTCCCCTCCTTTCACAGGCTCTAAAGCTCTCCTTCCTGTCCTCAGAAAAGCAATTAGGTCTCTGGAGGCCAGTAGATGAGTGGTAAAGGGAGTACCTGCTCTATGAAAAGAATTATAAAGCTTTTTCTAGCTTGTGTCTCTAACCATGATCCCTGCAAGGCCCCCAGGGATTAATGAGCTAAAAATAGCCCAAGGCTTGTAAAAGAACTGGACCGGTTTCTGCTGCCCTCCTAGTCCTTCACAGGCGTGGGGACAGGGGGATCCCTGTTTATTTTTCCTGCCATTCCTGGTGGAGGCCAGCACCCCCACCCTATGCTGCTTATGGATGGATTAGCAGTGGCATTTCCACCCTCCAGCTCCCCAGCCTCCTGTGAAGGTACAACTTGTCCTGTTCTAGGGTGCCACTTGGCATTCCTCCTGGAGGAAGAGGATTTTGAGTTGCATTTCCAAAGAAATGTAATGCCACACTGATGTGCTCTAAATTAACCATCTCGCTTGGCTGTCAAGGAAGTCCCATTGCCCACAGCTCCAGCTCTTTCCCCCAGGGGCCTTCCAGGCCTGGCATGTGCACCCAGGCGACAGGGTATCCATCCAGGTATCTTCTAATACTTGGGGGACGCCTGCTAGGTGTCATATACTATGAGAAATACTGCTGGGTACTACGCCAGATGCTCAGAACTCATAGATGAATAAATGTGGTTTAATTGTAATTCCTCATTTGCTCTGGAAGATAATGGAGCAAGGGAAGGGTGTTCTCTGAGTCTTTCAGGACAGCCCAAGAGTAGGCAAGATCAAAAGAGTAGAATTTATAGGTGGATCAAATTTATACATTGCAGACACTTGGCTTGTTGATGACCTAGTGACCTTTGCCATCCATGGCCTGGCCACACTCCCATACTCATTTCCCAGCTGCTCTGGGGGTTGCCAAGCCACGGAGGCAATGGTCTTCAATTTCTAGGATACATAAAAATTCCCTGGGGACTTTGTTATAAGCCTTTCTCATGATCTCAAGGCAAGAGGCTCACACACAGATGAGACATTAGGATGCTTCTCTGATGCCTCCTCTCAGCCCCAGTTCTCAGTCTCCTGCCAACAAACCCGGGGTGGCTATCAGGACTCCACAGGCAAGACTCTTGGAGCCAAGGGCCTCAGACTACCATTCAGATTCTGGGCAAGTACTTCGTGGGTGATAAAGCATTCTGCATGGTGTTATTGTTGTTCAGTCACTCAGTCGTGTCCAACTCTCTGCATGTTTGTCTGGAGTTTAACCATCTTATACTTAAGTATTTCTATGGGAAAGTGAACTGAACTGAACTGATGGGAAAATGAGCTCCAGGTTACTTACAAGCTAGCTTTGGAAATAAAACTCACTCAAGGAGACACTGCCTATGCTCATGAGCAAGGTGTAGTTGTTGGGACCTGGGGACTAGTGTGAGGCTTTCCTCAAGGACTTCTAAGTGGTCTTAAGTGGTCATGGACAGAGGAGCCTGGCAGGCTACAGTCCACAGGGCCACAAAGAGTTGGACACGACTGAGTGACTAAGCACGTACACAAGTGCTAAGCGGTCATTCTCGAATCAGAAAAGACGAGCTGATGGGTGACAGCAAAGTGCAATCTTAAGGAACAATTGGGTCTAGAAAATGTAACCCGTATCCAGCTGAGTGTATTCATTTTCTTTTCTTTTCTTTTTTTTAATTTTTATTTTTACTTTATTTTACTTTACAATACTGTATTGGTTTTGCCATACATTGACATGAATCCACCACAGGTGTACATACGTTCCCAAACATGAACCCCCTCCCATCTCCCTCCCCATAACATCTCTCTGGGTCATCACCGTGCACCAGCCCCAGGCATGCTGTATCCTGCGTCGGACATAGACTGGCGATTCAATTCTTACATGATAGTATACATGTTACAATGACATTCTCCCAAATCATCCCACCCTCTCCCTCTCCCTCTGAGTCCAAAAGTCCGTTATACACATCTGTGTCTTTTTTGCTGTCTTGCATACAGGGTCGTCATTGCCATCTTTCTAAATTTCATATATATGTGTTAGTATACTGTATTGGTGTTTTTCTTTCTGGCTTACTTCACTCTGTATAATTGGCTCCAGTTTCATCCATCTCATCAAAACTGATTCAAATGTATTCTTTTTAACGGCTGAGTAATACTCCGTTGTGTATATGTACCACAGCTTTCTTATCCATTCATCTGCTGATTGAGAGTATATTCATTTTCCCAGGCTTCCACCCCTGTCTCATCCACTCACTTCTTGGAATTACTGTCTACCATCTATTCCACTGTTATGTAATGCATGCATGCTCAGTCACTTCAGGAGTGTCTAACTCTTTGCAACCCCATGGAGTGTCACTCACCAGGCTCCTCTGTCCATGGGATTCCCCAGGCAAGAATGCTGGAGTGGATCGCCATGCCCTCCTCCAGGGGTTCTTCCCCACCCAGAGATCGAACCAGCTTCTCCTGCGTCTCCTGCATTGCAGGCAGATTCCTTACCCACTGAGCCATTGGAGAAGCCCTATTGTGCAGTATTTCCCTTTAAATTGACAATAGCCCACATATTTAAAAAAATTGAAAATATTGACGAGGAAACGTCTATATAGGGAAGAAAATATGAAAACTAGCATAGATTCTGGATCCAAAAAGAAAGTGACCCCCCAGAGTGAGAGGGCAAGGGTTGTAAGACCAAGAACAGGGAGAACCTGCAGCTGGTGGAGGAGAGAGGGAACAGGGCAGGGAGCGGTAAGGCCTGGAGAGAGAGAAAGAACCCCAGTGGCATTGCAGGGGGAGGGTGGAACCCGCTTACTGGAAAGTCAATGAGGAAGACAGGATGGGGAAGAGATAGGCCAGAAAGAACCCCAGAGACTGCGGGAAGCACAGGGCTCAGAAGAAGCAGGTCTATCGGACAGCCAAGGCCTCTCAGAGGAGGCAGAGCGGGAGGCAGAGATTCTGGGAGGCTTGGGGTTTACAGGAAGAGGATAAGATGGAGTATAGGGGGAAGTCAAGGGCCAGAATGGCATATCACGGGTGTTAAGGAAGGGGCTGCAGAGAGGAAAGAGCTGAGGAGGAGTCAGATGGGGCTGACGTGGGCAGGTGAAGTGTTGGGACATCAGTAGGGGATATGCATCCCACAACAAGGGGCTACAAGGTTATCTCCTTGGGACTGGACCGGGGTAAGGTGATGCTGCCCACGGCCAGCAAGACAGATGATGTATTGACACCCAGCACTTCACTCTCAGAGAAATAAGGTATTAACATCCCCAAAGAAAACATCTGTGTCTCTAGAAGGAGGGCTGCTGGCACTGGCATCAGCAAGAATGAGAGGAGCGAATGCTGGCCCTGTTCGTGCCCAGCACCAATGATGGAGGCAAAGGTGAGCTTATCTTACTTGGTCCTAGAAAGTAAGGTCCATGAGGGGAGGAGCCTGTCTGTCTTATTTCCTGTACCAGAGCAGTGCCAGCACATAATAGGAGATCAAAAAACATCTGGGAATGAATGAGTGTGTGAGCATATGGGTGACAGTTATCCATACTGTGAAGATGGATGAACCAGACCTGGCCTGGTGTCATTAACCTTGGGATTCTGACCAGGAGAACCTGCTCAGCTCACAAGCACCTTTGAACCTACCCAAGGGGAGAGAAGTCATAGTGGTGCAGAACACACCCTCCAGATGACAAGGATGGTCACACATTGCCTTGGAAACTGTACATGTCTTCTGACTTTAAGTAATCAACCTTGGAGACGAATTCATTCTTGGTGTTTTGCCAAAACCAGGCTTCCGAGTCTGCCAGGTTTATACTAGGCTCTGGACTGTGAACACTACAAAAATAATAGAAATAAAGCAGCTAAAATTATTGAGTGGTTATTCTATACCAGGCTTAACATATATTATCTGATTTAGTACTGACTGCCCAGTGGAGGGCAATGTTCTGAGCTAAGTGGCAATGTTTGACAGCTGTTAGTAGGATACACTGGAGAAGGCAATGGCACCCGACTCCAGTACTCCTGCCTGGAAAATCCCATGGACAGAGGAGCCTGGCGGGCTGCGGTCCATGGGGTCGCAAAGAGTCAGACACGACTGAGCGACTTCACTTTCACTTTTCACTTTCATGCATTGGAGAAGGAAATGGCAACCCACTCCAGTGTTCTTGCCTGGAGAATCCCAGGGACAGTAGAGCCTGGTGGGCTCCCGTCTATGGGGTCACAAAGAGTCGGACACGATTGAAGTGACTTAGCAGTAGCAGCAGTAGGATACACTTACCCTTGCAGATTTCAGCCCCCTATCTTCTCACCATCTGTTTTGAATCCCACCAGTGACACCACCTCGGCAGCCAGCCAGTCAGTTCAATCTCTCAGTCGTGTCTGACTCTTTGCGACCCCATGAATCACAGCATGCCAGGCCTCCCTGTCCATCACCAACTCCCGTAGTTCACTCAGACTCACATCCATCGAGTCAGTGATGCCATCCAGCCATCTCATCCTCTGTTGTCTTCTTCTCTTCCTGCCCCCAATCCCTCCCATCATCAGAGTCTTTTCCAATAAGTCAGC
Source organism: Ovis aries (assembly GCF_016772045.2). Classification (NCBI taxonomy): domain Eukaryota; kingdom Metazoa; phylum Chordata; class Mammalia; order Artiodactyla; family Bovidae; genus Ovis; species Ovis aries. Next base: position 201,603,845 of record NC_056054.1, read on the forward strand.
TCTTCGCATGAGGTGGCCAAAGTACTGGAGTTTCAGCTTTAGCATCATTCCTTCCCAAGAACACCCAGGGCTGATCTCCTTCAGAATGGACTGGTTGGATCTCCTTGCAGTCCAAGGGACTCTCAAGAGTCTTCTCCAGTACCACAGTTTAAAAGCATCAATTCTTCGGCACTCAGTTTTCTTCATAGACCAACTCTCACATCCATACATGACTACTGGAAAAACCATAGTGTTGACTAGACAGACCTTTGTTGGCAAAGTAATGTCTCTGCTTTTCAATATGCTATCTAGGTTGGTCTGCAGCCAGCCCCTCACTTAAAACTTCTGCTAGTTAGTGAATGAGTGTAGCCTGGAGACAAGGCCCTGGATTTGACCTTTCTGCCTGAAGTTTGCTGACTCTCTAGCTTTGAGCTTCCCTGGTGACTCAGTGGTAAGGAATCCACCTGCCAGTGCAGGAGACAGGGTGTTCGATCCCTGGGTCGGGAAGATCCCCTGGAGAAGAAAATGGTAACCTGCCCCAGTATACTTGCCTGGAGAATCCCATGAACAAAGGAGCCTGGCAGGCTACAGTCCACGGGGTCACGAAGAGTTAGATGTAACTTAACAACAGCACACACTAGCCTTGAGCAAGTCACCCAGCTTCTTTGAACCTAAGTTTATTCAACTGTAAAATTCTCAGTATTCACTGGGATTACAATTATGCAGCCTTGAGTCGTTGGGATTGCTTTGGTTCCCAAGTAACAGTGCTGCCTCCTTTTTCTGTACTCCGAACTCTGTCTCAGGGTTGGTTTTCAAAAGTGTGCCCAGGATGGTGGCCCGTCTCAGTGAGGACTCTACAAGGGATCCAAGCCAGGCTGCCCCGCAGAGGTCAGGACCCTGGGAGGCCAGGAACAGAGAGGCAAGGAAGATGGTCATCCTCCTTCTGAGGCAGGGGAGGAGGAATGAAAAACCCTCTGAGAGGAGGGAATTCGCTAAGTAGTTGACTGTCCATGGGGGCCTCTCTTTCGCCTGGCCTTACCTCCAGATAAGCTCACTTCCCTGTGTCAGGACTTTTTTTTTGGCTGAGATGTGCAAGCTGTGGGATCCTAGTTCCCTGACCAGGGGATCAAATCTGGACTCTTGGCAGTGAAAACGCAGAGTCCTAAACTGGACCACCAGGTAATTCCCAGGACTTTTTCTGCTAGAGTCACAGGCCTTCCTGACTCTGACCTGCAGTTACTGGCTCAATCAGAGACCTGGGTTGCTGTTTCCCAAACACTTTCCTATGCTTCCTGAAACTCTGATCTCAGAACCTGGCACCTTCTCCTAAGCCTAGATACTTGCCCAGCCTCTGGTCAGCTCCTTGACATGCCCACAGGCCCAGAGGAGTTCGCACTGTCCCCTGACAATCCCCAGGCCTTGGCCTTTGTCTTCAGGGATGCAGCCCTCACACAGGAGTGGACACGGCCATCACCCCAGAGGGACACTTCATCTGTTTGGGCAAAAACTTCAGGCTTCTTAGAAGCTTAACTTCAGTTCTTGACCTTTCTGTTTTTCTTTTCCACTTAAAGGGCAAAAAAAATCTGCTGCCAGGCTATTTTAGGTGAACTCACCAAAGGGAAAAAAAAAGAAGAAGAAGAAAATCGACGTTGGGACGTCACAGCTATTTTTAGCTGATTCTTCTCTCCCTCCAGGACTCAGGCTCTATTTGGGAACCTTGTGTCTTGGTGGGCAGCCAACCCTGTGCTTTTTCACAGAGTAATCCCCTGGCATATGGCAAAGTCTCCTGGTCCTTCTCACTGTTTTTGTGAAGAGGAGTTGATTGGTGACAGCCTAACCTCTGTTCTAGCTCCTTGCTCACCGGCCCCAACCTTCAGCTGCTCAGCATCTTTTATGTTTTGCAACGCACTTTGCTGTCAGGACCACTGTCCTGCCTCTCTGGGCTTCAGACACAAGAGAACAGAGCAACATTTAGCTAATTAATGCATCTATATATAGGTCCCACTTGTTATGAAGAATCACTCATTATTTGTTACCCTAAGAATTCTCATTAACCTAAGGACCAAAGTCATGTGGAAATGTCTCATTCAGGATCTTGGCTCCCAGATACAAATCCAGGATGTCACACGTACTTTTAATTCAAATAAAAGAAGCTACTTTGCTTTTGAGTCGGGTCACCATGAAAACTGGGGGAAAGACCAAACATAAGCAAATGGGATTGAAACCCAAATGGGTCAGATGCCAGACTTAGGTCAGAGACGTTCAGCATTGGCTAGAATGAGGTTTGGTGTTGGGGGTAGCTGGCCATAACCCATGGTCCCCACAAAACCAGCCAAGAAGGGACCTGATTCCTGGTTTCTTTTCACCTAGTCTCACTCTTAGAAAGAGCCATCAAGAATGATGAAGTCCTGGAGCTGATGGAATTAGACATTTCTGAGAATCAGAGCTCCCTCATCAAGTGTCGGGGGTAACAGAATACTCAGAAATGCTTAGCATTTGGCCAGAGGGGACAATATTTCTTGGGTTACATAGTTTATTTTTCTTTCCAAAAATGGAAGTGGCTTTATACTCCAAGTTTAAAAATAATTTACATGCATTATGAAGAGTGAAAAGCATCCCAAACCCCATCACCCAGAAATAATCACAGTTACCATTTCAGGGAATAACATCCAGGCCTTCAGTTAGATGCATGTGTATTCAATTGCATCTAAACAGGTTCATGCAATAAGGGATGACCTTATTTTGACAAGGAGAGATGCAGTTATCTGCTTTTGACTAAATAAGATAAGTAGAGGAACCTGTCTTATCAGCAAGGAGCAGAGGACAATTTTTTCTTTTTTCTTTTTTTCAGACTCTATCCACTACAGTGCAGTCATGAAGAAACCAGCTGGTTTATCGGCAAGGGGCCCTTTTCTTTCAGAAACATACAAATCCCAACTCAGTCCTTCCCTCGGACCTGCCCTTTAGCTGGATGGGAGGTGGCATTTTAGCTAATTTTTTCCAGTAGCGGCTAAGAATCCTTGCTCAGATGCTACGGCACGGGGTGGATAGTTTGCCCCAGACTGGCCTGAAAGGAGTCAAGTGCTTCAGAGCTGATGAACCTGGTGACAACTGTGATTTAAAGGGCCAACTTACCACTTACTCTACTGGCCCTGGTGATGGAGCGGAACTCTTAGGCTGGCTGACTTACCAGTGACAGAAATATGGTTTACACAAGCAAAGGCCTCTGGTGGATAAAAGTTTATTACTGAGTATGCTACCATTCTCGCTTTGTGATCATATTGCCCTGTCTGAGCTCGTGTTTGCTGGGATGGGAGCCCTGGGGACTGATTTTAGTTCTAGGCTGTTCTTACACAAGGACTCCTTCTCCCCATTTATTGATGTTTGTCAGGTAAATAAATTACTTTTTCTTTGCCTTAAAATGAAGGTAGCAAATGATTGCAACTTTACATTTTGCATTGTTTGAACCAAGATCCAAATGAAGTTCATACATGGCAATTAGTTGCTATCTCTTAAGTTTCTTTTAATTTGCAGAGTTTTTTCCCCTCCCTTACCCTCTTCTTATCTTGTTTTTGTTTTTTTCTTCTGTCAACCTATTTGTGGGAGAATCTGGCAGAGTTTCTATAGTCTAGAATTTGCTTGGTTTGCCTGTGGTGTCATGATGCTACATGTTAATCTGCTGTAGTCAGTATCCTTATTGATAGTGCTTCCCAGGTGGCTCAGTGGTAAAGCATCGCCTGCCAGTGCAGGAACCACAGGAGACTTGGGTTCAATCTCTGGGTCGGAGAGATCCCTTGGAGAAGGAAATCACTACCCGCTCCAGGATCCTTGCTGGGATAATCCTATGGACTGAGGAACCTAGCAGGCTACAGTCCATGGGGTCTCAAAGGGTTGGATTAGACTCATTACACACGTCCTACTGATGTCCAAATTGGTTTCATCTTTTGTTTGTTGCTTCAGTTTGACTCCTGATCCTTTTGATACAACCTCAGTAGTCTTTAATAGCTTTAAATAATTGTGTTTTAGCTTTTGATTGGGGGGAATACCTTTTTAAATTTTTCTTTATTGTATCATTGTATAAAATATTTACATAGCTTCGAAGTCAAATCTACAAAACAAGATAGGTTCAGAGAAATGTAGATTGTATCTCTGTTCCTTCCCTCATACCATAGAAAACCTTTATTATTATTGCTATTATTTTAATGGCTTATCCATCCATATTTTTAATATGTCCAGTTATAAATACATTGGGTTGAGCCATATGATACTGCCATCTTTATAAGTCAAAAACAGTCCAAATTGTTAATTTCATTTGGTTTCACCTAATACATTCATTTTTTTCTTCTCAAATAAACAGTAGTATAATGCATACTTTTCTATTCTCCATCTTGCTTTTCCCCCTTAATGTATTCTAAAGATCTTTCTATAATAACAATACCCTTTCTTGAATTAGATCACTCAGTAAATTATGAGTAACTACATGCTTCCCTGATGTGATGAAATACATCACTTTCAGCCCAAGAGCCAGCTGCATGCTTAAAAAGCAAATATTAGAAATTTCCCCTAAAGCTGGGAAGAAGACAAATCCACATTTACTATTAATTTTTAAAATATTGTACTAAACTAAGTAATGAGAAAATAAAAAGAAGTTTAAAACTAAACAAATTGCAAAGGGTAAAACAACTATTGCCACTTGGAGATAATAATGAATTTATACTCAGAAAATCAAGAGAATCAAAAGGAAACAAAGAATTCTGTTAAGAAGCAGGGCATGGTGGCTCAGTGATAAAAAAAAAAAAAAAATCCACCTGCCAATGCAGAAGACAAGGATTCAATCCCTGGATCGAGAAGATCCCCTGGAGAAGGAAATGGTAACTCACTCCAGTATTCTTGCCTGGGAAATCCCATGGACAGAGGAGCCTGGCAGGCTACATTCCATGGGGTCACAAAAGAGTCAGACATAACTTAGCAACATAAAAATAACAACCAGTTGGAAATGTAATGAAATGAAAAACTTCACATATAAAAACAACCAAAAAGATAAAACACTTAGGAATAATCTTAATAAGAAATATGCAAGACCTTTATTTTTTTAAAAGAAAGCTCCTGAAAGTCATGAAAGAAGATTTGGAAAAAAAATGGTGAGATATTTCAAGTCTGAGATAGGAAGTCTTAACAGCTTTAAGATGATCTCAGTACAAATACCAATAGTTGGGTTGTTTGTTTTTGTAAAAAAAACTGAATGTAAAGTTTACATGGAAAAAATTTAAATACCAGAAAAATGCATCTAATTTAATAAAAAATTAAATATGAGGTAAAAAGTAATGAGGATAGGAATATCCTTATCAAACTTTAAAACAAATAATAAAATGTCAATGATTAAAATAGTATGAAATTATCCCATAAACAAAGAGCAAGGATGTCAAGAAATAGACCCAAGTATGTATGGAAATCTAGAACATGACAAAAGTAGCCTCTCAAATTAGTTGGGAAAGTAGGAACTAGTGAGTCAATGATATTGGTACCACTGCTTCTCAGCCATCTAGAAAAAAATTCAGTTGGATTCACACTAAACTGTGTACACCAGAATAAATTCTAAGTGGATCATGGATTTTCAGTTTAAGATTCAAATACTAGAGGAAATCTGGAAAAAAATTCTTTAAAACTGGAATGGTGAAGGTCTTTAAAAGGGTTCAAAACCCAGAAGCTATAAAAGAATAGAATGATACATTAATTGCCTTAAAAAAGTAAAAAACCTCTGCAGGGCAAATAAAATACCCAAGACTAGAAATGGCAAACTAGAAGTAAATGCAGCTAATATCACAAACAAAGACTGAGCCATGCTAGACAAAGATCTGGAGAAGGCGATGGCACCCCACTCCAGCACTCTTGCCTGGAGAATTCCTGTGACAGGGGAGCCTGATGGGCTGCGGTCTATGGGATCGCGCAGAGTCAGACACGACTGAAGCGACTTAGCAGCAGCAGCAGCAGCAGACAAAGATCCTAGACAAAGTTCAAATTCTCTTAAAATCGATAAAGACCAAAATTTAACAGAAAAATAAGCTAAGTTATAGACACATAGTTTATATATAGGTAAACAAATAAAAATATGTATACCTTTAGTCAAACTGAGAGAAAAGCAAATTTAAACCGCACTGAGTCACTTCCATTTTCCCCAGAATCCGTTTGATACTTCATTCTGTCAGTGAGGCTGTAGGGAAAGGGTAACTCTCATATATCAAATGACAGGAATGGAAGTTGGTATGGCCACTACGGAAGATAATTCGACAGTTGTTGTTCAGTCACTAAGTCATGTCTGACTCTTTGCAACCCCATGGACTGCAGTATACCAGGCTTCTTTGTCCTTCACTATCTCCCAAAGTTTGTTCAAACTCATGTCCACTGAGTTGGTGATGCCATCCAACCATCTCATCCTCTGTCACCCCTTTCTTCTCCTTCCCTTATTCTTTCCCAGCATCAGGGTCTTTTCCAACGAGTCAGCTCTTCGCATTAGATGGCCAAAGTATTGGAATTTCAGCATCAGCACCAGTCCTTCCAATGAATATTCACAGTTGATTTCCTTTAGCATTGACTGGTTTGAGCTCCCTGCAGTCCAGGGGACTCTCAGCAGTCTCCTCCAGCACGGCAATTGAAAAGCGTCAGTTTTTGTAATCCCCCCAAATAAAATATTGAAGCCAGCAATTTCACACCTACAAATGCATCTTATAGAGATACATTTACACAAGTATAAAATAACACAGGTACAAGGTTATTCATGGCATTGATATTTGTAATAGCAAATATGTGAAACAATCCAAATGTCCAACAAAGGTCTGTATAGTCAAAGCTATACTTTTTCCAGTAGTCACATATGGATGAGAGAGCTGGTCCATAAGAAAGTTGAATGCCAAAGACTTGATGCTTTTCAACTGTGGTGTTGGAAAAGACTCTTGAGAGTCCCTTGGACTGAAAAGAGATCAAACCAGTCAATCTTAAAGGAAATCAATCCTGACTATTCATTGGAAGGACTGATGCTGAAGCTCCAATACTTTGGCCATCTGATGAGAAGAACTGACTCATTAGAAAAGACCCTGATGCTGGGAAAGACTGAGGTCAGGAGGAGAAAGGGGCGACAGAGGACGAGATGGTTGGATGGCATCACTGACTCAATGGGCATGAGTTTGAGCAAACTTTATGGGATAGTGAAGGACAGGGAAGCCTGGTGTGCTGCAGTCCATGGGGTTGCAAAGAGTCAGACACGACCAAGGGACTGAACAACAACAAAGGAGACTAGCTAAGTCAGTGATGGTTTAAAGAGAATGATGAACTGTTGTATGTTTTGACATGGAACAATACTCAAGACATACTAGGTGTAAACAGAAAAGTCAGAACTATAAGGATCACCTAAAACCTTTTGTGTAAAAAATGATGGGGAGTGGGCAGAGATAGAATATATATATTTGTATCTGCTCATGTATGCTAATGAAACTCTGGAAAGCCATGCGTGAAATTGATGGCCATAGCTACCTGGAACAATGGTGGGAATTGGATGAGGGATAGGGATAGGTGAGAGACTATTTGCTGCATATATTTTTATATATTTTATTTACAAACCATTTGAATGTATTATATACTCAAAAATAAGATTAGAAAAGATAAATTAAGAAGTTAAAAAATAGAAGCCTCACCGCCGCTCAGTTCCTACAGCTCTGTCATTATCGCCAGTCTCCAGTGGCAACCTAGTGAACAAAATACTGACCCCTGCAAACAGTGGGCAATGAGCCATGTCACACACAACCAACAGAAATAAATTAAGTTTGTAGAAAATAACAACATAATTAAGAATTCGGAGAATTCTTAACCCAAGGCAGATTTTTACAAGGGGAAAATAATAAGCTCAGTCATTTTCACAAGTTATTAGAGTGTTAATTAAATATCCTGTCAATGACACAAAGTTTATTTTTTGAAAGAAAATTGCCAAGAGGAGAAGGGGAATAGTGTTAAGCCACCATTCTTCTCACTGAACATACTCTCTGTATGAATGTGTTTCAGTCTCTTGATAGTCTATATTCTTATAAGCTCCAGGTAAGTCTCCAGCCCTTTATACATAGGTCCAGACCCACAACCATCTACTAGACTCCTCCCTCCAGACATCCCATGGGTCCCACCAATCAACCTGTGCAAGGAGAAACCCAACACTCCAAAGCCTGTTCTATTGCTGCAGGTGGTACCACCATCTGTACCCAGCTTCCTTATGAGGAACCTGAGGGGGGGGAGTCTATTCTTCTCTCCTCCTTCTCTTCACCAATGTTAAAACCCTGAAGATCTCGCCTCCTCAGTACTCCTTCATTTCTTGAAAACAAACAAGCAAACAAAAAACCACCTGTTTTCTTTATACCTTTCACCGCAGCATCACCTCCAACCCATTCCCACTCTCTCTTATGCCAAGTGGGCCTCCACTTCAGCCTGGCAGCCCTCCAACCCACCCTCCACACTGGTGCCTGAATAACCCTTAACAATTAAGTCTGGTTTGCCGCCTCCCTCTTGAAACCTTCAGTGTCTCCCCACTGTGCATACACTGAGGTTCAAATTTCTTAGTGTAGACTCTAGGTGAGAGTGACGTGACACTGCAGACTGTTTCTACTGTCTTGAGGTCCTAGCTTGCTCTCACTCCCATAGTATCCTTTAGGAAATCATCTGGGCTTCCTAACCATAGGACTGTCCCCAGTCCAGTCTTGCCTACCTCCCAGCTGCATCTCTCACCATTTTATGTTCCAGCACCACACATCACCCATATCATATATGCCACTGTTCCTCATCTTTGGGCTTTTGCTCCCATTGTCTTCTCCACCAGGAATCTATCACAATCAGCCATCTCCTACGCGCTGCGTCTTGTTCACTCCTGCTTATTCTTTAAGACTCACCCTTAGTCTTTCCTGGCTGTCCTCCTACACACACACATGCACACACACACACACACACACACGCACACACACACGCACGCACACACACACACGAGTCAGCTTTACTTCTCTGTATTTCTGTTAAGTCGTTCAAGATCTCCATTAATGAATTTAGTAGACTACATTATAATTCTCTTACCTATTTGTCTGCCTCCCATCACTGGATTATAGATTTCTTAAGGGCAGGAGCTATCTTACATATCTTTGCATCTCTAGAACTTGCAAAGTTTCTGCATCCCAGGCACAGCAGGCCACAATAGCAAAAGCGCACTGCCAGAAACAATCTGGGTGCCTTTGTGGAACAGAAAGAGGGTAGATCATAGTGATAGGGGCAGGTGGGGAGTAGACTACAGGGGGAGATCGCTTAGGAGGCAGCAGCCAAACCGTATAAGGGCCTTGGAGCGCAAGTAGACGCCTTGGCATCCCAGACTATCAAGCAAGGAATATGGGATTTAAGGTCCAACAGACTTGAGTTTGACAACTGGTTTTCCTACTTGCCAGCTGGGTTAACATGAATAATGTTTTTAAATGTCTCTAAGCCTCAGTTTCCTTGTCTATAAAATGGGTATAGTAAAACTGCACTGTGTGAATGATATGAAGTATGTTAACTGCTTAGCCCAGAGGGTGATATATCAGAGTTGTTCATTAAATGGGAGATATTATGATTATTTCCCAGCAGAAATGGAAGGAAGGCAGGTCAATTTCCAGAAGTTCTGAGTGTGGGGCCAGTATCTTCAGGGATTAGAGAATTTCCTTTATTCTGAGAAGGGTTCAGAGGTGTCAGCAGTCAAGAGATCTCCAGGTCAGTAAAATGTGGCAAGTTTGCAGAGTTCTTCAGAAGCAATCCTGTAAACGAACAGCTAGCAGGCCTCATGCACAAAACTCTTCTCAAGCCCTGCCTGATCAGAAATGAGCTAACCACTCAACTGTAACTGATTTTTATCATTAGAATCAATAAGACAATAGGGCTCATTTGGAGAATCACATTCTATCCTGCTTTCATAGGCATGCATCTTTCTTGAATGGTAGGGATCTTTGAACCAATCCTACCAGCGCCCATGACCCTTGACTCTGGGAACACATCTCATCACCTACAAGTTGTCTCTGAAAGCAGAATGTTTCCTAAGCCAGAATTCAACAAAACATTTCAGAGATTGCTCAGCATCCAAGAGCGTCCATCCCACATCACTCATTAGGTCAGGCAGGAGTGATGCCAAAACATATAACAACAGGAATAGCACAGGCACAGCCAGTCAGGGTGAACGGTGACCATGGTCCCGGAACGGTCATGGTCCTAAGGCTCCTGAGGCCCTGGTAATAGCGCTTTCTTTGCTGACTTGTGAGGAAGTCCTGGGGCAACTGGCCAGCTTGGCCAGGATGCTGCAAAGTCCCTCAGATGGCAATTTACCACCTGGTCAGTTGTGCCTGCAATGCAGGAGGCTTGGGTTCAGTCTCTGGGTCAGGAAAGATCCCCTGGAGGAGGACATGGCTACCCACTCCAGTATTCTTGCCTAGAGCATTCCATGGACAGAGGAGCCTGGCAGGTTACAGTTCATGCAGTCGCAAAGAGTTGGACACAACTGAACGACTTAACACTTTCACTTTCACTCACTTCAATGTTTAAGCAGCCAGCTCAGCCTTACCAGTGTGTATCTGCTGTATACTGGGCACAGGTGAGCTTGTTCATCTGCAAGAACATTATCCGGTGGTTCTCATTGCTTCATTTCTCACACACCCATGCCCTCTCCATCCAGAGTGGGCAAAACGAGCCCCCAAACAATATGGTGTGGTTAAAAGCTGTCCAGAGAGGGTAGCAAGACATCTGGTCCTAATCTGGGCTTTACTTCCTACCACCTGTGTGACACAGGGTGTATTAATTTCCTCACTCATAAAATGGGACGGTCCTGCTCCCTTAATAGAGAAAGAGTGAAAATCAAATAAATGCATGCATGCACGCTAAGTCGCTTTAGTTGTGTCTGACTCTTTGTGACCAAGTGGACTGTAGCCCACCCGTCTCCTCTGTCCAAGGGATTTCCCAGGCAAGAATATTGAAGTGGGGTGCTGTACCCTCCCTCCAGGGGATCTTCCTGACCCAGGGATCAAACTCAAGTCTCATATGTCTCCTGCATTGGCAGGTTCTTTACCACTAGTGCCACCTGGGAAGCCCAAATAAATGTATGTAAAACACCAAACACAAAACCTGGCCCATAGCAAGTGCTCAATGCATGGCTGCTGCTGCTGCTGCTGCTGCTACTAAGTCGCTTCAGTCGTGTCTGACTCTGTGCGACCCCAGAGACAGCAGCCCACCAGGCTCCCCCGTCTCTGGGATTCTCCAAGCAAGAACATTGGAGTGGGTTGCCATTTCCTTCTTCAATGCATGAAAGTGAAAAGTGAAATTGAAGTCATTCAGTCGTGTCTGACTCTTAGCGATCCCATGGACTGCAGCCTACCAGGTTCTTCTGTCCATGGGATTTTCCAGGCAAGAGTACTGGAGTGGGGTGCCATTGCCTTCTCCCAATGCATGGCCTTAACCTCCACAGAAAAGTGGAGGCCAGGAAGCTGCTCTCAGGGACTTTCACTTGGAAGGTCCAGTGCCACCTACCCTAAAGTTGATTGCTGGATGGGGGATTTCGAGGAGGGGGATGGGGCAGGACAGATACTAGGATTTGGCTGCAGCAACCTCCTGAGTCTGGTGCTCCCAACCCTGCAAAGAGATGCCCACAAAATCTGGCTTTGCAGTCCACGTTGAGGTGGTGTTGCCGAGTAGGGGTTTCAAATGGGTGTTCAAGGAAGGAGGGTGCCGCTGGATGACTCACCATGACCACAAGACACTGGGGAGACAGGAGAGGGTTGGGGGAGCTGGCACCCACATTTGCCATCCTGGTTTTCTCTCTCTCCTGCTCACCGCTGTTTGGGCAGTTTCACAGCGTTGCCATGGGAACAATCTGCACAACAGAAAGAACAGAGCGGTCTGAGGACTAGCCTTGGGTTTGAATCCTGACTCTGTTGTTTTCTGGCCATATTATCTTGGCTGTGGTATGTCATGCCCACCACATTTCCTCTATAACCTATGCTTCCTGCAAATTAGGGCTCCTGAGTAGTCCCTGCCCACCTCCTAGAGTTGTGAGCTTTGCAAAATGAAAGCAATTTGTGTAATGTACTCTCCAAACATGATGTTCTGTAATGTGACTGTGTTTGCTTAATGTAACCTGAATTTCACCAGACCTACCAGCCAGTAGCAGTAGTTGCCAATAGCAGTGACCATCCATACTTCACTGGCTGCCACCCTTGTGGTGCAAGCTGGGCCCTATAAGTCCCCCCTGAGGACTTGGCACACTTCCTGGGGACATCCACCAGGCACCCACACAATCTGATACCACAGGCACAGCTCCTGTACCTCAGTTTCTCCTGCTCTAGAGCTGACCCTGTGGGCATGCTGCCAATGGCTGAGAACCTCCTCTGTGACCACACTCCAAGTCACACGGTGTCTCTTGGGTACAAAAGAGCCCTGCACAGGAACTGCTCCTGGAGTCCCTTTCTATTTGGGGCTTGGACACCCCCAACCCCCGGGGGCCAGGCAGGGAACAGACGCCATCTGCCCTGTTCATCACTTCTCTCTTCAAACAGGTTTTTCAATATAATCCTTCCTTTTAATCCAGACAAAACCAAAGGCCTTGGGCAAGTTAATTTCACAGAAATTAATTCTTCCAGAGACGCACATGAAATTAACTGGTATGGGTTAACCAGACCACAAGTTAACCAGACACGTCAGGAGAAATTTGGATCTTGCTTTGGGCTAATGATGGTATGCTTGCTGCAATAATATTTATTATGAATCACCATTTCCATTATAGCAAGTAGCTATGCATCCAGTTGTGGATGTGACTGGTGATAGAAGTAAAGCCTGATGCTGTAAAGAGCAATATTGCACAGGAATCTGGAACATTAGGTCCATGAAATCAAGGCAAATTGGAAGTGGTCAAACAGGAGATGGCAAGAGTGAACATCAACATTTTAGGAATCAGCAAACTAAAATGGACTGGAATGGGTGAATTTAACTCAGGTGACCATTATATCTACTACTGTGGGCAAGAATCCCTTAGACGAAATGGAGTAGCCATCATAGTCAACAAAAGAGTCCAAAATGCAGTACTTGGATGTAATCTCAAAAACAACAGAATGATCTCTGTTTGTTTCCGAAGGCAAACCATTCAATATCACAGTAATCCAAGTCTATGCCCCAACCAGTAATGCTGAAGAAGCTGAAGTTGAATGGTTCTATGAAGACCTACAAGACCTTCTAGAACTAACACCCAAAAAAGATGTCCTTTTCGTTATAGGGGACTGGAATGCAAAAGTTGGAAGTCAAGAAATACCTGGAGTAACAGGCAGATTTGGCCTTGGAGTACAGAATGAAGCAGGGCAAAGGCTAATAGAGTTTCGCCAAGAGAACACACTGGTCATAGCAAACACCCTCTTCCAACAACACAAGAGAAGACTCTACACATGGACATCACCAGATGGTCAACACCGAAATCAGATTGACTATATTCTTTGCAGCCAAAGATGGAGAAGCTCTATACAGTCAACAAAAACAAGACCAGCAGCTGACTGTGGCTCAGATCATGAACTCCTTATTACCAAATTCAGACTTAAATGGAAGAAAATGGGGAAAACCACTAGACCATTCAGGTATGACCTAAATCAAATCCCTTATTATACAGTGGAAGTGAGAAATAGATCCAAGGGATTAGATCAGATAAACACAGTGCCTGAAGAGTAATGGACGGAGGTTCATGACATTGTATAGGAGGCAGGGATCAAGACCACTCCCAAGAAAAAGAAATGCAAAAAGGTAAAATGGTTGTCTGAGGAGGCCTTAAAAATAGCTGTGAAAAGAAGAGAAGCAAAAGGCAAAGGAGAAAAGAAAAGATATGCCCATCTGAATGCAGAGTTCCAAACAATAGCAAGCAGAGATAAGAAAGCCTTCTTCAGTGATCAATGCAATTAAAGGGAACCAATAGAATGGGAAAGGCCAGAGATCTCTTCAAGAAAATTAGAGATACCAAGGGAATATTTCATGCAAAGATGGGTTCAATAAAGGACAGGAATGGTATGGACCTAACAGAGGCAGAAGATGTTAAGAAGAGGTGGCAAGAATACACAGAAGAACTGTACAAAAGATCTTCACAAGCCAGATAATCACGATGGTGTGATCACTCACCTGAAGCCAGACATCCTGAAATGTGAAGTCAAGTAGGCCTTAGGAAGCATCACTATGAACAAAGCTAGTGGAGGTGATGGAATTCCAACTGAGCTATTTTAAATTGTAAAGGATGATGCTGTTAAGGGCTGCACTCAATATGCCAACAAATTTGGAAAACTCAGCATTGGCTACAGGACTGGAAAAGGTCAGTTTTCATTCCAATCCCAAAGAAAGACAGTGCCAAAGAATGCTCAAACTAATGCACAGTTGTACTCATCTCACATGATGGTAAAGCAATGCTCAAAATTCTCCAAGCCAGGCTTCAACAGTACATGAACCATGAACTTCCAGATGTTCAAGCTGTTAGAAAAGGCAGAGGAACTAGAGATCAAATTGCCAACATCCAGTGGATCATTGAAAAAGCAAGAGAGTTCCAAAAATACATCTATTTCAGCTTTATTGACTATGCCAAAGCCTTTGACTGTGTGGATCACAACAAACTGTGGAAAATTCTGAGAGAGATGGGAATACCAGACCACCTGACCTGCCTCCTGAGAAATATGTATGCAGGTCAAGAAGCAACAGTTAGAACCGGACATGGAACAACAGACTGGTTCCAAATTGGGAAAGGAGTACATCAAGGCTGTATATTGTCACTCTACTTATGTAATTTAGATGCAGAGTACATCATGAGAAATGCTGGACTTGATCAATACAAGCTGGGATCAAGATTGTGGTGAGAAATATCAGTAACCTCAGATATGCAGATGACATTACCCTTATGGCAGAAAGCGAAGAAGAACTAAAGAGCCTCTTGATGAAAGTAAAAGAGGAGAGTGAAAAAGCTGGCTTAAAACTCAAGTTCAGAAAACGAAGATCATGGCATCATCTGGTCCCATCACTTCTTGGCAAATAGATGGGGAAACAGTGGAAATAGTGGGATACTTTATGTTTCGGGGCTCCAAAATCACTGCAGATGGTAACTGCAGCCATGAAATTAAAAGACCCTTGCTCCTTGGAAAGAAAGTTATGACCAACCTAGACAGCATATTAAAAAGCAGAGGCATTACTTTGTTAACAAAGGTTTGTCTAGTCAAGGCTATGGTTTTTCCAGTAGTCATGTATGGATGTGAGAATTGGACTATAAAGAAAGCTGAGTGCCAAAGAATTGATGCTTTTGAACTATGGTGTTGGAGAAGACTCTTGAGAGTCCCTTGGATTGCAAGGAGATCCAACCAGTCCATCCTAAAGCAAATCAGTCCTGAATATTCATTGGAAGGACTGATGCGCAAGCTCCAATAATTTGGCCACCTGATGTGAACAGCTGACTCATTTGAAAAGACCCTGATGCTGGGAAAGATTGAGGGCAGGAGGAGAAGGGGACGACAGAGGATGAGATGGTTGAATGGCATCGCTGACTCAACGGACATGAGATTGAGTGAACTCCGGGAGTTGGTGATGGACAGGGAGGTCTGGTGTTCTGCAGTCCATGGGGTCACAAAGAGTCAGACATGACTGAGCAACTGAACCGAACTGATACACTCATCTGCAGTTCTTGAATTTGTTATTTTAAAATTTTATTCATTTTTATTGAAGTATAGTTGATTTTCAATATTGTGTTACTTTCAGGTATACAGCAAAGTGTTTCAGTTATACATATGTATATATCCTTTTTCCAGATTCTTTTATCTTGTGCTGCTGCTGCTGCTGCTAAGTCGCTTCAGTCATGTCTGACTCTGTGCGACCCCATGGACGGCAGCCCATCAGGCTCCCCGTCCCTGGGATTCTCCAGGCAAGAACACTGGAGTGAGTTGTCATTTCCTTCTCCAATGCATGAAAGTAAAAAGTGAAAGTGAAGTCACTCAGTCGTGTCCGACTCTTAGTGACCCCATGGACTGCAGCCTACCAGGCTTCTCTGTCCATGGGATTTTCCAGGCAAGAGTACTGGAGTGGGGTGCCATTGCCTTCTCCTCTTTTATCTTATAGGTTATTACAAAATATTGACTAGAGTTCCCTGTGCTATATAGTAGGTCTTTGTTGGTTATCTATTTTATATATAGAAGTGTGCATATGTTAATCCCAAACTCCTAATTTATCCCTTCCCCTCTTTTCCCTTTGGTAACTATAAGTGTTTTCTATGTCTGTTGGTCTGTTTCTGTTTTGTATATAAGTTCACTTGTATCTTTTTTTTGGATCCCACATGTAAGTGATATCACATGATATTTATCCTTCCCTGTCTGGTTTATTCCCTTAGTATGAGAATTTCTAGGTTTGATTCTGGAATTTAGCTAGAGCGATCCTGATGGTGGACTTGCCATGTCCTGTAATCCTGGTGTGACTCAGGATAACTTCTAGATGCTTCTAAAGATAATCCAGGCAAATGAGCTCTGACCAAAATGGTGGTGAGAAGGCCATTGTGTCAGAAAATTTACCTGAGAGATTTAAAGTGATATTTAAAGGGAGTGGGATTAATATTCCAGAGAAGCATGGTTACCAGAATGGTTTCGTGTAGGTCACAGTTTCTCAAACTTCATGTCACACCTCATTAGGGTGTCATAAAATCAGTTTAGTGGGTTGTGACCAGCATTTTAAAAGATAAAGTAGGATAGGGAGGGATAAATCAGGAGTTTGGTATTAACAGACACACACACTACTATATATAAAACAGATAACCAACAAAGACCTCCTGTATAGCACAGAGAACTATATTCAATATCTTGTTATAAACTATAACAAAAAAGAGTCTGAAAAAGAATATACATGTAAATTAGGAGTTTAAGATGAACACATATACACTGGTGGTGGTAGTTTAGTCACTAAGTCATATCCAACTCTTTCGACCCCATGGTAGCCTTCCCCAAATGTAGCCTACCAAATTCCTCTGTCCATGGGATTTCCTAGGCAAGAGTACTGGAGTGGGTTGAAATCTCCTCCTCCAGGGGATCTTTCCAAACCAGGGATCAAACCTGAGTCTCATGTACTGCAGTTAGATTCTTTACCGCTGGGCCACTAGGGAAGCCCCAATATATATACTATGTATAAAATTGATAAACAACAAGGACCTACTGTATAGAACAGGGAACTATATTCAATGTCTTATAAAAAAATATATGTTTGACTGAATCACTTTGTTGTACACCTGAAACTAACACAACACTGCATTATAAATTATGCTTCAATTTAAAAGAGAAAATAGGAATTTAGAAAGATGGCAATGACGACCCTGTATGCAAGACAGCAAAAAGGACACAGATGTGTATAGCGGACTTTTGGACTCAGAGGGAGAGGGAGAGGTGGGATGATTTGGGAGAATGGCACTGAAACATGTATACTATCATGTAAGAATCGAATCGCCAGCCTATGTCCGATGCAGGATACAGCATGCTTGGGGCTGGTGCACGGGGATGACCCAGAGATATGTTATGGGGAGGGAGGTGGGAGGGGGTTCATGTTTGGGAACGCATGTACACCCGTGGTGGATTCATGTCAATGTATGGCAAAACCAATACAGTATTTTAAAGTAAAATAAAGTAAAAAAATAAAATAAAATAAAAGAGAGAAAATATATGAAGTAAAGTAGGATAAAAATATAAGTAATGCAGTGTATTATACATAGTAGAGGTAAGTTTGTTTCATTATTTTTTGTTTCTGTTACATTATACATAGAGATTGAACTATATGAAATTACCATTTTTAAGATCAAAAGGTCCAATATTTGCAGTTTCATATAGTTCACTTTCACAGGCTGTGTGCATTTTTGGAATATGTAAAAAAAATTTTCTGTGAATCATAGTGAAAATTTTAAAACCACTAATGGATTTGGAGTCAAAATCTGTATTGAGATTCCAGCAGAGCTCTTTACTAGCTGTGTACTCTTTTGGCCTTGTTCCCTTTATGTTTACAATAGAGATGATCAGCCTAGAGATGGAACCAATGTCAAGAATTGTGGGAGCAAATGTGCTGGCACTTAGCATCAATTAAGTCCAGGGAGAAAGGTAAATACCAAGTGTGTGTTGTTCAGGATTCTTTAGCTGCAAATGTTAAGCCCAACGCAAATCAGCTAAAACAAAACATGGAAATCCAGGAGTGGGGTGGCCATAGTCATAACTGGATGAAGGAACTCAAATGATGTCACGAGATCTGTCCTTCCCTCTATCACTCAGTTCTACTTGCCTTTACGGATGGGGAAGAGAGGGGATCATTGCTACCCACCATTCAGGTCAATGTGTGCTAAGTCACTTCAGTCATGTTCAACTCTTTGCAACCGTATGGACTGTAGCGTGCCTATGGGATTCTTCAGGCAAGAATACTGGAGTGGGTTGCCATGCCCTTCTCCAGGAGATCGTCCTAACCCAGGGATCGAACCTGTCTCCTGCGGCATTGCAGGCAGATTCTTTACCATTGAGCTACCAGGGAAGCCCATTCAGGTCTATATCAGCCCACTAATGACCTTGTAGGTGCTCTCAGGGGAAGACAGATCCAAATCGACACATGCGCTGTCTCATGAGCTTGTCTCTGTGATAGAAAGATGGAATGAAACTGCCTGGGAAGATTCATCCAGGGGTTGATGGAACCTCCCCTTGGCCAGAAGGTAGGATGTTTCAGCAGAGACATGAGAGGATGTGCAGAGGCAGTTCCAGAAGAACAGGGAAGTTGTTATCATCAGAAGCAGGAAAAGGAAAGGAACCCTGAATAGACCACCACCATAAGATGAGTAAGAGAACCTGGGATGCTTCCCTGCAGTGTCTAAGACAGTATGTCTCATTGCTGCTAAGTCGCTTCAGTAGTGTCCGACTCTGTGCAACCCCATAGATGGCAGCCCACCAGGCTCCACCATCCCTGGGATTCTCCAGGATATCCAAAATGTCTGTGTCTTGAGCAAGGTGAAACAGATGATCCATGGTGCAGCCCATATGCTCTGCTATGGCTCTCTGGGTCACGGAAATATGGGCCTCAAGGCTGAAATAGGACAACTAAAGGATAGACGTCATTCATAAAGCACATTATTGTTGTTTAGTGGCTAAGTTGTGTCTGGCTCTTTTGCGACCTCATGGACTACAGCCCACCAGCCTCCTCTGTCCATGGGATTTCCTAGGCAAAACTGCTGGAGTGGGTTGCCATTTCCTCCTCCAGGCAATCTTCCTGACACAGGGATGGAACCCATATCTCCTGCATTGGCAGGCGGATTCTTTACCACTGAGCTACCAGGGAAGCCCCATAAAGCAAATACCCTCACTAACAGGCCAGAGCAGAGATGAAAGTCAAGAAAGTTTAGGCTACCCAGAAATGGACAATGCTCCCAAGAGGAACGCCAGGCAAAGAAGCAAGAGGGGAACAGGCATGATAGAAGCTGGTCAGAGAGAGGAGATGGGGAGTGGGGTGGGGTTTCTGATACAGATCATAAAACTTGCCCCTGGAAGAACAGAGTAAGCTGGGAACTTACACAGTTCAGATACATGGAACGTCACTTGGCTAAAAGCAGAGCATCTGACACATTCAGAATTTGCCTTGCTAACTATTTTATCTCTCAGGGAGTACAGGAAGTAGTAGATAAACTTTTCTAGACCAAATTCCAACCAATAAGGAGGCTGTGATGGTGATGTGAGCACGGTGTGAGGGAAAGGGAACTTGGGGAAAAAACTTTCAAGTAGCTTCACAGTTAGCTCATGACGGCAGGAGAGAAGACAGCTGGACCTCATCAGGGATCCACAGATGTCAAAGCCTCTGCCAACAAATAGGTGTGATTTCATGCTGAGGCTCTGTGGAGAGCATCAGCAAGCTTTCAAATCAATTCTGATGGTGATAAGTTCAAAAGGTCTTTATGAGGGGAAAAAGCATAGGATCGCTACAAAAAAAAGAAGTGGTGCAAAATTCACATAAATGATTTGTCTAATGTTTACCATAGAACCTAGGCTTTTAAAAATCATTTTTATCTTCTTGTGAATTTTCTAAGCATCTGTCTTCAACCAGTGACCATGCTGACAGTTTAATCTCTCTCTCTCTCTCTCACACACACACACATGCAAACACATAGACTGCTTCTCCAACAACTCAGTTCCCTATTTCTCTAACTTCCTCTTTTTCTGTTCTATTAAGAGGAAACTTGGACAGTCATTAATTTCATTGTCATCTTAGCATTGCCGTGCAATATTTAGAACATATTTAGACCAAAAAATTTACTTATCTGAAATTCAAATTTAACTGGAGATCCTGGATTTGTGTATATGGGTGTGTGTTTGGTGGGAGAGATTGTGCTAAACCTGCAACCCTGCTGCTGCTGCTGCTGCTGCTAAGTTGCTTCAGTCGTGTCCAACTCTGTGTGACCCCGTAGACGGCAGCCCACTAGGCTCCCCCATCCCTGGGATTCTCCAGGCAAGAACACTGGAGTGGGTTGCCATTTCCTTCTCCAATGCATAAAAGTGAAAGTGAAAGTGAAGTCGTGTCCAACTCTTAGCGACTGCATGGACTACAGCCCACCAGGCTCCTCTGTCCATGGGATTTTCTAGGCAAGAGTACTGGAGTGGGGTGCCATTGCCTTCTCCCAAACCTGCAACCCCAGCCCACTCTTATCTGCAGCTCCTCACTCTGAGAGGCTCGGGTAACAGAGAGGACACTTAATGGGTGGAGCAGGGGCAGGAACCACCTCCAAGTTCTGCAGAGTCCCCAGGTTCCAAGAAGGGGGTGCTCCTCAGAGTGGTTCTTTAGCTACATCACTCACAGTAGTGCACTTTACTTTCTTGTTCACAAGCAAAAGCTGTGAGGAGGCAGTGCTTTTGCTCAGCTCATAGAGCAGGGGGGAGTTGCTTCAGTCTCTGCCTTGGAGCTTTCTTCTCTAGGATCCCCTGCATCTTCTGTTATTTAGAGTCTCTCAGGATTCACCAAGTCAGAGCCGTCTTTGCCAGGTTGAAAGTGGGAATCACCCCCGCTCTGTTTACTTCCTCCAGATGCTTAACAAGGAGCCACTGTTCCCTTCTTTCAGGCTTTTCTTATAGCCCTTCAAATGGTTATTGTACTTCCCTTTGAACACCCTCCAACTTGCTGTGGTTTTCAGAAATGAGCTGCACACCCCTGGACCCAGCATTCGAGGCAGGACCCTCCTTGCACGGACAGGTTTTCTGTTGACAGCGACAGTGACCTTCCCAGAAAACAAAATACAACTTCCTGGACCTCAGTTTTAGACTTCTTCACTTGTCCAATGCTTGCTTTCTACTGGATAGATTTTATTTAAATTATCACTGTTCCCTTCTCCCCCTAACCAAACATCCCTTGATTAGAGTTGGTAGATATGACCATTTTCTGGGTATCTGTGGAATTCACATATACACGTTTCATATTTGTACACACAGTTTTTCACTTTTTCTTAAAACAAGTTTTTCTTATTCAGACCCTAATAAAGAGTTGATCCAATGAAAAACAAATTAAGGAGATTTTATTATACACCAGATTAATGAAATTGAGAAAGTCATTTACTCTTAGGGAAGGCATTTTATGTGTCTGGAAGAAATACTTGATGATGATAAATGAGGTCAGTGGGGATAGGAGGATGGATTTGTTATTGTTAAGGCCTAGTCAATTATCAAGTGATTGTCATTAAATTCTTTCTACAGAAGGTACATGGGTCCAGGTATTCAAAGACCCTTTGTTTTCCTAATGAGTGGAAGTCTGTGAAGTCTGTTTCCTAAGATGAGGGTAAGTCTGTGAAGCCAGGACCTCTCATGCTGTAATGACAGTAATCACAGTGGTGTGATCACTCACCTGGAGCCAGACGTCCTGGAATGTGAAGCCAAGTGGGCCTTAGGAAGCATCACTACGGACAAAGCTAGTGGAGGTGATGGAATTCCAGTGGAGCTATTTCAAATCCTAAAAGATAATGCTGTGAAAGTGCTGCACTCAATATGCCAACAAATTTGGAAAACTCAGCAGTGGCCACAGGACTGGAAAAGGTCAGTTTTCATTCCAATCCCAAAGAAAGGCAATGCCAAAGAATGCTCAAACTACTGCACAATTGCACTCATCTCACATGCTGGTAAAGTAATGCTCAAAATTCTCCAAGCCAGGCTTCAACAGTACATGAACCATGAACTTCCAGATGTTCAAGCTGGATTTAGAAAAGGCAGAGGAACCAGAGATCAAATTGCCAACATCCGTTGGATCATCAAGAAAGCAAGAGAGTTCCAGAAAAACACCTTTCTTCTATCTTTCCTATCAAATCTTCATCACAAGCCTACATTCTTCATTGCTCATTGTTGTTTTGGAATGAATGAATTCTTCTTAGCTCAGAGTTCTGCAAATGGATTGTATAGGGAAAAAAGAATATAGTGCTCCTTGGTTGGAGTACTAAGGGAGAGCTTACTCAAAATTATGTCTAAAAATCACTGTTAATATTAAATTGAAAAATAGTATGCAGCAACTTGGAGAAGGACATGGCAACCCACTCCAGTACTCTTGCCAGGAAAATCCCACGAATGGAAGGGCCTAGTAGGCTACAATCCAACTCAAAGAGTTGGACACGACTGAGCGACTTCACTTTCACTTTTCACTTTCATGCATTGGAGAAGGAAATGGCAACCCACTCCAGTATTCCTGCCTGGAGAATCCCAGGGACAGAGGAGCCTGGTGGGCTGCCGTCTATGGAGTTGCACAGAGTCAGACATGACTGAAGCGACTTAGCAACAGTAGCAGCAGCATGCAGCAACTAATACATCTAATATATAATGATGATATTTATGGAGCATTTTATGATATAAATGGTTTATGCTAAATGTTACATTTAGAAGGCAAAATTTAAATTGTATATATTCTATAATCTCAATTTTGTGAAAATTATAGAAATATGACTGGAAAGGAAATATACCAAAATGTTAATAGTCATTGACCCTAGACAGTAAAATTACGATGACCTTTTCTTTTCTTTTTATTTTTGTTGAAATATAGCTGACATACAATATATTACATTTGTTTCAGATCCACAACATAATGATTCAATATTTCTACATATCGCAAAATGATCATGATACATCTAGTTACCGTCTGTAACCATACAAATTTATTACGATATCACTGACTATATTACCCACACTGTACATTTTATCCCTATGACTCATTTATTTCATACCTGGAAGTGTGTGCCTCTTCATCTCACTCATCTGTTTCACTCCTCCATCACTCCCCTCCCCTCTGGCAACCACTTGTTTGTTCTCTGTGTCTGTGAATCTGTTTCTGCTCTGTTGTAGTTATTTGTTTTGTTTTTCAGATTCCACATATAAGTTAATTCATTTAGTATTTTCTTTCTATGTCTGGCTTATTTCACTTAGATAAGACCCTCCAGGTCCATTCATGTTGTTACAAATGGCAAGACTTCATTCTTTTTCATATGTATATACATACATATACATAATATATATATAATATGCCTCTTTATCCATTCATCTATCAATGGACACTTGGGTTGCTTCCATAGCTTGACAGTTGTGAATAATGCTGTAATGAACATAGGGGTACATATTCTCTTCAAATGCATGTTTTTATTTTCTTTGGGTGGGTACCCAGAAGTGGAATTGCTGGATTATATGGTAGTCCTATGTTTAATTTTTTGAGGAAACTCTATACTGTGTTCCAAAGTGGCCGTGCCAATTTACATCTCCGCTAACAGTGCACAAAGGTCCCCTTTTCTCTACATCCTCACAAACACTTGTCATTTATTGGTTTTGGGTAATAGCCATTCTGATAGTTGTGAAGTAATATCCATTCTGATAGTTGTGAAGTAATATCCCACTGTGGTTCTGATTTGTATTTCCCTGATGACTGATGATGTTGAGCATCTTTTCATGTGCCTATTGGCCATCTGTATATCTTCTCTGGGAAAATGTCAGTTCGGGTCCTCTGCCCATTTTTAATTGAATTGTTTCTTTTTTACTGACATGTGTGTGTCCTTTGGATATTAACCCCTTATCGAGTATATCATTTGTAAATATTTTTTTTTCCCATTCAGTAGATGGCCTTTTCATTTTGTTGATGGTTTCCTTCACTGTGCAAAAGCTTTCTAGCTTGATGTAGTACCATTTGTTTATTTTTGCTTTTGTTGCCCTTGCCTGAGGAGACAAATCCAAAAATGTATTGCTAAGACTGATGTCAAAGAGCATATTGCTTATGTTTCTTCTAGAAGTTTTATGGTTTTAGGTCTCAAATTTAAGTCTAAGTCCATTTTGAGTTTAATTTTTTGTATGGTGTAAGAAAGTGGTCCAGTTTCCCCAACCGCATTTATTGAGGAGACTGTCTTTTCCCCCCTGTATATTCTGTCCCCTTTGTCGTAAGTTAATTGACCACTGAAGTGTGGGCTTATTTCTGGGCTCGCCTTTCTGTTCCATTGATCCACGTGTCTGTTCTGTGCCAGTGCCGCACCGTTTTCATTACTGTAACTTTACAGTACAGTTTGAAATTAGGGAGGATAATACCTCCAGTTTTGTTCTTCTCTAAGATTGTTTTGGCTATCCAGGATCTTTTGCAGTTTCACACAAATTTTAGGATTATTTGCTTCCATTTCTGTGAAAAATGCCATTGGTATTTTGATAGGGATTGCACTGAATCTGTAGATTGCTTTGAGTAGTATGGCCATTTTAACAATATTAATTCTTCCAGTCTATGAGCCAGAAATCTTTCCATTTGTTTGTGCTATCTAGTGATGATTTTATCTAATAATTTATGTTTTTATGTACTTTCAGAGCTCTATACAATGAATATATGCTATATAACAATGCAAAAGAAAGTAAACTAGGCTTCTAAAAATTCAATTGGATCTATAGAAATTTTTGGTCCTTCTTCTTCTCCTAAGTATGTCTCTAATAGAATCTGGGGTAACCATGCTTGGACCCTAGCATCCCAGGTGAAAGGGGTAAGGAAGTAAGACATGATGGGATGGAAGTTGGGGGACTCTAATTCTGCTGCTGCTGATCCTGAGGTGCAGCCTGACCATCTGACATAATACAGAACAGACAGGGTTCTGTCCTCAGACAAGGCTAGCTGGTGCTGCTGCACCCCTGGGGTTCAGTGCAGTCCTGGAAATCATATGGATGGTGATTCCAGGTAACCAGTATATTCAAGGGGGGACCATGGGCAGTGCTTAATGGTATTGGAAGTGATCCTTTGATGGAGCCCTGAAAGAATTTATTCCAACTAAGCTCAGAAGAGGGATCAGGTAGATAGTGTGCGACTGGAGAAGTTAAGGTAAAACCCAGACTGAGCGACTGATACTTGAGGATAGGTTGTGAGTTATGAGGTTTTGTGGATGTTCAGGGCTCATTTCTTTTCATCCACTAATTCATTGTTCGTTCATTCATATATCCATCCATCCCTTCATTCATCCAATAAACATTTATTGGGCTTCCATGCTAGCTGCTGGAGACACAAAGCAAATAAGACATTGTCAACAAGCTATCAGATTCACACCAGGTCCTTTCACCTTGGTGATGCTGAGGTCCTGAACACATCTAGGATGTTTATGATCTTGATCAATCTGTGGATAAAGTACATAGTGACTGCAGTTTAGGTGGGCTGGGAAAGGGTTCACGGATATAGACCCTCCCGAAGAGTTGACTCATTGGAAAAGACTCTGATGCTGGGAGGGATTGGGGCAAGGAGGAGAAAGGGACGACAGAGGATGAGATGGCTGGATGGCATCACTGACTCGATGGACGTGAGTCTGAGTGAACTTCAGGAGTTGGTGATGGACAGGGAGGCCTGGTGTGCTGTGATTCATGGGGTTGCAAAGAGTCGGACACGACTGAGCAACTGAACTGAACTGAGAATCATTCATACCTTGTGCCACTGCTCCCTGCTCACAGAATCAGAGAAATGTCAGGGCTATCAAGAGTCATGGCAGATTCTCCCAACTTGACTCTTACTTGCACTTCACAAGGGGTCTGCCCAGGATTGTGCCCAGAAAGCAGGATTTCAGGAAAAATAATGTGTACATGGAGCTGAAAAGGCAGCAAACTGCCTTTAAGTCCATCATATTATGTGGTCCTAACATGACAGCAGTAAGATAGTGAAGGATTACCAACCCCATCTTATGAGAAAATCAGCTTGGAAAGGTTAAGTCTTCTGCCCACCACAAAAAAGGAATGAACTGGATCTCCAGTTCAGGTCCTCTCCACACCTCCAGGTCCGTCCATGGTTTTCTCATTACAGCTCATCCAGAGAGTCTAGATGACCCCATCATCGCAAAGGACACAGCAAGCCCATGACATATTCAGGCTGCAGGACATGTGTGCAGAATATGCAGGCATGAGTCAGGGGCAGGATGAGGCTGGGCGTATTCACTATCTATAGCTGCTGTAACAAATCACTGTAAACTTAGTGCCTTAAGAACAATAGAAATGTATCCTCTCACAGTTTTGGAGGCCAGAAGCCTGAAAGCACTCTGTGCATGCATGCTAAGTCGCTTCAGCCATGTCCAACTCTTAGAAACCCTATGGACTGTAGCCGTCAGGCTCCTCTGTCCATGGGGGTTCTCCAGGCAAGAATACTGGAATGGGTTGCCATTTCCTCCTCCAGGGGATCTTCGCCACCCAGGGATCGAACCCGTGTCTCTTGCATCTCCTGTAATCAATGTGTCACAGGGCTGTTTTCCATCTGGGGGCTCTAGGGAAGTATCTAATCCTTACCTCTTCCAGCCTCTGGCATTTCTTGGCTTGTGGCTGCATCACTTACGCCTAGGGGATCTTCCCACCCAGGGTCTCCTGCATTATGGGCAGATTCTTTACCAACTGAGCCACCAGAGAAGCCCATTCTTAAAGGCCACTGTTATTCAAATGGTCTTCTCTGTCTGTGTCAAATCTCCCGCTTCCCACTTAGAAAGAGACATACAACTGCATTTAGGGCACACCTGAATAACCCAGAATATCATCTCACCTCAAAACATCTAACTTAAACACACCTGCAAAGCCCCTTCTTCCAAATACGGTAACCTCAATAGTGCCAGAGATTGGACCTGACATCCAGGGGACATCATTCTGTCTTCTACCGCCCTGGGCTAGGGTCTGGCACTCACAACCTCTTTAGTTTGTAACTGTTCAGTTAAAGCTGACTCTGCATGGGGGAAGGGAAATATGGTATGAAAACAACAGGATTTGGGGAAAACTATATGGATGAGAGCAGGCCTAAGACTGCCTTCCTTAGGTAGCAACTTGTTTATTGATTCTGTTGTAAATCTGCCACTTCTTCACATGGTTCTACAGTGCTGACTCAAGTTCCCAGGCTCTTTGTGTCCTCTCTATCCAACCAAATCCAGAGAAACCAAATTCAGGGGATGGCTGTCCCTGATGTCTTGGCATGTCAGAGCTGGAAAGATGACCTGGGCTAATCTTTGCTCCTCTCCTCTATTGATGGAGAGCCTGAGGTCTGGGTGAAACCAGGTTTGCTGAGTCCCTTCTCTCAGCAACCAGTACTTCCAAAACTTGAGTCTGGACTTTTAGGGGCCATCACAGTATCCCCCCAAAGAGACTTCCAATCTGGGACACAAGGATCAAGGCAGGAGTAACCAGGATTGACTGAAATGTGAAAACATCTTTGTTGGTCCTCTTTGAGCCTGGCTATGGCTTTTCCTCGGAGAAGGCAATGGCACCCCACTCCAGTACTCTTGCCTGGAAAATTCCATGGGCAGAGGAACCTGGTAGGCTGCAATCCATGGGGTTGCAAAGAATCGGACACAACTGAGGGACTTCACTTTCACTTTTCACTTTCACACATTGGAGAAGGAAATGGCAACCCACTCCAGCGTTCTTGCTTGGAGAATCCCAGGGATGGGGGAGCCTGGTGGGCTGCTGTCTCTGGGGTCGCACAGAGTCAGACACGACTGAAGCGACTTAGCAGCAGCAGCAGCATGGCTCTCCCTGTCTCTCTTCTCTGGGTTAGTGGACCATCTTCTTTTCACCTTCCGTATCTTCTTCTCCCCGTTTGCTTACGTCTCTGCCTCCACACTCACTCTCTCTTCTTGTTCCGTGGCACTAGGTCCTTGCAGCCCTGGAAGGATTTCCTCCCCTCTCCACCATTATCCTTCCCTTCTCAGCCCACAGCCCACCCTACTCCAGTGTCCTTGGCAGTAGGCTTTTTTCAACTTTAAGGCAAATATGATGAAACAGAAGCACAGTGGCTTCTGGAGGCAAAGAATTTTTTTTTTTTAATTTGTGTGTGTGTGGGGTCAAGTTTAAGGCCTCTAAAACTGAGAGAGATAATGAGGAAGGAAGTGGGGACGTGAGGAAGGGAGGTTCACCTTAGCTTCTCTGTTTGTGGGTTTCATTGCATGAATTCTCCTGGTAGCAGAATGATGAGACAATATCTGGGCATCTACTTATATAAGTGCTAGGCTAAGGCTCATGTGTATGAGCACAAGAGAACCCCAAAGTTAGGACCTCTGTTATTTGGGTGATCAGACTGAGGGCTCTAATTCTACCAAAGAATCATTCATTAGCCATGTGACCTTTGGACTTATGTTTCCTCATCTTTGAACATCACAGGGATAATAATATCTACTTCACAGGGTTTTTGTGAAGCATAAATGAGATAATGCCTGTGAAATCCTCTAGTACAGAAATTGTTGCCAGCTAACAGTCAATAAATATTCAGTGAAATGATATCTGAGTCATTTCCCCTGTGAAGACTTTCCTGACCTCTTACTCCCAGGAGAAGTGACCACCCCCCACCTAGTATACCGCTTATCCCCTGTTTATGCCCCTTTGTTAGAACCTATAATACGTTTTTTTTTTTACCCTCTTAGCCCCCACCTGCCCTACTCCACACCACTGTCTGGCTCTTAGCCTCTCCAGGACAGTGGCAGTCTTACTCGTCTTTGTCCTCCCAGGGCCTAGTACAGTGACTGGCTCAGGGAGATGCCTTGTAAGTATTTGCTGAATTGATTTGAAAGAGTGAGGGTTTCTGAGCACAAGCCTCTCAGGCAAGGATTGTTTTGAATATATCATGCCAGTTGCTGCCTCCTTGTATTTATTAAGATCGATGGCAAAACCCGTTGAAAGGCATCTGGCTCTCAGAGCCCCAGGAGATTCTGTCGGCTCTGGTCCACTCCACGCAGACGGGCCTTATTTAGAGAGATCAAACTGTTTACTATGCTGGCAGTGCCCAGACTTGCTTCCTGCCCAAGCTGGGGCAGTTTGCCACTCAATACTGTCATATTGTTGAAATGATGAAGGCTCAACTGAAGGCTCATGCAGCTCTCCAATACTGCCAAGGGGGTGTCTCATGGGCTCATTTTCCCTGGGGACAGTCTCCTCTGGTTACAACCAGAGTCTTTCAAAGGTTTCATGGTTGGTCCCGTCTGGACGTGATGGCTGGGAGTGCAGCCCAAGGAGTCACATCTGGACAGGAAGAGTCCTGGGGCCTGGAAATGCCAGAAGCTGTTCCACAGGACATCAGCAGGATGGAGTACAGTGAGCCAGCTCCCTACATACGAACCTTCAAGTTGTGAACTTTCAAAGATGTGAACATGCCCCTGCATGCCAGATGTTGTACTATGCTACTGTACTTTGCAAGGTACTGTGCTGTAAGATTAAAAATGTTTTATTTTTTGTTTGTTGTTATGTATTCTTTGTGTAAAAATACTATAAGCCTATTATAGTACAGTACTATATATTCTGTTAGTTGGGTAACTAGGATAACTCTGTTGGATTTACAAACAAGTATGTAGGGGACTTACTGTACTACCAATACTGTGGCTCAGGAAAGAGTCAGTGGTGTGCCCAATCTGAGAGTGACATGGAAACCGAATAGAAGAAATGAGCTGCCAAGACATAGTTGGGATTTGCTAAAAGAAGTTATAAGAGAAAGTGGGAAACTGGCTAAGTGGTTCAGTTCAGTTCAGTTCAGTTGTCAGTCCTGTCTGACTCTTTGAGACCCCATGGACTGCAGCACACCAGGCCTCCCTGTCCATCACCAACTCCCAGAGTTTACCCAAACTCATGTCCATTGAGTCAATGATGCCATCCAACCATCTTATCCTCAGCCATCCCCTTCTCCTCCTGCCTTCAATCTTTCCCAGCATCAGGGTCTTTTCAAATGAGTCAGTTCTTCACATCAGGTGGCCAAAGTATTAGAGTTTCAGCTTCAACATCAGTCCTTCCAATGAATATTCAGGACTGCTTTCCTTTAGGGTGGACTGGTTGGATCTCCTTGCAGTCCAAGGGACTCTCAAGAGTCTTCTCCAACACCACAGTTCAAAAGTATCAATTGTTTGGCACTCAGCTTTCTTTATAGTCCAATTCTCACATCCATACATGACTACTGGAAAAACCATAGCCTTGACTAGACGAACCTTTGTTGATGTAATGTCTCTGCTTTTTAATATGCTGTCTAGATTGGTCATAACTTTTCTTTCGAGGAGCAATTGTCTTTTAATTTCATGACTGCAATCACCATCTGCAGTGATTTTGGACCCCCCAAAAATAAAGTCAGCCACCATTTCCACTGTTTTCCCATCTATTTGCCATGAAGTGTTGGGACCAGATACCATGATCTTCGTTTTCTGAATGTTGAGCTTTAAGCCAACTTTTTCACTCTCCTCTTTTACTTTCGTCAAGAGGCTCTTTAGTTCTTCTTCACTTTCTGCCATAAGGGTGGTGTCATCTGCATATCTGAGGTTATTGATATTTCTCCTGGCAATTTTGATTCCAGCTTGTGCTTCTTCCAGCCCAGCGTTTCTCATGATGTACTCTGCATATAAGTTAAATAAGCAGGGTGACAATACACAGCCTTGACGTTCTCCTTTTCCTGTTTGGAACCAGTCTGTTGTTCCATGTCTAGTGGCACTTCCTATATTTTATCATAGGAAGTGGCAATTTCCTTAAAACTGGCCTTTGCTTCTGTGGTTTGCTAGAATTTAGGGGCCTTTCCTTATATTGAGTGGAGTAGGAGAGGAAATGGCAACCTACTCCTGTATTCTAGCCTGGAAAATCCCACGGATAGAGAGCCGAGTGGGCTACAGTCCATGGGATCACAGAGTCAGACACAACTGAGTGACTGAGCATGCAGCACGCTCCTCATACCAAGACTGAGAGCAGGATGGGGTTGCAGGTACACTGCTGCCAGATATACACAGAGCCCGGGCCTCATGCCACAGATGACATTCTGTTTATGGCTAATCTCTGAGTCACTGTCCAGAGTTTCAAGGGGCTGTAGCTGCCAAGGGTTGACCCCGTCCTTGTGGAGGCAACTAGAATACAGAAGAAACCCTTAAAATAGTGTCTGGGGGAACCTCTAGATACCAACACATGCCACTATCTTATGCAAACCTGTCCAGATAGAGGCTTTATAGCCTATGGTTCTAAGAAGCTGTATTCATGGTCTGTCAGTGTCGAGTTGGGCCCTTTGCTTCCTGACTCTTTCCCTGCACTGCAGTTAATAGGGCCTTAATAAAACTAAAGAGATTTCATATCCGGAACCCCAGCCCTCATTCCCTTCATTAAATGCTCATTTTCTGAGTACCTCTCAAGAACCAGGCACCAAGAAGGAATGATACTTGCATGCTCTTCTATCTTCTTGCCCCAGAAATTATCACTAACCCCATGCAAGGAAGTAAGGGGGCCATATCAAAGGCAGATACTTTTGTGAATCTTTGATGTGGGAGTTACTGCTAGGAGCAGTGAGGTGATGGATAGAGGAATGCATGGAGTGTGATCTGCACACACTTCTGTGGGGAAGGGGTTCTGTGGAGGATAATAAATGACAGGAGTCATTCTGGGTCAGAGGCTACCCTAAAACAGCCTTGAAAATGGCTACTCGCCTAGGGAAGCCTACATGTCACACTAGTTAATATAGGTCGTGCAGAGTAGAGGTTTCCTCTACAAGTATTCCAGGTGAGAGAGCTGCTCAGACTCATCAGAAGGGAAGCCCAGTGTTGACTGGGGGACCATGGAGAGCTGCTGTCAAGGCCTCTCTTTGAGACTCTTCATCTGGCGTGCTCTCATTTCAGAGAGGCAAACAACACGTCGATTTTCCTCTGGAGTGGCTCCTCAGTGGCTGGGTCAGCAGCAGGGCTGCCAGCACCACGAAGCAGTCTAGATCAGGATGGTGGGGGTGGGCACGCGGCATGTTAAGTACACGCTCCATTCTGTGCACGCTGGTTTTTAAAAACAAATAGCATGAACTTCTGTAGAAACTGTGTAAGTGTGTGTGTTGGGGTTGGGGGGAGGTGTTCACCTATCAGAGAAAATGTGCTACATTTTGTGGACCTGCAATGTTTCTGTCAAAACCATTTCTATCAAAGCTTCGAAAATTAATGTGGGGCCTCAGGGCCCTGTGACCTCGTCACCTAGAAATGGTGGACACTGGCTGTGTCTGGCAGAATTCTGGCCTGGGTGGCCACCAGAGCCAAGAGGCACCCTGGACTGGACAGGCCAGGAGGGAGCTATGGCCTTTTCCTTTTTCTCATGGCAGTGGGCCGCCCTGAGACCATGTGGATAGGGGTTTGGTGTTCTGGGAAGAAATGTACCCTCTACCAGTGATGGGCCTGGAGCCTCCCCTGTGGGCGCTGGCTCCTCATACTTTGAGAAGTTCAACTTACCCTAAACTTGGAGGGTAAACCGCCATCCCTAGGAGGCTACCACTACTTCTACCTTCATTCCTGCCTCCTCCTCTGAAATCGGCTCCCCTCCACCTTTAGCTACCATGACTGCTACTCCCGCCACCCTATCACCTCCACCAGCACTCACCTCCAGCCACCACCACCACTTCCTCTGCCACCATCGGTACCATTTGCCCCTCCTCTACCCCCACCATCACTACCACCGTCATTGTCACCCGCAAGCCACCGCCTCCTCTACTGCTGTTGTCACCATCATCCCCGCCACTGCCATCAGGATCACCAGCAGTCACCACCCTTACCCAAACCAAACCACTTCGTGACCACGACACCATATAGTCTGGGGGTTCACAGGGTAAGCCTGTGCACTGTTGGGGCCACACCCCACTTGTTACTATTCTAGCATCCTATAAACCTCCAAGCACAGACTAGAAAATGTCTAGTGGCTAGAACTCTGATGAGTCAGGGATTTGGATTAAAGGACCAACCAATTCTTTTCCAGCTCCAAGATTCTTTGGTAGGTGTGTATGTGTCTGTCTAATTATGTGTGTAAGACTCATCCATGCCCATAGGCATGGAGGCGGCCAATTCAGCCTGATATGCATGCATCTTTCCAGGAAAATTTCTGACAGAGCCTAGATTTAGAGTCTGTACCAGAAGACAGGCATGATGACCACCATACATGTGTAAGCCCCACTAAGTTCATGCCATTTGATACTGCCTTATAAACCAGTGATGTGTCCTGGGAACTCTGGTTCGTGGGAAAGATTGGGGGCTGCAAGGCATACAGGAAGAGTCAACATGGAGAATTAGAAAAGACTGGTGTTAAAGATTATTGAGGCCTCCTAGTCACTGAATGACCTTAGGTAAACCACTTTTCTCTCTCTCAGCTTCAACTTCCTCTCCCTGTAAATGGGGGTAATTTTACCCACGTCCTGGTATTATTGAGGGGGTTAAAAGAAAAGACAACACGTGATAGTAGCTGATGCCAGGCTGGAACACAAGGGTGTTGGCTCCTCCCATCACTCCCCCACTGCTCTGACTCCCTGCAGCCCTCTGTCACTTGGGGAGCACCATCCTTGGTCCTATCCTCTGAGATAGTGGGCTCCCTGTTCCCACTTCCATCTCAAATGGCTCTGAAGAAAGAACACAGTGATCCTATAAAATGTCACTGAGTCAGAAGCTCTGCAGCTTTGCCAGCAGTCTGGGGGAGAGGACTTCAGAGCAGCTACAGGGAGAGAGAGAGAGGACACAGTCCTGGGCTGAGCTCCTGCTGCAGATGGACACCAGGGCTTCCGTCTTCCTGCCCCTTTAATGTGGGACCATCACACACCACACACACACAGGCCAATCTCACTGTGGGGGCAGAGGACAAGGGCCAGCAGGGAATGGGATCAGAGCCCCTGAAAGCCAGAACCGGTGCCTGCAGGGTTTGACAGATGCATTTGTCCAAATGACTGCCTGGGTGGTGCCTTCCGCCACAGCCTCACCCCCGAGCATACAGATGAACAGGCTGACAGCCTGCCTGCCAGGCCCCCTCGGCGGGTTTTGTTGCTCCACTTCTCTCCCTTCTGACTGCGTCTCCCACCAGCCTTTAGCCCAGGTCTCTCTCTCTCTCCTTCCCCTTTGCCTCAGCAATAAGGGCTGGGAGGTCAGGGGGCCGTGTAAGCTTGGGATGGGGCTGGGGAGTTCTTGAGAGATGATGGCTTGGTGACAGTGACCTCACCTCTGTCCCAGCTGCTGGCACTGTCCTCGAAAGCCCAGGGTCAGCTCCCAGAAGCTAAGCCAGAGAGCCAGTTGGGTCTGCATCTTCTCCAGTCATGGTGCTTCCTGGAAAGAACATTTTTATTTTCTTCTTAGCTTACAGAACCCTCATGGGAATAAACTCCAACCAAATTTTGGGGTCCATGTGTTGGCATCCAATGGAAGTGGAGTCTTCACTAAAACCCTGAGCCTGGGACTTGACCTCTACTCTGCCACATAAGGCTAAATGACTTTGGGGAAGTGACTTATCCTCTTTCTTTATGCCTTTCTACCTTAATCTGTAAAAATAGTAATAAATAATGATATCTGTTAGAGAGTTGTTGGGAATTTAAATGAGAGTTATTTTCTGGCATTTGAAGATTTCCCAGTGTTCTACAAATATTACCTAATGCTGCTCTGACTACAACTGCCTCTATCACTACAATTATTGTCACTACCAGTAAAGCTTGTTGGAAGAGTTAGCTCCAGTCTCAAAGTTGGAATCAGCTTTAGTTACCATTTAATTCACACCTATTATGTGAATACTCCGTTGGGTACCTTTGCTGACATTAACAAGTGTGACCCTTACAATTAGACTGTGCAGTAGGTCATACCTTTTTCCCCCCATTTAATGAGAAGCTTCAGCAATGGCATGGAGTTGAGGGTGGTTTCTTAAGATCCCAAGGACAATGAGAGTAGGGAAGGGAACTTTGCATATTCTTGGTCCAGGCATTTATCTAGTTATTTATGACTTGCTTCCATACAAAGAAGAGCTGAGGTCATGTGCCAGGCAGCAGAGTACACTAGAAAGTATCAGTACAAAAGCATCACAATTTGTGAGCCCTCGGTTGGAATCCCAGCACCATCACTTACTAGTGAAATAACTTGGGAATGTTATATAAAACCTCTATGAGCTTCAGTTTCCCCCACCCATTGAATCTGATCTGCAGCCGGAGAAACAGTCATTAATATCCCCACATTTCTGTTGAGCAAATCAAGATTCAGAAATGTTGATATTTTACAAAGTTTCCAAAACTATTAGATAAGTAAAAATCAGAGTCAGATACTGGCTCCAATCTGAAATCTGATCTGATTTCAAATTCCCAATTATTCTAAGCTATCTAAATTGGTGCCCTTCCCAAGCACAAAGCTAGGATTCAAACACAGTACAGTTCTTCCTGTTACTGTCATTTTTCTAGGGGCATTGGACTTAAAGGGAAGACATACCAGACATGCTAATTCCCTCATTTGCATTCAATGGCTCCCAGTGACTAAGTATCTCAAGCCGTTCTTTCAAAGACACTGCCTTCCAAATGAAGGAGAAGATGGGCTAGCGGAAAGTGAGGCAGCCCGGATCGTGGCTTCAGTTCCTGGTTTGCTTTTCCTCCATCCCCCGTTCCATGTACTACTGGAGTCTGACATCTGCCCCAACACACCATGGGAAACACTCTCCCAAGGTCATCAGAGATCTGGTGGTCGATCTTACGGGCCTTTAAAATTTTTTTTTCCATCATGTAGTACCAAATATATACAAACAAGCTGCTACACAAAGGCACCGTGGGAGATGATTCAAGGTTTAAAAAGGTGCCAGGCCTCAAACAGAGTATACAGTCTGTGGTGGGGAATGGTGAGAAGAAAAATGAGCAGAATGCCAAGCAAAGCATGAGACACAGAGCAGATAGCTCTGGGTGTGAGCCTCACCTGTCCTCCTTCCCACCTCCTGCTCCTCAGCCTGCCCATCCTCTCTGTAGCTCCCTCCACTCCCGCAAATGAAGCTCCCTGCCCCCCACCACCCCCAACAACCACTTCCCATCCAGCACCTCCCTAATTACACCCTGATCACTCAGTGACCACTCTGATGACCTTCAAAACCAGCATGTTCAAAGCCACACTCACTATTTCTGCCACCAGCAGCCGTTTACTGGTGAAATACAGAAAAATTCACCCTTAACACCTTTCTCTCCCTCATCCCCAAATTTAATCAGTCTCCCAAATCCTTTCAAATCTTCCTCCTGGATATCCCTTGAATACAGCTGCTTTTCTCATCTCTACAGTCACTTGTTTAATTCAGACCACCCTGCCTCTTACCTGGAGTGTTCAGTCAGCTGATCACCTTCAGCTCTTCAGCCTGTCTCTCATCTGCTGCCCACACTTTATCAGAGTGATCTTTGTAACGGCAAAAGTTGATCTTGTACGTTCCATGTTAAAAGTCCCCATTGTCTTCAGGATAAAAATCCAAACTCTTCTGCCTGGCCTGCAATGCTCTTCCAGGCCTGATCCCGTCTTCTCTCTCATCCTTTTTCATCTCCCACTCCACCACCTAATATGGTCCATAATTCGAGTGACTGAATAGTGTTTCATCTGTCACTCCAAATCTTTGTTGCGATGAGACAAAGAATCGAGGAACATACACTCGCGTAGCACATCCAAACCAGAGTACCTATGAAAGTGAAGAGAGGCCCTAGTCATAACTGACCCGAGGCACACTGGGATTCCCCAGGATGAACTGATACATTTGGTCATCCAACCCATAATGGCCATCTCAGATGCCAAATCTACACAAATTTTTCTCTCTTCTCCAGAGCGAATGGGCAGCTTCTCTGTGTCCCTTGGCTCCCAGCTCTTCTTTGTAATCCAAGCCTAAGTTACAGGCCCTGACCAGCCTCCAGACTGGTTGCTGCTACTGCTAAGTCGCTTCAGTCGTGTCCAACTCTGTGTGACCCCATAGACGGCAGCCCACCAGGCTCCCTCATCCCTGGGATTCTCCAGGCAAGAACACTGGAGTGGGTTGCCATTTCCTTCTCCAATGCATGAAAGTGAAAAGTCAAAGTGAAGTCGCCCAGTCGTGTCTGACTCTTTGCGACCCCATGGACTGCAGCCTACCAGGCTCCTCCGTCCATGGGATTTTCCAGGCAAGAGGACTGGAGTGGGGTGCCATTGCCTTCTCCCTCCAGACTGGTTGGCTACCCTTAAGTCAGGGAACCAGGATGGTCTCATCAGGGATGTCAGTGGGTGTTGCCTCAGGGCATGGCACATGGCCACTCACTGCAGCCAGGCCTGTGGATGGGGACTTCCTTAGAAGTGCCTGGGGAGAAGAGAGAGAAGAGGAAGAGGAGGAAGAGACGGGACCAAGATTGGGGAGCTTCAAATCCCTGGTTCCAGCTGTTCGTGAAGGCCATCCATTTCCCTGTTCTTTCTTCAGTTTGGTGATTTAGAGGTTCGGGTTGGTTTTCTGTCATTTCATAACAGACTCTTGACTATGCGGAACCACCATGGATAGGTCAGACCCTTCTTCCCCAAGACCTACATCACATGTTGGAAGACAACTCCTGGGTCCCCTGCCCCTGGGTCATTCCTGCTCGGCAGCACAGCACAATCCACTGCACTCCATGCATCCCTAGAGTTCAGAAGAGCCCATCAGAAGCCACCTAGAGCTTTGCTTTTCCTTTACTGTTGGGCTTCTCTGTAAGGTTTCCTTTGAACAAAAGATTCTACAGTTTTAAAATATTTGAAGATGACTGCCCTGACTTTTCAAGCAGAATCCATGTTGGGTTCATTGTTCTATCATCAGTGTTTACAATAGACCATGCATACAGTGGCATCAATAAATGCTAGACAAATGAATACATTATTTGGATCAAGTTCCTTTACTACCCGCTCTCCTCTGAAGACACTGTCCTCTGAGTTACCTGGACCTGTCATCTTCCACACTTTAGAAACACCCTCCCCGTCCTTGGGAACATTTCCCTGGAGGTGACAGGCCTAGACTGGACCCCACCAAGTTCCCACCCACCCTGTCCTACCTTCCAGTACAGCCAACCCATCAGCTGGCTAACTTGGAGGATGTCCCTTCTCCCCAGCTGAATGTTCTTCCTTCTCCCTTTCAAATCCCGCTGTGCTATTGTTCAGTACTGGAAACAGCAGAAATCACTTCAGAAAGGAAGCCAGCTGGTTCATTAGTCTGATTAAACTCAAGCAATGGGAACTGGCTACAGCTCACATGATGAATAGTGTGTCTTCTCCTTGGCCACGGTGAATTTTGAAGTGATTATTAATCTTGGGGCTCAGTCACCCCCCATATCTGCAAAATCATATGGGTCAGCAAGAAAGGAAAGGGCTACGGCCAGATAATGTCAGGACTTTGCATGCAGGAGGGATTCAGTATCCCCTCTCTCCCACACTGCAGGCCTGGCAAACTCCACAGAGTATGCCAGGCTCCCCAAAGTCTGTCAAAAACACCCAGGTCTTCAGTGACAGTGAGACTTGTCTCTAAAGTTAGATTTTGCTATTTATTAGCTGTGAGATTCGAGGCTCAGATTCTTCACCTGAGAAAGAAAGGTATAAAATATATTTTTAGGGGCATTGCAAGGACCAGTAACTACTTAAAACTCCTAATGCAGCTCCTAATTCAGAACATCTGGAGTGTAGACAGGAGTGGGCAGAGGTGAGAAATGAGTCAGAACAAGCTAAGTAGGAACCAAGTCACAAAAGGTCTTAAAGAATGGGGAAAGGAATTTACAATCTTATGTTCAAAGTATTGGGGAAATTGTTAAAAAAAAAAAAAAGAAAAGAAAAGAAAAATCACAGGAAAGTGACATGATTAGATCTGCATTTTGGGAAGCTCTCTCTGGCTTCAGGGCAGTAGGTATGGACTGGATTGGTACTAGATGGGTAGCGGGAAGATGGCTGGGACAGTCATCCTAGAAGAGAGGATGGGAGTCTAAAGGCAGGGAGTGGAGTCATAAGGAATCTGCTCTCTGGCAGCAGGTTTAGAAATCAGTGAGAAAGCAAGACAAACAGTCATTGCTGAGGAAGTGAAGATGGGAGGGGGCACTGGAAAGGAAAAGTCCAACTGACCCTGAGGTTTCCGGCTTGGGTGGCTTTGCAGAGAGTGGGAGCCAATCTCTACGGAAAGGACTGCAAATGGAAAAGCAAAATTATGGAACACAAAGAGACAAGCTGAGTCTGAGACATGCTGAGTTGGAGTTAATAGTCTGAATTTTCCATTTAATGCCATAGAATCCGATATTTAGGGGTACACAATTAGACCCTGTCTAAAAAGATCACCTCCCAGGCTCTGTTTTTAGGGAGATGAGCAGCCACATGCAATTCTGTACTTAAACGTAATGAAATGTTCTGTTTTAAAAAACAAATTGTGATGGGTGATGAAAAGTGAATACTGTACAGTAACATGGGATGGACGGGATTAGGTTGGTGGGAATGTGGACTGGTGCACACTGTGGGGAACAGTGTGGCGGTTCCTTTAAAAACTAAAAATAGAACTATCATATGACCCAGCAATCCCACTTGTCGGCATATTCCTGGAGAAAACCATAATTCCCAACGATACATACATCCCAAGGTTCATAGCAGCAGTATTACAATAGCCAGGACATGAAAACAACCTAAATGTCCATCAACCGAGGAACAGATATGGAAGACGTGGCACATACATACAATGGAATATTACTCAGCCATAAAAAGGAACAAAATCATGCCATTTTCAGAGATGTGGGTGAACCTAGAGACTGTCACACACAGTAAGGTAAGTCAGAAAGAGAAAAACAAATATAGTATATTAACAGGCTGCCCTGGTAGTTTAGTTGGTAAAGAATCTGCCTGCAGTGCAGGAGACTCCAATTCGATTCCTGGATCGGGAAGATCTGCTGGAGAAGGGATAGGCCTACATGTATGTGGAATCCAGAAAAATGGTACAGATGAACCTGGCAAAGCAGAAGACACAGACATAGAGAACAAAGGTATGGCCACCAAGAGGGGAAAAGTGGGGTGGGATGAACTGGGAGATTGGGACTAATATATATATACACTGCTGCTGCTGCTGCTGCCAAGTCACTTCAGTCGTGTCCAACTCTGTGCGACCCCACAGACAGCAGCCCACCAGGCTCCCCCGTCCCTGGGATTCTCCAGGCAAGAACACTGGAGTGGGTTGCCATTTCCTTCTCCAATGCATGAAAGTGAAAAGCGAAAGTGAAGTCGCTAGTATATGTAAAACAGATAATTAATGAGAATCTAAAAATAAAAATAAATAATAAAATAAAAATAAATTCAAGTGGGAAAACAATAAATGAATAAATGGATAGGAGAGAAAAAGAAAATGGACCTCAGAAGATGGTCATGTGATGGAAAAAGCACAGGTTTTAGAGACTCACAGGCTCAGGGTCAAACCCCAGGTGTAAGCGTGGCTGTGGGACACTGACTGAGTCATGCAGGCTCTCTGAAGCTGTTTCTTCAGCCGTAAAATGTATGGTAGAATAATAATTACTTTGCACGGCCCAGCAAGGGGAGTGGTATAGGGAAGGCGGTGGGTTTGTTTCAGCTATTACCACTGTGATTGCCTAAATCACTCTCCTTCCAGCTGTGCGTGGGCTGTTTCTCTCTGCTTCACAACCACAGGGACAACTCTGCATTCCTGTAGGGACCCAGACCTGAGGGACCCTCTCTGACCACAGCCCAGGAGGACACTGACTGCAAGACATCCCCTGGGCACATCTTCACTGAACAAGATCAAGACACCCCTCTTGATTTGTGAAAAACTCATCTTCTAACTCATCTTCCCTGGAGTTTGAAGGCATCTGGTGATCATGAGGGCTTCCCTGGTAGTTCAGCTTGTGAAGAATCCACCTGAAATGCAGGAGCCCCTGGTTCAATTCCTGGGTCTGGAAGATCCCCTGGAGGAGGGGATGGCAACCCACTCCAGTATTCTTGCCTGGAAAATCCCCATGGACAGAGAGAGCAGCCTGGTGGGCTACAGTCCATTGGGTCACAAAGAGTAGGACACAAGCAGTGAGGTGAAAGGAGCCTGGGTCCCCATGTCTGAGAGAACCGTACCTGCCTCCTGCCCACCGCCACTCCAGCTCTGTGACCTTGGGCACCTCATTTAACTCCCAGAGCAGCTGGGTCCTGGCGCCCCCCGAAAGGCTGCCATGAGGATGAAATGACGCAACCCATGGGAGAATGCTGGCACACGACGTGGGTTTCCTTCTCGCCCTTCCTTTCTTCTCAATATCTTTGAGACTCTAGACAAGGCCAGAAATTAACTATATAACTGCATAGGGCTAAAAGATATAAATCAATCTATTAAATGACTATTAAATGTAATTGTCAGCAGAAGAGAACAGAAAAACCAGCATCCAGAATCCAACAAAATAAGCTGACTCTGACTTTGTGGATGGATGGAGAACTGGCTGAGCTCCTGTTCTCACCACCTCTTTTTTTGATGCTGCAGAGATGAGGTAACACCAATACCCAGGCTGAGAAAGAAAGTCTCCAAATATACTTATGTTTTGAGTTTAATACAAGAAGCGGATAGTCACCTAGAACAAGGTAGCCCAGTGATGCTTATGCAGCAACTCAAGCTTTGGAGCTCACTTTGGGAACGTTTCTCCATCCCCACTCACCACTCGAAAGCAAAAGGAAATACCATACAGGGCTTCCCAGGTGGCTCAGTGGTAAGGAATCTGCCTGCCAGTGCAGGAGACGCAGGTTGGACCCCTGGGTCAGGAAGATCCCTGGGAGGAGGAAATGGCAACCCACTCCAGTATTCTTGCCTGAAAAATTCCACGGACAGAGGAGCCTGGTGGGCTATGGTCCACGCAGTTGCAAAGAGCTGGGCATGACTGAGTGACAGGGCACACGTGCAAATAGCACATTTCTGCTGCTTATTTACTAAGCGATCACGAAAAGACCACAGAGCTGAAGTCTGAATTTCCGTCAATGTTAACGATCAAGCATAAGACAGTCAAGAGATCCAAGCTCACAGGATGCGCTTCAAGCTCTGCCTTGAGACCTAAAAAGGAAGACACAAGTTTGCCCTGCCTTGACATGATATTTCTGGGAGCGGAAATATCTGAGAAAAGCTGTATGAGCAGCAGTCTCTGCCTTTTTAGCCTCACCACCCTTAGGAGACCCACCATCAGAAACCAGCTTCTTGGTTCTCAACACAGTGGCACAGCCCATCACTCCCAGAGGCTTGCTTGGGCTTCTGTTGAGAGACCCAACGGAGGGCAGGGGTCACTCTGAGGGTCCACAGGGAGTATTTACCCAGGAGCCCGGAGAGCTAAGGGTAGAAAGGTGGGCATACCATCCACATGGTAGAACCAGAAACTGAGCTGAGTCTCTTCCTCACCCGTATTAGTTTCTGCAATGTGTGACGTATCGGAGGACCAGCTCCGTGCTAGGAAATGTTTGACAACCAGGGCTGGTGGCAGTGAGGCAAGGGTGCCTGACTAACAGCATCTGCAGATTGCAGTGGCATAAATACCCCCACTGTGACTGATTTCAAACTACCAACAAGATGTCACTGAGCAGAGAACTGGGAAGAGATGTATACCGTTGTCTCAAGCACACTACTGGTTAGGGCCCTGGGACCAGCCCTGCTTGCATTGTCAATAGGTTCCATGGGTCACAGAAGGACAGATGGAGTGCCCTGGCTAGCTTTGAAGACACAGGTAAGGCATCATCACCTACGTCAGAGAAGTCTCCTTATTGTCCTCCTCCACCCAAAGACCTCAGCTGAATGCCCTGTGCCTCTCTCTCCCAGATTATTTGTGAGGTTGTGGTGTCATCAGCTGTCTGCATACCAGTCCTCTCAATAAATACAGGCCCATTCTTCATTTCCAATACCCCCAGCACCTAGCAGAGTCCCTGGAAAAAGGCTTGTAAAGAGCGTTCGGCAGCTAAATATGTATTGGATGGACACCAGAATGAATGATCCATGAATGTACTGGGGAGGAAAGGAGGAGGGACACAGAAACTTCCATCAAGCATCAGCAGAGATGCTCTATAAAAAAAGGGATACATTTTATTCTTATGGATACCAGGGCAAAATTGGGACCAAGAGGAAGTGGCAAGAATACGTGTTTAGAGTCCCTCTGAAAAAATAATCAGAGCTCCCAGACCCTATAAAGCCCCAGAATGCAGGGTCCTTCTGGTCCTCCCCCTCTCAGCTAGCATCTCCTGCCCTTTACCCACTTGAAAAATGGCCCTAGTCTATTCCCTCTGCCTCCAGCCTGCCCTGACACCCTGGCACAGAGTTTTTACTGTTGTCACAGATATCAAGGGAACATCTGCTGGTGTGCGTGGCTTGGCCAGCATAGATGGGGATCACTCAAAGCAATGGAATAGCTCCTCCCGGTATACAGAAGGAGAAGAAGAACTTCTGGTGGGTGCATGGAATTTTTCTCATCCTTCTGCCACTAACTGCTTGACTCTCTTCCCTTTAGACCTTAACTCCGCAGCACCCTTCTCACCACCAACTCCTTTCCTGCATGCGTGCTCCATTGTCTCCAATTTGTGACCCCATGGACTGTTCTGGCAAGAATACTGGAGCTGGTTGCCATTTCCTCCTCCAGGGGATCTCCCTGACCCAGGGGTCGAACCCACATCTCCTGTGTCTCCTGCATCCCAGGTGGATTCCTTACTGCTGAGCCCCTGGGGAAGCCCATTCCTTCCCTGGGCAGTTGGCAATTTTTGCTCCACTACTAGACTCAGCCCCATGAGGACAGACAGCAAGACTCCTGTCTGAGTCTTGGCCTAGCAAAACATCTGTACACTGAGGTGCCCAAGAAGCATTTGTTCAACGAAGAAAAGCACAAATGAGAAAAAAATGTCCATTTCCTACACCTGTAGTTTGTATATCCCAGATTGGCAAAGCTCCCAGGAACACCTAGAAACAATCTGCAGATCAAGAAAGCTATGAGGCTAGCCAGAGTTCCGAGAGAAGGCAATCTGGGAAAACACAGAGTCTCCCAATTCGCATCCTTCTAGGGCTAACTGTAAAAATCTTTCTCGGAGACAAATAACTACAAAAATCGTAAAATACAGTCAGTTCCCTACTTAGGAACATGTTGTGTTCTGAAAGTCTATTTATGAAATTGTTGTTTGAAATTCAGAATACAGTTTTTCATGGAATTATGTTAAGAAAAGTAACTGACAATGTAGTTATAACTGATGGTATTTGTAAAGAAAAATAATAAGGAATAAAGCTATTCTGGGAAGGGAACTTTGTCTTTTAAACATTATGAAATAGACATAGGCAATGTGTCAAACTACATAATAGCCTTTGGACCAGGGGCAATACTGAGAAACAATAAAAGGAAAATTTGACTGGTTTCTCTTTATTATGGATGCTAATAATTTGAGAAAATGGCAGTTTCG
Source organism: Ovis aries (assembly GCF_016772045.2). NCBI lineage: Eukaryota > Metazoa > Chordata > Mammalia > Artiodactyla > Bovidae > Ovis > Ovis aries. Next base: position 201,648,498 of record NC_056054.1, read on the forward strand.
TTGGGAACAGCTGCAGTTGAAAGGGATCCCTGACAGGAGCCAGGCTGTTGTGCTCAGATTTCAGAGTCCGGGTGAGTCACCTGCAGAATGTGTTTGAAGTGCAAATTTCTGGCTTCTGTCCCCAGAGAGGCAGATTGGCTGGGTCTGAGGTAGAGCCTAGCTGTTTGGATTCCCATGGACTGTAGTCAGCCAGGCTCCTCTGTCCATGGGGATTCTCCAGGCAAGAATACTGGAGTGGGTTGGCATGCCCTCCTCCAGGGGATCTTCCCAACCCAGGGACTGAACCCAGGTCTCCCACCCTGAAGGTGGATTCTTTACCGTCTGAGCCACCAGGGAGGTAGAGCCCAGTAATATACATTTTAACAAGCACACGGGAGAGTCTAAACTGGGTGATCTGAGGACCATACCCAGAGGACTGCCAGATGGAGGGGAAGGAACATCACCTTAGCTGACTTAGGTCTGTCTCCTGAGACTGTCTCTCTGGTACAGCCCCTTGCCCCTTCTTTCTCTTCCTGTTTCCGTTCATTGGTAGAATAAGGCAACCAGGGACTACCTGTCACTTGACAAGACATGTAAGGGTTTAGGGTTAAGAGAATATGTCAGAGAGATGAAAGAAATGATCAGTGCTTCTCTGCCAATACAAACAAAACAAAGTTGCTGCTCAGTCATGCCTGACTGTTTGTGACCTCATGGACTGTAGCCCTCCAGGCTCCTCTGTCCTTGGGATTTCCCAGGCAAGAATACTGGAGTGGGTTGTCATTTCCTACTCCAGGGGATCTTCCCCATCCAGGGATCAAACCCTCTTCTCCCACATTGACAGATGGATTCCTTACCACTGAACCACCTGGGAAGTCCCCAATTAAACTCCCTGTAGATTGGGATTAATAACATCTTCTTTATAGAATTAATGTGTGTGTGTATCTGTATAAAGTGCTAGATACATAAGTGTTTAACAAGTGGTTATTTATTCGTATTGTCATAGTGCTCTACAACTACTGATACTTGGAGAAGCAGAACAATATCAAAAAATACAACAAGGCAACAAAAAATCAGTTTTATATCATACAGTTCACTTTGTTCACAAGTGCTAGAGGATGAACATTCAGGCAAGTACAGTGTGGGAGAGACACTCCAAGGAAGCTCACCAGGGGTTCTGGTTTCTGGTACAGGCTCCATGGCTTACTGCCTGGGCGACCTCAAGCAATCAAGTCTCCAGTGTAAAGTGATGCTGAAGGCACTCTCACGTGGCTCTCAGGAGGGTTAACATATGAGTCCACACAGTGTCTGTCACACAATAAGTGCTCAGTGACTGGTAGCTCTTTAGAAGATTTGAAAGTGGGGATCAACCTTCCTTCAGTGATAGAATCTCAGGGCCAACAAGGTCTTCTTTAAATCTGTCTTCATTAAACTCAGTCGAATATTATCGATCCCCTACTATGCACAATACTTTCCCTGAGTGATAGGAAGATGATTAAGATGAGTCTAAGGAGGATCAATTGCCATCCCAAGGATGAGGCAGGGCAGTGGGTGTGAAGCACATGCAGGTAACCATTATAGGAGGCAGCCTGATGCTAAGTACCAGGGTAAATGTTATCTAAAGCTCAATGGGAGTAGAGGAGAGAGAAAAAGTAACTTCAGCAGTGTGCATTTAAGAGGTGGCACCAGGTGGCTCAGTGGTAAAGAATCCACCCGCCGAGCAGGAGACACTGGTTCAATCCCTGGGAGGAAGGTGTGGCAACCCACTCCAGTATGCCTGGGAAATCCCATGGACAGAGAAGCCTGGCGGGCTACAGTCCATGGGGTCACAGAATTGGACACAAATGAGTAACTGAGCACACACACGGTAGAGAGGGAAAAAAAGGCAGATCTTCCTGCCGAGCGAGGAGCCTGAGTAGGATACAGAAAAGGGCGTGTTGGGATGATGAAGCCAGTCAGTGTGTGGACCGAGTCCTTGAATGGCCTACCAGAAGCGGAAGTGGGTGAGTAAGCTGGGACCATTTCATGGAGGACCTCACATGCCATTTTAGGGAATATTCTAAAGCAGTAACCACAGTAATTCACTGAGAACTTATGTGGTTGACATTGTGTTAATTTTTTAATAGATGTTTCTTCTAAACTCTGTTAAAACCTATGCACTGTGTTATGATGTCCTTTTTATGAAAGAGGAATCTGAGGCCTTGAAAGCTTTCAAGCAGAGGGAGGGCTTTGGGGTGTCTGCTTTTGGAAAGTAATTCCGGCATCAGCAGGTTTAGAGAATGGGTGAGAGGGGCCAGCACTTAGGACCCCCCTAATTTCTAACATATTGTGCCATTTTGTCCCCCTAAACTGGTTAACAAGAGATAAAGAGGTGACTAGTCCTTCTAAAAATGGACTGATTCTCTCAAAAATTGTGTGAGTTGGACAGGCTTTGAAGCACATGGTCATTTATGGAATTGGAAGCTTTTCCTCCCTCTGGTTCTTCCCAGGGGTCCCCAGAAAAGCTTCCCCTTTTGGGACAGCAGTGAAGAATTCCACAGCAGTGTCTTCTGACCAGACACAGCAGAAAACAGATCCAGAGTAATGTGGGTGAACCAAAATTAGCCTCTTTACAAGCTCATTAAAAAGCATGAAGTGAAGCATCCATTGCCCAAAATACAACAGGAAGCGAACAGGCTTCTCGCTTTGTCTCTGTGTCCTCATGCTTCTCCTCTCTTCCTCCCACCGGCCCTCTCATGACAGGCAACAATCAAAGCAGGATCTTGGATGGGGGTTTCTCCTCCTTTTCCAAATAAATCCAATCAAAATTCCTCGGAAATCCACTGTGACACTGCAGAATTCTAGGCAGGGGGCAAAGTCCAGCCAACTCCTTTATTAAGTTTCTGTGTTAAAATATTACCATCCTTAGCAGCATGGAGACAGTTGCTGACCCAAATTGTTGCTTCCTAGGAAGCAGATGAGTAAATAATATAACTGGGGGTTTTGTTGTTGTTGTTTTGTGTATGTGTTTTTTAAATAGTCTGTGTTACAGTAACTGACTATCTTTAATAACTATTCATTTTTTGCATAGCAATTCTAAATACACAAAGCATTTCCACATATTCTTCATTTGATTTAATGATTAATTCTTCATTTAATCATTACCCTACAGAAAAGGAAACTGAGGCTAGAGACACAGACCCAGGTCTTCCAGCTCCATCTGGATGGTCTGCTTATTACTCTTAACCTCATGGTTTCTCTCCTATGCTTTCCCCCAAGCTTATCAGTTGTTATTATGGTTATTTTCCAAGCCAGCCTTGAGAAGGTGGTTCACCCCAGTTAAGAAGCAGGACATATAAGTTGTTCAGTTGACAATACTTCCTTAACACAGTATCAGAGCCAGAAAAAGTTGTAGACACCATTTCCAACCTCCTTCTCTTACCAATAAGAAAATGGAGGCTTGCAGATAGGGTGACCTGCCTACATTCCCAGGGCTGGATCCACCTAACCTGTTCCTGGCAAAACCTCTGTCCCCATCCACAGCATCACAATTTCTCCCAAGCATACCCTTCACAGCCAAAGCAGAGAGAAAAGCGAAATCAGGGCTTGGTAAATTATCTGTTCCCATCTTGTACCTATTTGATAAAATGGAAAGAGCCTACTAATTATGAAATCACGAAATACTGGGTGGAAGGCAGCTTGGAGAGAATCTAGCATAATTTTTTTATTTTATAGGTGAGAAAAGTGAGGCCGAGAAAAATGAAGTAAACTGAGCTCCCCAAGCAGGGACTTGATTGAAACCAGGGGGCCTAGCTAGATTCTCTGACCCTACCTCCATGGCCTCAGCTATGCACAGCATCACGTGCAGTTCACTCAGCTTGTCAGAGACAGTCCAACTTAAAAATTTCCAGACACAGGTACCTGACTCAGCCCCAGCTTTGCCTTGGCAATAGAGATCAGGCGTCAGCTGCCGGCTTGGATGATGTGTTCCCAGAGCAACATGGCGAGTGTGAGCTGCCAATACTGAAGTCTCAGGGAATGTAAAGTGTTGAGCCAGTTAAACATCCAAAAATGCCCCGTCTCTCAGAAACAAAGGTGACTCATCACAGTGCCTGGCCATGAATAGGAACGGCATTAGAGTGGCCAAGCTCACACTCAGAGGCCTCCTGCTGTCCAGCCTCCAGCCCTGAGTTCTCATCTCCACTGGGAAGCCCCATCTTCCCCTCCCGGAAACCTCCCTGGATTCTTAAAGCGTGGAGGAGGTCTCCCTTCTCATGCCCTGAAAATCTGCTCTACACAACTTGACACTTAATTTTACACTGTCTTTCATTGCCTCTTAATCGCTTTGCGTGTTTGTTTTATAGCCTACATGGGTTGCAAATGCTCTGAGGGGAGGAAGTAAGCCTCCTCCTCTGCACCTGGTAGCCCAAGAGCAGAGACATGCTCAGGCTCACAGCTACTCCTGACTTCAGTCTCTTTCTACTTCACCTGCATTTGCACTTCCAGCAAACGCTCAATGAACCCTCACTTGTTTCACTGGGGCTTTAGTCTCTTCAGAGACGGATGAGCTCAGCAGCCAGGGCCTCTGTCAGTCCACACCAAGCCTCTTTGCAAATTAGAGAAAAGGCAGGACATGTGGCTCTGCTGAACTGTGCAGCTAGGCTGGTGGGGCCTGGGCTTCAGCCCCTCACGGGGCCCCCTGGGCAACTGATTCCTCATGGGGACAGCAACACCACAATGTCTCTGCCACCTGACCCTCCCTGACTCTCCATTCTGATGAAAAAACCTTATTTGGGGAAGCTGGCATCAAAGGATCCCAGCCTCTTCCCCATCAAAACCAAACCAAGAAGCGCACATCTTCCATAGCTCCTTGATACTCATGTCCTGAAGTCTACACCTAGGGAGTCTTTCCAACATGGACAAAGAACTTTCTTTTTTCTATTGAAGGCCCCAAACTCACCATGAGCAGTCCTCCTTCTGTGCTTTTGCTTTCCTTCCGCCTAGATTGTGCTTGTCTTGCTTATCTGCGTGTGAGACCCCTACTCTCCTCTCATATCCCAGCCCAAACCTCCCCTCCCCTGTGATGCCTCAATCACTGTAACTGTTCTTGTCTGCGCTTCTTCCCACCTCCGGCCCCATGCCTTCCACATTGCTTCAATCTCTTCTACAACACTTTTCCTCCATGTTATTTGCATGGAACCCAGGAGCCAGCTGTCTTTAAGTCTTCTGCCCACACAGGCTTCTCTGTACTCACCCTGTATCAACCCAGATGCTGAACTCAGCACCAGCCTGCCTTCCCCAGAGGAATCCACTCACAAAATAGGGGACAACTGCCTTTACAAATGATTTATCTCATCGGAAGGGTAGAGAACAGGGACCTTATAGTGAACACCCTCCCTCCTAGCAAAGTACTTACTCATCTTTGCAAGCAGTCCTGTTCTCCAAATCCTTGCTTGGCAGCCCTGTTCTGGGAGTTTCTCTCTTATTACTCTTCCTCAGTGCACTCCCAGCCAAGTGTCTGCATTCTGTCTCTGCATGTCTTCCCCATTCCTCCCACCCAGCTTATTTCCTTCCTGTTCAAATAGGCAGAACAACTCAACATTGCCCCAACCCCTACCTATATGCATGCACCCCTCCTAGATCCACCATGACGCCCAAATACAAGTCCTCTCTCAGTTTCCCCTTCTTTGGAAGGAATCCAGATTAGAGAGAACAAGAATGTTATCTTGTGACAAGTGTGTGCATACATATGTGTTTTCCTCCACAGATAATGTGGTTCAGAAGCCAAGGATTTTGTCTTCCATATCCACCCAACCTAGCAGACTGAAAATATACACAGTAAGCCTGAGATGGACAGTTCTAAGCCCTTTCTGTCTCTTGGGTCCTCTTTCTTCCCAAGTAAGGCTCAGGACTAGAGTCAAGGGAAAGTGCCTGACGACACAGCAGGAGCTTAATAGACAGGGAAATGAATGCATCAGGGACTAAAAGGGAAACAAGAAAAGATAAAAGACCTTTGAGAGCCCCCTCACTAGGATTATTTCATTCTAACTGAAGGGAGCTCAAAGAACCAAGCCAGGATGAGAGAGAATAGAGATAATAGATGATAGGTGAATGGTCAGATGAATTATGAACACAAGCACTGCCTTCCCTACCACGTGAAACCTGGGGAAATCTCTGAGCTTCAGTTTCTCATGTACACCATTGGCTTGCCTGCAGATGGCCCGATATGGACACTGACCATCAGGGTCTTCAGTGCTGTCTGGCACTCATGCTTGAGGCTTCTTCCCCAAATGCCCAGACACCCAGGGCCCCTTGGTGCCTCAGCATCATCAGAAAGCTTCTTGGCTGCAGTCCTGACCCGGGACCTTCACTGCCTGCTGGCAGAAAAGAATTCTCAGTTGTGGAAACTGGAAAACTCTACATATTTTACAGATGAGAGGCCAAACTCTGGATGGCTTTAAATGTGGTGTGAAATGGACAGACACACCCTGCTGGTGTGACATGCCTGAGACAGTGTCCTCTCCACCACCATCACCACATACAGACCTGCACGTCATGGAAAGAGCAGTGTCTTGGCCAACGCTGGCCTTCATTCCTTACCCCTCCCTTCCAGCCCCTTTTCTGTGCTTTTCTACGTTTTTAAAGTAAGAAGTGATCTATTTGCTGTGGAGGAAAACAACCCGTGGTCACCTAAAAGTAAAGGAGAAAGAAAATTAAGCCTCAGTCTTAAGACCTGATCAGCGATCAGAGCCCAACTTCGGTGGGCTGCGATGGTGCCCCTACATCTTCCATGGGAGAAATTTTTTCAGATGGAACAGTCACCAGTCCCCTGCCTCTGAAATGCGCCCTTGGGAAGGGGTAATGATTTAGATGCTAGAGACATTGAGTGCCTAGGAAACGGAGAAAATGTGTTGACTTTGCATTTTTTGTTTTTCTTTGACTTGGTCGAGATAGTGAGGCAGCCGAGGCCCTGGCTGAGCTGTAGGTATTTGTCAAACAGTTGTCCCTGTCCCCTGCGTCACCCGGCCTTGGGCCTCTCTGCGCAGCCCACCGCTGCTGCAGCCTTTCTAAATCCCTCAGCCTCCAACTCCTCCTCCCAGACCGAAGCCCTACCAGTGAGAAGGGCCCGAACCACCAAAGAGGCGCAGGTTCGCTCTGAGCCCACCGCATTCACGCGTGTGTGCACGCGCCGGTGTGTTGCGCGTGTGCGCGCGCACGCGGGTGTGTGGCGGGGGCGGGCTCTGCGCCCGGGGGCAGGGCTCCGCCGTGAGAGTGGCAGCCGGACTTGCCCGCTGCTAGTGGCAGGGCGCCGCAGTGCCGTAGTAGCGGGCCGCCGAGACGCACCGCTCCGGAGCCGCGGGTACCTGGGCGGGCAGAGACCCCAGCGCCGCCTAATCCCAACCGGGCCGCCGGAGCTCCTGGGGCGCCCACCCGAGCTCCATCCCCCTCCCTGGGAGGGCTGCGCGGGCGGGCAGACGCCCAGACGCCAGCCTCGGTCCCCTTTCAGTCTCTCGGTTCCTCTTTCCTCCCAAGTAAGGGAATAAGCCCCGAGGAAGGAGCGCGCCGAGGAACCGCGCAACCAAGTGTTGCTCGCAGAGGTAAGACGCGGCCCGCGCGGCGGAGGGGGCTCGGGCTGGGGGCGCGAGCTGCAGCAAGTTGGAAAAGGGGGCCAAAGCGGGTGCCGGTCCCATGGCCAGGGGAGGGAGCTGCAGCCAAGGCCACGGCGCCCTCCTCCTGACGATGCCACCTGCCGCACAGCCCCTGCAGGAGGGGATGCCCCCTGGCAGTGTGAGGGCACGGGGAGCCGCCCAGGGCGGGGCACCGGCTTCCTCTTTGATTGGGAGGACCTTCCGAACCTCAAAGGTGTGCGGGCGGGAGGTGGCCTGGCTCCACGCAGGGTGCTGAAACAACTGGTCAGATTTTGCCCCTTCTAGGCTTACCTTTGGTATCCAGTTCGCGCCCCCAGAGTGCACAAGGGCAGCAAAGAGCGGGGACACTTCTTCTGACGCCTGGCCGCCAAACCTCTGACCGTCCCGCAGGGTTCTGGGACTTTGGGGGGACTCCACAAAGCCCCCGTGCTGGGGGAGCGTAAAGGGAAGCTGAAGAGAACGCGGAGACCTTGACAAATAGAAGCTACGGAAGGAGAGGAGGGTCAGGGAGGTCGGGTTGACCTGCTTAGTTTCGGACTCAAAAGGTGTTTGTGCATGTGCGTGCATTTAGTATCACCTGTGGGGCTTTCGAAAACTCCACCAGTCCACTCATCCTGCACATTCAGAGATTTCCTTCCTCTGGACAAGTGGACTAGAATTTGAGGGGGCGGGGGGCTGTGGAGTTCGAAAAAGCCCTACAGGTGATTCCGATGCGCTGCCCTCATCCGCGCCATCGCTGCAGCGGGAAGCACGAGGCAGGAGGGAAGAGGCAGCTCCCAGGTGTGAGCCATCCAGGTGCGGGACTCAGAGTGGCGGGGAGACCTTTCCGCATGCCCCTTCTTTCCCCGCGGAAGGGCAGGAGGGTCTGCGGCACGCGCGGCGGTTTGTGGCTGCGCCGCAGTGGCGCGCGGGAGAGCTGCGAACCCGCGGGCGCGCTCGCAGGCGGGCTCGGGGCGACTGTCTCCTGCTGCTTCATTAGCAAACGATGACCTCGCGGTCCGGAGGGGGCCCTGAGAGGGCTGTTCGTCCTTTCTCTTTTCGGGACTTAGGGTAACGCGCTTTGGTTTGGGAGGTGTGGACCAGAAAACATCACTGATGAGGGGCAGCGGTCAGAATACAGGGCTCGGGTTCGAAAGCGGGGAGACGACGCCGTTACTTCGGTGCCTGGGAGTTTTTGTTTAAAAAACAGCCCCCAAAAGTCACTTGCTAGAGCACAGGGTACCCCTCGTTGTCAACGAAAGGTATTAGATCACAGGGGGCAAAGGTCACCAGTATTTGGTCACCCACGCACACATACTTTGTGCTCCTCTCATTTCAGAGCTTTGTCCTAAGGTGGGAGGGGACTTAGTTTAGTTTAGAAGGACTGTGTTTGCCTTGGTTCTGAAGGTAAATTATAGTCATCAAATAAAAGGCTGCCATTAATCTAACCTTCCTACTATACCTTCCATTCGTGTCTTTAGGGATCACCCTTAACGTTTATGAATAGCGCTGGTAGACGTTATTACAAGCATTTGGGGGGGGGAGGGGTGGAAATGGGGAGCAAGCAGATGAGTCTTTCCTGTCTTACAGTTTCGTGTCAGTGTTTGGTTCAGATCAACCAAGACATGGGGAGGTAATGATAAACAATCAAAGCATCTTGGAATCTAAGATGCCTAGACTTTCAGAGACAGGAAAAACTACTAAGGCCATCTGTTCCAGCTCCCCCTCAGATCTCCCAGAGCACCTTCAACAGGTGGGGGTGGATGCCACCAGCGTTGCACTCCTAGAGGTCCCAGCTGTGCATGCCTGAGGCTCTGCTCCAGGAAGTACCCATAAAACAGTAGCTCTTTCCTCTACTGCTGATCCCTAGCTCATCCTCTGGAAGAGAAGCACTTCCATCCATCTTCTCTGGCAGAGAAGCACTATTTTTGTTGTGGTAAAACCTAAAAAAAACAAATCTTATTGTATTGCAACATTATGATATACATTTTTAGTATAAAAATAATTCACATTGAATGTTGGCAAGTTGAAAAGTGTACAAAGAATCAAACTACAGACATTTCCACAAGGCTAATATATTAGCATATTTCCTTTCCAGCTATTTTTATGTCTTGAAATTGTACAGTCCAGGGGGAGCCAACATTTCAGTTCAGTTCAGTCGCTCAGTTGTGTCCGACTCTTTGCGACCCCATGAACCGCAGCACACCAGGCCTCCCTGTCCATCACCAACTCCCGGAGTTCACCCAAACTCATGTCCATCGAGTCGGTGATGCCATCCAGCCATCTCATCCTCTGTCGTCCCCTTCTCCTCCTGCCCCCTATCCCTCCCAGCATCAGAGTCTTTTCCAGTGAGTCAACTCTTCACATGAGGTGGCCAAAGTACTGGAGTTTCAGCTTTAGCATCAGTCCTTCCAAAGAACACCTAGGGCTGATCTCCTTTAGGATGGACTGGTTGGATCTCCTTGCAGTCCAAGGGACTCTCAAGAGTGTTCTCCAACACCACACTTCAAAAGCATCAGTTCTTTGGTGCTCAACCTTCTTCACAGTCCAACTCTCACACCCATACATGACCACTGGAAAACCATAGCCTTCACTAGACGGACCTTTGTTGGCAAAGCAATGTCTCTGCTTTTTAGTATGCTGTCTAGGTTGGTCATAACTTTCCTTCCAAGGAGTAAGCATTTAGTGGATACCTAATGTACCTTGCAGGCTTCCCTGGTGGCTCAGCGGTAAATAATCTACCTATAATACAGGAGCTACAGGAGACATGGGTTCGATCCCTGGGTGGGGAAGATCCCCTGGATGAGGGCAGAGCAACCCACTCCAGTATTCTTGCCTGGAGAATCCCATGGACAGAGGAGCCCAAGCAGGCTACAATCCATAGGGTCGCAAAGAATCGGACACAACTGAAGAGACTTTATCATGGCTTGGCAATGTACCTTGCAAGTGTTAAGTATTTTAAATTCTGTGCCATGTAATCCTCAAAAGTCCTGAGGCAGTATTATTAACCCCAGAGAGTGCAGGGGACTTCCCAAGCCCCACCACTTGTAAGCAGCAGAGTCAGGATTCAAACCCAGGTTGTTCAACAACTGAGGGGTTGCTTAGCCTCTGTAGCTATTACTTCTCTACTTTTTCTCCTAAATAGTACTGTAGTGAAAGTCCTTCACATGGCTGCGTATTATTATTTTGTTAGTTATTTAAATTGTTTCCTGTGTTTAGCAACGACATAACTCTGCACAACATCTCTGTGCAGTCTTCCTGCAGGCATTTCCAAATACTTCCTGTGTATAGATGCCCAGAAGTTAAATCGCTAGGCCAAAGGGCATGAATGTTTTAAAGTTCCTAGTATATATGACAAGCTGGTTTGCAAAAAGGATATACCAGTTTATACTTCCATCCCCATGAGGCAACTCTGCCACAGTCAAAGCATAGGAGGGTCTCCTCACACGACCAATCCAGCCCTCATGGGCATTCACTTGGCCTCATGGGGGAGGGATTACACATATTTCCCTGATGTATACACACAAGTGTGATTGTGAAAACCACATACTATATGGCCGTGCCTGTTTTTTGTGTGTGCACAAGTATCAATTGCAGAATTCTCTGGCTAGACATCATTTACTACCTTTGAACAGACAACTGTGTAAAATATAAGTAGCATAACATCCTACTTCTCCACACAAATTAATAGATTAGCCCCCACTCTTAGAAGGTACATCACTATCAGAGCCCAATTCAGCCAGCCCAGCCAGTCAGTGATAGCTTCTTCACACACTGGCTATTTTCACCAAGCTGTTTGTTTACACCAAGTAGTAATAGAATTCCACAACCAAACCATAGTGAGTTATCTTTATATGTAACAAAATTCACCTGTTCAACTACCGACTGCCTCCACCCACTCATGGTTAGGGACTACTAATTATGCTGTAAAAATTAAGGTTATACACATCAGCAAAAAATGTCCTCACGCGAAGAAAATGTGGCCACAGAAGAGAAATTAGGCAATACAAAAGGGGGGATTTTCAAATAAAACTAATTGCCCCTAGCTATGAATTTTCTCTAGGGCTGCGTTTGCCCCACAGCCACCTCTGCCACCAGCAGTGGGCTTGGCAGCCTTGGAATATAATCTCATAAGTGGAATAAATATCCATTGAGCCTCTAGCATGAGGTCTACTTGTTTAAGACTCAGCTCAGGTCTTAAAATTTTCTAGTAATCCTTCCTCAACTGTTCATCTAGGTTAGCGATCTCTCTGCTATAGCTGTGCATACACGTAGCTCTCTGTGGTGACATCACTTATCTGCCCATCCCCCACTAAACTGTAAACTCCTAGAGGTATAGCTAGTGCTGTGCCCAGCACCTGAACTAGTACTTTCACAGAGTAGACAATTCAGTGAGCTGACTGAGCAAGAAAATTTTCCAGGTACTGTGCTGGGTACTCCATGTGCATTTCTCTTTTGATGCATCTTGATTCTGCTCAGATTGATCAGTCTCAGAAATGCATCTGAAAGCTGTTTAGAGCTGTGCAGTGTATTTACGCATGTGACTTGCCATTTTCACTTCATTAAAATTAAAATAAAAATTTCAGTTTCTCAGTCATATTTCCAGTGCTGAAATGCCATATATAGCTTCCGGCTGCCATATTGGAGAATGCATACATTCGCATTTCAAAAGTGTGAAAATTTGCTTGGGGGCATAAGAGACTGTCCCTGGATGGGTGAGGTCAGGAGAAAGGAACCCACCTATAATGTGATCTGACCAGAGGACCAAAACCTAGGAGAGCAGGCCAGCCAACCACCACCATCTGTGCTTCTCAGGGAAGCTGATCATCATTCTGGATAGAAATACTGGCTTGGTTAGAATCTACAGTATCCAATCACAGCCAGCTATTGATATAACTGGGCTCCAACTCCATGGCCTGTGCCCGCCCCGCTGCTCTATCTGGGCCCATAGGTCACTGGCTCCAGGATCGTCCTCACTCTCTTGCCCCAGTTTTTCTTAATTTTATTCTTAATGAATAAAGCATAACATTTCAAAGAAGGCTTAATCAGCACCACGTGGCATGAGATGATCGCTTCCTTTATTCTACACTCAGGTTTCTGTTAAAACCCTGTCAGGCTGAACTAGCTTTTTTTTTTTTAATATAAACTTATTTATTTTAATTGGAGGTTAATTACTTTAAAATATTGTATTGGTTTTGCCATACATCAACATGAATCCGCCGCAGGTATTCACGTGTTCCCCATCCTGAACCCCCCTCCCTCTTCCCTCCCCGTACCATCCGTCTGGGTCATCTCAGTGCACCAGCTTCTATACAGGTTATAGCTGTTGAGTTTTATATCCGTTGAAAAAAACCAACTTTCTTTTAAACTTGCTCTTGAACTGTATCCCCTGCCTGCTGCTGTCCTCCCATCCCATATTTGTAGAGATGCTACCTGGGACCCAAATACAGAGCCCTTGCATTTATTCCCAGTTTTGTCTTGCTTAATTCAATCTGTCTTTCCAGCTTGCCCAGATATTTCTGGCTTTGATCCTGTCACCCAGAATATATCCTGTCCCTTCCATCTGGCTTCCTATTGTCCCCAGACATGAGTATGACCTCTTCAACTAAGTCATCAATAAAAAATTATAAACATTACAGCATTCTGGAGCATTCCAATATATGCTCCTGATAGATGTCAATTCAATAAATACACGGCACTTTTTAAGATAATTTATCTTCTTGCACTATCACTCAACCCATAATTATCCTTCTTCAGAAGATTATCAGAGGAATCTTATCAAAGGCCTTGATAAAGTCCAGATACTCCTTCTCACTGGTATTTCCCCCATCTCCCTGCCTAAGGCTGTCAAAGAAATAAATTTGTTACTTTGACATAAACTACTAGCAGTTAACCCATGTTGATTTCTTAAGATCAAAACTTCAGTCCTAAAAGCTCATTCCAAATCCTCTTCTGTAATGCCAAAGAATGCTCAAACTACCGCACAATTGCACTCATCTCACACACTAGTAAAGTAATGCTCAAAATTCTCTAAGCTAGGCTTCAGCAATACATGAACCACAAAACTCCAGATGTTCAAGCTGGTTTTAGAAAAGGCAGAGGAACCAGAGATCAAATTGCCAACATCTGCTCGATCATCGAAAAAGCAAGAGAGTTCCAGAAAAACATCTATTTCTGCTTTATTGACTATTTCAAAGCCTTTGACTGTGTGGATCACAATAAACTGTGGAAAATTCCGAAAGAGATGGGAATACCAGACCACCTGACCTGCCTCTTGAGAAACCTATATGCAGGTCAGGAAGCAACAGTTAGAACTGGACATGGAAAAACAGACTGGTTCCAAACAGGAAAAGGAGTATGTCAAGGCTGTATATTGTCACCCTGCGTATTTAACTTCTATGCAGAGTACATCAGAGTACATCAGCTGGGCTGGAAGAAGCACAAGCTGAAATCGAGATTGCTGGGAGAAACATCAATAACCTCAGATATGCAGATGACACCACCCTTACGGCAGAAAGTGAAGAGGAACTAAAAAGCCTCTTGAAGAAAGTGAAAGAGGAGAGTGAAAATGTTGGCTTAAAGCTCAACATTCAGAAAACGAAGATCATGGCATCTGGTCCCATCACTTTATGGGAAATAGATGGGAAAACAGTGGAAACAGTGTCAGACTTTATTTTTGGGGGCTCCAGAATCACTGCAGATGGTGATTGCAGCCATGAAATTAAAAGACGCTTACTCCTTGGAAGGAAAGTTATGACCAACCTAGATAGCATACTAAAAAGCGGAGACATTACTTTGTCAACAAAGGTCTATCTAGTGAAGGCTATGGTTTTTCCAGTGGTCGTGTATGGGTGTGAGAGTTGGACTGTGAAGAAGGCTGAGTGCCAAAGAATTGATGCTTTTGAACTGTGGTGTTGGAGAATACTCTTGAGAGTCCCTTGGACTGCAAGGAGATCCAACCAGTCCATCCTAAATAAGATCAGTCCTAGGTGTCCATTGGAAGGACTGATGCTAAAGCTGAAACTCCAGTACTTTGGCTACCTCATGCAAAGAGTTGACTCATTGGAAAAGACCCTGATACTGGGAGGGATTGGGGGCAGGAGGAGAAGGGGACGACAGAGGATGAGATGGCTGGATGGCATCACTGACTCGATGGACATGAGTTTGGGTGAACTCCGGGAGTTGGTGTTGAACAAGGAGGCCTGGCATGGTGTGATTCATGGTGATTGTGATGATGTGGTAGCAGTAGTAGTGGTGGTTCATGGTAATGATGGTAGTGGTGGAGTGGTGGTTCATGGGATTGATGGTAGTGGTGGAGTTGTGGTTCATGGGAATGATGATGGTAGCTGTAGTATTAGTAGGTTCCTCATTCTGTGATTCTGTACAGATTAAGGAGAGTGATTTAATGATCTCAACTGTATATTGTCTTGACACCCTGGAATGTTATTGTTAGGCCAAGAGATTGTATTAATTTGAGGCAGATCTAATAGTCTCTAGCATTACTGAACATGAGATCAGAGAAGGAGCCAGAGAAGCAGTTGGTCCCAGGCCTTCCTCTTCAATATGAGGAATCCTCCATCTAAAGGAAAGGGCCCTGCATGGGCTCACACCTTCAGGACAGGCCAAGGTCACATAACTGTTCCTGAGTGCTTTCTCCAGGGTATACTTCTTCTCTCCATCTTTGATTCTGAAGAAGCCTAAGGCTTTGTTTTCTGCAGAAATGTTCTCTTGTTCTCTTGGAATTAACCTCTTAATCATTGATGTCTCAGTGAAAATTAAAGAGTCTTTCCTGGTGTCATGGTTTAATAGGAGAAAGGAGGAGCAAGCTTATTGTTCAAGTGGGAAATGGAGCTGAAAGGTCTCCATGGCAAGACATGGAACACAGAGAAAAAAGGTCCAAGTAAGAGAAGACTTTAAAAAATTTTTGTATTTTATTTTTATGTTGTAGTATAGTTGATTTACAATGTTCTGTTAGTTTCAGCTACAGCAAAGTGATTCATTTGTGTATATATATGTGAAAGAGAAGTCGCTCAGTCGTGTCCAACTCTTTGCAACCCCATGGACTGTAGACTATCAGGCTTCTCCGTCCATGGAATTTTGTAGGCAAGAGTGCTGGAGTGGATTGCTGTTTCCTTCTCCAGGGGATCTTCCTGACCCAGGAATCGAACCCAGGTCTCCTGCATTGCAGGCAGATGCTTTACCATGGGAGCCATATGTATGTGTATGTGTGTGTGTGTGTATATATATATATATATATATATCTCCATTGTTTTTCAAATTCTCCTCCCATCTAGGTTATTCCAAAATATTGCTATACAGTACATCTTGGTTGATTATCTGTTTTATATATAGTAGTGTGTATATGCTCATCCCAAACTACTAATTTATCCCTCCCCATCATGTTTCCCCTTTGGCAGCCATACGTTTGTTTTCTAAGTCTGTGAATCTGTTTCTGTTTTATAAATAATTTCATTTGTATCATTTTTTTAAGATTCTGCATATAAGTGATATCATATGATATTTGTCTTTTTCTATCTGACTTACTTCACTTAGTTTGATAATTTCTGGATCCATCCAGCTTACTGCAAAGGCATTATTTCATTTTTTATGGCTAAGTAACATTCCATTGTATGTGCATACAACTTCTATTTCCATTTCTCTGTCCATGGATATTTAGGTTGCTTCCATGTCCTGGCTGTTGTAAGTAGTGCCACAGTGAACATTGGGGTGCATGCATCTTTTCCAATTATGGTTTTCTCCAGATATATGCCCAGGAGTGGGATTCCTGGATCATATAGTAGCTCTATATTAGCTTTTAAAGGAATCTCCAAACTGTTCTCCATAGTGGCTATACCAATTTACATTCCCACCAATAGTGTAGAAAGTTTCCCTTTTCTGCACACCATCTCCAACATGTATTGTTTGTAGACTTCTTAAATTTTTTTATTTATTTATTTTAATTGGAGGATAACTGCTTTACAATATTGTGATTTTTTTTTGCCATACATCAGTATGAATCAGCCATAGGTATACATGTGTCCCATTCGTCCTGAAGCCCCTTCCTGCCTCCTTCCACACCCTATCCGTCCAGGTTGTCACAGGGCACTGGCTTTGGGCGCCCTGCGTCATACATCGAACTTGCGCTTTTTATCTATTTTGCATATGGTAATATATATGTTTCAATGCTATTCTCACAAATCATTTCACCCTCTCCTTCTCCCACTGAGTCCAAAAGTCTATTCTTTATGTCCATATCTCCTTTGCTGCCCTGCATGTAGGATCATTGGTACCATCTTTCTAGATTCCATTTATGTGAGTTAATATACAGTATTTGTGTTTGTACACTTTTTGATGATGAAATCACAATAATAATAACTATCCTTTAGACATGTACCACACTTGGAAGGTAACAGTGTATTTGTGTTTATGGTCTTTCCTGATTCCAGTCATAAGTGTGAGGCAGGTAGCTTGGATGTCATCGGCCTCATTTCAGTAGAGTTCACCGAAGCAGAGGCTGTGAAGAGTAGAAGAGTCTACTATGGCAAGAAAAGGGATGAAGGATAAAACTCAGTGACCAAGCAGCAGCTGGCCATTTGGGCCCATCCCTCCTTTCTATGTGAGTCTGGAAAGTTTTCTCTTTGTTTAAGGCATAGATGGTGTCATCTGCCCAGGCACCAAGTTTTCACGTTCCTGTTTTCTGACCTGGTGTGAAAGTGCCAAGTGGCCAGAGGTCAGCAAGGCCACTTGACCCTTGATGCTGAAATTCTTGAAATGTTTTTGCCCAAATGTTTTCATTCCTGGCTGCATTTTTTCACCTCTCTGCTCTGGGACAGCAGCCTATAGCACTATACCTGCTGCCTCAGTTCCCCTGCCTTTCAGATAATGTGAAGGAGCTGGAGAAGGCTCTCTCAGTCCCCCAGGGCCATAGTGTTCCTTCCAGGATCCTTGATAGTCATGCTAAATGGGTGCTATTAACCCAGTCCCCCACCCTCCCTGTCCCAAGGTCTCATCAACAAGGATATCCACAGCCCACAGAACCTGACCCCAGGTCACCCACTGGTAGGAGACTGTCCTTGCCCTTTTCCCATGCCAGGATGAGAACATGATCTCACAAAAAATTATCTTTCCCAACAGGAAGTCAGTAGCCATATTTTTCTATAGCTGGGGCAATTCCCATGCTGCCCCAAAGCCCCCATGGTTCCTAAGCCCTAAATCATGAATATCCTGGAAAATGCACTCCTGAGGACATTCACTCAATCATCTGATCAACATTAAACCAGTCAATAAATATTGAGAATGCACTCTGTGCTAGACACAGGATGAGTTGCTGGGCATAGGACCAGCCGGTTCTAGGGGAGCTGGGTAGAACTGGGTAGACGAGAGACAGAGACAGACAAACCGCAGCATCATCTTTAGATGAGAGTCAGAGCAAGGTCACCAAGAGGTCAGGTAATACTCTCTGGAGTAGATGGGCCCCGGCCAAAGTGTAAAAGCTGGCTAGAGGCTAAGTGAAGAGACAAGTGTGGGTAATACATTCTAGTAAAGGGAACAGCATAAGTGAAGGCTCAGAGGTAGCTCTTGGGTACAGTGTGGATGGAGCAAAAACTGAGCTGAGAAATGGAGATGAGTTGAGGTAGGAGATGAGTCTAGATATGTGGACAGGAGGGCCTTGTCTCCCAAGTTAAATAGTGTGGATCTGTTCTGGTAGACAGTGAGGGGTCACTGAGAAATTTTAAGTGAGAACTTAAAATTTGATCAGATCAGATTTTAACATTAGAGCAGCCCCTCTAATTGCAGGGTTGGGAGGAAAGAAGACAGGAAGCAGGGCTACTCAAGGGAGGCTTTTCTGAGAGCTTAAGAACTATGAGGGCTGAACAAGGTAGTTCAGATGGAAGGAAGGACAGAATCAGGAAAGAACTGGTAATTAGGTGGATGTCAAGATAGTGAGGGGGGCAGGGAAACCTAGGGCAGCTCTGAGGCTTCTACCTGGTGCATCTGGGAAGATAGTGGTTCCATCGACCAAGAGGCTCAAGGAGCTGTAGCAGGATTATTGATGAGTTCAGTTCGAGGCCTGCTGAATTTGCAGTGTTAGTGAGAGATCCAGATGGAGAGGTAGTTGATAGATGAACTCTGTGGCTAGAGACCCAGATTGGAAAGGGATGAGTCTAAGGGATGGCTGTAACCACAAGAGCTGAGGAGATCATGGGAGATCAATTTTCACTTATCTTGATATTAATACATCCATTGCCAGTATTCAAAAGATCCACATCAAGGAGATTCATGCCTTTTTAACAAAGGGAGGAGGCTTTTCACAGCACTGAGAGTCTGGGCTTGAAAGGCAAGCTATGCCAATAGCCATCTGCTGACCAGCTAGACCAGTACCCACTTCTGCCAACTGAGTGGTCAAGCATGGAGGTTTTTACAGAAACTATTGTATTCCTCTTCTATGTTAGAGCCTCACACATTGTCAACATGGTCCTTTTCTCTAGACCAGTCGCCCTCGATGCTGGTTAAACATTAAAATCACCTGGGGAGCTTTGCAGTAACACCACTTGTGGGTCGCAATCCAGGAGATGCTGATTTAATTGGTCTAGGGTCAGGGCCTGAGCCTGAGTATTTTTTTTAAAGGTCTCCAAGTGACAGTGGTGTTCAGCAAAGTTAAGAACAAGAAGTTCCTTCAGTGATTTCCCAAACTACAGGGTTTTTAATTCTTTACCTCCTCTGGCAATTCTGGCATATGGTTCTATTACAGTTTCTCTAAAAATCACTTCAATGTGTCAGACCCTACACTACACACTGCACTTCAACGGTGGCTTTGGGCATATTGTCCTTACCTTTGCATTCAACACACATTTCTCCCTTGTGCCTGTAAGGCTCATGGGAAATTCTGTCCAACATTCTGTGCTTCCAGCCTCTGTTTACCACTTTCTGGGTTATATAACTGATAGACCTGTTAAAAAGACTTAGGAACCACCCATCATGACTTCTGAGTGAAACTCGGTTAGTTCCAAGGGATCCTTGCTTTCTCTTCTAAATGCTTACAAGGCAGCAGTTCTTGAATGAATTTTTATTTACATTCAAATTGCCTGGAGACTTTCCTCCTCTGAGATTCTGATTAGGAGGTGTAGGTGGGGACCTAGACCCAGAGGTGTAGAGTGGGAGCCCAGAAATTCACTATCATTTCTAAGTTAAGAGGGCAGAGGCAGCAAAGAATGGGACAAAATATTTGCAAATCACATATCTGAAAGGGGATTATTATTCAGAATATGTAGAGAATTCTCCAAATTCAACAATAAGACAAAAATCCAGTTCAAAAATGAGCAAGGGATTTGAAAAACTTTTCTCCAAAGACAATATGCAAATAGACAAATAAGCACATGAGCAGATGATCAACGTCACTAATCATTAATAAAGTGAAAATCAAAATCATAATGAGATAGCACTTCATATCCTTTAGGATATCTATTGTCAAAAAAATAACAAAATAACATGGTACTGAGGTTATAGAGAAATTAAAACCATTGTGCATTGTTGGTATGATTGTAAAATGGTGCAACCACTATGGAAAACAATAGCTCAGTTCCTCAAAAAATTAAAAATAGAATACCATATGATCCATCAATTCCACTATGGTTATATACTCAAAGGAATTGAAAGACAGTATACAAAAAATATTTGCATACCCATGATCAGAGGAACATCATTCACAGTAGACAAAAGGTGGAAGTCACCCAAGTGTCATCGATGAATAAATAAAATGTAATGGTGGTTGTTGTGGTGGCTCAGAGGTTAAAGCGTCTGCCTCTAATGTGAGAGACCTGGGTTCGATCCCTGGGTCAGGAAGATCCCCTGGAGAAGGAAATGGCTACCCGCTCCAGGATTCTTGCCTGGAGAATCCCATGGATGGAGGAGCCTGGTGGGCTACAGTCCATGGGGTCGCAAAGAGTCAGACACAACTGAGCAACTTAACTTAATGTATGTATGCAGTGAAATATTACTCAGCCTTTAAAAGGGAGGAAGTTCTGACACATGCTCCAACATGGATGAACTTTGAAGACGTTACACTAAGTGAAATAAGCTAGTTACAATAGGACAAATACTGTGATTCCATTCATATGAATGGTTTGATCATTCTATTAAAAAACGAAGAAAGTTGAATGGGCAAAATTCTGATTCTAAATGCATGCTGTTTTATACAAAATGGGGCAGAAAGGAGGGGGAAAAAGAGTATAGGTACACCAGGAAAATGTAAAACAAAGAAAGAAGGGAAAGCAGAATTAGACAAAGTAGACATAAATGCAGGAAATGTTAATTGATGCATTAAATGTGGCTAAAAGACATAATCCATTAGAAGACTTACCATCATTGAATATTTTTATTCTGAATAATATAAAATATATAAAATAATCTTGACAAAACTCAATTACAGAGGGAAACAACATATTTCTATCAATCTTCAACATGCTGAGTGACAAAACAAAGGAGTAAGTAAAGAATTTTAAGGGTGTAAGAAAGTTGATGCAATGGACATGTACTCCTTCCCATTCAAGAATGAACATGTGTCTAAACACTTCAGAAATTTTGGTCACATTGTTAAGAAAATTGTGATACATTCCCAACAGTAGAACTTATTCTGGCAATAAGAAAAATTAAAAAGTTACTCTAGAATAATATATTCTAGGACTTGATGTTGCCTCAGCTCTGTGCATACCCACCAGCCACTGTTAATTCAGCCTTCAGAGAGAACAAGACCCAAGACCTGTTCTTTGACAAGCACCAGGTCTATAGAGTGCTTGCTTCCTTAAGAATGAATGAAGAGTAAAACAGAGAGGAACGAAGGAAAATGTAAAACAAAAGAATAGCATACAGAATTAAAATAAATGGGCTCCTCCAGCTGGACCTGAAAGATTGTTTTAGGAGACCGGAATCCTCTTAAGAGGGCAAGAAGCCATGGTCTTTATAAATCAGAAGACAAGGAGAAAAGGCCGAGGTGATAATGAAATATGGTTTGCAAAGATAGGAATGAGATATGGAAAGGTGGTGAAGAAACTCAAACACAGCAACAGAATTAAAGTCTATTAGGTGAAACTAACTAGCAGAATTTAAACTATAGCTAAGCAAATCAAGCCTGTGGAGGAAGTAATGTTATAAAGGATAGGCAATCAGTACTGAAGCCAATTTAAAAAGAGATGTCTACGTAATTATTATAAATCCAGTTTTTAAATAGTATGCAAAAGTAAGATACTTTCAAAGAGAAGATATGTATTGCTACACAAAGTTATAAAACAACAAATGAAGATTTTAGACACCAGAAAGCATTTTTAAGTCTGAAAGGCTAGTATTTCTCTGGAGAATATAGGACAGGATGAGACAATGAAAATAGAATGTTCTGAAACGCTTGGTTCAACTATGAGAGACTCATTGTATCCCTGACATTTAAAGTTTAGAAAATAATAGTTATTGAGATTTCCCTGGTGGTCCAGTGGCTAAGACTCCACCCTTCCACTGCAAGGGATGTGGGTTGGATCCCTGGTTGGGGAACTAAGATCCCACATGCTATGCAGTGAGGCCAAAAAAAAAAGTTCAAAAATAGAAATAGAATCTTTATCCCCATTATTCTATCTTCTAAACTAAGGGATCCAAGAAAACATATTTCATATGGCAAAGGACAAAAAATAAAGGAGATGGCAAGGAAGCTTTTAAAAAAATTAAAAAGGAGTTTGGGATGGGCATGTACACACTGCTATATTTAAAATGGATAACCAACAAGGATCTATTGTATAGCACATGGAATTCTTCTCAATGTTCTTTTGCAACCTGGATGGGAGGGGGAGTTTGGGGGAGAAAAAAAGAAAAAAAAAAAGCAGCATGAAAATGATAAGGTCAAATACTTCAGTTATTAACAACTGACATAAATGGACTAAATGATCTGTTTTTAATAAAGGTTTTTGTATTGGGACCAAAACTAAAATTCAACCATATGTTATTTGCCATAGTCATCCCTAAAACAAAACAATGTACAAAGATTTAAAGAAATGCTGAGAAAAGATATAGCAGGAAGGTGCAACAAACACTAAAGCAGAAGTCATGATATTAATGTAAGACAAAATGCAACTCAATACAAATACTTTGTTTTTTTAAGATATTTATATATTTATTTTAATTGAAGTATAGTTAAATTACAGTGTTGTGTTAATTCCTGCTGTACAGCAAAGTGACTCAGTTTTGTATACATATACATTCTTTTTCATATTCTTTTCCGTTATAGTTTATCCTAGGATATTGACTATAGTTCCCTGCGCTATACAGTTGGATCTTGTTTATCCATTTTGTATAGACTAGTTTGCATCCAGTAACCGCAAACTCCCAGCCCATCCCTCCCCTACCCGCCTCCCAACCTTGACAACCACCGTCCTATTTCCTATGTCTGGGATTCTGCTTCTGTTTCATAGATAGCTTCATTTGTGTCCTATTTTAGATTCCTCATATAAGTGATATCACACGGTATTTGTCTTTCTCTTTCTGACTTGACTTAGAAGGGTCATCTCTAATTGCATCCATGTTGCCGCACGCGGTATTATTTAATTATTTTTTATGGCTGTGTAGTTTTCCACTGTATACAAGCGCCACCACTTCTTGATCCATTCATCTGTCAAGGACTTTTAGATTGTTTCCATGTCTTGGCTATCGTGAATAGTTCTGCTATGAACATAGGGGGTGCGTGTATCTTTTTGAATTATATATAGTATTGTCTGGATATATGCCCAGTAGTGGGATTGCTGGATCACATGGTAATTCTATTTTTATTTTTTTGAGGAACCTTCATAATGTTTTCCACAGTGGCTACACCAACTACATTCCCACCAACAACATAGGAGGGTTCCCTTTTCTCCATACCCTCTCCAGCAAAGACAAATACTTTAAGACAATGAGGGTGGTTTTATATAAACAAATAGTCCAATTCACAGTGAAGGTACACTGCTATAGAAATATGTGCATCAATAAACACTGATAGAAGAAAAACTAATGTTGCATCCAAAACATAATCCTGTTTAAAGATTTCAAAATGTCACTATAGGGCTTTCATATATCAAGTAAAGAAACAAAAATAAATAGAAGAATTATGTAATATTGCAAATATGATTTTCAAAATACATGCTGTATAATACCCAAAATGTAGAGAATAAAATTTCTTTTCCAGGGCTCATGAACATTTACAAAAATGTATTTTCTATTAGCTCTAAAATAAAATATCTATAAGTTATGCATTATTAAAGCAGAAATAATAAAGATCATAGTCTCTAATCATTAGAAATGAATAATAATAAATAACAGTATGGGGGATAAGCAATAAATTATGGTCTGTTTATATAATAAAGTACTATGTAGCCATGGAAGACAGTATTGTATGTAGAAGGATATTTATTTACACCAGATAATGGTCACCATAAAAGAGTGAAAAATGTCTGAAAATGGTCAAAAGAAGTTTAAAGAGAGTGTATGCATTTATATGTGGGGAAATTTTAGAAATAATTCACAGCAAAATGCTAAGTGTGGTTATAACTGATGGTGAGGTTGCATGTGATTTTTATTTCAAAATCAAATTAAAATATGATTTTAATTAAAATATGATTTGGATTCTTGGCTAAGATTAATATTATGCTCACACAGTTTATATTTTGTAGAATCCATATTTTTCCAATTGTTTTCATAACAGATTAGTTTGCTAGTTTCTAGACCTTTGACTTTTTGTTTTTGCTGTTGTTGTTTTCCAAAATTCTTCAGAGATCAATAAAAGTGGTTAAGTAACCTGGTCATCCTTGTCCCAAGCAGTTGACCAAGCTATTCTTTGCTCTTCTTGTTTTAGAATTAACCAGTCTGCTCTGTAAACGTCTCTCAACTATGGTTTGGTCGATATTGTTTGGGGTTAGTTAGTTTCTTTCTTTCTGTTTGTCTCTTAATATTTTCAGATCATTCTGAGCTACTTTTTCATTATGTAATTCATATGCATTTTTTACCATCTTCCTGTATATCATTTGCTTGTGTACCTTCCCTTTTTTAAATTTCTAAATGTCCTTTTTAGTTATGAACCTGTGGATTAGTCCTGCAGGCATGTTTTTTAAAAGAACTATTCCTTTACCTTCTTATGTCTGAATAAGTCTAGAGGTCCTGACTGTTTATTACAGCCAGGCTTCTCTTTGACAGTCAGGACCTCTGAGTTGGAGTGACTTCTTTCTCCTAAAATGTCTTTTATGCTGGCTTCACCCTTCTGCAAGCAGGGTCTTTCTGTTGGTCAAAGTGAGGTCTAGGAGTTCATCCAGTTAAACTTCTTTATTCCATTTCAACAAGGGAAATAGAAACACTTGTCCGATGTTCTTTTAGCCAAATGAGGCTTTCTGCAAATGTTTAACCAGTACAAGTTCCCTTTCATTCATCTAACTTCCCTTGTGCCAGAAGAGCAGGGACTAGGACTACACTGTCCATTTCCCTCTTGTGGTCAAGAGGTTGGTAGAAGTGTTCATGATGATATCATACTGTTCCTCACCCTCTTCTGCTCACTCATGAGATATTTTAGGTGCTCTATCTTTACAGTCATGAATATCCATCATAAACCAATTTTTAGTCCAAAGCTATGTTGCCACGTAGACGTGTGTGTATGCTAAGTGCTGTTGTGTCTGACTGTTTACAACCCCATGGACTGTAGCCCACCAGGCTCCTCTGTCCATGAAGTTTTCCAGGCAAGAATGCTGGACCGGGTGGCCCTTTCTTATTCCAAGGGATTTTCTCAATCCAGGAATCAAACCTGTGTCTCTTGGGTCTCCTGCATTGTCAGGCATTTTCTTTACCGCTGCACCACCAGCCCTTAAATACAGCTGGTTTGTTTGGCTGTGCTGGAGAGCCACTCCAGCTCTTCCCTGCTGCTCATGGGCTTTCTCTAGCTTCAGTGAGTAGGGGCTACTCTCTAGTTGTGGTTCACCGGCTTCTCATTGCTATGGCTTCTCTTGTCACAGAACACGAGCTCAGTAGTGTATAGTTTGACTATAGTTTGACTATGCAAACCTTTGTCAGCAAAGTGATATCTGTTCTTTTTAATATACTGTCTAGGTTTATCATAGCTTTTCTTCCAAGGAGCCAGTGTCTTTTTAATTTCATGGTTGCACTCACCGTCTGCAGTGATTTTGGAGCCCAAGAAAATAAAGTCTGCCACTGTTTCCATTGTTTCCCCATCTATTTGCTATGAAGTGATGGGACTGGATGCCATGATCTTAGTTGCTCCATAGCATGTGGACTCTTCCCAGATCAGGAATTGGACCCATATTCCTTGCATCGACAGTTGTTGCTGTTCAGTCATGTCTGACTCTTTGTGCCCCCATGGACTGTAGCATAACAGATTTCCCTGTCCTTCACCGTCTCCTGGAGTTTGTTCAAACTCATATCCATTGAGCCAATGATGCCATCCAACCAGCTCATCCTCTGTCACACCCTTCTTTTCCTGCCCTCAGTCTTTCCCAGCATCAGGGTCTTTTCCAGTGAGTTGACTTTTCTCAACAGATGGCCAAAGTATTAGAGCTTCAGCATCAGTCCTTCCATTGAATATTCAGGGTTGATTTCCTTTAGGATTGACTGACTTGATCTCCTTGCTATCCAAAGGACTCTCAAGAGTCTTCTCAAGCATCACACAGTTTGAAAGCATCAATTCCTTGGCGCTCAGCCTTCTCTATGGTCCAGCTCTCACAGCCATACATGACTACTGGAAAACCATAGCTTTGACTATACAAACCTTTGTCAGCAAAGTGATATCTCTTCTTTTTAATACACTGTCTAAGTTTACCATAGCTTTTCTTCTAAGGAGCCAGTGTCATTTAATTTCATGGTTGCTGTCACCGTCTGCAGTGATTTTGGAGCCCAAGAAGATAAAGTCTATCACCATTTCCATTGTTTCCCCATATATTTGCTATGAAGTGATGGGACTGGATGCCATCATCTTAGTTTTTTGAATGTTGAGTTTTAAGTCAGCTTTTTCATTCTCCTCTTTTAACTTCATCAAGGGGCTCTTTGCTTTCTTAGTTCCTCTTTGCTTTCTGCCATTAGGGTGGTATCATCTGCATATCTGAGATTTTTAATATTTCTCCTGATTATCTTGATTCCCACCTGTGCTTCACCCAGCCCAGCATTTCACACGTTGTACTCTCCATAGAAGTTAAATAAGCAGGGTGATAATATACAGGCCAGACGTACTCCTTTCCCAATTTTGAACCTGTCCATTGTTCCATGTCTGGTTCTAACTGTTGCTTCTTGACCTGTATATAGGTTTCTCAGGAGGCAGGTTAAGTGGTCTGGTATACCTGTCTCTTTAAAAATTTTCCAGAGTTTGTTGTGATCTACATAGTCAAAGGCTTTAGCATAGTCAATGAAGCAAAAGTAGCTGCTCTTCTGGAATTCCCTTGCTTTTTCTGTGATCCAATGGATATTGCAATTTGATCTCTTGTTCCTCTGCCTTTTCTAAATCCAGCTTGTACATCTGGAAGTGCTTGGTTCATATACTAATGAAGCCTAGCTTGAAGAATTTTGAGCATTACCTTGGTAGCATGTGAAATGAGCCCAAATGTAAGGTAGTTTGAACATTCTGTGGCATTGCCCTTCTTTGGTGTTGGAATGAAAGCACCTTTTCCAGTGCTGTGGCCACTGCTGAGTTTTCCAAATTTGCTGGCATATTGAGTGCAACACTTTAATATCACCATCTTTTAGGATTTGAAATAGCTCAGCTGAAATTCCATCACTTCTACTAGCTTTGTTCATAGTAATGCTTCCTAAGGCCTACTTGGGTTCATACTGCAGGATGTCTGGCTCTAGGTAAGTGATCACACCATTGTGGTTAACCAGGTCACTAAGACCGTTTTTATACAGTTCATCTGTGTATTCTTGCCACCTCTTCTTAATCTCTTCTGCTTCTTTAGATCCATACCATTTTTGTCCTTTATTGTGCCCATCTTTTCGTGAAATGTCCCTTGGTATCTCTAATTTTCTTGAAGAGATCTTAGTCTCTCTCATTCTACTGTTTTCCTCTATTTCTTTGCATTGCTCACTTAAGTGAAGGCTTTCTTATCTCTCCTTGCTATTCGTTTGAACTCTGCATTCAGATGGGTGTATCTTTTCTTTTCTCCTATGCCTTTTGCTTCCCTTCTTTTCTCAGCTATTTGTAAGGCCTCCTCAGAAAACCATTTTGCCTTTTCATATTTCTTTTTCTTGGAGATGGTTTTGGTCACCACCTCCTGTACAGTGTTATGAATCTTTGTCCATAGTTCTTCAGGCACTCTATCAGATATAATCCCTTGAATCTATTTGTCACTTCCACTGTATAATCTTAAGGGATTTGATTTAGGTCTTACCTGAATGGCATAGTGGTTTTCCCTACTTTCTTCAATTTAAGTCTAAATTTGGCAATAAGGAGTTAATGATCCGAGCCACAGACAGCTCCTGATCTTGTTTTTGCAATGGCAGGTGGATTCTTAACCCTTGGATCACCAGGGAAGTCCTTAAATACAGTTTTTAGTACCCATTGTAATCATGTATACACCTGTGTCTATCTGTATGTGTTACCTGGCACCTCATCTCTCCTGGTGGTTTTATCAGCAGTGCTACACTTTGGATCGATTCTTGTTATTCCAGCTCTTTGATCATTTTCCCATCCATCTCTAGGCAAATACACTCCCCTCTCACACCATGCTCATAAGATACAAGTCTTTGATTACTAGATATGAACTCCGCCCTTTCATCACATAGTGAATCATGACCCAGAAAGCTACATCCAGTACCGACACTGTTTGCTTCCATTTCATCTTAGAATCCAACTGTCAGCAGAAAGAATGGATGACAACACCAACCTTATTTCCAGATTTTTCACTGTCTTGCTCAAGACTAGTGGGACATCAGGTCAGATTAGATGATAAAGAAATTTAAACGCCTGGAAAAGGAATTGGACACAAAATGATCGTCAATAAGAATTAATTAATTCTTGGTTCTTGAAAATGGATATAAATGAAACTAATGGTTTTCCTAGTGTCTAGGATTCATATGCGCAGCAGGCTGAAATGGGTTAAGGCAGTTTTAAAGAGAAGAGGCAAATGCTGAGGGCAATAAGCAGGCTGTTACTCAGAAATTGGGGGGTGCTGTCGCAAGGCATGTAATGCAAGGATGGAGCTAAGAGATGATGCCAAACAAAACGTGGTAAGTTGGTTTCTGATTTGGTATTGAAGTTTTGCGAGAAGGAAGAAGATTGAAAGTAAAGAACGCCAATCAACCCCCTGAATATGGATAATGAACCTCCCATTAAAAAAGTTAGGAAAATCTATGCTGCTTAGTTTTTGAGCTAGAGATGGGGAAAGATAAGTTTGAGAATAGATCTATTTATATATTTGAAAGTCACACCTTATAAATGGCTGAAAGTGAAAGTGAAGTCTCTCAGTCGTGTCCAACTCTTTGCGACCCAACTCTGTAGCCCACCAAGCTCCTCCGTCCATGGGATTCTCCAGGCAAGAATAGTGGAATGGGTTGCCATTTCCTTCCTAAATGGCTGAAGGACTGTATAAATGTCTGTGATTCCATCAGCAGTAGGATGTCTTTCTGACCAAGCTAAGTCAGTATAGGATTTCACACTCTGATCAAAATAGTAGTCAACCAAATCAATTTTTTCTTTCTACTACTTCTTCTTCAGTGGAGGCTGCTTTCTGTGGCTATTTTTGTCTAGCTCAAAGTAATTCACCCAGGGAGGACAGTTCCTCCAATTGAATTCTAATTTATTAAACACATTCAGCCAAATGACTAACTGTGCTCATCTCCCAAACCCTCCAGTGTTCTAATCTAGGTCATGTACCCAGCCACTCCTAATCCCTGCAGGCAGATGTTGCCACAAAGTTCCCACGTCATAGCTGTTTTGTTTGTTTGCTTTATTCATTAATTGCTTCTGAGGAGTGAAGATGAAAATTTACACTATTTTATTTGTTTTTTTATAGCTGGTTCTGAAAAGCATCATGATTCTCTTCCATGAGTGAGTGAGTCAGTCAGTTCAGTCGCTCAGTCGTGTCCTACTCCTTGTGACCCCATGAATTGCAGCATGCCAGGCCTCCTTGTCCATCACAAATTCCTTTAGTTCACTCAAACTCACGTCCATCGAGTCAGTGATGCCATCCAGCCATCTCATCCTCTGTCGTCCCCTTCTCTTCCTGCTCCCAATCCCTCCCAGCATCAGACTCTTTTCC
This sequence comes from Ovis aries, assembly GCF_016772045.2. NCBI lineage: Eukaryota > Metazoa > Chordata > Mammalia > Artiodactyla > Bovidae > Ovis > Ovis aries. The sequence continues at coordinate 201,678,340 of NC_056054.1, forward strand.
AATGAGTCAACTCTTCACATGAGGTGGCCAAAGTACTGGAGTTTCAGCTTTAGCATCATTCCTTCCAAAGAAATCCCAGGGCTGATCTCCTTCAGAATGGACTGGTTGTATCTCCTTGCAGTCCAAGGGACTCTCAAGAGTGTTCTCCAACACCACAGTTCAAAAGCATCAATTCTCTGGCGCTCAGCTTTCTTCACAGTCCATTGGAAAAACCATAGCCTTGACTAAATGGACCTTTGTTGGCAAAGTAATGTCTCTGCTTTTTAATAAGCTATGTAGGTTAGTCATAACTTTCCTTCCAAGGAGTAAGCGTCTTTTAATTTCATGGCTGCAATCACCATCTGCAGTGATTCTGGACCCCCAAAAACTAAAGTCTGACACTGTTTCCACTGTTTCCCATCTATTTCCCATGAAGTGATGAGACCAGATGCCGTGATCTTAGTTTTCTGAATGTTGAGCTTTAAGCCAACTTTTTCGCTATCCACTTTCATTTTCATCAAGAGGCTTTTTAGCTCCTCTTCACTTTCTGCCATAAGGGTGGTGTTATCTGCATATCTGAGGTTATTGATATTTCTCCCAGCAATCTTGATTCCAGCTTGTGCTTCTTCCAGCCCAGCGTTTCTCATGATGTACTCTGCATAGAAGTTAAATAAGCAGGGTGACATTATACAGCCTTGACGTACTCCTTTTCCTATTTGGAACCAATCTGTTGTTCCATGTCTAGTTCTAACTGTTGCTTCCTGACCTGCATATAGGTTTCTCAAGAGGCAGGTCAGGTGGTCTGGTATTCTTATCTCTTGAAGAATTTTCCACAGTTTCTTGTGATCCACACAGTCAAAGGCTTTGGCATAGTCAATAAAGCAGAAATAGATGTTTTTCTGGAACTCTCTTGCTTTTTCCACGATCCAGTGGATGTTGGCAATTTGATCTCTGGTTCATCTGCCTTTTCTAAAACCAGCTTGAACATCTGGAAGTTCACGGTTCACGTATTGCTGAAGCCTGGCTTGGAGAATTTTGAGCATTACTTTGCTAGCGTGTGAGATGAGTGCAATTGTGCAGTAGTTTGAGCATTCTTTGGCATTGCCTTTCTTTGGGATTGGAATGAAAACTGACCTTTTCCAGTCCTGTGGCCACTGCTGAGTTTTCCAAATTTGCTGGCATATTGAGTGTAGCACTTTCACAGCATCATCTTTCAGGATTTGAAATAGCTCCACTGGAATTTCATCACCTCCACTAGCTTTGTTCATAATGGTGCTTTCTAAGGCCCAATTGACTTCACATTCCAGGATGTCAGGCTCTAGGTGAGTGATCACACCATTGTGATTATCTTGGTCGTGAAGATCTTTTTTGTACAGTTCTTCTGTGTATTCTTGACACCTCTTCTTAATATCTTCTGCTCCTGTTAGGTCCCTACCATTTCTGTCCTTTGTTGAGCCCATAAATCCTCTTCCTTAAATTGAAACCTAAGATTTTTTACCCCTAAGTTCCTATCTTTTCTCATCTTAAATCCCTTTCTCCTTTATATGAGGCCATGCAAGGGATCAGGAGCACATTTACGTGAGTCTGATAAAGAAGATGGGAAGGCAGTTAGCAACCACTGAGCCCTGTGTGCTAGGCACTATGCTAGGAAATTTGCATTCATTTTGTTCAATCCTGTTCTGCAAGGTAATACCACTATTCCCACTTTCCAGCTGAAGAAACTTGGACTCAGAGATGAAGTGAGAATAAGTAACGTGCTCAAGACCACAAATCTAGGAACTGTCATGGATGAGAGGCAGACACAGAGTTTCAGATTCCTGGGTCATACTCTTCTCTGCTTTAAGACCGATCTTGTTGTTCAGGTATAGAGTATTGTTGGTATACTATTCTCTGCACCAGACACCAGTGGAGCACAGGAACAGTTGAGAAGTGCCTTATACCTCACAGAACCTGGTGTATAGATCTCCTGACGTTTCACCCACACCCATCATCCATACACACTGTTGAATGTACAGAGCCCATGGGTTTGGAAGATTTGGGGGAAATGAAATGGCTTTACTCCTAATCAGTTTGAACTGAGAAATCCATTACCTAACTTTGTATTGAAATTGAAAATTAAAGAAATTATCTTAGAGAATGAAGGAACTCTTTTAAATTAGACCCAATTTAGGAGTCTTGATGTTTTGATTTCAGTGGTTCCTCCCTCCAGTGCAAGTATATCAGGTACCCTTAGTAAACCAGAGTCTTTTCTCTCCACTGCCCTTTCGCATCAGCATCAGCATCAGCATGTGAGCATCATTCTGAGCTGAGCTCTCCTGTCTCTGAACTGCATGGTGCTTAGTGCACACTGCCCTGTGTAACAGTTTTTAGGGAAGCTCTGTATCCCTAGTGGACTGTCAGTTCACTGAGGGCTGAGGAAAGTCCTAATTCATCCCAGCAACCCCCACAGCTCCTAGCAGAGTATTTTACACATACTAGTTCAGTTCAGTTCAGTCGCTCAGTCATGTCCGACTCTCTGTGACCCCATGGACTGCAGCACGCCAGGCCTCCCTGTCCATCTCCAACCCCCGGAGTTTACTCAAACTCATGTCCATTGAGTCAGTGATGCCATCCAGCCATCTCATCCTCTGTCATCCCCTTCTCCTCCCGCCTTCAATCTTTTCCAGCATCAAGGTCTTTTCCAATGAGTCAGTTCTTCACATCGGTTGGCCAAAGTATTGGAGTTTCAGCTTCAGCATCAGTCCTTCCAATGAACACTCAGGACTGATCTCCTTTAGGATGGACTGGTTGGATCTCTTTATGGTCCAAGGGACTCTCAAAAGTCTTCTCCAACACCACAGTTCAAAGGCATCAATTCTTCAGCACTCAGCTTTCTTTATAGTCCAACTCTCACATCTATACATGACCACTGGAAAAACCGTAGCTTTGACTAGACGGATCTTTGTTGGCCAAGTAATGTCTCTGCTTTTTAATATGCTATCTAGGTTGGTCATAACTTTCCTTCCAAGGAGTAAGCGTCTTTTAATTTCATGGCTGCAATCACCGTCTGCAGTGATTTTGGAGCCCAGAAAAATAAAGTCTGACACTGTTTCCACTGTTTCCCCATCTATTTGCCATGAAGTGATGGGACTGGATGCCATGATCTTCGTTTTCTGAATGTTGAGCTTTAAGCCAACTTTTTCACTCTCCTCTTTCACTTTCATAAAGAGGCTCTTTAGTTCTTCTTCACTTTCTGCCATACTAAGAGGTAGGTAAATGTACAAGTATAATTGCCTTTGGAACATCATTATTTTAACCAAATTTTTCACAATAAACTGTGGAAAATTCTGAAAGAGATGGGAATACCAGACCACCTGACCTGCCTCTTGAGAAATCTGTATGCAGGTCAAGAAGCAACAGTTAGAACTGGACATGGAACAACAGACTGGTTTCAAATAGGAAAAGGAGTACGTCAAGGCTATATATTGTCACCCTGCTTATTTAACTTCTATGCAGAGTACATCATGAGAAACGCTGGACTGGAAGAAACACAAGCTGGAATCAAGATTTCCGGGAGAAATATCAACAACCTCAGATATGCAGATGACACCACCCTTATAGCAGAAAGTGAAGAGAAACTAAAAAGCCTCTTGATGAAAGTGAAAGTGGAGAGTGAAAAAGTTGGCTTAAAGTTCAACATTCAGAAAACGAAGATCATGGCATCTGGTCTCATCACTTCATGGGAAATAGATGGGGAAACAGTGGAAACAGTGTCAGACTTTATTTTGGGGGGCTCCAAAATCACTGCAGATGGTGATTGCAGCCATGAAATTAAAAGACACTTACTCCTTGGAAGAAAAGTTATGACCAACCTAGATAGCATATTAAAAAGCAGAGACATTACTTTGCTGACTAAGGTCCGTCTAGTCAAGGCTATGGTTTTTCCAGTGGTCATGCATGGATGTGAGAGTTGCACTGTGAAGAAGGCTGAGTGCCAAAGAATTGATGCTTTTGAACTGTGGCATTGGAGAAGACTCTTGAGAGTCCCTTGGACTGCAAGGAGATCCAACCAATCCATTCTGAAGGAGATCAGCCCTGGGATTTCTTTGGAAGGAATGATGCTAAAGCTGATACTCAAGTGCTTTGGCCACCTCATGTGAAGAGTTGACTCACTGGAAAAGAGTCTGATGCTGAGCGGGATTGGGAGCAGGAGGAGAAGGGGACGACAGAGGATGAGATGGCTGGATGGCATCACTGACTCTGTTGATGTGAGTCTGATCTCCAGGAGTTGGTGATGGACAAGGAGGCCTGGCGTGCTGTGATTCATGGGGTCGCAAAGAGTCGGACATAACTGAGTGACTGAAGTGAACTGGACTGATAGGAAAAAATATGACAAATAGAAGATAGAGTAGGATTTTAAGGTAGAGGAATATCCACTATGAGGTACAAAATAGCAGTTCTGTTGTAGGTTATTCGTTTATTTAATCACAGTATACATTTATGTATAGCTCACTAATAACTGAAATTCACATATATACATGTACTCAAAAGGACATAGATGCACATAGTTCATACTGAAAGCCCATACACAATACACATGTTCATATGTAATAAACATAGACTTATGCTCCATACAACTGCTTGGATATCTACCCCCAAGTCAATGTGCTTTAAGGCTCAGTCTCTAACTAATGTAGGTAAACTTTGAGAAGACTGATTTGAGTTGTTCCAGAGAAAATAGAAAGATAGTGAAAATAAGGAATTTATTTCTAAATTCTATAAACAATGTACTACCTTTTTAAAAAGAAAATTATAACATAACAGATGATGAAATCTCAACTTCTAATTTCTGTGTGTTCCTTAGAGGTAACTATTATGATATTTTCTATGCATCCTTTCATATTTCTCTTTTTGCAGTTACATGTACTTGCACAATTTAAAATTGCATTTATAATTGCATATAAGTATTGCATATAAGGTTTTTTTAAATGCCATTTAATTCTATTGGTTCTAATATCACAATAACTATATAAGGGAGATTCCATTATTTTCATTTTACAAATGAGGACACTGAGATTCAGATAAAGATTTAAAATTTCCCCAAGGTCACATAGCTAGTAAGTACCAGAACTAGACTGAGTCTTCCTTTCTGAGTGTAAAATGCTTCTCCATTTTTTCAGCTTTTCCCTTTGTCCTTCAGTAAATTTTTATAGATTTCTCCATTAAGGTCTTATATCTTTCTTATTGGGTTTATTCCAGGGTACATTCTACTTTTTAAAGAAATTTTGAAAGAGATCTTTTTCTATTATGCTATATTTTCTAATGGGCTATTACTTTTATAAAGGAAAGCAATTCACTGTTTAATATTGACTTTATATGAAGTCACTTCGTGAAATTTCTTAATAGCTTGTGTTATTTTATTCTCTTGGTTTTTCTAGATGTACTATCATATCATTGAAAAACTGACAGTTTTACCTTTTCTAATATAAATACCTCTTATTTCTTCTCATTTAATTGCATTGCCTAGGACCTTGAGTAGATTATCAAATAATAGAGGAATTAACATATATCCTTATCTTGTCCTTGATTTTAATGTAATTCTTCTCATATTTTGCAGTTTAAAAATAAGTGTACATTTATGGTCATTTTAATGATATTCTTCTAATCCATAAATAGGGTATATCTTTCCATCTGTTTGTGTCATCTTTAGTTTATTTATCAATGTATTATAGTTTTCTGACTTTAGGTATTTTACCTTGTTAAATAAGTTTATTCCTTGGTTTTTTATTCTTTTGGATATGATTATAAATGGAATTATTTCCTTAATTTCTCTATCACAATTTTTCAATGATATGATATTATATCTAGAAAAACCAAGAGAATAAAATAACAAAGACTATTAAGGAATTTCACAGTGACTGCATATAAAGTCAATACTTAAAAATGAGTTGCTTTCCTACATTGTTAGCATATAGATATACAGATGCAGAAAACAAACTAGTGATTTCCAAGGGGGAGAGAGATGGGGAGGGGCAAGATAGGCATAGGGGATTAAGAGGTACAAACATCTAAAGTGAAAGTGAAGTCGCTCAGTCGTGTCCGACTCTTTGCGACCCCGTGGACTGTAGCCCACCAGGCTCCTCTGTCCATGGGATTCTCCAGGCAAGAATACTGGAGTGGGTTACCATTTCCTTCTCCAGGGGATCTTCCCAACTCAGGGATCGAACCCGGGTCTCCTGCATTGCCGGCAGACACTTTATCCTCTGAGCCATAAGCTACAAGGATATATTGTACAACACAGGGAATATAGCCATGTTTTATAATAACTATAAATGGAGTATAATCTTTTAAAATTGTGAATCATTATATTGTATACCTAAAACTTATATAATATGGTAAATTGACTAACCTCAATTAAAAAGTATACGTTTATTATTTCCCATTAGAGTATCTTTTTTATCTTTAGTTTATTTTCCAGTTTTGTTCAGATATAATTAACATACAACACTGAATAAGTTTAATATGTTCAGCATATTGGGTTAATTTACAAAACAATGAAACAATTACTGCAAAAAGATTAGTTAGCATCAATCATCTCATATAGATACAAAAAAGAAAAAGAAAAACAAACGTTTTTTTCCTTCAATGAAAACTTTTGGTATCTACAATGTTAACAACTTTAAATATACCATACAGCAGTGTTAATATAGTCATTTTGTAGTACATTACATCCCAAGTACTATTTTGTCATTTAAATGTAAAGTTTTCTGTGGGGTTTTGGTGGATAACTATTTATGAAGTAAAGGATGTTCTGCTTACCTTCTAATGTGCTTAAGAGAATGTTTGTTTTTTCTGTCAGTGTTAATTTTTTTTCTGACTGTTGAGATGGAAATATTAAAATATGAATTGTTCTTTTATTCTGTTAATATAGTAAATTATACTGATATTTGCAATGTTGACGCATTTTGCTTTCCTGGAATAACTCCACATATTATTCTTTTAAACCTGTTCTGGGATTTTGCTGTTTTGTGGGGGCTTTGGTTAGTTTAGTAAAGAGATTGATCTATAATTTGTTTTTATTTGTGATCTCCTTGTTCAGCTTTTGCAATTGGGTTATGCTGACCTCATAAATTATACTTAACATCTTTTTCTATACTCCAGAACAACTTCTGTAAGAGGAGAATTATCTGTTCCTAGATGATTCTTAAAACTTGCCTGTAATACTGTTTGGCCCAGGAGGGCAGGGCAAGTCTAATTTTGAACACTGACTTAATTTCATATGTGGTTGCTGTTTTTATCAGACTTTTCTACTTCTTTTTCTCCTTCTTTGGCTGCAATGGGTCTTAGTTGCAGCATGTGGAATCTTTTAGTTGTAGCATCTGGAAGATTTTTTAGTTGTATTTAGGATCTCGCATGTGAGATCTAGCTCCCTGACCAGGGATGAAACCCACGTCCCCTCCATCGGGAGCATAGAGTCTTAGCCATTGGACCACCAGGGAAGTTCCAGACTTTTCTACTTCTTGATTCCTTTTTGAGAATTAGTACGTTCTCAAAATTTTCTCATTTCATCTAGGCTTTCAAATGTGGTGCTGTAAAGTTGAATATTTTATTCTCTTATAATTTAATAAAATCTCTTTTATTATAGTGGTGTCCCCTTTTCATTCCTAATATCGGTGGGTTCCACCTACCCCTCCCCCTTCCTCCTCCCTTTCTCCTAGGCCTCCTCCTCCTCACCACTCCCCCAAAGAATCATCTGTTTTATTGATTTTGTTCCAACAACAGCAAAGAGCTTTTGATTGCATTTACTAGCTGTCCAGTTGTTTGCTCTGTTGTGGGCTCTAGTCTTCATAACAATGCTGTCCTCTTTAGCTTAATTTACCTTTCTTTTGTTCCTTCTCCAGCTTCTTGAGTTGGAGACTTGGTTGGCTTATTTAGTTTTCATCTTCTTTGTTTTCTAAGAAATTTATTTTAGGCTTAAAGTGTCCTATAACCAAATTGCATATTTACTAGATTGACATGTGAAAAGTGAAAGTGGCTCAGTTATGTCCGACTCTTTGTGACCCCATGGACTATATGGTCCATGGAATTTTCCAGGCCAGAATGCTGGAGTGAGTAGCCATTCCCTTCTCCAGGGGATCTTCCCAGCCCAGAGATCAAACCCAGGTCTCCTGCATTGCAGGCAGATTCTTTACCAACTGAGCCACAAGAGAAGCCCAAGATTGATATATAACTCTTCCATATTTTCATTTTCTTTTTAAAAAGAAGTAACAAGAAGTTACTTAAGAATATATGGGGTTTTTTACTTGCCATATTGTTGCATATTTTTTGGAGGCTCAATCAGCAAAGAATCCACCTGCAATGCAGGAGACCCAGGTTCCATCCCTGCGTTGGGAAGATCCCCTGGAGAAAGAAATGACAACACACTCCTGTATTCTTGCCTGGAAAATCCCACAGATAGAGGAGCCTGGTCGGCTACAGTCCTTGGGGTTGCAAGGGTTGAACACAACTGACAGTGATGAAACCCTCACTGCCACATTATTGCAGATTGACTTCCCAGAAAACAGATTCTGAGATGAGACTGCAGTGCAGGAATATTTTTAATTTTAAAGGGAATGCTTTGAGGATCACTTCTTGTGGAAGGGATGGAACAGGGCAGGATTTGGCAAAGGATTTGGACAAGGATGGCCCTGCTGAGTTATGCCCTGTTGGGGTAAGGGGACCAGGCCTTTATGCCCTCTCCCATGTATATCATTCAGTAATTGGAAGTGGGTTGCCCAGGAAAGGGGCATGACTTTGGTCAAGGCAGATCTTTCCAGCTAAAGCAGCTCCTGAAAAGGGTTGAGAGCTGCGAATCATCTGCCAGCGGCACTACCAAGCAGCTGGGGAAATCAATCCTTTTCAAAAGAGGATCTGGTTGGCACAGTTCAGCACCTACTACAAATATTTATAGTTTAATATTTTAACTAACTTTTGGCCTTTGACATTTAATCTGTATAAGACATTTCCCCACGGATCCATATATATATATATATATGAAGGCTTCGCTGGCGGCTCAGACAGTAAAGCGTCTGCCTGCAATGCGGGAGACCCGGGTTCGATCCCTGGGTTGGGAAGATCCCCTGGAGAAGGAAATGGCAACCCACTCCAGTACTCTTGCCTGGAAAATTCCATGGACTGAGAGGCTCCTAAGAGCCTGGTAGGCTACAGTCCATGGAGTCGCAAAGAGTCGAACACGACTGAGCGACTTCACTTTACTTCTATATAGACACATACACTGAGTTTCAGCGACTTTCAGAGTATTTAATCAGATGCACTTGCTAAAATGTAGTTAGCAGTCCCATATTGTGAGACATTTAAATTGCTTGGGATTATTTTCTATTATAAACAATGCTGCCAAAGATAGCCTTGGAGTTGAAATCTTAGAGAAGTACTGACAGTAGTCTCAGAGGTAGTGCTGTTATTTTTCTCTGTAGTTACTTTATTTTTTATCATATATTTATTTATTTATTCCTTCTCACCTTTTTATGCTGTGTTCACTATTCTACAACTTTAACTTCTCTCTTAGTAATAAATCCTGATAAGTTGTCTATAATGGTTCATGAGAAATACGTCATTTTTTTGTTTTACTTCGTTTTTTCTTTAAATTTGAGATATAATTGACATACAGCAATGTATAAGTTTGGGGTGGATAGCATGGTGATTTGACTTACATACATTATGAAATGATTGTCGCAGTAAATTCCATGAGCATCCACCATCTCATATAGACACAAAACAAAAGAGAGAGAAATATTTTTTTCTTGTGATGAGAACTCTTAGGTTTTACTCTCAACAACTTTCATGTATAACATACAACAGCTTTAATTATATTTATGTTGTACATTATATTCATTTATTTTCTTACTGGAAGTTTCTACCTTTTGACCACCCTCATCTAATTTCCGCCCCCCACCCCCACCCCCAACTCTGGTAGCCACAAATCTGATCTCTTTTTCTATGACTTTGTTTGTTTGTTTTTGAAGCATAACAGACCAACAACACTGTGTTCATTCTTGTTACTCAACTTGGCATTTCTGTGTATTTCACAGCGATCAGCACACTGATTTCCTGCCTTCTGTATATTTGCCTTTCCTGACGAGTTTTTCCTTTCACACTCCTCATGTTTCTAGTTGTGGCCTTTTCCTCTTTCGCTTAAAGAAGTCTAACATTTCTTGTAAAGTTGATTTAGTGGTGCTGAGCTTTTTTAGCTTTTGCTTATCCGTAAAGCTTTAGATCTCTCCATCAATTGTGAATGAAAGCCTTGCTGGGTAGAGTATTCCTGGTTGTAGGTTTTCCCCTTTCACCACTTTGAATATATCATGCCACTTCTTTCTGTCTGCAGTTTCTGCTAAAAAGTCAACTGATAGCCTTAGGGAAGTTCTTTTGTATAGAACGTATTGCCTTTCCCTTGTTGTTTTTAATATTCTCTCTTTATCTTTAATTTTTGCCATTTTAATTGCAATGTGTCTTGGTGTTGTCCTCTTTGGGTTGATCTGTTTGGGATTCTGTGCTGCCTGGACTTGGATATCTGTTTGCCTTTCAAGGTTAGTGAAGTTTTCAGCTATTATGTCTGTAATTAAGTTTTCTGCCACTTTCTTTCTCTCTTCTTCTGCAACCCTAATAATGTGAATGTTATACGTTTGATGTTGTCCCCAAAGTCTCTTAAACTGCACTCATTTCTTTTTATTCCTTTTTCTCTGCAGCTTCAGTGATTTCCACTACTCTGTCTTCCAGCTCACTGATCTTGTTCCTGTCTCTTATCTAATCTGTTGATTTCAGTTATTGTGTTCTTCACCTCTGATTTGTCTTTATATTTTCCAACTTTTGTTAAAAAACCTCCTACTCTGTTCATTCTTCTCCCAAGTTCTTTGAACATCTTTACAGTCATTGCCTTGAACTCTCTTTTGGGTAGACTGACTTTCTCTGCTCCATTTAGTTCGTCTTCTGAGGTTTTAACTTGTTCCTTTGTTTTGAACATAATCCTCTGTTGCCTCGTTTTGCCTAATTAGCTGTTTTTATTTCAAGGTATCTGGTAGGTTGGTTATGTTTCCTGATCTTGGAGAAGTGGCTTTTTTGTAGGAGACATCTCGTATGTCTCACTCCCTGCTCATCACTAGAGCTGTATGCTCTAGGTGGGGCCCCCGTTTAGACTGTGTGGGTCGTTCTGTTGTGGTGGGCTGACTGCATGGCTAGCCCCCTTCCAGTTGCTTACCAGGCCTTCCTTTGTGCAGAGGATGCTATTCAATGGTGAGAGGGGCCTGGTTAGGAAGCTGCTGGCTCTGGGGCCCTGGGGGTTCCCAGGACTAGAGCTGGCCTACTGGTAAATGGAACTGAGTTCTGGAGTAGGTGGTTGTGGGGCCAGGGGTCCCAGATCCAGTGTTGGCCTATTGGTGGGCATGGCCAGTTCTTGACGTGGCTAACTGAGGTGTCTCAAATGGATGTCAGTATGCTGGTAGTTTGGGCCAGTTCCCAGGGTGACTGGCTGAGGGGCCCAAGGTGTCCCAGAGCGGGTGCTGGCTTACTTCACCTGCAGTTAGGCAGGGCTGGGGCCCCGTAGGCCCAGTGCTGACCTCGTGGGTGGGCTGTATGCTGATATGGCAGGCTGCAGGGCTGTGCTGATCCTGGGGCTGGTGCCTGCTCGCTGGTGTTCAGAGACAGGTCTTGGGCCCTCTCCTGGGGCAGCAGTGCACTAAGTGGTCTCAGGGCAGCAGCCCTGCTTGTGCCTGGGGCTGTCTCTCTCCGCAGCTGGTTGTATCCCATTACTAGTGCTGCAAGGCTGGTGGGCAGGACTGGGAGGATTCCAACACGGCCCTTGCCAGCACCAGTGTCCATGTGGTAGAACAAACCCCCCAAATGGCTCCTGCCCGTGTTTGTGCCCTCAGGGTGAGTGCCACTTGCCTCCTGCCTCTCCAGGAGGCCCTCCAAGATCAGTCAGTGGGTCTTACCCAGGTTTCTTTCAAATTACTGCTTCTGCTCTGGGTCCCAGAGCATGTGAGATTTTGTGTGCACTCTTTAAGAGTAGAGTCTCTATTTCCCACAGTCCTCTGGATCTCCCAGAAGTAAGGCCCATTAGCTTTCAAAGCCAAATGTTCTGATGGCTTATCTTCCCAGTGCAGGACCCCTCCCCTGAGCCTCCCTGATGTGGGGCTCAGCTCACTCACTCCTTGGGGAGAACCTCTGCAATTCTGACTATCCTCTTGTTTGTGGGTCACACACCCAGGGGTATGAATCTTGCCTATGTCACATCTCTGTTCCTTTTACTCTCTTGTGGCTCCCTCTTTATTTAGTTGCAGAAGATCTTTTCTGCTAGTCTCTTGGCTTTTCTTATCAATAGTTGCTCTGTGAATAATTGTAATTTTGGGGTGTCCATGGGAGGAGATGTGCTCAGGGTCTTTCTACTCTACCATCTTGGCCACTACCTCTAAAATCCATAGTTACTTTAAGACATATGTATGGAAGTAAAATTACACAGGAATGTACATTTTAAGGCTGTTGGTATATAGTGCTGTTTTGGCTAATATGCTTCAGTATGAGCAGTGTTGGAGAGTTTCTGTCTCCTTGCTTTCTTACCAACAAGGATGTTCCTTATTTTAAAATTGTTGACAATTTGATACAGTAGCAATGATGTCTTATTATTGTTTCTATTCAATGAAGTATGCTTTAAATGAGTATAAAAACAAATGAGATTTCCCATCCTAAAATATTGGCACCAGATACCATGTAGCAAGAGCAAAGACTTGATGTCTAACATTTCCAGAAGGAAAATGTAGTTACTTTTAGTTGTTTTTGTTCAGTCACCGAGTCCTATCCAGCTCTTTGCAACCCCATGGACTGCAGCACACAAGGCTTCCCGGTCCTTCACCATCTCCTGGAGCTTGCTCGAACTCATATCCATTGAGTCAGTGATGCCACCCAACCATTTCATCCTCTATCATCCCCTTGTCTTCCTGCCTTCTATCATTCCTAGCATCAGGATCTCTTCCAATGAGTCATCTCTTCTCACTAGGTGGCCAAAGTATTGGAGCTTCAGCTTCAGCATCAGTCCTTCCAATGAATATTCAAGGTTGATTTCCTTTGGGATTGACTGGTTTGATCTCCTTGCAGTCCAAGGGACTCTCAAGAGTCTTCTCCAACACTACAGTTCAAAACCATCAATTCTTCAGCACTCAGCCTGTTTTATGGTCCAACTCTCACATCCATACATGACTACTAGGAAAGCCATAGCTTTGACTTTTAGAGTGAACCTTAAATATTACTTATTCCACTGTCTGCAATTATCAGATGAGGAATTTGAGATCTAGAGAGCAGAATTGACTTGCTCAAGGTCACCTATTCCTAAATATCAGAACCAGGGTTTCACGCAAGGGTTCCAAGTCACACATCTCACATTCTCTGATTTGCCTGGGAAACGAATGTACCTTTCTTTCTCAGTTTCCAAAACTCCATCAAACTGTGGTGTTTCTGAATCTGGAAATGATGAGCCACCTATGAAATGTTCTAGATTTTGTATTTTTACTCAAATCAGAATATTTTTAAATTGTTATAAATATTTTTGTATTTTCTTGATGACCAATCTAATGCCAAGTATTCCCATATGACTTCAGTGCCCTTGTTATATCATGTGGCATAAGATGGTGAAGAACCATCCCCAGCATCAGATTATCTGGATTTTAATCCTGTATTTATGAATTCATAGCTACATGAATTAGGACAAATTAAATCTCCATTCTGTAGTTTCCTTATCTTTAAAATAGGTATATTTGTATCTACCTCATAGGGTTATTCAGAGTAGTCAACCAGATAATTCACATAAATTGCTTAGGACTCTCCAGAATGTTGTAAAGGTTAACTGTTATTAATAAGGTGTTTTTCAAATTGGAGACTGAACACCTCTGAGGTGGGAGGAGGCCATCTAGGGACATATTGTCATGGGTGAGTATAATGTGTAGCCATCCCTAGGTGCTGTTGTCCATGGTACTGAATCATTGTTGTGTAATTGCCCGAAGGATGTTACTGCTTTATGCATGGAGTCTTCTGTAAACTGAATCCTGGTTTCCTGAAATGAGCCAGAAAATTGATCCTCAGGCAGTCTACAATCTAAAGATAGTATTAATAATTTTCCTAGATCTGAAATCCAGCACCAGTACTGGAGAAAGTATGGGCTTTGCCTGAGGCGTACATGAGTTTGAATAATAATGGCTCAAGCTGCCTACAAGGAGTCTGACCTTAGATACAGTGGCATAATAATACATACCTCAGAAGATTATATTAATGTGAAGAAGGCAGTATATTCTCAATAAATAGCAGCTATTGTTTAGATTGTTCTGGGAAGGAGGAAGTGGGAAGAAGGAAACGGAGAGGACAATTAGAGAATGGAGTTGGCCAGGTTGCAGAGGAGGAACAGGGGGGTTCGTGAATCTGAGAATATTCCTGAGCTGGCTTAGCACAAGTTCCTCCTGGCCCACAGGAACTGTCCAAGCTGAATGTGGTTTCGTATACTTCCAAACTTGAGTGTTGCCTCTTTGGTGTGGTCTTGTTTTGGTTATTGTTAACACACACATAAGCACACAGCACACCACAACGCCACAGCCTCCACAATACCTGGTGTTTTTACAGCACTGTCTTTCTAGTCCTGCCAGAGACTCATACTCGTGCTTGGGATGTCTCTTCTGTGACTGTTCCATTCCTGACACATGGGTGCTCTGTGGTGTGAATGGACTGTCATTTTCCCGCCCTCTCAGGCTTTTCTGTTTGCTGAGTTTCGCCCTTCACTTGATGGTGGGACACTTCTATTATCTGTTCTGTACCCTCTCTGGATTATATATTTGGCACAAAATGTCACAGTAGGAGTATGAAAAATAGATCCAGCTTGTAAAGAAAGGGAAATTCCACAGGGAATATATCATAACATGAGAATTTTAGGAGCTCAGCACGATGACAGCCATCTGGCAGTCAGGGGACTCTGGCATAACTCTGTTACATTTTCCTGCCTTGAGAAAGTAGAACTGCCTGAGACTTTCAGAATCTGTCTGCTTTCGGGCCCCCGGAAGGAGAAGGAATGGCTCCACATAGTCCAAGCTTCTCTTCTTCATCCTGTCCCTTCAGTTCAGTTCAGTTGCTCAGTCGTGTCCGACTCTTTGCGACCCCATGAATCACAGCACGCCAGGCCTCCCTGTCCATCACCAACTCCCGGAGTTCACTCAGACTCATGTCCATCGAGTCAGTGATGCCATCCAGCCATCTCATCCTCTGTCGTCCCCTTCTCCTCCTGCCCCCAATCCCTCCCAGCATCAGGGTCTTTTCCAATGAGTCAACTTTTCATATCAGGTGGACAAAGTATTGGAGTTTCAGCGTCAGCATCAGTCCTTACAGTGAACACTCAGGACTGATTTCCTTTAAAATGGACTGGTTGTATCTCCTTGCAGTCCAAGGGACTCTCAAGAGTCTTCTCCAACACCACAGTTCAAAAGCATCAATTCTTCAGTGCTCAGATTTCTTCACAGTCCAACTCTCACATCCATACATGACCACAGGAAAAACCATAGCCTTGACTAGACAGACCTTTGTTGGCAAAGTAATGTGTCTGCTTTTGAATATGCTGTCTAGGTTGGTCATAACTTTCCTTCCAAGGGGTAAGCGTCTTTTAATTTCATGGCTGCAATCACCATCTGCAGTGATTTTGGACCCCCCAAAAATAAAGTCTGACACTGTTTCCACTGTTTCCCCATCTATTTGCCATGAAGTGATGGGACCAGATGCCATGATCTTCGTTTTCTGAATGTTGAGCTTCAAGCCAGCTTTTTCACTCTCCTCTTTCACTTTCATCTAGAGGCTTTTTAGTTTCTCTTCACTTTCTGCCATAAGGGTGGTGTCATCTGCATATCTGAGGTTATTCATATTCCTCCTGGCAATCTTGATTCCAGCTTGTGCTTCTTCCAGCCCAGCGTTTCTCATGATGTACTCTGCGTAGAAGTTAAATAAGCAGGGTGACATTATACAGCCTTGACATACTCCTTTTCCTATTTGGAACCAGTCTGTTGTTCCAAGTCCAGGTCTAACTGTTGCTTCCTGACCTGCATATAGGTTTCTCAAGAGGCAGGTCAGGTGGTCTGGTATTCTCATCTCTTGAAGAATTTTCCACAGTTTCTTGTGATCCACGCAGTCAAAGGCTTTGGCATAGTCAATAAAGCAGAAATAGATGTTTTTCTGGAACTCTCTTGCTTTTTCCATGATCCAGCAGATGTTGGCAATTTGATCTCTGGTTCCTCTGCCTTTTCTAAAACCAGCTTGAACATCTGGAAGTTCACAGTTCATGTATTGCTGAAGCCTGGCTTAGAGAATTTTGAGCATTACTTTACTAGCGTGTGAGATGAGTGCAATTGTGCAGTAGTTTGAGCATTCTTTGGCATTGCCTTTCTTTGGGATTGGAATGAAAACTGACCTTTTCCAGTCCTGTGGCCACTGCTGAGTTTTCCAAATTTGCTGGCATATTGAGTGCAGCACTTTCACAGCATCATCTTTCAGGATTTGAAATAGCTCTACTGGAATTTCATCACCTCCACTAGCTTTGTTCGTAGTGATGCTTTCTAAGGCCCACTTGACTTCACATTCCAAGATGTCAGGCTCTAGGTGAGTGATCACACCATTGTGATTATCTTGGTCGTGAAGATCTTTTTTGTACAGTTCTCTGTGTATTCTTGCCACCTCTTCTTAATATCTTCTGCTTCTGTTAAGTCCATACCATTTCTGTCCTTTATCGAGCCCATCTTTGCATGAAATATTCCCGTGGTATCTCTAATTTTCTTGAAGAGATCTTTCCCATTCTGTTGTTTGAACCCCATGAACAGTATGAAAAGGCAAAATGATAGGATACTGAAAGAGGAATTCCCCAGGTCGGCAGGTGCCCAATATGCTACTGGAAATCAGTGGAGAAATAACTCCAGAAAGAATGAAGGGATGGAGCCAAAGCAAAAACAATACCCAGTTGTGGATATGACTGGTGATAGAAGCAAGGTCCGATGCTATAAAGAGCAATGTTCCATAGGAACCTGGAACGTTAGGTCCATGAATCAAGGCAAATTGGAAGTGGTCAAACAGGAGATGGCCAGAGTGAACGTTGACATTCTAGGAATCAGCAAACTAAGATGGACTGGAATGGGTGAATTTAACTCGGATGACCATTGTGTCTACTACTGTGGGCAGGAATCCCTTAGAAGAAATGGAGTATGCATTATGGTCAACAAAAGAGTCAGAAATGCAATACTTGGATGCAGTCTCAAAAACGACAGAATGATCTCTGTTCGTTTCCAAGCCAAACCATTCACAGTAATCCAAGCCTATGCCCCAACCAGTAATGCTAAAGAAGCTGAAGTTGAATGGTTGTATGAAGACCTACAAGACCTTGTAGAACTAACACCCAAAAAAGATGTCCTGTGCCTTACATTAGTGTAAGTTCAGTTCAATTCAGTCGCTCAGTCATGTCCAACTCTTTGCGACCCCATGAATCACAGCATGCCAGGCCTCCCTGTCCATCACCATCTCCCAGAGTTCACTCAGACTCATCTCCATCGAGTCCGTGATGCCATACAGCCATCTCATCCTCTGTCATCCCCTTCTTCTCCTGCCCCCAATCCCTCCCAGCATCAGAGTCTTTTCCAATGAGTCAACTCTTTGCATGAGGTGGCCAAAGTACTGGAGTTTCAGCTTTAGCATCATTCCTTCCAGAGAAATCCCAGGGCTGATCTCCTTCAGAATGGACTGGTTGTATTTCCTTGCAGTCCAAGGGACTCTCAAGAGTCTTCTCCAACAACACAGTTCAAAAGCATCAATTCTTCGGCGCTCACCGATTAGGAAAAGGAGTAGGTCAAGGCTGTACATTGTCACCCTGCTTATTTAACTTATATGCAGAGTACATCATGAGAAATGCTGGATTGGAAGAAACACAAGCTGGAATCAAGATTGCTGAGAGAAATATCAATAACCTCAGATATGCAGATGACACCACCCTTATGGCAGAAAGTGAAGAGAAGCTAAAAGCCTCTTGATGAAAGTGAAAGAGGAGAGTGACAAAGTTGGCTTAAAGCTCAACATTCAGAAAACGAAGATCATGGCATCTGGTCCCATCACTTATGGGAAATAGATGGGGAAACAGTGTCAGACTTTATTTTTCTGGGCTCCAAAATCACTGCAGATGGTGACTGCAGCCATGAAATTAAAAGACGCTTACTCCTTGAAAGAAAAGTTATGACCAATCTAGATAGTATATTCAAAAGCAGAGACATTAGTGTAAAGCAGTGCTTAAAAACACTGGCATGTATCAGAATCCCTAGGGCTCTACAAAACACAAATTTTTGGACCACCTTGAATTTCTATAGATCTGCTACGGGGTCTGTGAATATACCAGTTGATGCTGGTACTGCTGGTGTGAGGACCACATTTTAAGAACCACTGATAGGAAATTTTTCATGCTGTGACTTTCATAAAACATTATCCGAATAATTCTCAGAACAACCCTGGAAAGATGTACTACTGCTTCTGTTATTCCCATTTAGAAATGAAGAACACTGGTTTAATGTCACATAGTTGTAAGTGGTAGAGCCAAGATTTGAATTCTGTTCTAATTCCGTTTCCAGACTTGTGCTTGGTGCTTTGGGAAGAAGGCTCCCTGACATGGGATATAAGTCATTTTCCCCAGGTGGTAGTTTTGTGAAGGAGGCCTCCTCTGTGCTCTTATCCCTACATCATCCCCTTAGCTCTGGAGTCCAGAATTGGACCTTGGTCTTGCTGTTTACAGGCCCATTTGTTTAGCATTTTTGCTGTAGTGCACACCTACCGGCAGAGCCAAGTGAATGCTCTCCCACAATTTTGAGAAAAGTTAAAGGTAGCCCCAGGGCAATGGCACCCCACTCCAGTACTCTTGCCTGGAAAATCCCATGGATGGAGGAGCCTGGTGGGCTGCAGTCCATGGGGTCGCTAAGAGTCAGACACGACTAAACGACTTCACTTTGACTTTTCACTTTCATGCGTTGGAGAAGGAAATGGCAACCCACTCCAGTGTTCTTGCCTGGAGAGTCCCAGGGACGAGGGAGCCTGATGGGCTGCCGTCTCTGGGGTCGCACAGAGTCAGACACGACTGAAGCGACTTAGCCGCAGCAGCCAGGGCAAAAACAATTTTTTTTTTTGAAGTCTCATGTTTTACCTCAAACTTCCTGCATATTTTGCACTCTATCACATTCTCTGTTCAAGTTTTATATAGATTTCTCCCCTCCTCAAATAGTATTAGCTTTCTGGGTGCGTGTCTTCATTTTTCCTCTGGCTTCTAATTTACCTTCCAATTTGAGGCTGAGGGTGTAGGCTCTCTGTGTGGGTTTATTGATGGTATCAGCACTTAGCACAGAGCCTAGCACTTAGGTACTCAGTAGGTATTCATCCAGAGGTGTTATGGTGAAAGAAAGATCATGAGCTTTAGGACTAAACAGACTTGAGTCTGAATACCAGTTCTGTCACTTACTGGTGGATGAACTTAGGAAAATCATGCTGGGGCTGTTTCTTACAGCTATAAAATGTCTTATCCCCAGGGTTTGGTGACCATTACAGATGCAGTGTGCAAAGCACCAGATGTGTGATAGTCTATAAGGGAAGGTTGCCACCGTGGCTTATATTTTAATGACTGTTTAGAATGGGAGAACAAATAAATGAATGAATGAGCCCACTTGAGCTGTGAACACCTTGGGATGTAAACACTCCCCAGTCTGATAGCACAGGCAGCCCCTCAAGTAGCAGGTCTCAGCTTCTCCCAGGAGACTGAATGCCTCTCCTGGGTACCAGCCCCCTGCACCTAGACATCTCTGTTCAACCTGACATTTTCACACCTCCCTGAGAGCAGGGCTTCTTATATTCACTCTGAGGCCACTAAGAGATACGAAGTCCTCAAATGCAAGTCCTCTCTGAATTCTTTTGGGTAGCATGCAAATTTGAGACTTTTATTTTTGTGTGTGTGTAAGAACTATGTGCTGATAATTTACTAAGTGAGTTATTAGGGATTACTCATACTTGCTATTCATGAACTTAAATTAGATCATTACCAAGTTCCCCAGGGGCTCTAATTCAGTTATCTTTGAAGTCAGGCTGCCTCTAAATGCTCAGCAATGACTGCCTCCTCACTCAGCCAGATGGTTGGATTCCTGTGACATGGAGTAAAGTCATGCTGTTACCATTGCAATGTCAGACTTGCTTTGAGTCAGTTTTGGTGTTCAGCTACCACTATTCTTGCTTTTTAATTAGAAATGGTAGTTCATTTAACTTCATCATTATCACATTAGTTTGTGGAGGACATTTGGTTAACCTGATAGCAGGCAGTGATACATATTTGCATCAAACATATTTTAGGCCTGTAATTTTCCAATTACTAGATTTTAAGACATGAACAAGCTTCAGTTCAAGCATGAATCATGGTATTCTCTTGCTAAACAGATACATATGTAATCCAAACCTAAACGTGCCTCTTTAAGTTGTTTGGATTATATATGATTGCATAACTACCCTAAAATGGAGTGGCTCAACTGTTGTTTTATTATTCTGCATGATTCCATGCATCAGGAACTCAGACAGGGCTCAGCAGGGACAGTCATGACCACTCTACATCATGTCTACTAAAGCTGTGACATGTGAAGTGGTTTCAGGTGCTTCCTCGCAGCTAGGGTGGCTTACGTGACGGCAGTGACTGGATGGTTTGGCGGGGACCTTACTGCAGGAGTTTCACTTGCCGTCATCAGCTGGGTTTCTGGGTTCTCCTCCCTCTGTCCACATGGTTTCTCTGTGATCTCTCCAGTAAGATGCCTCAACTCCTGACATGGCAACTCGGTGCTTCCAAGAACACAGAAGTGGAAGCTGCCAGGCCTTGAAGCTTAGGCCCAACACTGGCACAACATCACTTCTACTGCACGTTAAAGCAAGTCACAGGTGCAGCCCAGATTCAAGGGGCAGAGAATAAAAAGACCGTGAATCTCAGGAGGTGTGAACCATCAGTGTAATAGACTGTGACACAAGTGACATTGATTAATTCAAGCAAGTTAAGTAACCCCTAACATCCTATATTTTAAGCATATTAAGGTGATATTATAAGTTTATAGATTATAGTTATAAATTTATGGGTAATTTGTTGTGGTTGTTCAGTCACTACGTCATATAACTCTGTGGACTGTAGACTGCCAGGCTCCGCTGTCCTCCAGTATCTCCTGGAGTTGGCTCAAATTCATATCCATTGAGTTGGTGATGCTATCGAACCATCTCATCCTCCACTGCCTCCTTCTTTTGCCTTCAATCTTTCCCAGCATCAGGGTCTCTTTATATGAGTCATTAATATTAAAATATATACACTGATTCATGTTTTTTTTTTAAGTATAAGTGACTCAGAACTAATATTACCAGTTTTACATCAACTAGTGCCTTTCATCCCTCTCCATTTCTTGGTTAGCACGTAGTTCTTTTTAATTTATTTATTTTTAATTGGAGGATAATTGCTTTACAATATTGTGTTGGTCTCTGCCATACATCAACATGAATCAGCCATAGGTATACATATGTCTCCTCCCTCGTGAACCTCCCTCCCACCTCCCACCCCCTGCTGCCCCTCTAGGTTGTTACAGAACACCTGATTGCTCCAGGCAAATGGTCTCAGTCAAAAAAAAAAAGTTGAAAACCACTTTTCTAGTGGTCAAGAAATGAACCCTTAGAAATCTTCTAATAACTAGAGATGTACAGTGGGCAAGGCCCTGTTTCAACCCTGCAGGGGCCCGGAGTTTTGCAAGGAAGAGTAGGTAAAGAAGCTGCAGAGTGGTGAGTGCCACGGTGGAAAAGCCCAAGGAGTTACTGGAGAGCAGAGATGGTATGTCCAGCCCAGTGTGAGCAAGTTAAAGGGAGCTTCTTAGAGAATGTGGTACTTGAACTGAACTCCAGAGGCTGTGTAGGAGTTGCAAAGTTGAAGAAGGATCAGCAAGAGCAAAAGCCCAGAGATGGTACAGTTATCAAGATCTGACTAGTGATTTTTTGGAAAGATATGAACCCTTCTGGGAAAAGAGAGGGGTTCATATCTTTCAAAAAAATCACTAGTTTTTAGTGAGTCTTCCCTTTAAAAAATATACTCATTACAGTTTGTTATAAGTCATCAGACACATATAAATAAGCTCCCCCAATCTGATGCTGTATTCATGAATTAATGTTATTATGAGAGCAAAGAGGAGATGAAGAGGTGTTTGTTCTTGGATAATTGTCTGTGGCTGATTCATTCAAATGAATAGAGAGACCTGGGGTGCAATTCAATACCCATTGAATTTGCCATCTTCCTTCTGACTTGTGATTTCCAGGCTGACATCTGTATAGAACAAATAGGGTTTGATCCACTATGCGAAATTGCAGAGCTAGAAAATGTGTTCGAAAGCATTATCCCACCCCCTCATTTTTAGACAAGCAACGGAGGCCAGGGGAGCTCGAGCGAGTGCTCAGAGTGGCTTAGTTGTAGGAACATAAAACACTCTTCTACCCAAGCCTGACAATATCTAATCTGAGTGCTATTTAGAAGATCCTATTACATTTTTGTTTCTGTCAGCAAAGATGTTGAGGGTAGTAATAAGAAGATTGTTCATATTGTAAAGAGTCCCCAAGAGGGGAGTGATAGGGCAGGCTGCTCTTGGGAAATGCTGAGAGAGGTCAGCTGGAGCAAGCCCTCTTGTGTGGTAGCCATCATCTCTGTCAAAAGGCAGACAACCAGAGGGGACTAGCATGTGGGAGCCTGGTCAGCAGTGACTATCTGGAGAGTCAGGCAGTGTTTGCTGATGGAAATAAAGAATGGTGCAGCTTTACTAAAAATAGAGCTACCACATAATTCAGCAATCCCAGTCCTGGGCTTATGTATGGAGAAAACCATAATTCAAAAAGATATATCCACCCCAATGTTCATTGCAGCCCTTTTTACAGTAGCTAAGACAGGGAAGCAACCTATATGTCCATCAACAAATGAATGGATAAAGATGTGATATATATATAATGGAATATTACTCAGCAATAAAAAGGATGAAATAATATCATTAGTAGCTACGTGGATGGACCTAGAGATTATCATACTAAGTGAAATAAGTCAGACAAAGACAAATACCACGTGATATCACTTATATGTTGAATCTAAAAAAATGGTACAAATGAACTTATTTACAAAATAGAAAGAGACTCAGACTTCAAAAACAAACTTATAGTTACCAAGGGGGAGATATGGAGGGGGAGGGATAAATTAGGAGTTTGGGATTAACAAATATATACTGCTGCTGCTGCTGCTAAGTTACTTCAGTCGTGTCCGACTCTGTGCGACCCCATAGATGGCAGCCCACCAGGCTCCCCTATCCCTGGGATTCTCCAGGCAAGAACACTAGAGTGGGTTGCCATTTCCTCCTGCTATATATAAAATAAATAATCAACAAGGACCTAATGTATAGCACAGAGGACTCTACTCAATATTCTGTAATAACCTATATGAGAAAAGAATCTGAAAAAGAATGGATATGTGTATATGTATAAATGAATCACTTTGCTGTATACCTGAGACTAACACAACACTGCAAATCAACTCTAATATAAAATAACACTTTTTAAAAATGTTCCAGTGTCTTCCACTATGAAGCCAAGCACTGAGCTGCAGTGGAACAGCAGTTATAATAACAGAAGTATTCGTTGAGTTATTGCAACAGGTACCTCTTTACCTTGTTACTCCTTCTCAACTTCTTCAGAAATCTTCCCATCTGCCCTGTGCCTGCTACAGACACATGTGCTGGCCTCATAGCTCCCTGTCCGTATCTGTATCACTCCTCTTACCAGCCTGTGTGTTCATCATCTGTTCAGATATCTGTCTCCCACCTGGGACCATCAACTACTACAACAAGAAAATATAGATGATTTATGTGTTCTGTAGGAATACAGCTAGGAGAATAGCTTGATTTGCTCAAAAAGTTTTTGAAAAGCTATTGAAAGAAATGACCTTTGTATCTAGAGCCAGATATATGAGTACTGGTTTGTTATGAGAAGGAAGGAGTGAAAGGAACTCCAGGTAGATTAAAGGCATGGTGTGTTTGTTGGTCCATTGACTAATGTCCTGCCACATGTCAGGTACTTTGCCAGGCGCTAGGGGTACATGGTCGGAGAAGGCAATGGCACCCCACTCCAGTACTCTTGCCTGGAGAATCCCATGGATGGAGGAGCCTGGTAGGCTGCAGTCCATGGGGTCACTAAGAGTAAGACATGACTGAACAACTTCACTTTGACTTTTCACTTTCATGCATTGGAGAAGGCAATGGCAACCCACTCCAGTGTTCTTGCCCTTAGAATCTCAGGGATGCAGGAGCCTGGTGGGCTGCCATCTCTGGGGTCGCACAGAGTCGGACACGACAAGCAACTTAGCAGTAGCAGCAGCAGCAGGGGTACATGGTAGGTTGATTTGGCTGCAACAAGGAGTATGTGGAGCAAGAGGTCATTGGAGTAGGGATGGAGAGATGGGCTGCACCACAGATAAAGGATCTTCTTGAACTGGCTGAAGAACCTGCCTTTAACCCTGGAAGCCAAAGGAGGCCTGTAAAGGGTTTAAGCAGGTAAATGCTAGAATCAAATTTGGTTTTAAATGCAGGGGTTATCTACGCACAGATATGAAGAGATTCACAGGATATATTAAGTGAAACCAATAGTATACAAAAAACAGTCCACAGTGTGCTACCTTTTATGTGATAGAGAAGGGGAAATAAGAAAATATCCATATATCTGCTCACTGATATGAAAATAAACAGGAAGAATAAGCTAGAAAACAAAAGGATTGGGTGGGAGGAAAGATGGAAAGGAGGCAGGTGGGAACAGAGTAAATTAAAGGAAACGGGAATCCAAGACACTTTTTTTTATATAGTTCTGACTTTTGAAACCATGCTAAAAAAGAATCTATGGGAATGGAGAAAAATCTCTACAGTGAAATACAAACAAGAATGAATGGAAGTGGGAAAGAACTACCTAAGTAACTTTTGAAAATAGTACTTTGAGGGCATGCTGTTGGCTAAGGACAATGGAGCTGTAAATAAATCTTGAACTCTGTTTTTCACAGAGGTGTGGCTAGCACTTCTGAAATTACTTTATGTATATTTTAGAAGTGAGAAAAGTACATTGTAGATAATGGAAACAGTTTGTTAGAGAAAAGAGTTTAATGGTATGGAATGAGAGGAGGCTACAATTGACTTTGTGTAGTGTATGAGTATGCATTTGGGGTTTTTAACATGGATAGGTGGATGGAAGGATGGTTGAAAAGATAAATAGCCAGAGATGAGCTATGTGTGTATACATGCGTCTATTTCCTAGCTCTGTAACCGATAGAGCCTAGAAGCAGTGACACCTTAGTAGCAGAGAGCATACCTAGTACCCAAACCTTGGTTTCAAAAACCATTCTCCACTCAAAGGAATCAGGGCTCTCTAAAAAAGTGACTGATTTTAGGACCAGTACTGAGGAAGTACAAGATGAGCCTGAAATATTTTGTAATACCAGAAAATAAAGATGTGATCAAAGAATGATAGGAATATGTGTGAAGAACAAGGAATCACTTTGAATGACCTTGCTCTGGCCAGATCTGGGACAATTTGGAATCAAATAATGATGGTAATGGATCATAACCCATTGAATAAAGTAAGAATCCATGAATATAAGTAAATATACATTATGTGGAAATGCAATGAGCATATTTTACTTATATATTTATGTATATTTATATAAACATATTTTATATATCTATGGTTGTGCCATATTTATAGTATAAAGAAAGTATAGTATAAAAAATAAGGAGGAGAAAGCTCTCTCTTACAGTATAATCAGCTAATAAATATAGAAGCGAGGATGGAATTAGAAATTCACTATCATGGTAATAATTAATCCAGGAAAGAACCATCAGTGGGTGCTAAAACCATCAGTGGATAAAAGTTTGATGAGCAGTTACAAAATTACTACAACCTGGAGCAGGATATCAAGCTCAGAAATCTCCAACACAACACAAGGCACCCAGCTGCTGGCACCCGATGGCTTGTTACATTGCTCAGCGTTGTATTTGCAATAGGATGGTAACAATAAAGATTTATTTAGGCTCCAGTATGTGATAGGCATTATACTAGGTGCAGTTTGGGGGGGTGGGGTATGTTTGTTCCTTGCATATATTAACTCAATCCTAATACTAATTCAGTGAGATTTTTTTATTAGTTATTCTTGTTTTTAAGATGAAGAGCCCAAGGTTCAGGAAATGGAAAAGTTGTCTAAAGTCCAATAGTTGATAAAAGGCAGAAACAGGGGAATCCCTGGTGGTCCAGTGGCAAAGACTCCAACCGCCTGATGCTGGAGCCCAGGGTTCAATCCCTAGTCAGGGAACTAGATCCCACGTGCCACAACTTAAGATCCAGAGTGCCTCAACCAAGACCCTGCACGGCCAAAATAAAGAAACAGATCTTTTAAAAAAAAGGCAGAAACAGGACTCAAATCCCCTGCCTTTTGAGTTCAGGTTGCTTGGTGTTCTATCATGCAGTGTGTCTCTGGGTCCTCTTAGAGCTCTGCATTTCTGAAAGTATGCAGAATGGCAAGATCAAAGAGGCATTTTTAAACAAAAGCACTGGGGGATTCCTTCTTTCTTCTCACCATATTTACTAAACGTCTTGCCTCATTTTCCTTATCTAAAAGTAGGGAAGGCAAAGCTTAATTTCCATGGTTGTTATGAGGATGAAATTAGATGACATATATAAAGCAAAGAGCACAATGTAAAGTAAGCATCCAGCATCAGTGTTTATAGCAGTTGCAATGCTGAATTCCCTTGTATGATGGAAAATTTTTCTAAAGGCCTCACTTTTGGACTGAGTTGATAATCAGAGGCCAGATCGTAAAGAGCTGTATGTATCATGAAAAGAAGACTACGTTTTATTCTACAGGCAATAGAAACCACTGAAGAATTTTATGACTTGGGAAGATGTGATTTGGTTGGCAGTTTAGAGCCGATCGAGGGGAAGAAAGCAGAAACCAAGGCCAGCAGACTGGCAGGGGGCTGTAGTCAGAGACCAGGCAGATGAGGGTCTGAGTTAACAGACCAGCTGGCATGATGGGGGAGGGGGGCTGATGTGGAACACAGTGGACAGTCACAGTCTCAGACTGGTGCCTGGGTTTGCAGGCAAAAAAGAACGAGGAGCTCAGCCTCAGACCTCTGGCCTGGGTATTGGTTTTTCTTGCGCATGATCAGACTGCAAAGGAGGGGCAGGTTGGAGGCATGGAAAGGTGCTCATTCAGGGTAGTCTGGGACAAACAAGGAAGTCACAGTGGATAGTTGAATATGCAGATCTGGAGTGATGGGAGCTTGCAGGCCTGGAGGTGGCGCTAGTGGTAAAGAATCTGCCTGCAATGAAGATCCTTGGGTCAGGAAGATCCCCTGGAGAAGGACATGGCAACCCACTCCAGTGCTCTTGCCTGGAGAATCCCATGGACAGAGGAGCCTGATGGGCTACGGTCCATGGGGTCACAAAGAGTTGGACGTGATTGAGGCAACGAGCAGCGGGCCTGGGAGTTATTGAAGTTATGGAGGTGGATGAAGTCCCCCGGGAAGGGATGTAGGGTGAGGATGGGGTAGTATTCAACACACAGTATTTAACAGTGGCAAAAGAAGTGGAAGGAGACTGAGGAGGAACACTTAGATGAAAGAGTTTCCAGGGGGTTGTTTTTGGCTGAGGATAAGGCTGCAGAGAGTGCAAAGAACGCAAGGAAGGCTTGAACGTGCCTGTTGGATTTGGCGATTGGGTCAGTGGTTTTGACCTTAAAAATAAAACAGCCAGTTATTTTAACAGCAAATGGATTTATTCAGGCATAGCAGAGGAATTGCACTTTGGAACAAGTGAGCTGTGGCAAAAGCCACAGGCAAGTCCAACATATAAAAGAGAGGAATGTTATTTTATCAAAAAAAAGGAGGAAGTTGAGAAGGGGGTGTTTTGAACAAAAGTCCATGGGAGAAAAGTGAGAGTTCATGGTGATGAATGTTACTCATTGGTTGTTGAGTTGCTGCGGTAGTCAATTTCCTTTTTTTTTTTTTTTCAAAGAAACTATTTATTTTTCATTTATTTATTTTGCTGCTCTGTGTCTTAGTTACTGCACGTAGGATCTAGTTCCCTGACTAGGGATTGAACCCAGGCCCCCTGCATTCGGAGCACGGAGTCTTAGCTACTGGACCACCAGGGAAGTCCCTGGGTAGTCAATTTTTTGTAGGAAATGCAATGTATATCTTTTCCTGTTGGGCCTGTGCTTGATGGTTCTTTCCCATTAATACTTCTTCTGTTGGGGTCCAAAATCACTGCAGACAGTGACTGCAGCCATGAAATTAAAAGATGCTTGCTCCTTGGAAGAAAAGTTATGACCAACCTAGACAGCATATTAAAAAGCAGACACATTACTTTGCCAACAAAGGTCCGTCTAGTCAAGGCTATGGTTTTTCCAGTGGTCATGTATGGATGTGAGAGTTGGACTATAAAGAAAGCTGAGCACAGAAGAATTGATGCTTTTGAACTGTGGTGTTGAAGAAGACTCTTGAAAGTCCCTTGGACAGCAAGGAGATTCAACCAGTCCATCCTAAAGGAAATCAATCCTGAATATTCATTGGAAGGACTGATGCTGAAGCTGAAACTCCAATACTTTGGCCACCCAGTGCAAAGAACTGACTTATTTGGAAAGACCCTGATGCTGGGAAAGATTGAAGGCAGGAGGAGAAGGGGATGACAGGATGAGATGGTTGGATGGCATCACTGATTCAATGGACATCAGTTTAAGCAGGCTTGGGGAGTTGGTGATGGACAGGGAGGCCTGGCGTGCTGCAGTCCATGGGGTTGCAAAGAGTCGGACACGACTGAGCCTGAGCGACCGAACTGAACTGAACTGCTGCGGTCTACGATTGACAATTGCTCCTGTAATTGACCTCTGTGATAATTGCATGAGAGCTCCCCCTTCTGGCCTCCCCGCTCCATTTTAGTGAGCTTTCCCTTTATTAAGTGTCACGACTGGAAACTAGGCAAGACCAGGTGCCCAGAAACAGAATTCAGTTGGCCAGTGGATTAAGAAGAAAATTAAACTTTTTAAGGAGAGAAACTAGAGTTTGGATGCTCCCTGATATACAAGCATGCTCACTCCCTTGCCATGTATTTCTTCCCACTATTGGCGAGCTCCGACTAATGGAAGGGCTTACAGAGGCTCTTCTTACAGAACATCTATCTTCTGCCTGCACTTTCCCTCGGCTCTAGCTCAGCCCTCCAGGTCCATAGCAACCAAGTATATGTGCCACCCCAGAGAACTGTCCAGTCTGCCTGCTCACTCCATCATCTCCTCCAGCCCCTTCACCATTCCTCAGATCCCCAGACTCACAGACTTGCCTTCAACCCTGACTCTCTACAGTGGATTCTCTCTTATCAAAACTGGGCTTGATTTTTGGTAACATCAGTCTTTATTTCTTGTCCTATTAGGCCGATGACTTTTCAACATTTTTAAACCTCAACTCAGAATAAGAGATACATTTTGCACTGTGATAGGTGGATGCATGTATGTATAACTGAAAGGAGATGCACTCTCATTTTCAATTCCATCATTCCATTCCATTCTGTGCTATTCTATATCATGTTTTTAGAGGCTAGTCTTAGCCTGCCACATTAATTTCACAACCCATTAAACTGATTTAGAACTGATGGAGCCAGAAGGGGCTCAAAAGAAAAAATATTAAGTATTTGTCTAAATCCACTCCCTCCTCTCTTAGGCTCATCTGCACCAGGAAGGCAGGCCTTCCCTCTAATTATATTTTTTGTGGTTCTAAGAGGAAAGAGTCACTAAGATGCCAGCCAGCCTTGAGGGGGAGGGCTGGTATTTGAATTTCCAGAGTGGCTTAGTGACTCATCAGAGGAAGGTAAGCAGCTCTAATGGTGGAATTTAGAAATCAGTGGAGACGAGATTGGCTTACCTTTCAAATCACGCCCTGTGGGCTACGGTCCCTGTACTTTCTCATGAGACAGCCTGGAGTATTTTCATGCCTGGAGGATGCTCTTAGGTGGCCTTACTACCACCTCTGATGAGGGATGTTTAAAATTTCCCAGAGTTTAGGAGTATGGCTGCCTCTTTATACGGGCTACCCAACCGCCACCCCAGCCATCCAGCTGTCTGGACTTGTACTTGTCTGGTCTGTGTATCCTCTTCTGACTTCCCTGGGGTGGCGTTCCCCCACTGCTTGAAAACCACTGCCTCCAATAGAGCTTTCAGCAAAGAACATTTGGAGATTTTTTTTTTTTTTTTAAGAAAAGATGACATGTATTCTAACATTCTCATTCACAATATCTTTTCTACTCGCCCTAGGAAGAGCAAGGATTTCTGAATATACCTTGACTACAGATAGAAGGATATTGTTGCCTGAGGAATAGCAGAGGTCTTCTCTCATCTGCTCAACAATAACCTGCTGGTGCCATAGACACTCGGGTCCTTGAGAAATTTCCTGAAGGGCTTGTCTGTTGCGTACCTGCAATGAGCCAGGCCCTAAGCTGGGCCACGGCTACAGCCTGGTGAACAAAACTCTCTACCAAGCCTCAAGCGCTCACACCCAGGGAAGATGAGTGAAGATCGGTGGGTGTCCCTCACTCCAGAAGAATTTGGCCAACTCCAGAAATATGCAGAATGTGAGTAAACGGATGGACCCATCTCGGGTGGGATTTCCTCTTGGTTGGGGAGAGCATTTTTGGAGAGCAGAGTAGCAAAGCAAAGAGAATGAGATCAACTTATTATCTCCTTATAAAAATAGAATTTGTGTCTTTAAACATAAAAATGCAATTATCTTTATACTCTATAAATGATACATTCTCACCGGAGAAATCTGGAATATCCAGGGAAGAAAAATAAAAAGTAGGTTAAAAAACCACAGCTAAATGCTATGAGCATTTTGTCACACTCTCGTCCTGTGTATATTGCTTTACTTGGTCGAGTTCCTGAATATACCTTTTTCCTTTTCGGTGTTCATTTTTTTTTTAATAATGTAAGATTATGTTTTCTCAGCTTGTCAAAACCTCTTTCTAGCCTACCTTTTGAAAGGCTGCAGGCTGCTTGGTTATTATGTTACTCAGTCATTTGCTTTAATATACTCTTGTGTTTGGACCCAAGGCCTTCTTTCAGTAAGATACAAAATTCTGATGCATGTCACTTCCTTCACTTTGTATTGAAAGCCTGGGCTTTCATATGGGGCTGTCGGTTTCACTAGCTGCACCCAGGAGCAATGTCAGTGCAGCAACACACAGTCGTGGCAAGGCCTACGTACACACACAGCCCCACAGTTGTGCCCCCCACAGGCCACTCCTAGTCCTGACTGTTGACAGGAGTTGGTCCGGGCTGACCGCTTCACTCTGCACACACAGTGCCCGTCCTGACTGCAACGGCACTAATTTTTACAGAGCCCTTTGTCTCTCAGAGCCCTCAGCAGCACTCCTAACTCCACCCCCATTTTTCTGACTCCTCTCCCTTCGCATTAATTGTGCTGGTGTTTTTGTAGGTCATTCGATCTGTCGCTCCTTGACCTGCCCTACAGCGCTCGCCCAGGCAGATCATCCTCTGAAGTAGGGCAGCCTGCCCCGCTACCACAGGGCACCGGTCTGGGAGTCAGGGAGCCAGGCTCAGTGCCAGCTCTGGCATTGTCTCTGTGATGTGACAGCCCTTAGCACCCACTCCACCCCTTAGATCCCCTCCCCACACCCCCAGCCTTAGTGTCCTCTTATGCAGACTGAGAGGGCTGGACCAGAGGATCTTTCCCTGTGGTCCCTCCAGGCCTAACACCCCGTGATTCCATGTGAGCCACCTGTAGGACTACTGGTCTGTCTCTCCCCGGTACCCTGCAGCCCATGGCCTCTTGTATGACCACAGTAAATTTAGAGAAGTCTGAAATGTATTGGCAAGGAGCAAGGAATCACCCTCCAGGGTAAGTGTTAGTCATGGGCTTCCCTGATGGCTCAGATGGTAAAGAATCTGCCCACAATGCAGGAGGACCCAGGTTCCTCTGGTTTGGGAAGATCCCCTGGAGAAGGGAATGGCTACCCACTCCAGTGTTGTTGCCTGGAGAGTCCCATGGACAGTAGAGCCTGGCAGGGTTTCACGGGGTTGCAAAGTTCATGGGTCGCAAAGTCTGTCTCTCTCTGGTACTCTGGAGCCGGTGTCCTCTTGTATGACCACGGTAGATTTAGAGACCTCTGAAATGAATTGATAAGGAGCAAGGAATCACCCTCCAGGGTAAACTCATCTAATTCTGCCCACTCTGTGGGTCAACAAAATATCAGGCCCTGTCAGGAAGAAGAAGCAGAGAGATAAGGCTTTGCCCGAGGAATCGGAATCTTGTTAGGGCATCAGAAATGTACTTTGACACAAGCAGAGAACAGACTCAAGGCAGCAGGGAAACCATACACAAAGGAGAAGGAAGTTTAGAGCTGGAGGAGACTGAAGGAAGTAGCTTAGGATGTGGCTCAGTCAGTAAAGAATCCACCTGCTATGTGGGAGACCTGGGTTCCATCCGTTGGTCAGGAAGATCCCCTGGAGGAGGGCATGGCAACCCACTCCAGTATTCTTGCCTGGAGAATCCCCATGGACAGAGGATCCTGGTGGACTACAGTCCACGGGGTTGCAAAGAGTCGGACATGACTGAGCAATTAAGCACAGCACACACAGGATGACAGAAGGTCTCTCACAGTTCTTAGGGGCAGAAGTCCAAACTCCAGGCTCCTCCTGAGGGCTGTGAGGGAAGGGTCTGTTTCCTTGGCTTACGGATGACTGTCTTCTCCCTTTAGTTTTCACCTGGTGCTCTCACTATGCACGTGTCTCAGTGTCCAAATTTCCCTCTTTATGTGGAAAGCCTTTTTTTTAATCCTTACTTTTTAAATTTGTTTTTTATTGAAGTATGTAGTTGATTTACAATGTTGTGTTAATTTCCACTGTACAGCAAAGTGACTCAGTTATACATATATACACATTCATTTTTATTTTCTTTTCCATAATGATTTATCAAAGGGTATTGAATACAACTCTCCATGCTATATGATAGGATTCTGTTTATCATCCTGTATGTAACAGCTTGCATCTGCTAATCATAAACTCCCAGTCCATCCCTCCCGCACCTCACCTTGGCACCACAAGTCTGTTCTCTGCGTCTGGATAGAGTCATTTTGGATTGAACCCACCCTACTCTAGCAAGACCTCATCTTAACTAATGACCTCTGCCATGACCCTGTTTCCAAATAAGGTCACATTCTGAGGTACTGAGGAATTGGGACTTCAACATATCAATTTGCAGGGGAGACAACTTAACTTGTAACAGAGAATTCATCTGGGTGAAGTCTGTGGAGAAAAGAGTTTAAGACGTGAGTAGTAGATGGTGGGGGGAGGAGTTGAAACAGGGAGAGCAAAGGTGAAGGGGAGCAAAGGGGGAGGTTGTCTGTGCAGAGGTAAGAAGAGCTTCTGGGCCAGGTGAGGAAAAGGAGCAGGAGGGTGGGGAGGCAGACAGGGGCGGAAGGGGGTAGCAGGAGGCCTGGGGCCCTGCCTGTCAAGGCGTGGCCTTTGGACCAAGCGGCAAAATGCAGAGCCATGGATCTGATGGCTGCGTGCAGGGTGATCTGGATGAGAAAACTGCCAGGTCAGGGAGGGCGGACAAGTCCTTTGGATGAAGGATGACGTTTCTCATCTGAGCTGAGGCACAGAGCTGAAATGGGAAATGTGGCAATGAAC
The DNA here is from genome assembly GCF_016772045.2 of Ovis aries. Classification (NCBI taxonomy): domain Eukaryota; kingdom Metazoa; phylum Chordata; class Mammalia; order Artiodactyla; family Bovidae; genus Ovis; species Ovis aries. The sequence continues at coordinate 201,712,154 of NC_056054.1, forward strand.
AGATGCTAATTCGTGGGAAATTACTGAGGAAGTATCCTCAAAACTTGTGGAACAAAAGGAGGCTGGCAGAGATACCTCAAAGCCTGTGAATCTGTGCACAATACAGGACAGAGGATGTGGCAGAGCCATTGTGGAGGCAGGAGGTGAAAAGAAACTCAAGTGTTTGGTAGGAAGTGGCTCCTCTGCAGTCTCTTTTTTCAACCATCAGCTTTATCCTTCTTGGATGCATCCTCATTTTGTCTGTGTCCCAGGACAGGACAAGGGGCTCTAGCACCATTGTTTTAACAGAAAAGAAAGAAATGATACGATTCTTAGAAAATGATTAATCCTCAGAGGAAACCCTGAACAAGGCACTTCTACCAATTTTAGACACATTCTGGCATTTAGTCATATTGCATTGCCATAGCAACTGCTCTTTCATAACCATAAAAACAGGAGCTTTACAACAGCGAAATAGCTGAAGTATACAGGCTGAAAATTGAGAACTTTCTCCAGTGGAGTTCTAGGTAGGAGAGGCCAAGAATTTCAGGACAAGAGGTTTTCAGTATGCTGTTTCAAGAGCATAAACCCTGCATTCGCTGGTGTGCTTCAGTCAGGGGGGAAGCTGTGTTAAACTACCCTTGGGTATTATATATTATATAATTGACAGTGACATGGCATGCATGCGTGCTTAGTCATGTCCAGCTCTTTGTGACCCTATGGACTGTAGCCCACCAGGCTCCTCTGTCCATGGAATTCCCCAGGCAAGAATACTAGAGTGGGTTTCTTTTCCCTACTCCAGGGGATCTTCCTGACCCAGGGATGGAATAGTACCCAGGTCTTCTGCATCTCCTACATCAGCAGGTATATTCTTTACCACTGTACAATGTGAATTAAGAGTGCTTGTCAAAAGAATATGACAGTTTAGGAAGCTTTTTTTGTTACCAAATAAAAACAAGTGTAAAAATTTTGAAAGTGAAAAGATGAAATTTAAAGCTACTCATGATCCTGTCACACTTCTCTGATGACTCAGTGGGTAAAAAAATTCCACCTGCAATGCAGGTGGCGCTAGTTTGATCCCTGGGTTGGAAAGAGCCCCTGGAGGAGGAAGTGACAACCCACTCCAGTATTCTTGGCCTGGAGAATTCCATGGACAGAGGGGCTTGGCGGGCTACAGTCCATGGGGTCACAAAGAGTTGAACACGACCGAGCGCATGCGCGCAGGCACACACACACGATCCTCTCTCTCTCAGTGATAACCACAACCCATATGTTTATGCATAAATATAAATATTAAAATACATATTACACACATATACATATATTTTTTAAAACAAACATCTAGACTATTTTGTGTGCTGTTTTCTTCACTCTAACAATATGTTTCAGTTATCCATTGCCGTGTCAAAACAGGCTCAAAACTTGATAGTTTTGGTTTTGTTCCCATGATCCTGTGGCTTGGGCACCTGGCCTGGGCCCAGCAAGAAGACTTGTTCCTGCTCCACAGTGTTTGGGGTTGCAGCTGGGATGCCTCACGTGACCCCGTATGGCCTGTTCACTCACTTGCAGGTACCTCAGTGCTCCTCCATGGGGCCTGTTCCTCCAAGCACTTTCTCTTCTTCCCTGGTGGCTCAGAAGGTAAAGAATCTGCCTGCAGTGTGGGAGATCCAGGTTCAGTCCCTGGGTAGGGAAGATCCACTGGAGAAGGAAATGGCAACCCACTCTAGTATTCTTGCCTGGAGACGTCTATGAACAGAAGGGCTTGATGGGCTACAGTCCAGGTCACAAAGAGTTGGACATGACTGAGCAACTAATACTTCAACTATTTTTCAGGGCCTCTCCACGTGGCATCTCTTGCCAGCAGGGTAGTTTGGACTTTGTACATGTGGCTCAGAGCTCCAAGCTATAAAAACAGCAGCAGACCTTTTCAATACTTGGGCTGAGTGCTAGACCATAACTCTCTCCACATTCCATTGGTCAAAGCAGTCACAGGCCTGGGCCAGACTTGATGGGGTAGAGGAATGGACTCCACATCTCATGGGACAGCAGCTCACATAGTGGAGGAAAACTGACAGAGCCATCTCTGGACACTGCCTAGCGCACAGCATGTCAGGGTGCATTTCTGAATCACCCAGTACTTTTCAGAAGCATGGCTTTTAGTGGTTATAGAGATTTCTTTTGAGTGCATATACATTGTGTTATTTAACCAAGTTACTAGTTGTGATCCTGCCTGTGTGATCAGTCACTCCAGTCGTGTCTGACTCTTTGCAACCCCATGGACTGTAGCCCATGATGCTCCACTGTCCATGGGATTCTCCAGACAAGAATGCTGAAGTGGGTTGCCATTTCCTACTCCAGGGGATCTTCTGGACGCAGGGATTGAACCCATGTCTCCTGCATCTCCTGCCTTGGCAAGTAGATTCTTTACCACTGAGCCTCTGGAGAAGCCCAACTGTGATCATAGGATGTATTAATAGACTCATAATTTCTAGTAAGGCAAACAAATATCTACATTCTCTCCTACGCTAATCAGGCCTCTCTAAAGAACTGGATTTATTTCTGGGCACCACAGTTTACTACAGTTTACAATGGACAAAGCAGAACTTGTTGGGAAGTGCCCATAGCATGGTGAGGGGCCTCAGGGCCTCGTTATGAAGAAATAGATGAAAACACTATGTATATTTGCTGGAAAGGGGGAGACTCAGGGAAGAGTGAGGGAGCACTAGTTGTATTAAAAATAGCCACAGTACTATTGTGGGAAAAGGGTGTAAAGTTAATGGTGAATAGCTTTAAGAAGTAGCTTTAGGACAAATTGGAAGAAATCATCAGAAGAAAGACTTTAAGGGATACATTGCTTCCTAATGATCAAACCTGTCTAAGATGGAACAGCATGGACTCAAAACCACTGTTTCCTTTTGCTAGAACTGTCTGAGCAGAGTCGGCTGAGACATTAAGAGAGATTGGAGCATTAGATGTCTGGTTGATTAAATGACCTTCATTAGCCCTTTCAATACTTAGTTTCTATGTTTCAACGGGTTTCTCTTTCAACTTTGGAGAGCATGAGCATATGGAAATGCCTTCTACTGACCCACCTCCTCCTAACAGCTTCAGAAATATAATTGGCTTATTGTCCTGATCCTGTTATTTGGGGAGAGGGTTTTTTCCCCATGATTTACCAAGGACAGAAATTATCCTCTTATTCATAAAGCAAAAAAATCCTGATAAAACATCCATTTTCACCTCTAATTCTCTAAGAAATGAAGCCAAACATTTCCCACATCAGTTAGTGGTTGCTTGATTTTGTAGACTTTTTAAAGCTAGGAGAGATCTTCAGTTCAGTTCAGTCACTCAGTCATGTCCGACTCTTTGCGACCCCATGAATCGCAGCACGCCAGGCCTCCCTGTCCATCACCAACTCCCAGAGTTCACTCAGACTCACGTCCATCAAGTTGGTGATGCCATCCAGCCATCTCATCCTCTCTTAGCCATGATCAAATCCAACTACCATCCATTTTACAAATGAGAACACTAAATTCAGAAGAGCTCAGTGATTCCCGAAGGTCACACAGAAAATCAGTGGCAGAATAAGAATTAGAACCAATGTTTTCAATTTGAGGTCAAGTTTAATTTGTTCCACTTCAGTTCCAACAAATTAAACAGAATCTACCCATTGGAGCTCAACTTTCAACCATGCATTGATTTTATATTTATATATATATATATATACACATATATATACACATATATATATGTATGTATGTGTGTATGTATATTCAATAGAACAAAACTTTTAATAAACTTTTGCTGAAGATTTTATTTAGCTCAGTTAGTGGAGGGGCCAGTAAGACATTAAAGTTGAGAAGTAAGATATGGTCCCTGGATGGATACAGATGAAATCCATAAATTCCTAGTTAGGCAGTTTCATAAATAAATGCAAGGATAAGATTGCTTTGTTGTTGTTCAGTCGCTCAGTCACGTCTGACTCTTTGTGACCCCGTGGACTGCAGCATGCTAGACTTCCCTGTCCTTCACTATCTCCCAGAGTCTGCTCAAACTCACGTCCGTTGAGTTGGTGATGCCATCCGACCATCTCATCCTCTGTCGTCCCCTTCTCCTCCTGTTCAAAATCTCTCCCAGCATCAGGGTCTTTTCCAATTAAGATTGCTTGGTTAGATACAAAACTGGTTATAGGACAACAAACCCTAATCTTTCGGGTTATCTGTTTCACAGAAGTTCTGTACATCTCTGCTGGAAAAAAAAAAATCTGTAAGTTAACATATAACTTCACTAAGTCTGGGACATTTAATATGTTTTAATCAATAGTAAACAGTGAGGAAACTAACTACCTTCAATAGGCAGTCCTTAGATAGCCTTTGTTCCATAGGACATTGAAAAGATGTGTTGCCTACTTATTTTTCTTATTTCTGCGTTTTAGGGAATTTTAAAAATAATAGTGTCATACAAAGAAATAGAGACAAAACTGGGATTCACTTCAGTGCCCTTCTAAGGCCCCAACTTTATGTTTCTATTCTATTTAGGTCTTGACAGAAGAATCTGAAGGTCTTTTCCTCCTATATTCTTCCTTCCATAACCTCAGGATAATGGGAATAAATGAGAAGAAAGGGATCCCCAGGCAGGGTTCCTGGGCAGGAAAGCTTAACCCCCATGCTGCTTCCCAGGTGCTGAATTCCAACAGATAATCAGGGTACTTGATGTTGGGTAGCCCTGATAGACTCTTCCTTCCTGAACAAAAATTTTCAATACATTTTAAAAAGATTGAATCAGTAACTTGTGCTATTCAGAAGTGTATTTCAGTAGAATCAAATTAAGGCAGGTTTTTTTTTTTTTTACTTTAACATGTAGGGAATTTATAGCTCAAAATTCAAACCTGTCAGTGTAACATAGGAGTCAGAGAAAATGTTTAGGGCTAATTTGTAGAACTGTGGAAGGCTGTAAGTAAGCTTTCTTGAAACTTTGCTATTTATATGTGCCAGTAAAGTGAGATTTAATCAAATGTTCATGGAACCCTGGGCCCGTAAAGGATCGTGTCTAGGTGCTTCCATCTTGAAAGGGATAATCACAGCTATTTCTCACACACATCTCTTTTGGTACAGCTGGCCTTCTTTTCACTGTTTCACTGAAACAGTGGCTCTCAAATTTGAATGTGCACATAAATCTTTGTTGTTTTTCAGTTGCTAAGTCGTGTCTAACTCTTTGCCACCCCATGGACACCAGGCTTCCCTGTCCTTCTCTGTCTCCCAGAGGTTGCTCAAACTCATGTCCATTGAATCAATGATGCCAGCCAACCATCATCCTCTGTTGCCCCCTTTTCCTCCTGCCTTCAATCTTTCCCAGCATCCCAGGGTCTTTTCTAATGAGTCAGCTCTTCACATTTGGTGGCCAAAGTATTGGAGTTTCAGCTTCAGTCCTTCCAGTGAATATTCAGAATTGATTTCCTTTAGGATGGACTGGTTGGATCTCCTTGCTGTCCATGGGACTCTCAAGAGTCTTCTCTAGCACCACAGTTTGAAAGCATCAATTCTTCAGTGCTCAGCCTTCTTTATGGTCCAATCTCACATCCATACATGACTACTGAAAAAACCATAGCTTTGACTATATGGACCTTTGTTGGCAAAGTGATGTCTCTGCTTTTTAACATGCTGTGTAGGTTTGTCATAGCTTTTCTTCCAAGGAGCAAGCGTCTTTTAATTCCATGGCTGTAGTCACCATCCACAGTGATTGTGGAGCCCTTGGATTCTGTTAAAATGCTGGTTCTAAATCAGTAGGTCTGGGCTTGTTCTGAGATTCTGTCTTTCGAACAAGCTCCCAGGTGATGCTGATACTGCTGGTCCAGGGACCACACTTTAAGTTGCAAGAAGGTAACTATTCTTGTATTCCTCCACCTATGACTGATGAGACCAAATTATTTGGAGAAAAAGTGGGAAATCTTGCTAGCAATGCAAATTCTACTTGTATAAAAAGCCATACCAGTCATTCAGGTCATTTATGATAAATCAGAAAGTCTTAATATCCTGAGGAGGGTTTTCTTTACATCGAAGCAGTGGGAATTTTGGCTGATAAAGTATTTTTCTTTTACTCTATATATAACCTTCAGAAGTGCAGCAGAACATTCACTTCCATGGGTTTCCCCAAGTAGTTAGCTTGGTGGGCCCCAGTGGTCCTCAGCCTTAGCTGCAAATTGGAAATACCTGGGAGGCTTTAAACGATTGTGATGTCCTGCCCACACACTCCCCTGTCTCTGGACTGTTTAATTATCACCTGTAGGTGTGAAACCCAGGCATCAGGGATGTTTGAAGCTCCCCTGGTCATTTCAACATGCAGCCAGGATTGAGAACCATTGGTCTACCTTTTCTCCCTATGCCTCTGGGAATATAGGACATATGGAACAAGCGTGACAAGCCCAATTCCTTTTTTCAGTTCAGTTCAGTTGCTCAGTCGTGTCTGACTCTTTGCGACCCCATGAATTGCAGCACACCAGGCCTCCCTGTCCATCACCAACTCCCGGAGTTCACTTAAACTCACGTCCATCAAGTCGGTGATGCTATCCAGCCATCTCATCCTCTGTCATCCCCTTCTCCTCCTCCTGCCCCCAATCCCTCCCAGCATCAGAGTCTTTTCCAATGAGTCAACTCTTCGCATGAGGTGGCCAAAGTACTGGAGTTTCAGCTTTAGCATCATTCCTTCCAAAGAACACCCAGAACTGATCTCCTTTAGGATGGACTGGTTGGATCTCCTTGCAGTGCAAGGGACTCTCAAGAGTCTTCTCCAACTGCTGCTGCTGCTGCTAAGTCGCTTCAGTCGTGTCCAACTCTGTGTGACCCCATAGACGGCAGCCCACCAGGCTCCCCCGTCCCTGGGATTCTCCAGGCAAGAACACTGGAGTGGGTTGCCATTTCCTTCTCCAATGCATGAAAGTGAAAAGTGAAAGTGAAGTCACTCAGTCGTGTCTGACTCTTTGTGACCCCATGGACTGCAGCCTACCAGGCCCCTCCACCCATGGGATTTTCCAGGCAAGAGTACTGGAGTGGGGAGCCTTCGCCTTCTCCAGTCTTCTCCAACACCACAGTCCAAAAGCATCAATACTTCGGCGCTCAGCTTTCTTCACAGTCCAACCCTCACATCCATACATGACCACTGATAAAACCATAACCTTGACTAGACGGACCTTTGTTGGCAAAGTAATGTCTCTGCTTTTCAATATGCTATCTAGGTTGGTCATAACTTTCCTTCCAAGGAGTCTTTTAATTTCATGGCTGCAGTCACCATCTGCAGTGATTTTGGAGCCCCCCAAAATAAAGTCTGACACTGTTTCCCCATCTATTTCCCATGAAGTGATGGGACCAGATGCCATGATCTCATTTATTCCATAAATTTTTATTGAGCATCAATTTTGTATCAGGCAGTGGGCTACATTCTGAGGAGAAGCAGGACAGGAAAAGAAGCATAACTGGGAGAATGGGCCTGTGCTTATAATGCCGCACTTCCTACACATGCTTCCCACATTCCACCCCAGGGCCTGACTCGTCCTGGCTGCAAAGGTGGGCCTTTTGAAGCAGTGCTGCTGACCTGGAATCTCTGTTCTGACATCATCTTCCTCCTTTCTAGGACCCTTGGAAAACCCTACTCTTGCTTTTGTGCATCTTACTGTGTTCCTGACTTTCTGGGTACTTATAAAACTTCCTCATGCATCCCAGGCCTCACTGGAAGAAGGAAAATCTAGGGTTTTCCCCCTTCGTTCTTCCACTTTCCCTTCTCCCTCTTTGTGTCTGTTCTTCCCTGGGTTTAGAGTCATTTATTATCTTCCCGGTGTGTGGAATATGTTCCTCTAGGCTCAGCATCATGTTTTCGTGTGTGTGTTGTGACAGACAAGCCTTACTAGTCAGATGCAAATGTACAGGTTGCTTCAGGTCTGCTCTTGCAAACTGAGATCCTTGGGCCTGCATAATTGGTGTCTCCCAAGTCCTTGAAATGCAGAATCTCAGGCAATGATCCAGACCTACTGAATCAGAATCTGCATTTAAACCTTCTTGTTGTTCAGTCTCTCAGTCATGTCCGACTCTTTGCAACCCCATGGACTGCAGCACGCCAGGCTTCCCTGACCTTCACTATCTCCCAGAGTTTGCTCAAACTCCTGTCCATTGAATCAATGATGCTATCCAGTGTTCTTATCCTCTGCCACCCCCTTCTCCTCCTGTCCTCAATCTTTCTCAGAATCAGGGTCTTTTCCAGTGAGTTGGCTCTTCACATCAGATGGCCAAAGTATTGGAGCTTCAGCTAACCTTATCCCCAGGCAGTCCACTTGTATGGATTGGGAAGTTCAAAGAATGGAAAGTTATCATGTACTTTAGATTTTCACTCTCTTCTATGGGTTTTCAGTTTCTCTTTTTAAAATTTTGCTTTGTAGTTATTTCCAAGTTTAATGGAAACTTGATCAGTGTCTGATTAATGTCATCAGGGCTCCTAACTAGAAGATGGCCCATAAACATTGGGTCCCGGTTCAGGCAGCACAGCTCACATTCTGCTGTGAACACCGAAGCTCCAGATGTGTCTGTTTGTTCAGACAGAGGACATCCCTGTCCCATGCAAACATGGCATCAGAGATGCCTATGAGTAGGGACAGATTCTCTCCTTAAACAGGCTTTGAATTTGCTCAAACAATAGGAACAATTTGGTTAAAAATCTCAGAATTCTTGGCATTAAGAAACAACTTTGGACTGAAACTTCCTAAAGCAGTTGTTACGGCTAGCAACCTTGATCACACCAAAGAGCCTTCTAAACTTCTGATTTCAGGTAAAACTGTGTACTGATGGTCCTGCCTTAGTGAGTTAATATAAAATGTGTCCGTACGTTGCCAACAGCTGAGTAAGTTGACTTGTTGGGTGGAGCTCTTTAGTGTTGTCCACTTAAACAATAAGGAATATTAGCCAAGCACATTTTCAGATCTTTTTTCTCTCTACCACTTTTTTGCAATGGTTATCCAACATTTTCAGCAGCATTCTAATTTATTATTATTACTACTAATAAAACCACATTATAGAACACGGTTTCTCAACTTTGACTATATATATATGTTTGAAACTGCAGAAGCTTTTAACTTATACTGATTCTTGAGTTCCCCCAGAGATGTTGACTTAATTGGTCTGGGGTGAGGCCTGGGATTCAGTGTGCTTAGGGATCCTTAGGAGATTTTAACATGCAGCCTGATTTGAGAGCTATTTTCATGGAGAAAGGGCATTATCTTCTGATTTACTTGTATTCGTGTATCCAATGACTCTGACAACTGTGTTACACTATTAGATGTGTTAAAAATAAGAGTGACTCACTTACTAGCTCTGTGTCTTTGAAAGAATCATTTAATTTCCATACACCTCAGTTTCTTCTTCTCTAAAATAGGAGTGACTTATCTGAAGGGTTATATTGTGGAGATTTAAATAAAATGCATTAGGGGCCAGGACAGTGCTTAGCACATAGCAGGTACTCAGAATAGGAGTTGTTACAGCAAAGAACTGTGGACATGGCCCTGCTTTGCACACTCAGAAATGGAGCTCTGTCTCCTGCGTCTGGAGGGGGTCTTACAGCACAGACGTGGATGGGGCGGTCTCTACTGAGGCTGTGCTCTCACACCCTCAGGCACACGTGGCCCCTGAAGTAAGATCAAGGAATGCTCTGAAGAAGCCCCTCATTGTTCTTAACTGTCTTCAAAGATGGCACAGTGCCCACTTATTCCTCAGGGAGAGGGAAACCCAGCCCTGAAATCAGTTGAGAAGAAAACAGATAAAGTATCAAAGGACTGCCAAGGAGAAAGTAATGGGTCTCAAGTTTGAGAATTAGATTTTTTCCCTTTTTTGGTTTTTTTTTTTTTTTGAAATGGAATTGTTTCCCTTTCAAAAAAAAAAAAAGAATTATTTGATGCTCTGAACTCATAAAAACCTATAAAGGAGATTGATGTAAATGTGTGGTGAAAAACACCTCTCCTGGAAATCCAGGAGCCAGCAATCTCTTGGACTGCTTTTTTCTATTTAATTTGAGGCTAGTATTCAAAGAATAAACATGCTTCTATCTGTTTACTTCCCTGGTGGCTCAGACGGCAAAACATCTGTTTACAGTGCGGGAGACCCGGGTTCAGTCCCTGGGTCGGGAAGATCCCCTGGAGAAGGAAATGGCAATCCACTCCAGTACTATTGCCTGGAAAATCCCATGGACAGAGGAGCCTGGTAGGCTATAGTCCATGGGGCCGCAAAGAGTTGGACACGACTGAGCGACCTCACTTTCACTTTCCTCACTTTCTATCTGTTTACTTGAATGTGTACATATGATGAATACATGTGTGTATATGTTTGTATGTAAGATAAATATATACACCTATGCATATATAGGGGCTTCCCTTGTAGCTGTCAGTAAAGAATCTGCCTGTAATGCAGGAGACCTGGGTTCAATTCCGGGGTCAGGAAGATCCCCTGGAGAAGGAAATGGCAACCCACTCTAGTATTCTTGGCTGGATAATCCCCATGGACAGAGGAGCCTGGCAGGCTACAGTCCAGGGGTCACAAGAGCCATACACAACTTAGCAACTAAACCACCACCACCACATGCATATATAAATTTGCATATCATACATTTAAGGATGAACCAGGATTAGCTCAATAGCACTTGAGAACCAAACAATTTCTGCGAGAATGAACTGGTGAATCTCTCAAGTGTGGCAATAACAGGAAAAATTTAAGTGAAATCACTCCCTTGGTTCTCAATCAAAATGCTGTCTTTATGTTACTTTTGCAGAACCCACACCAGGAAGACTCAGGCTCCAAATTTTTCATTTTAAAAAAAATCTGGCTACTCTGGCTGAGCTGAAAATCTCCCATTGAAATTGATTCCTAAATATAGTGTTTTCCCCAAATATTTAAGCTACTCCTAGAGTAATTTGAGTATAATGTATATGTGCCCTTAACTGAAATCTGACCTAATACTAACCTCTCTTCCATTCTTTTGCCTGAGTGACTTTTAAAAAACAGACCTGGTTCTGCTCTACTTCTGAAAAAGTTTTTAACAATTTGAAATCAGTGTCCTTAAGTAGGCATTCAGTACCCCCACAAATCTGGCTCTGACTACTCTCTCGTTCTAACTTTGCCTAAAGGTCCTGTGATGCTCATCTATCTCCATATCTTGGTTCACCCTGTCTCTTCTAAGAATACCCTAAGAATGTCTGCCTTTCAAAGCCTTACTTATTTTTTATAGCCCATCTCAGATGCCACCTCCTTCGTAGGCCACCCCCAGTCCCCGCCCTAACCCTACTCCACCCTAGTTTCACTTCTTCCCTGTTCATTTTACTTCTTACCCACTCGATGCTTCCTTGAGCTTCGTATCATTATCGCAGCATTAATTACATAGTGCCTTGTGTTAGCAAGTGTTTGGGAAGTACTAGTAAATAGTGCTTAAGGAAAAGCAATGTAGACTTTTGACCCAGACTAGACCTGAGTCAAAACCCTGACTCTTAGGTAAGTCACTTAACTTTTCTAAATTTCAGTTTTCTTCTTCTGTCAACTGAAGAAAATATTACCAAATTTGCACAGATTGGTAGGGGAGAGTATATGAGAATGTGTAGTAAAGGTCCTTAATAAGGAATTACTATTATTACCACAGTTATTCAGATCCTGTCCCCAACTAGTTCATCAACAGTACCTAACAGTGTCTTACCCTCCATAGTATTTTCTGAATTGAGTGGAAGCAACCCAAACTGATGGCATCTGTTGCCTGGATCTCACTGAGCTATTAGTTTTCCAACATCTGTTTTGAATTTCAGAGAGAAATGTCCATTTTTAGGCAAAAGCAGCATTTTCCTGTGGCATTTCAATTTGTCTCAATCCTGAAATGATTATAACTTGTGCTTGATTGAATCCAAGTCAGCAAAGTCATGAAGAACAGCCCAGCACAGGCATATCTACTTTCCATGGGCCTAAGAAAGCATAACCCTCTGTACAAAGAGCCCAAATACCAAGGAATCCCACGTCAGCATTTAATGGCATTGCCCTTTGTTTAGATGCTTAAATTGTAGCAGTAATGGAGCTTGAGAAGCTGTTACTTATTCACAATACTGTGAGATAGGGAGAACCCAGAAATTCTGGTTTTCTTTGATGTCTAGAGCACTGGTAACTACACAGGATGCACTCAGGATGTGACAATTATTGATTGTCTTTTCTTGACTCCAAAGTCCCTTATAAAATAAAAGCCACCATTTTTTCTCTTGTAGTTTCTAAATGACTTCTTATGGAAAGCAGAATTTTTCCAAACTACATGCATATGAAGCCTGCCTCTGTTTCAGCACCAAGGACAGAACCTTGCCAGGCTTGATGCCCACCCATCCATTTAATTAACATTTTAAATGCTTTAAAATTTCTGCTCAGATGTTTATTTGATCATCTAATGTATTATTCTTCTGAGCACTAATAATGTGTCAGTTCAGTTCAGTCGCTCAGTCATGTCCAACTCTTTGCAACCCCATGAATCGCAGCATGCCAGGCCTCCCTGTCCATTGCCAACTCCCAGAGTTCACTCAGATTCACGTCCATCAAATCAGTGATGCCATCCAGCCATCTCATCCTCTGTCGTCCCCTTCTCCTCCTGCCCCCAATCCCTCCCAGCATCAGAGTCTTTTCCAATGAGTCAACTCTTCGCATGAGGTGGCCAAAGTACTGGAATTTCAGCTTCAGCATCATTCCCTCCAGAGAAATTCCAGGGCTGATCTCCTTCAGAATGGACTGGCTGGATCTCCTTGCAGTCCAAGGGACTCTCAAGAGTCTTCTCCAACACCACAGTTCAAAAACATCAATTCTTCAGCACTCAGCTTTCTTCACAGTCCAACTCTCACATCCATACATGACCACTGGAAAAACCATAGCCTTGACTAGATGGACCTTTGTTGGCAAAGTAATGTCTCTGCTTTTGAATATGCTATCTAGGTTGGCCATAACTTTCCTTCCAAGGAATAAGCGTCTTTTAATTTCATGGCTGTAATCACCATCTGCAGTGATTTTGGAGTCCCCAAAAATAAAGTCTGACACTGTTTCCACTGTTTCCCCATCTATTCCCCATGAAGTGATGGGACCAGATGCCATGATCTTCATTTTCTGAATGTGTCAATACTTGGTATGATATATAAAGACTTATAGCTCTGAAGGTAGAACCAGGCAGAAGATGGGCAAGTTAATAACTATAACACTATATGACAAGTGCTGTTACAGAGTTATGTACAAGTCATGTGGAAGCCAGAGGAGAGAGTGCTTAACTGATTAGTAAAATAAGGCTTTTCAAGGGAGTCAGCATTTCAGCTGACTACTGAGAATTGAGTGAAGTTTGCCATGCAGAAAAGAGACTCCATGGAAGAGTACACAGTGTGTTTAGAAATTTCTAGAAATGTGATTTGACATGGCTGAAAAATGGGGTGAATGAATAGTTAAAGTAAGAGATAAGGAGTAGGCTGGATCAGATCACCACGTACTTGTATACCGGCAAAGGGAGTTAAGCTTTATCCTAGAAAATTAAGAACTGTTTAAAGGTTTTGAGCAGAGACATGATCTAATCAGATTTGTGTTTTAGAAAGACAGTTCATATAGCAAGAGTGAAAATGTACTAAAAAAAAGAAAAAGAACTGAGAGGACAGAAAGGCAGATAAAGGTGACATTCTTCCATGTGGTTCTGGAAATGAGGGGCTGCTCCATCATAACCAGCATTACACATGAAGGATTGACTTGGCCTAGCTCCCATTTGCTGTTTACCAATGTTTCACATATGGGTTATGTCTTTCCAGATTCTTCCAAGAAGATAAAGTATGTCTTGGCTGAATTTAATGAGGGTGGGAGCCTCAAACAATATGGCCCACATGAGGTAAGAACATTTTCATTTCAAGCCTTTAAAAACCCCATGTTCTAGCCTTTCCATAATTTGCTCGAAGTTTAGCTCACTGTGAAGAATTTGTTTCTCAACACATTTTCTCCCAAGTTTCTAGTAAGCCATTGGTGCTACCTGGAGTTATATGTTCCCCAAGTCCATATCCTGGTGGTTCAGATGGTAAAGCATCTGCCTGCAATTCAGGAGACCTGTGTTCAGTCCCTGGGTCAGGAAGATCCCCTGGAGAAGGAAATGGCACCCCACTCCAGTGCTCTTGCCTGGAAAATCCCATGGACGGAGGAGCCTGGTAGGCTACAGTCCATGGGGTCATAAAGAGTCGGACACGACTGAGCAACTTCACTCTCTCACAACCTCACAAGTTCATTCACCCTTTCAGCGTCTCTTCTCTCCTCAGGTCTCTTATCCTCCTCCCCTCCTCGATTCCCAGTCATCGACTGTTTTCTACGTCACTGAGAAAATAGAAACAATCAGAAGAACTCGTCCCCAAGATACTTATCTTATATACCCACCTAGCTATACTGCTTCTCCTGTAACTGGGTCAACTCTCCGTGCTCTGATCTCATTTCAGCCCCCTGCTTGTACACTCAATCCCATCCTCTTTGGTCCACTGACAGGCCTTGCTTCAGCAACATATTTCTCTCTTTCTCTCCCTCTGTCTCTTCCCACCAGTTTTCTCTATATATTAGATCTGTCTCATCAACAAATAAACATGCTGCTATTTCTCCTATATTTAAAAAAAAATCCTCTGACTCCACTTCTCCCTCCAGCTACCACTTCGTCTCTCTCCTATCCTTTATCGCAAGTAAGCTGTTCAAAAGATGTGTCTATACTTATTGCTTCCAATGTCTCTTTTTCCCACTTTTCTGAAAGTTCTTCAGTCGGCATGTAGCCCCCACTCCTCCACTAAAACCACTAGTTGAGACAGCCAAGAACCTCCATGTGGCTATACTCAAGTCATTTTACTCAACAGCATTGGACATGATTGGTCAAATCCTCCTCCACTTTCTGCACTTGATTTTCAGGACACTACACTCTCCTGATTTTTCTCTTACCCCTTTACTTGACATTTCCACTTGAAAATCAAATAGGAATATGAAACTTAACATAAGCTAACTGAGCTTTTTCATCTTCCTCTATAAAACTTGTTTTTCCAGCAGTCTTTCCCATTTCAGTAAATGACAGCTCCGCATTTCAAGTTATTCAGCCTAAAACTATGGAGTCATCATTGACTTTTCTCTTTCCTGCTTTCCTCACATCTCGTGGATAATTTACCAGCAACCTCCATCACTGCTACCTTCAAAATACACCCAAATTCCAGACACATCCCGCTACATGCTCTGCTACCTCCCTGACCTGCATCGCCACCATGCTTTGCCCAGATCACTGCAGCAGTCTCCTCACTGGGCTCCCTGTTTTTGCTCTTGACCTTGAAAATCTATTCTTCATACACATACTGAGCAGTCTGTTAAAACTGAAGTCAGATCATATCACTGCCCTGTTCCACAATCTCTTATGGTCTGCCCACCTGGTACTAGAGTCAAAAATCAAGGTCATTACAATCTGCACCCCCACCCTACTCTCAGACCTCATCTCCTGCTAATCTTCTCATTTTTTCCCAGCCTCATTAGCCTCTTTGATGCCATCAAACAAGTCAAGGTCGCTTTAACCGTAATATCCGTGCCTTTGCTCCGGCTTCTTCCTGCCGTGTTCCTCCCCTAGCTATTCATATCATTCATTCCGTCACCTCCTGCAAGTGTTTGCTCAAATCACCTTCTCAGTGGATGTCACATTCTCTATCTAAATGTTAGGCCCTACTTTTCTAGCGCTTCATATCTTCCCGCTCTGCCTTATGTTCCTCCTTAGTACTTCTCACCATCTGTCATACTATATAACTTAATTATTTAATTGTCTATCTCTTCCGTTGGAATATTTTTGTTCACTGCTATGTCCTCAGTGCCCAGAAGAGTATCTGGCTCATAGCAGGCACCCAACAAACATTTGTTGAATGAATAAATGTATGCCAGACTTTGCTTACTTTCAAATTCAGCTTATGTAAAGTTTTCTGAGAGTCCAGCACTGTGCTGGACACTGTAGAAGACATAAAGATGAGGAAGCACAGTTCCCGGCCTCCCTCCAGAACTTGCTTCCTACTGGCAGGGCCAAGTTTGAGAACCATGACCCTGGAGTCACAGGATCTTAGTTTAGACTCCTACCTTTGCTGCAAACCAGCACTGTGACCTTGAATATTTCTTCATCTGTGAACCTCAGTTTGAGCCTCAGTTTCTTCATCTGTGAACTGAAGATAATAACAACCAAAAAGAAAGACCTTGAAGCTTACAAATGAGTGAACTACATAAGATGATTCTGAAAAATGTCTAAGACTTTAAGGACACTGAAAATAGTGCCTATTATTATTCCCCTTCTGTTCCCTTTCCCCCGAATGTCTTAAACTCAACTCCTTCTTCCCTGGTCCTGGGTCTTTTTATGAGAGCTAATTGCAGAAAAGCTACTGATCATAAGGACAAACTTGGGAGGAGGCTGGCCGCTTACTTATTCATGTTGTCATCCTTTCAGTAGACCTTGAGTCAGTTCCTTCTCTGCTGGGTCCTAGGAGAGAACCAACAGAGCCCATACCCTAGGGATACACCTGAGAGGTGCTTTAGATAAAATGCACCAATCACCTGAGAGTAAAGCAGAAAGAAGATTGACAAAACAGGGACCAGACTGAAAACACACCTTTCAAAGAACATTCCTGAGGACAAACTATGTAGTAAGGATGCCAAAGGCAGCAAAGACCTTGCAGCCCCCCAATTGCCATGCCCACCTCCAAAAACATAGGAATAAAGACCAACGGGGTGGGGCTGCTAATCAGCCTGTCCGCCCTGAGGCTGACGAGTAGGAGGGAACAGTTTGGTCAGGGCTGCAGAGGGTGTGAAGGCCACAGGAGCTTACAGAAGCAGGGAGCAGCTTGGCTGCTATGAGCTTGCTGCCACCCCTGCCGCTCTTTATACCCTGGCATTCCTGTGTCCCAGGGGAGCTCCATCACTCTGATTTCATTCTCTCTCACAGTGTGGCTGGCTTCAAGTAGGTATTATGTGCCAGCACGGGGTTCAGAAACAAGGGTTTAAATTCTCTTGAGCTTGATGGCTTACTGCTGCTAAAATGTCTCAGCGAACAGTGAGTTAGCTGTTGGAAGGGGCAGGTTGCTTAGGAAAGTGAGGCCAGAAAGAAAAGTTTGTAGGGTGGCCATGATAAGCGTACTCTTGCCCGCTGGCACCGCGTGATTCTCTGGAGAACAGAGTGCCGCTGAAGACTGAAGAAAGTAGACAGAAACAGTGAAGCCAAAAAGGCAGGGGCACCTGGTAGCATCTCCGCACAAAGCACAGCTCTGCCTCCTGCTTTATGACTTTGAGCAGGTTATGTTTCCAGAATTATTTCTTCATCCACCACATGACAGTAACAGTACCATCTCACACTGTTGTTTTAAGACTTAAGCAAGACAGTGATCAACAGACTCTTCATCTCCTTCCTTTTTAGCCTGTAGAAGAATTAACAATTGCCTAGCTAGTTTCCACATGAAAGTCACACTTTCTGGGGAAAAAGAAAAAAAAAAGTCTGAACAATGGCAGTGTCTAAGATATTACTCAGGGTTCTGAGAACTGCCAGTGTGCTGCATAGCAGTTGGTTATCTGCTTTGGGCAACCACTTCCTACCCATCACACAGTAACCAGGCAGCTACCCTGAACTTGTTCTGTACTCATAAAAAACGTATTCTTTTGCAACCCAGATGTCACTAAGAGTGGGCCCTAGTCACATCTCCTTGCCTGTTGAACTTGGAGTGCTTAGAGGGGCTGGCAGGGAGCACAGTGTCAGCACCGGGGCCTGGACAAATAAAATGGCAGGAGCACTGGACCAGGAGTCGGGAGATGATGCTTCTGGTTTCACTTTGCTGTGAACTGGCTGAGACAGACTAACTTCCAGAGTCTTGGTGATATAAGGCGATCAAGTTCACTCTGAGCTCTTCTGATGTGAATTCTCTGTGTTTCTGGGCTTATTTTTACCACTTTGTTCCCCAGGACAGGGCCAGAGTGATTGAACATGTGCTCAGTCACAACTGCTTTCTAAGTTCTAACAGTTTGTCAGTTTTTCTTCTACGGCACTCACCACTGTTGACCCTGTATTAGAATTATTTCAGTACCTTTGCCACTGAGTCTCTTAAAAGTATGGACTCATGCCTAATTCACCAGTGAGTTCCCCACTGGTGCCTAGCACTGTGTCTTGTACCTAGGAGACTCAGTACATTGATTGAAGAGACCCCACAGTAATTGATGACAGCAAGTATACCAACTAGAAACCAAACATCCATTAAAATACTATCAGGAAATACCATGATAGGTGGTGTGGGGGATACAAAGATGATATAAGACAAATCCCTACGTTTTAGTGTGTGTGTCATGATCAACTATATATTGAGAGGGTAGCAATGTGAGCGTCCCAAGTCAGGAACCAAGGTGGAAAAGTAGAGCAATTCAGGCACAAGAGATCATACTAGGCTTTCTGGAGGAGGTGGCATCTGAGTTGGGCCAAGAAAGTAGTTCATGTAAGTACATGAAAGCCTGGCCAGGAAAGAACAGAGATCAGTGTAGAGGTACACACAGAGAATCAGAGGAGAAAAGACCAGAGTGGTTTCCGAGCTTGAAGCAGCTACAAACCTAGGTTGGAGTGGGAGTATAATAGGGCTTTGAATCCCAAAGGACTCAAGGAATGAACAGGATGATCCACCGGACTGCAGCAATGCTGCATATTAGATCTTCTATTTACATCTATTTTTTTCTAATTTCTTTGTCTTTTATAATGTATAGTAGAGCAGCACAGTAACACATGTATACAATGTGTACATGAAGATAAATGAGAGTGTGTGTTTGAAAATCTTAACAGAAGGGCACATGATTTTAAAAGTTTGGAGACAAGTGATCTCGACTCTCCCATGGGTAATTAGAGGCTGAGGAAAGTTTTTGTGTTGAGAAGCAATCTGATCAGAATTGAGCTTTGGGAAGATCAACCTGGCAAGGATGGGAAAGATGAGAGGACTCACAGATGGAGGTGGAGGCAGAGAAGGCTTGGAGGGGCATTACCGTGGCCCAGATGGGATACATGAAACAGGAGTCTGAAACCAGGTATGTGAGGGCCTTCAACATTCCTTGTCAGGATGGTGGCTGATGGGCCATGGACACAAAAAAGACCTGGATATGACAGAAGTTGCAAAAGAACAGTGGAAAGAAGGAAGAGACAAGAATTGATCTCAGACAACTGGGAGTTCAAAGCTGAGCCTGGAATATTGAGAGGATAATGCTGCCACTGGCATTAACAGAAACTGCACAGTTAGAAGGCCTTCCCTTGTGGCACAGATGGTAAAGAATCCACCTGCAATGCAGGAGACCTAGGTTCAATCCCTTGGTTGGGAAGATCCCCTGGAGGAGGGCATAGCAACCCACTCCAGTATTCTTGCATGGAGAATCCCCATGGACAGAGGAGCCTGATGGGCTAGGGTCCACAGGGTCGCAAAGAGTCAGACACGCCTCAGCAACTAAGCACAGCACAGCAGCACAGTCAGGAAGAGGAGCCAGTTTAAGAAAGAATCTAATGGTAGTTTACAGCTTGAGATCTTCTGGTCCAGCCCTACATAGTTTGCTGAGGAAAAACCCAAGGAGGAAAATGTGGTGGACCTTATATTAGTCACAAGGTCTCCTGAATCTTACACTGGTCTTATTTGAAGATCTTCCAGCTTTGGTTTTTTAAGAGCATTATGTAAGACTTTAACTGAATTTCATTTTTATTAAATCATTTAGTACACTCTATTTTCCAGAAATATTTTATGCTGATAGTTTTCAATTTGAGGCCAACCAAGAAAAAGTTAACAGAACATTTTGGAGCTCAAAACTATATTGTTAAACGGTACTTGTTGATTAAAATGTGTAAAAGAAGGACAATGCAAACAAAAAGAGCCTTTTAAAATAAATTAATAATAAAGATGAGAAAATCTAAAAATAGATCATTGAATTTGTAACCCTCAAGAGAGGAGATTCGGAGGTAATGCACTGGAATCCAAGTTGAGTGGATTAAGGAGGGGAGGAGAATTGTGAAGGGGATGGGAAGAAGCACAGGCTAGTAGCTCAAGCCATCAATAATTTCTTTGGAAGAGTGGTCTGAACGTGTTCACAGGTAGAGAAGCAGGTGCTGGGATATGCCATAAGAGACAGAGAAGGTAAAATCCAGGGTCACATTGGGTGGGTTCCACTTGAAAAGTAGGAGATTTTGCCATTGTGAACTGGGAAAACGGCAGAGGATGTGCAAGGAAGAGACATTCTGAAGTGCTGAGGTAGTGGAGACAGGACAGAAAGAGCACAAAATTCAGGAAAGGCAAAGAGAGAGACGGAGGCTGAGAGCTATCCCAGAAATGTGAGTCCACCACTTGCTTGGAGATCCTTCCTCTGGTAAGAGCCTTCATTATCCTCTGTCCAGCCAAATCAGGCTTCCTCCGCTCTGCCAGGGAGATATTTGAACTGCCCACCCTGAGGCTAAAGAGAAGCCACCTTGCAAGCGCCCTCCCAGTGTGGTCCAGAGAGTGCTGCTTGTTTTAAGGACCAAGACTCGGTATCGCAAACCTGATGGTGCATGTGCCAGCCAGCTCCTGGTTCTGGGAAGACTCTCAGATCTTCCAGAAGAGACAAGGGGTTAAATGCTATTCACATTTTCAGGGAGAGCCAAGTAGCCTCCCAAAAAGGGATTTTTATTGCTATTGTTCACAAAAGCCTGCACAGCGGATCTTGGAGCAGCGCTTCCTCAGATGATTTCCAGGAGCATCTGCCGATTTGATGAGAAATCTGATGCCATCAAAACCCAAGCCAGTGATGACTCACTGCGCGCTGTTGTTGTCGGGCGTTTGCTGAGAGCAGCAGCTCTTTCTGGCAGTCCTCCCAACCTGGGACCAGAAGCCAGGCAGCACTGGGCAACATACAGCAAGGAGAGGTGCTAGTTTGGGGCATGTTTCTTGGTTCTACCTTCTGTCCTTGGCATCCTGTTCTTCTCTCCTGGAGCCTGAAACCTTCACAAGGACATGTTTTGAGAACAAATGAGCCAGACACACACCCTCCCCTGTTATCTTGAGGTTTCTCCAAAGAAGGTCAATTATGAAAGTAATGAAAGATGGAGCCTGTCCCCTTTTTATTTTCTGGGACCTGAATCCTCAGGAATCACATCCCTCACAGTGTAAGCGGAAAATTGACATACCACAGAAGAGCAATTGCTCTCCATTGTGTTTTCAACTATATCCTTCTTCATCTTTTTTTAATTGAAGTACATCTGATTCATGACATTATATTATTGTCATGTGTGCAGCATAGTGATTCAATATTTTTATAGGTTATGCTCCATTTAAAGTTATTACAGAATAATGGTTGTGTTTCCCTGTGCTCTACACTATATCCTTGTTGCTTATTTATTTTATACATAGTAGTTTGAACCTCTTAATCCCATGCCCCTGTCTTGCCCTCCTCACTTTCCTCTCCCCTCTCTCCTCGTCTTCATCTTAACTAGGATTCCAGGGCACTGACCTAGTCCTGCTCATTAGAGTCAAGACCCTCATGTGGGGCTGGACTCAAACAGGGCCCTCATTCCCAGGACTCACTCTCCATTGCCCCCTTTTCGGCCTAAACTTAGACAAGTCTTGTTACAAAAGCCTGCTGTGGATTCGTGTCCTACCAAGCCCCAACATATAACCACCAGTTTTTTCTCTTTCTTACATCCTACCCCTACTCCCTGTACCTGTCTCTCTATCACACGCTGAGCCTTTTTATTCCTGCCCCCAACAATCACTCCACTCCCTCCAACTTGCCTTTCCACTGCCAGCTCCCCAATTCCTCCTTCTTCTCTCCCCACTCACTTCTCTGTCTTTTCATGTCTCTCCACTGACATTTCCCTCTTTATCCCTTCTCAGCCAATCAGCTATGATGTCTTCAAGCTGTTCATGAAGGCATACCTGGAGGTGGACCTTCCTCAGCCACTGAGCACACACCTCTTCCTGGCTTTCAGCCAGAAGCCCCGACAGGAGACCCCTGAGCACCCAAAGGAGGGAGCCAGCAACAGTGAGGCCAGTGGCGCAGGTACCTGGACCAGCATCCCCGAGACGGAAGGGAGGTTTTGCAGCTCTGACCCACTTGCCACAGGCTCAGGCTGCACTTGCGGAGGATCCCTTGTGCATGGTAACTTCCCTATGGGGAGGAGGAGGGAATGGGGATCAAGGAACCAGGACTCCTGCCCTCTCAGGAAGTCCTGTCTGACACATCTCTCATAATGCCTGCCACTCAGAATCAGAGAAGAGGGTGGGGAAGAGGAGGCATAAGGTAATGTATGGCAGTGGGGGTGGGTCTTCCACAAAAGTTGC
Organism: Ovis aries; assembly: GCF_016772045.2. Classification (NCBI taxonomy): domain Eukaryota; kingdom Metazoa; phylum Chordata; class Mammalia; order Artiodactyla; family Bovidae; genus Ovis; species Ovis aries. The sequence goes on from NC_056054.1 coordinate 201,734,502, forward strand.
CAGTTCCTGGGGAGCACAGTCAGCTTGTGTGCCCTGAGGGTGTTAGCGCAGGGGAAGGTGTGGTTACTGCCTTTCTGGAGTTTGGGCTGTAGCAGGGAAGACACAGCCAACTCCAGTAAGTGAGCATGAACCCAGCAGACACCAGAGGCACTGAGATCCAGACTTTGTGGGGTCTCCTACCTCCCAAAAAACCTAGAGGACAGGGGCCGGTCGTGATATCTTCTTTTTATTCCCCAGATTCCAACATACAGAATGCAGATAATGGTGCCAAAGCAGACGAGGCTTGTGCCCCTGATATGGGTGAGTCTTTGGGGGAGGAGAGGGCAGAACCTCATTCCTGGGGGGCACGGGGAAATCTGACTAGCAATTTTGTCTCCATGTAACAGTATACCCTTGAAAAGGTCTCATCTACTCAGAAGGGCAGGTCAGGACCTCCGACAGCTCATTAGACGTTTACTTCTGATGGATCTGTCTAGTCAAAGGGTTGAGGGCGAAGGAGAATGTGTACAATGGGAGTTTGGGAGAAGGGGAGCAGAGAGAGAGAGCCAGAGCCAGAGAGTGTATGTGAAGAAGTGGCTCTAGGGCTATCGTGGAATGGCTAAGAGGGGGCAGGGCAAGAAGGCGAGAAGAGGCTTGGTTGATTTCCAGCAATATCCGCATGCATGCGTTTGAAAAGTGGAGGGAAGCAAGAGGAAGCCGGCTAACATTGTTTTGATGATCCGTTTGCCAGGCATCTGCTTTAATTGCATGTCTCACCTCAGCCTCTGTAATCACGCCACTTCACACACTGAACTGAGACGTTAAGAGATTCCATACCACTGTGTGACTGTGGATCTAGAGATTCAACCCAGGATTGTTCAGACCCCAAGCTGCTGCTCTTTCCTACACTGAGAGAGGAAGCAGTGGTCTCTCCTGAGATGCCTAGACTAAGGTTTGTCTCCACATAGAGGCACCAGTCTGCTTAGGTCCTAAGGGAATGATCAAGGCTGCACTCCCCGTGGGGCCACTGCCCTCATGCCTGGCTGGCTGTGCACCGGCTCTTGGGTCATGATTGATGGAGAACCTTCCCTGGCACATTTATCAAAGGGAGGCCGTTCCTCCGTTAACAGGCACCGTCCCAAGGGCAGAAGCTCCTAGGAAAGAAAATATTATCCTCCTTGACCTCTGTTCTAAGATATAATACAAATTTCCTGGGTACAATCAATTCAAGCTGGGTCAGACAGTAAGACTGTTGGCTAAGAATCTGGACTTTAGAGGTAGAGTTCTTGGGTTTGAGGCCAAGCTCTGACAATATCTATCTCTATAACCTTGGGTATGTTTGGATCATGTCTCTGGGCCTCAGTTTCCCCATCTGTAACATGAGATGACAGTAAGTGTTACTACCGAGGTTAAGTGAGTTATGTGTATAAGATGCTTACAGTAGTGCCTGCAACAGAGTAAATGTTCAGCAATTATCATTCAGGCCACTCTCCAGAAAGTCACCCTATTCTCAATTCATTGTGTCTGCCAGAATCTCTTTCAGTGTATACCCTCAGTCTCCAAATGTATCCACTGGGCATCCCCTTTGCATGGAAGGACCCTTAGGGACTGTCTCCTTCCCAGGTTGCTCTTGGAATAAGGGAGACAGACCTTTTTTCCTTTGCATTATTGTTTGGAAAAGATTGATACACATTGGTGAACTCCAGCTCTTAAGATGTGCCCAATGGATAAAGAATGCAGTTTTAATGTATCTATCTACTTACCTACCTACCTACCTATAGTCCATGGAGTCACAAAGAGTCAGACACAACTGAGCAACTAGTACTTGCAAACCTACCTAGATATCTATCTATCTAAATACATACATACCTGGCAGGATAGATAAAAGATAACACAGAATGAGAACTGTCTGTAACAGGGACCTAGGATGAGAGAATTTCTTTAAGCAGATGCTAGATGTAGGTCTGATCTTTTTCTCTAGTCATGGCAAAAAGGGCAGCTAGAGGATTATAGAAGTTTCAGTGTGTCACTGAAGGACTGATGAGATCAAACACTCACTCCAGATGGAAAGCAGAACATGGTTGGGAAAGGAGACTTGCCTCTGGACCATAAACTAATCAAATTCCAGGCTTCTCCTAGAGCTTCAGAAAGCGAAATTAAGAGCATCGCTGCCTTCTGAGGTCTTCGTGGCCAGCAGCAGGGCAAGACTGCCAAGTTTAGCTCACCCACTCCTCTGCCCAGCATCTCACTCAGGCGTGCTAGGTCCAGGGCCCACTGGTCAGAATGGATAGGTCATGAGTAAATCTTAAATCTTATGTGGAATAGAGAGATCATATTATGATATAAATCATTCTATTCTATGGTAGAAAGAAAAGCTTCAGACTGGAAGCTTTGAGATTCTAAACTCTCAGCAAGAAAATCAGCTAAGAAAGCTGTCTTCTTCTTTACCCGGACACTTTGTCCAGAGATTTTCTTAGTCCAAGTATCAGGGACTTCAAGAGGAGCCTGAGAGAAGTTACATTCATTCCCTGAGGTTCCAGATTGTCTGGACAGGGTTTTGTTTCTGTGGCTGAAGTTTCCAAGAACTTAGTGAGGGCTGTCATTATGTGATATCTGAGTAAATATAACCAATGATGATAACAGAGGGTGGCTGGCTTATTTGACCACCATGCTTATTTGCTATATTTGTATCATTTTGAGTCTCAGAGTAACTTCCAGAGGAAGTTCTTCTCCTGGAGAAGTGATTTGTCAGGTACTGCTTTCCTCTGCGAGAATACTAGCCTCCTGTGGTTCAGTCATGAAAGGGCAGTTATCTGACTGCTGGCCCAGGGCAGTGTACAACATTTTTTCATCTTTTGAGACTTGAGATTTTAAGTAGCAAATTCTTTTCCGGTTGGGCCACCTTCCACAAATGTCTTAATTAGATGCCCCTGTTCAGCAGAAACAAGAATGTAGGGACAGGTGGACACCACAGAGAGGGGCCTCTGCCAACAAGAAAGAGCCAAGTTCTGGAGTCACTTTAGATCAGGCCATCTGTTGAAAATTTCACCCTTTTCCTGGTGCCCCAGCAGAAGCCAAAGAAACTTAATTCTCTTTTGATGTGGCCTGTGTAGACCTACCTGATCAAGCTCCAGGCTCAGTTCTACAACCACCCACTTTAATTATTCATTCCTGGAGCCAGGTGGGGGCATGGCTGGATCCATAAGCATAGCAGAGAGGGCCTTTCACTGAGTCCAGAGGTCAGCTCAGGGCCTCAAGCAGCCTGTCCTTCTCAAGAGTGTCAGCTCAGGAAAGGCCGATCTCACCCCTCCCTAAGTGCCCAGGACAAAATGGGATAAACAGCCTAAACTTCATTCTCCTGGTTTTTATTTGCTTCCTCAGGCAGTTGAGATGGTTCAGCAGCTTGGACTATTAGAGTCTCAAGGAAAATCCATCCATTTTTTAATTTAGAAGTAACATAATGTAAAAAAAATTTTTTTAAGAGTATGGGAAATGAAAGAAACAACAAAATCATCTAAATCTTCCAGTGCTAAACACACACACATACCCCACACACACCCACACCCACCCAACCCCCCCCCACCACTACACCTCTATCCTTGTAGGGGTCTTTTTTTTCCATAAATTTTTTATAGAACTGGAATTAGATTGTATATATATGATTTTGGATCCAGATTTTTTACTTAGCATTATATTCAAAATCACTTTTCATGTCATTCACAACTTTTGTTAAACATCAATTTTAATACAAGTCTGTCTTTTAACAGATGAGAAGACTGAGGTTGGGTGTGGGGAGTAAGCCTACTTTTACAAGATCACACATCATTTAGCACAAACCCAGGTTTCTGCTTAGTCTGGTATCCTTTCCACATTGCCCAGCTGGAAGGCATGAAGTAATGGAGAGACTTAGAAAGAAGGTGGAACAAGTCAGCTCTGCCCAAGAACCATCACTAAGAAGGGAGTGTGATGTGGCATCTGGATGGAACCTCTGTGCTCTGAAGAGGGTAGTCCATGAGGGATGTGCTCAATGGCTGTGGGTCAGGGGTATTTCATGTAAGGTAGCATGAGCAGGTGCGACACCACTGGGACCGTATGCCACTCAATCCTTCTGCACCCCAGCATTTCCACTGCTGGACTGAACAGTAGGCCAAACTGAGGACTTAAACAGTGGCTCAAGATCCAGTCACAGCTCTGGTAACCAAAATGTCTTTGCAAAAGGATAATGTTAGTGTTTTTAACTGAAGTATGGTTGATTTATAATACTGTGTTAGTTTCAGGTGTATTCAGGTGTATAAAGTGATTCAGATGTATATTTTTTCAGATTATTTTCCATTATAGGTTGTTGCAAGATACTGGCTATAGTTTCCTGTGAGTGCATGTGTGCTAAGACACTTCAGTCGTGTCCAACTCCTTGCAACCTTATGGACTGTAGCCCACCAGGCTCCTATGTCCCTGGGATTCTTCAAGCAAGAATACTGGAGTGGATTGCCATGCCCTCGTCCAGGGGATCTTCCCAACCCAGGGATGGAAACCACATCTCTTAGGTCTCCTGCACTGGCAGGCGGGTTCTTTACCCATAGTTTTCTGTACTGTACAGTAAATCATCATTGCTTACCTCTTTTACATGTGGTAGTGTGTATCTCTTCATCCCATCTCCTATTTATCCCTCCTCCCACTCCCCGTATTATTTTTTAGATTCCACAGATGAGTGATATCATATAATATTTCTCCTTCTCTGACTGACTGACTTCACTTAGTATGATATTCTCTAGGTCCACCCATGTTGCTGCAAATAGTATTATTTCATTCTTTTTAAATGGCTGAATAATATTCCATTGTATGTGTACAAACCACATCCTCTTTATCCGTTCATCTGTTGATGGACACTTAGGTTGCTTCCACATCTTGGCTATTGTAAATAGTGTTGCTATGAGCATTGGGGTGTGTGTGTCATTTGGAATGAGAGTTTTGGTCTTTTCCCAGAAGTGGGATTGCTGTGTCATGTGGTAGTTCTAGTTTTAGTTTTTAAGCAACCTCCATGCTGGTTTCCATAGTGGAGCGATTTCCATTCCCACCGACAGCGTAGAAAGGTTCCTTTTTTCCCATTTATTCTCCAGCATTTATTATTTGTACAATTTTTAATGATGGCTCTTCTGACCAGTGTGAGGTGATATCTCATTGTGACTTTGATTTCATTTCTCTAGTAATTAGTGATGTTGACAGAGAAGGCAATGGCACCCCACTCCAGTACTCTTGCCTGGAAAATCCCATGGGCGGAGGAGCCAGGTGGGCTGTAGTCCATGGGGTCGCTAAGAGTCGGACACGACTGAGTGACTTCACTTTCACTTTTCACTTTCATGCATTGGAGAAGGAAATGGCAACCCACTCCAGTGTTCTTGCCTGGAGAATCCCAGGGACGGGGGAGCCTGGTGGGCTGCCGTCTCTGGGGTCGCACAGAGTCGGACACGAGAAGTGACTTAGCAGTAGCAGTAGTGATGCTGAGCTTTATTTCTTGTGCCTATTGGTCATCTATATGTTTTCTTTGGAGAAATGTCTATTTAGGTCTTCTGTCCAATTTTTGATTAGGTTCTTTTCATGTTAAATTGTATGAGCCATTTGTATATTTTGAGCTTCTCTGGTGGCTCAGACAGTAAAGAATCTGCTTGCAATGCAGGAGAGCCAGGTTTGATCCTTGGGTCAGGAAGATCCCCTGGAGAAGAAAATGACAACGCACTCCAGTATTCGTGCCTGGAGAATCCCATGGACAGAGGAGCCTGGTGGGCTACAATCCATGGGGTCACAAAAACTTGGACACGGACTGAGTGACTAACACACATTTGTCAAATACTTAAAATATTAACCTCTTGCTAGTGGCATCATCTGTCAGTATTTTCTCCTGTTCTGTAAGTCATCTTTTCATTTTGTTGATGCCTTTGCTGTGCAAAAACTTTAAGCTGATTATTATTTAAGTTTTTCTTTTGCCTTGGAAAAATGATCTAAGAAAATACTGCTATGATTTATGTCAGATAATGTTTTGCCTATGTTCTCTTCTAAGAGTTTTTATGGTGTCCTACTTTATATTTAGGTCTTTAAACCATTTTGAGTTTACTTTTGTGTATGGTGTGAGGGTGTATTCTAACTTCACTGATTTACGTCTGGCTCTCCAGCTTTCCCAACACCACTTGCTAAAGAGACTATCTTTTCTCCACTGTATATTCTTCTGTCCCTTATTGAAGATTAATTAGCTTCAAGTGAAATGAAGTGAAGTGAAGTTGCTCAGTCATGTCCAACTCTTTGAGACCCCATGGACAGTAGCCTACCAGGCTCCTCAGTCCATGGGGTTTTCCAGGCAAAAATACTGGAGTGGGTTGCCATTTCCTTCTCCAGGAGATCTTCCCGACCCAGAGATTGAACCTGGGTCTTCCTCATTGTAGGCAGACGCTTTACCGTCTGAGCCACCAGGGAAGTCCTCGAGTATATGGGTTTATCTGAGGGCTCCCTATTCTGTTCCATTGATCTGTATGTCTGTTCTTGTGCCAATACCGTGATGTTTAGATTACTGTACCTCTGAAGTCCTGGAGGGTCATGCCTCCAGCTTTGCTCTATTTCCTCAGGATTGCTTTGACGATTCTGGGTCTTTTGTGGTTCCATCTAAGTTTCAGTATTATTTGTTCTAGTTCTATAGAAAATGTCATGGGTAATTTGTTAAGGATCACATTAAATCTATAGATTGTTTTGGGTAGTGTGGTGATTTTAACAATATTAATTCTTCCAATCCAAGAGCATGGGGTATCTTTCCATTTCTTTGAATCATCTTTGGTTTCCTTTGGGCTTCCCTGGTGGCTCAGAGGTTAAAGTGCCTGCCTCCAGTGCGGGAGACCCGGGTTCGATCCCTGGGTCAGGAAGATCCCCTGAAGAAGGAAATGGTAACCCACTCCAGTATTCTTGCCTGGGAAATCCCATGGATGGAAAAGCCTGGTAGGCTACAGTCCATGGGGTTGCAAAGAGTCGGACTTGACTGAGCGACTTCACTCATCAATGTTTTATAGTCCTTACCTCCTTCGTTAGGTTTATTCCTAGGTTTTTAATTGAAATTTCAAATGGGATTTTTAAAATTTTTTCTCTTGCTGATATTTCATTTTTAGTGTAAAAAAATGCAACAAATTTCTGTGTATTAATTTTGTGTCCTGCTACTTTACCAAATTCATGTATTAGTTCTTATAGGTTTTGCATGAAGCCTTTAGTGTGCTCTATGTCCATGGGGTTGCGAACAGTCGGACACGACTGAGCGACTTCACTTTCACCCACTCCAGTGTTCTTGCCAGGAGAATCCCAGGGACAGGGGAACCTGGTGGGCTGCCGTCTATGGGGTCGCACAGAGTCGGAAACGACTGAAGTGACTTAGCAGTAGCAGTATGTAGAGTATTGGGCTTCCCAGGTGGCTCAGTAAAGAATCTGCCTGCCAATACATGAGGCTCAGGAGACATGGGTTTGATCCCTGGGTCAGGAAGATCCCCTGGAGAAGGAAATGGCAACCCACTCCAGTATTCTTGCCTGGGAAATCCCATGAACAGAGGAGCCTGGAAGGCTTCAGTCCATGGGGCTGCAAAAGGGTTGGACATGACTGAGTGGCTAAACAACAACAGTGTAATAAAGTATTACATTATCTCCACGTAATTTTGTTTTAAAACAGCTTTGTTGAGGTACAATTGGCATAAAATGAATTATACACATTTAAAATGTACAGTTAGTAAGATTTTATGTCTGTATTCATCAATAAAATCAGCACATACCAATATAATGAAATTATTCATCAGCCTCAAAAATTTCCTTTATAGTCTCTTTTTCCCACCCTCCTTATGTGTACACTTCCATTTCTATACAGCCACTGATCTGCTTGTGGTCACTATAGACTAGAGTGCATTTTCTAGATTTTATATGAATAGATTGATAATGTATGTACTTTTTCCCATCTGGCTTCTTCCATTCAGCATAATTTTAAAATTCATCCATGTTGCTCGGTATATCAATAATTAGCATATTTTTACTGTTGACTAGTATTTTAGTATACAGGTAGATATTCCACAATTTATTTATCCGTTCATTTATCAATGGACATTTGGGTTATTTCCAGCTTTGGGCTATTAAAAATAAAATGAATATTCATATACAAGTCTTCATACAGACAGCTTTCATTCCTTTTGAGTAAAGAGCTGGAAGTAGAATGTTTAGGAGTATTATGTGGTCTTAATGACTTGACCTCTTTACCATTATGAAATGACTCTCTTTATCCCTAGTAATAGTCTTGGTTTTGAAATTTGTGTGATAAGTGTGAGTTGCTCAGTCGTGTCTGACTCTTTGTAACCCAATGAACCCACCAGGCTCCTCATAACTGATAAAACCACCTTAGTCAACTAGTGTTACCAGAGTATATCTTATTTCATTCTTTTAATGGATTTTGTCTTTATATTTAAATTGACTTTCTTTTAGGAAGTATGTTTTGGGGTCTTATTTTTTAATCCATTCTGACAATATCTGCCATTTAAAGTTTTAGAACATTTACATTTACTGTGGTAATTGATGTAATTAGGTTTACAACTACTATATTGCTGTTTTCTTTTTTCCAATCTCTTCTTTTATTCCCATTTGCTCTTTTTTCTGAATACTTTTAAATTAATTGAATTTTTTATGATTTTACTTTATCTCCTTTTTTATCTTAGTTTTAACTATGACAGTGTACCTTCCAGTAGTAGTATTTCATTTTGCATATACTATAAGAAATTTACAACAACATACTTCTGTTTCCCCAGGTCTTTGTGCTTTTTTACTTCAACATGTTGTAAACCACACAACATGTTGTTATTGTCATAGTTAGCTATCTTTTTAAAAGATTTAGTTAATAGGAAAAATATTCTTAATATTTATCTACCTGGTTTACTAGTTTTAATGCTCATCATTCTTGTGTGTAAATCCAGGTTTCCATAGATTGTAATTCTAGTAAAAAGATTTCCTTTACCATTTCTTGTAATGTAGGTCTATATAGCTTGTACATTTGAAAAGTTCTTTATTTAGCCTTTTTTTCCTAACAATATTTTGCAGAATCAAGAAGTCTAATTTGACAGGTTTTTTTCTTTTAGTACTTTTTTAAAGATGTTGTTCCACTGGCTACCAGCATGTTTTGTTTCCAGTAAGAAAATTATAGTCATTCTTATCTTTGCTTCTCTCCTTATCAGATGTTTTTTCTCTAGTTTCTTTTATGATTTTCTATCACTGATTTTAATCAATTTGATTTTGGTGTTGCTTGGTGTAGTTTTATATATATTTCTTATGTTTGGGTTTCATTGAGCATCTTGTGTCTGAGGTCCTCTAGTTTGTATCAAATAACAAATCTGGGAAAATATCAACCATTATTTCTTTAATACTTTTCTGCTCCTGACTCTTCTTTAAGTATTCCAATTACATGTTTATTTGACTACTTGAAGTTGTCCAACAGCTCACTGGTATGATACTTTTTTTTTAATATAGTCTTTTTGGCTAGTTTCTGTTGCAATGCTTCAAATTCACTAATCTTTCCTTCTGCAATATCTGCTGTTAACACTGCTCAGTATATTTGTATTTTTCATTTAACATCATATCTAGACACTTGAGGTGAACATCATAAAATATCTTTCCTCCAGCTTCTTGGATATGTCGAATGTAGTTATAATAACTGTTTTAAAGTTTTTGTCTATTATATCATCTGTATCATTCTGGATCCATTTCAATAGATTTTTCTCATTATTATTATTCATACTTGCTTTGTATACATGGCAATATCTTATTGAATGCCAGACTTTGAAAATTTTACAGTGTTGGTCCTAGAAATTTTTGTGCTCTTATAAATATTCTTGCTGTTTGTTTTGGGATACACTTAGGTTTACTTAGAAATAGTTTGACCTTTAGGGGTCAAGCTTTTAAAGCTTTGTCAAATCAGACCAGGGAGGCCTTTTCTCTAGGGCTAGTTTTCCCAGTTATCAAGGCAAAACTCTTCTGAGTACTCTACTTAGTGGTTCATTAATTGTAGGAGCTTTCTACTTTGATTGCTGGAAATAGACAGTATGCCTGGTTCTCTGTGCAGTCCAGGGATTGTTCCCTCTCATCTGGATTCCTTCCCCAGCCTCAGGTAGTTTCCTTACACATGTGTGCTGATCACTACTCGGATGAGTAATTGAGGGAACTCTCAGCCAGTTACTCAAAAGGCCCTTCTGCAGAGACTGCTGGAGTTCTCTCTGTGCAGCTGCCTCCCATACAGTGCTCTGCTCTGTGAATTCCACCCACCGTGAGCTCCCCAGACTTCCAGCTCCATCTCTGCAACTCACAGAGATTTCCAGAACGTTCCTTGGTTTCCCTCCTTGTGCCTCAGTCTAGAAACTTTCCAGTCAGTAAGATGTGGCATTTGCAGGGATCACCTCAATTGTTTCCCATCTCTTGGGATCACTCATTGGTGCTGGCCATAGTGAATGTCCTATGAACCATTATTTTGTATCTTTTGTCCAATTTTTTAGTTGCATCAGTAGGAGGGTAAAACTGGTCCCTCTTATTCCAACATAGTTGGCATGGAAGTCACTAAAATAGTGTTTTATTGAATGAATAATTGGAGGATATAACAATAACTTGAGCTACCTAATACAAAGAATTTTTCACATTTGTCTTATATATTTAAGTTTTTCTGTAACTTTAACTCGTGAGATTTTAGTACTTCTGTTGCATATGTAATTTCATAGCAATTTCCTCCATCTCACCGTCCTTGTTTTTATTTCATCCTATTGTGCTTTCGTCTCAATTTGCTCACCCCTGAGGCTTTCTACTCCTGTTTAATAGAGGTTGCACCTTCTTCAATCTACTGAGTGTCCTGCCCTGTAAGAAATCATTTCCGGAGATATGGTCCTCCGAGATTTCAGGATAAAACTTCCTTTCCTTGTTTTGCAGCTCTGTTTCATGGATTCCATCATGGTCTCTTCACAGGGCCCTTTGTGCCATACAGAGTATGTCAGCGACCTTTGGTCTCCCCACTGTCCATCTGGGTGATGGGTAATTCCCTTCTCAAGCCACAGCTAACCTCTAGGACCTGGAAGGCTTTCGTGTAGCACAGCTCTGTTGGCCTGAGATGAACTGTTTGCCATTGCTTGGCATTTTGCTTCTCTAAATAGTGTGCTGGTGACATTGCTTTCCCCAGCAGGCATTACTATCGAGGTTGTCACTCCCTCTGCTTACGCCTTCAAGACCCTGTTACTTGGTAGTACAACACTTCGGTTGCATTTTCCAGTACCAGTCTTCCTTTTACTGTTTCCTGTGGTTTTTGTGAGTTGTTTATTCAATTATTGTCCTTTATTCAATATTAAGATCATGGATGTGAAGAGGGTGGGGAAAGAGAGATGGCCCTTAAAGTACCTCAAAAAAATATAATCCACACAGTAAAATATAGGTATCTGGTTTTCTGGTTAGTATTAATGTTAATAACATCAGATTTCTTAACCAGGGGACAAAGAAATGGTTCTCCAGTCACTTGGTCTTGTCTGACTCTGCGACCCCATGGACTGTAGACCCCAGGCTCCTCTGTCTATGGAATTTTGCAGGCAAGAATATTGGAGTGGGTTGCCATTCCCTCCTCCAGGGAATCTTCCCAACCCAGGGACTGAACCCAGGTCTCCTGCATTCCAGGCATATTCTTTACCATATGAGCCACTAGGGAAGGCCTTTCCTACCTATAAGAATGAAAAGAAGGAAATTTTCAGAGGGAAAACTTACTCTACTCCTGTGGTATATTGAGTCACTTTCTGCACTTTCTTTATGCTACTGATTAGGCTTTCAGTAAGTGAAAACTCTTCCTAATTTCTGGAAGTTAGCTGATTGTTGATCCCAGTTTTCTCTTTTGAACTTTTATCTTTTTCATTTATCTTTAAATGCACTTGAGAAGAAAACTGTGAAGGGGTATGTTGGTACATGGAGAAGGAAATGGCAACCCACTCCAGTGTTCTTGCCTGGAGAATCCCAGGGACAGGGAAGCCTGTTGGGCTGCCGTCTCTGGGGTCGCACAGAGTCGGACACGACTGAAGCGACTTAGCAGCAGCATGTTGGTACATAACCAATAGTCTGGATTTTTGGAGTCCCAGCTAAAATTACCTCTTTGATGTAGTCCCCCCAAAATTAAGCTAAATGACATTTACCTGATTGATATTACTAAAATTCACTGTCATCTTTTCTAAAAATTCACATAGCATAAGGGACTTTCTTATATGGCTATAGACTCTTTAAAGGGTCTATGCAGTTCTTTCAAAAAGTATGAAGCTTACAAACTGGATTTCTAAGACCTCTGATTTAATCATATCTTTTCTATTTGATCAAAAGCATCATCCATGCCTTTGAAGACGTTTATATAAAACTCTTGCCTCTTCCATGAAAAGAATGGGGCAACAAGGGTTTCATATTTACTAAACCTTGTGTCTTTGGATGCTTTCATTTTGCATGATGCAGAAACAAAGATCACAGAGAAGCAAGTGCCTGCTAACAACCAAACAGCTGCAACCCCTGTGGGGAACCTTGTTGCTCAGTCTTCAGGCTCAGAACCCCCCATAGTCTACCTGAAGGATGTCGTGTGTTACCTGTCCCTGCTCGAGTCGGGGAGACCTCAGGATAAGCTAGAGTGTAAGTACGTACCCTGTCAAGGGGCTTTGACTTTTTCCTAGGGGAAGACCTAGTGTCTCTCCGTCCTTCTAAACAGGCTGAGGTTGATCTGGGATCCTGGGGGTGGGTACTGCCTCCTTGAGGGAGGTCGTCTGCCCTGTCACCAGTAGTGACATAAACATTTCCTAGAATCTACCCTGGAACACAGTACCAGTTGTATAGGGTGGGGGGTGCATCTGACACCTTGGGGTTGAGAATCAAGATCTAGAAAGGGAAGAGGTCTTTAAAAGAGGTGAAGACTCCCTTTCTTTGCTGGCAGGATTTCCTGAAAGCCTCTAATCAGAAAGCTGCTGCTTCCCCTTAGAAGATTTTTCAAGGGAAGATTTGCAACATCTGTCTACCTTCCCCTGTTCCATGCCCAAGCAATTCTTTAACTATGAGGAATCCTTTTTTTTCTTGAGACCTAATCACCCTCTACCTTGTTAAAGCTTATTTCTATGTCTTCACACATCCCAACCCCAAGTGTTTTGGCCTCTACAGAAAGAAGGCTAGTTAATTAAGGGAGTTGAGCTTGGTTTTGAAAACAAGTCTTCAGAAAGAAAATAATAGCAGAAAGGAAAACCCACAAAGTGCAGTCTCTCAGACAATCACTCTGGAGACGGTCTCACTGGCCTCTGCAAGCCTACAGGCAAATTTTACAACAGGTTATAGGTAGGTCTTGTTTAAAAATATATATTACTTTGGTTTCTCTTAGGATCTTAGGAGGCTTAAGGGAAGAGCATACACATTATAGCAAAAGTTAGAATTCCAGCCAATAATCAGAATAGTCAATGAAATAAACATTAGCAAGAAGTCTGGCAGAGGTTAACCCTTGCCAAAAACAAAATGAAACATTTGCTCATTAACTGAGCTTAGAATCTACCCCACAGGTTTGAAGTATTAATAACTGCCAGTCTTAAATAATAATTTGGAAGCAAATGTACCAGATTTCTGTTTGTACTAATGTTAAAAGGGAAATGTCAGATTATTTCCCACATTCGGTTGGATTTGGGGCATTGTATTTGTTCATAACTACCAGAGAGGATATGGCAGAGTCTTCATATGAGTGCCTCTCAGACTGAATCCTGTAATGGTAATAAAAATAAACTGATTTTAAAAGCTTTTTCTTATAGAAAATTTTAAATACAGATAAAAGTAGAGAATGCAAAGAACTTCCCTATATCCATCAACCACCTTCAACAATTACCAGCTTCTGGTCAGTTGTGTTTTATTTATAGCTCCTTCTCATTTCTCCTGCACCAGATTATTTTGAAGCCAGTTTCGAACATCATATAATTTCATTTGTAAATATCTCAGTATGTACCTCTGATATATGACTTTTCCTTAAATATAATCACAGCACTGTTATCACATCTAAAGAAAATGATTCCTTACTATTTTCAAACCTTGTTTTCATTATTTTCAATATTCATTGTTTTCCCATCATGGGAAACAATTCAAACATTGTGTATTTGAATTGGGGTCCAAGTAAAGTCCATACACTGCCATTGGTTACTATGTTGACCTTTTGCTTATTTTTTTCCCTCAAATTTTTTGTTGCAGAAACTTGGTCATTTGTCCTTCCTTAAAGTTTTCTTTAATTGAGTCAAATAAATTCAAATCATCTCAGATTTTAGTGATTGAAACCAAGTTAAACCTTAAAAAAAAAAGGGTGTGTGTGTGTGTGTGTGTACGAAGTGATAGGCTGAAATTTCACCTATTATCAATGTAATAAAAAAGACTCAACATCGAACATCTCATTTTTGTGAAACTCTTTAAATGCACTATTAACCTCGCAGTAACCCTAGAAAAGTGACACGATTTTTGTCATTTTATTTATATATATAATTTTGTCATTTATATGTAAGAAAGCATGGAAAAGTTAAATGACTTGCCCAAGGCCATGCTTCTGAAAAGAAAAATGCTTGCTCATACTTCCTTGTTCTGCTCCTCCCAGTAGGACTGAAGTGAGCTCCACATTAGAGCCACCTGGGCCCAGAGTGTCTCTGACCGAGACATTCAGAGGAGCCCCAACGAATCGGAAGCCCATGACCCTACTTTTAAACAACTTAAACTCCAGCCAGAGACACATCACTATATACACAAGGTCCAGAGACAAAAAACATGTAGAAGGAAGTGACAACGCAAGGGCAGATTAACAAATTGACAGGAGTGCTGTGACCCTGTGGGTACATCCCGAGAGGTCCAGAGTAGTTACATGAGCGAAGGGTCAGTCAGGGGAGGCTCCGCAGAGAGTGCTGGCACGAGGGAACACTTCAAAGGATAGGAAGGAAGTGAAGACATTTTCAGCTCTGCTCCCCACCCTGCTTACTTCTGAGACCACAGACAGAATCTCTACCTTGAGATTAATTAAACAGCAAGTTTCCAAATCTCATAAATGAACATCTAGTCCTTTCCCCAAAATTCATTCCCAAATCTTTCTTATCCTCCATCGATTCTCTACAGTTAGAATACGGCAGAGGATGTTTCTGAATCACATGTTGACATTTTAGAAAAAGAAATAGTAACTACTATCTATAATAGTTGCTACTTCATAATATTATTGAGGATTAAATAGTAATAATGATAGGTCCATAAGATGATATATTATACATATTAAATGCCATATATAAGTATTCATTAATGAAAGAAAATAGAAATTCATCTGTTGAGTGTTTTCTACATTCCAAGCACTATAGATTTTGGTGTATCACGTATTAGTCTTCATTTGAAAAAAGACTTAGGATAAAGAAAGTATTCTAATCGCCATCTTACAGATGAAGAAATTGAAACTAAAGAAGATGAATGCCTTATCTGATGTGCTAGAGGTGGTAGGACAGGGCCGTGGTCTGAAACCGTCTAACTTCACACCCTTCTTATGTGCAGTGGAAGCAGTGCCCCATCTATCACTCCAGTGTCTGCCCACCACCAGCAAGGCATCTGCTTTGCGTTGTCTTCCCATGATGCTGAGAGGTGTGAATGCTCCATAGGGAATCACACTCATGATCCAGATCTCATCAGCCAAAGAGTTATTGCTTAGACAGTCCTAGAAGCCAGGTGGCTTGGTTCTCCTCCCTCTTCCCACCCTCTTTGTAAGGAAACAGACTGTGCCTTGAAGGGTGGGTTAGTTGGCTGCAACAGACTTCGCCCCAGTGATGGTTAGAACTGACCTAAAAACTGGCACCAAAGTCTCAGCCCATCCTTGGTGCCTGGAAGACCTCCTCAAGCCTCGCCTTTGTGTTTCTTGCAGTCATGTTTCGCCTCTATGATTCGGATGAGAACGGTCTCCTGGACCAAGCGGTAAGCTCTCCAAATATTCCTCCAAGATCCAAGAAAGGCTAGGGGAGAGGGGAGCAGGTGAAGGGAGAGTTCAAAAACTCCCAGTTCCACCATCATCAGAATAGCTGTGTCTCAATATGAGCTGCAGAGATGAATAGAAGCCCCTTCCTTCTAAAATCCAAAGAGCCGGGCCAGAGGAGAGTGAATGCCAGCTTGCCTTTTCATTCCAGGAGCCCAAATTGCAAAATCTCAAGATTGGGGAGATGTAAAATGTAGTTAACTTCCCAGTTGGTTCAGAAATTCCCCCTTCAGTTTCCTACTGAAGTTCAAGCATGGAGGAAAGGCGGTGGGGAGAGGCAGCGAGACCAGGGCAGGAAGACAGGAGAAAGGCAGGTAATTTCTGGTGAGCTTGGCCATCACCCTTGCCTTCTTCTCATATCCTAGGCACTAACACTAGGAGTCTCACCCTATCTTCTCCAAGCACATCATCCCATCCCATCAAACCTGGGAAGCCTGAGTCTTGCCCCCACCTTCTCTCAGGAAGAGGCAGGAATAGGGTGGGGATCACAGGGTGAGAAGAAGGGCAGAAAAGGAAGAAGGCAGAGAGTGGAGAGGGCAGACAGAATCAGGTCCTGTTCTCATGACTGGCAGGGTCAGAGATGGGATGCATTTCCAGAAAGGCTCTGAGGTTGAAGTACATGGAGCTGAGACAGCCCAGAGGGAGGAAGAAAGGGAAGCAGTCCACTAGACCGCCTGCATCATCTGGTTCCCTCTCAACCCCAGATGGTCTTAGTGGGATCCCTATTTCAGTGCTGTGGGTTGGATCATGCAAGGGGACCACTGGAGAATCGTGGACCCTTAAACATTTGTTTAATGCCCATTGATTATCTCATATATGTCAGGCGCTGGTCTAAGCCCTGGGGATGTATCAGTGAGCCAATGGACAGAGATGCAGGTCCTCATATTGCTTTCATTTTAACAAAAACACACACACTGCAAAGTGTAGTCAACTATGTGTTCAATACACATGTGCACCAGAGGAGGATAAAGAAGGGAAAGAAAGTATTGGATGAGCTTCAGTTTTAGCAGGAGGAGCTAAGGAAGGACTCCCTGAGGGAAAGACATCTGAGCAGATACTTGAAGGATTTGAAGGCAGTGAATCATGAGGAATCACCTCCCAGGCAGAGGGAGCAACAAGGGCACAGGTCCTTGAGGGGTGCCTGGAATATCAGCAGATTAAGGAGGAGGCAAGAATGAGTGGAGCAGGAGGGGTGAACAGATGAGGTCAGAGAAGTAATGAGAAGGGACACGATATTTGCAAAGCATTCTCAAGCCTTAAAGGTGATTACAAGGGTTTTCTCTGGAGAAGTGGAGAACCATTGCAGTTTCTGAGCAGACGAGTGACATGATTGACTTAGGTCCTCACAGAGTCTCTCTAGCTGCTGTGTTGAGTCTAGACTGTAGGGACGTAGGCAGGGATACCAGTTGGGAGGCTGTAAAAATAAGCAAGACAAATGAAGGTGGCTTGCCTTAGGGTAGCCGCATTGCAGGTGGTGAGAAGCGGTTAAATTCTGCATCTGTTTGGAAGGTGCCATTGGTGGACTGAAGCAAGTCTCAAAATAGTTCTGTCCCTCAACTTCCCACCAAGACCCCTTGGCAGTTGGATATCCAGCCTCTTTGTGAACACTCCCAGTAATGGAGAATTCACCTATTACCTTAAAACAGCCAGTCCATTGCTGAGGATGATGGTAGAGAGGGCATCTTTCCGGCATCAAAGCCACCTCTAGTCCACCAGGGAAATTTTCAGTACAAAACTCGATTCTGCCCTTCTCTCCCCTCCCCCAGCCCAATGGTGAGGTCAAAATAGGCCAACCTTCGACTCCTCCCTCCCTCTGTCCCTCGGCTTATTTCTGCTCTCTCTAGCTGACCAGCATAGTACCAGTTGTACCCAGTAGGCCTTCAAGTATTTGAACATCTGACCACATCTTCCCTAAAATCTTCTCCAAGCTCCAATTTCCTAATTTCTACAGTATTTCTGGTAAAGCAAATTTAAATACCCACTCTAGTCAAGCTCTAGTTTGGCAATGCCATTCTTAAAATATGGCATAGAATTGAACCTGCCGCTCCAGGATTCCTTAAGTATCCATATCAGGAGAACTCGTTCTTCCTGAAATCTGCCCACTCTGCTTCCTGAAAATGCCCACCCATTTACACAGCTCTAGACCAAGTCTAATTCTCCAGTTCACAATCACATTGTTTGCTCACATTGAATCTTGAGCCCTGCTAGATTCACAAGATGTGCCACTGGAACATCTGCTGGGCTCTGTTCCCACCTTACTGCCCACTTCCTTTTCCCCACCGACTGCCTCATCTGCAGTTTCGCAGAGGGCTATTTTCTAATTTAAATGAAATACAATGTTAAAAATCCCTGTTGGGTTTTAGCTTGCTTATGTTGACCCACCCAGCATTCTGTCAGGTGAAAGTAACACCTTTAACCCTTGCTTTAGTTCTCCAACACGCGTCCCCAAATAACTTCATTATGAATATCCTAGATGGTACCCTAACTGTGCAAATGCTGCCTCAGTCCAGTGTGTTTCCGTGGGACTCTCAGGGCACTGATTCATTAGCATCCAGCAATTCTGTGAGGCTTTAGATGGAGCCTGACCTTGGTACCAAACAAAAGGCTCACTCATTAGAGAAGCGTAGCCTTCATGAATTTCCTGTTTCAGGAGTCCCAGACCCAGGGCTGGACTTGATACAAAGGATACAAAGGAGATGCCAAAAAGAATCTGAATCATAGTGCCTGAGAAAGGACCAACCCAGTGGCCCTACATCCAACTGAAACTGACCCCCAAGGGGTATAGATGAATCCCAAGTTGCTAAAGCTGTGGGAATGAGGTGTGGGAAAAGGGGGAGGGAAGAAGTGCCTTGGTTTGTAAGTATTTTTAGGAGCTGTGATCACAAAGAAGGAGGAAACAGGAGTGCTTTCTGTGCTGAGTCAAAGTGCAGAATAGGGGAAGGAAGGTGGATTTAGGAGAAGGTCAGTGTTCAGTGAGCTTTCTGCATACCTCTGGCTTATCCACGGTCTATGCTTCTTGTGAGCTTTGTGGTCAAGGCAGAAATAAAGAGCAGAAATAAACAGTGAGCTCATGATGAAATGCCAGTGTTTTGTACCAGCCGCTTCTCACACGACACCCTGCCCATCTTCCCACGGGGTTTGATTTTGACTCTTGCTCTTGGAAACACATCTTCAGTTGGTTTCTCTCCTTGGTGTTTTCTAGGAGATGGATCGTATTGTCAGCCAGATGCTGCACATTGCCCAGTATCTCGAGTGGGATCCCACGGAGCTAAGGCCTGTGAGTTTCCAGCAGCCTGGGGTGACTTCCCAGTGAGCTTCTAAGATAAGAGTGGGACTTGAAAAAACACTTTTGTTTACAGTAGAGTGTCTCCCAGACTCATCTTCTCAGAGGTGTCTCCTTTGGGGTCCTACACCTCCTTGACCTCCCACTTCTCTGATAGGACAAATTAGAGGCAACAGGGAAGAGCGTAGACTAATTCAAATAATAATACCTAATAATACCCCCTAGCTGAATTTTTATAACAGGAGTTCATAGGTCAGAGAATTTAGTGCTAGAAAGAAATTCAAAGATTTTTCTCAGTCATCAGATAATAATAATTATTACATTGGAGGCTCCCATGAGACCAATATTATGTTTGGCATTTTGTATACATTTTCTCTAATCTTTGCTACCAGGCTGCAAGCACAGCAATGCTAGTTCTATTTTGCAGACGGGCAAATCAGAAAAACAGAGCCCAGAGAGTCCAGGTGGCTTGCTTAAGGGCACACAGGTCTGGGAAGAGCCAGGCTGGGACCTCTGTTCCCCTCACCCCAGTTCCTGTCACTGCCCTCTACTCACTCTGAATTGGAGAGAAAGGGGTAAAACACAAGAAAACTCAGAACAAAAGAGAAAGCAAAGGGCGGGGGTGGGCAGAGAAGCCGAGGGTGAAAGTGGACAATTGTTGCCCTACGGATTCGCAGATACTGAAGGAGATGTTACAAGGCATGGACTACGACCGGGACGGCTTTGTGTCTCTTGAGGAGTGGGTCCACGGAGGGATGACCACCATCCCACTGCTAGTCCTCCTGGGCATGGACGACTCTGTAAGTTGCACACGTGAGGTCCAAGACCCCTCGCCTTTCAGAAACAGCAGGTTCCATGTGGAAGTTAATACCCTTGGTTTCTGTTCTGGATTTGCCAGTGGATACCTCATATGCTCCAGGCCAGCCCCAAAGTCCTCTCTTTTTTACCTGTTAGTGCCTGAAATATGTTCATTCATTTGACAGACATTTACTGAATTATTACTAAATAAAGATACTGTCCTGAGGACTGAGAGGAGACACAGATATCATATTCACCCACCCGAAACTTATGTTCAGCCACGCAAAGAACAAAAAATTTTTAGGGAAGAATTCCATCTTTTCTCAAAATTAGCTGTAAAAATGCTGAGAGAGTTTGGGAAAGAAGGGAAGCAGGGAGGGAGGGAAGGAAAGGAGAGGAAAAATACTGATCTGTTGTGAGGCAGAGTGTTCAATGATAATATTTAGCAATCAGAATAACCAGATAAGGTAGATATTTTTTTACCCATTTATACAGATGGAAAATTGGAGATTCTGAGTCTGAAGATGAAAAAGAGGAGCCAGCATTTATGTGCTGGAGAAGGAAATGGCAACCCACTCCAGTGTTCTTGCCTGGAGAGTCCCAGGGACGGGGGAGCCTGGTGGGCTGCCGTCTGTGGGGTACCTGACTCTAAAGAACCTGCACTTTTGAACACCCCACACTTAAGAGTGAGACCAGTGGAAGAAACTTTGCCCTGACTCTGAGGGATGCATGGGATTTTGATACCCCATTCTTGAGATAAAGATCAAGTGAAATGATATTTGATCTGGTTCTCAATAATGGGTATGGTTTGGCTGGTGGAAGAGAGTTTACAGGCAGAAGAGCTTGATCAAAAACCGACGCGAAAGAAAGTTCAGGGTGTGTTAGAGGAACCTCCCAATATTTATGTGAAGCACTGGCATCTGACCTGGTCTGCTTATTTACCATGAAAAGTAGCTTCCATACATGAGGTAGGGAAGGTTAGAACCAGGAGTGAAAATGGCAGTATTAGCATTCACCAGTGCAGCCACATGGGCTGTAAACAACACCTGTTTGAGATTACTGAAATGGCATAGAGGGGACAGAAGAGAAGGTTCAGCTAGGTTGGCCTCTAGCTGACATTGTGGCCTGTGAAATGTTCATCTGACAGTTCTGCATTCAGGACTAAGAATCCTGCAATTATCTCACAGCATGTTTAGGTCTTTCCGTGTACTAATAGAAATCAATGAACCAGGAACTCCTTTATCCTTAGAACCCTGGAAGGTCAGAGCTAGAAGAGAATTTGGTGATCCCTGGTCCATCCCTTTTGTTTTTTATACTGAGGACTAGAGAAGTAAAGGCGCTTGCGGTCGGTCACACACCTAATTAGTACCAGAGCCCATCTTCCATATTCAGTAACAGGACATTTCTCATGCAGTGATGAGCCTCTACTGTGTGCACGAACCCACGTGAGCTAGGACCTGGGGGAGCCCAGATATGTATGGTATACTTTCTGCTGTTAAGGTTCAAGATGATACCTGAATCAAAGTAGGTGTTCTGCTCGAGTATTGTTCTAACACACCAATTTTGGGATTTTGTTTTGTTTTTCTTTTTCCTTTTCTCTGCTGCTACTGCTGCTAAGTCGCTTCAGTTGTGTCCGACTCTGTGCGACCCCATAGACGGCAGCCCACCAGGCTCCCCCGTCCCTGGGATTCTCCAGGCAAGAACACTGGAGTGGGTTGCCATTTCCTTCTCCAATGCATGAAAGTGGAAAGTGAAAGTGAAGTCGCTCAGTCGTGTCCGACTCTTAGCGACCCCGTGGACTGCAGCCTACCAGGCTTCTCTGCCCATGGGATTTTCCAGGCAAGAGTACTGGAGTGGGGTGCCATTGCCTTCTCCTCCTTTTCTCTAAAACATAAGAATAGAGATGGGACATTTTAATCACAAAGAACCCATTTCTAGTTCTATTTCTTAGATGGGACTTGCTGAGCCCAAGGTGCCACCAACTCTTTGTTTAGAGGGGTTCCACTTTTTATGGCTGGAAGAGGGAGAGACATCATTTCTCCAACGTTCTCCCCAGGGTCTCCCCCCGATGCGAAATGAACCTTGTAGAAAACCATACTTTACATCAGGAATAATGCAAACAAAAAGCAAAAGTGCATTTGGTTTTCATGAATCAAAAGTTTTATGTGTTCATTTGAAAATACGCACTACGTTGTATGTTTTTACACTTAATAATAGGGGTTCTAGGGAAAACATTCCTCGATGTCTTGTAAGTCACAGTGCTTGTTTGGCTTTTATCAAAACCCGCTTATTGCCACTGAAAAGTCTGGAGATCTCTGAATGGGATAAATGAGAAACAGTCTGTCTCCAAGGAGCTGTAGGCGCAGCATAAAACCTGGTGTGCAGGACTCCCAAACACTGCAGCCTCCAATGTGCAAAAATGAAAGAGCCACATGATGGCGCTATAACCCAAGCAGAAATGTTACTTTTTCCAAGTCAAGGTCCTTTTGATTCTTACCCTGTATCTGTGAAAACAGTATCTGAGAAAGGGAGAGTCAGCTAATTAATTTTGCTCATGAAGGCATTTTTAGGTCAGGTGACAGTCCTTCGGGCTGGGTCTGCTAAGAATACTGTAATTTCCCTTTTGTCAGTGAAGGAAAACCCTGGTTGGTGGAGATACAAGAAGAAACATGGATTTGGAAGCCATTATGACCCCTGGCTTGGCTCAGTCACTTAATATTTGTGTGGTCTTGGGCTGTTTATCTGACTTCCATGAGTCTCTGCTTCATCGTTTCTAGAATAGGTATAAATCTACCTCCTCTCATGTAGGAAAACACTCTTTACTGTTATGTTCCCTACTCCTAGTGCAGAGTAAGAATAAAAGTGTTCATTTACAATGTGTCAGGCACTGGATTAGGAGCTTCACTTATATTTCAATTCGTTTTTATAATAATCCCTTGTGGTCAATGTTTGTCAAAAGAATGAATGAATCTGTCTTTTAATGAATCATTTAATCAATTAATGAACCCATTTACTAAAGTAGAAACCATTAGATGAAAAGGCTTTAATTCTATAAAACTCGGGTTTTGGAAGAAGCAGGGTTCTGAGGTGGTAAGAAGAAAAAAGCATGTTCTGGCCCCAGGAGGAGACCAGCATTTGAAAAGGCACATGGGCTTCTCTGGAGACCGTTAACAGAGGAGTCGAGCACAGGAATAAGTCTGGCCACTATGGCCAGCCCAAACCAGAGGGGCCAGAAGTAAGTCAGTCCAGCACGCTGGACTCCGTGTACCTGACTCGATCGTTATGAGCTTACAGTACTTTTTTTTTTTTACTACCCTTAAGATCAGCCCAAGAGCGTTACTTTTTTGATGGAGTCTATGACAAAAGTCCAAGGACACTATGTGGAGGGATGCTCCTGAAACCACAGTCTCCAGTGAGGCTGTGCTCCCAGGGGCTAGAAGGTGTTGTGATTTTGTCAAGCTTGGCTTATCTGGTAGATAAGGATGAATTTGCTTCTGAGCCAAGCCAGGGGGAAAGGATTTAACCCTCTCTGTCTCTTTGTTATTTTTTTCTACGTACAGAAAGTTTGAGGAGAGTACAGTATTCTTACTAAGCTAAATTTTTCCTGATTATAAAACTAGTACCTCCTGACTATAAAAAATTTGATAAATACAGAGAAAGTAGAAATTAGAGAATAAAATAAATCTGTAGTGTTGTTAGCTATAGCTAACCTCTGTTAACAATTTGGTCACTTTTTTTTTCCCATCCAATGTATCATATAAAACCGAGATCATAATATGTCATCAAATTTGTGTTCTGCTTTTTTGTCTTAGCACTTAGTATCATGAGCACATTCCCAAGCCATCCAAGGTTCTTATCAGTATCTTTTTGATGGCCACTTAACATTAAATCACAGAGATGTACCGCAAACCTTTTGGTCATTTTTGAGGGCTTTAGGATATTTTCAGTTTTTTGTTATTTTAAATAATTCTGGGCTCAACATCTGATAGAGCACAAAAATGCTCATATATCTTTCAAAAATCTATTTAGGATAGAATCCAGGAAAGGAAATTTGTAAGTAGAAAGTTATAAACATTTAAAGGACCTTTAGATAGAGAAATGGATGGATGAATGGATAGATGGATAGATAAGATGGTTGATAAATGATAGGTGATTGATGGATAATAGACAATTGATAAATAATAGGTGATTGACATAATAAATAGATGCTTGACAGATAATAGATAAATGATTGAAAAAAGAAAGGACGAAGTTAAGAGAAAAATAACTAAGTTAGTTTGTTCTGATTTCTACTCCACCAGCCATGCAGGAGAGGGCTAAATTTATCTCCCACACACATACTCCATTCAGTCCTAATTTTTAATTTTTGCTTATTTTAGAACATACACACATACACACACAAAGGATTTTGTTTTTATTTGCATTTCTATTCAGAGTATTTATATCAGTAAATTAAATAATTCATCTTCCAAATATGAGAAGAAACTCTGTAGAGAAAGTGGGGCTTCCTGCTGAGCATCGCATTCCGAAATTGCTGTCCCCTCAGGGCTCCAAGGGGGATGGGAAGCACGCCTGGACCCTGAAGCACTTCAAGAAACCAACCTACTGCAACTTCTGCCACGTCATGCTCATGGGTGTTCGGAAGCAAGGCCTCTGCTGCATTTGTGAGTAAACTTCCTTCAAACCCTTTTTTGCCAGGAACTGGCTTGCTCTGCACATGGTTGAGCCAGTCCCAGGAAGGTTTAGGCATCTCTCCTTCCTAGCTTGAGGGACCTGCCATATTCTTCCCACAGCAGGAAATTTAACAAGACCTCCATGTCCTATTCTTATTCAACCCATATCAAATGGACGAATATTAGTCTGCTGGAGTTATGTCATGAGCCACTGACTCCCTAGAAAAAAGTTATTAAAATTCACAGGTAACTAAAAAACATCTCATATTAATTTGAGTTGCGTTTTGCTAGTGAATGTTTGCATGGTCAGAAGAACCTGAGGGTTTTTTTAATTAAATTAATATTCATAAATACAATAGAAATTAAAATTACCCATTTGTTGTACTTTATAATCCACTTAGTGAAGTCAGACTTGAAAGGAGTTAAAAAAACATGAGAAAGGAGGGAGGGAGCCTGGAAAAGAGAGCAGAAGAAAAAGATGGAGGGGAAGGAAGAGAGAAGGGGTGATAGCGGAATGCATGTGAATTTGGGGGACAGGAAGAGAGGGGCAGGGCTGCAACAGGAAGGCTTTGCAAGGCCCTGGGTGTATGGGTGCAGAATCCTGCCTGCCCCCACCCCAACCTCAGGATGCAGACAGCAAGCACTCAGCCTGAACCCTCCAGGGGCCGGGGACCTGATGCTGTGGGGAGGGCCCTTGGGTATGGTGTGGGTCACCAAACTGTTTTATCTGCCATGTACGTGGGAGCCAGGCAGCAGGCAACCTCCACCACAAAAGACATTGTAGCAGAGCTGGGCCCAGTGTCCCTTGAACAAGCATCAGCAGGCATAAGAAGGGGCCTCCTGTCTTTCCAGCACCCTCTCATATCTGGCTCTCACGCAGTTTTCATAGACCCAGCCTCATTCCTAGCAGGTTCTAGGCCTGTGGCATAATAGTAAGTAGTAACAACAATAAATTTGTGGAATAGCTATTCTGACTTGCACAAGTGGTGCTTTATACAAGTCATTTAATGCTGCAAAAGCTCCCCAAAGTAAAAGCTAATTTTATTCCCATCTTATAGAACACTCTGAATTTCAGAGCTGTGAAGGCACATACCCTAGATCATGTGGGTAGTTACAAAGGGCAGAGCCAGAATTCAGGCCCAGGTCTGCCTATCTGCAGTTAGAGAGACCCTGGCCTTGCTCTCCACTCCCCAACATCCCAACATTCAATACTGTGTTGTTGGCATAGCCAGGGTGACACCTCACATTCCCTTTAAGGGATGTTTTCCTGCTGTGTTCACCAGTGAAAGCCAGTGGGCGGGGTGGAGGGTGTAGAAGCATGTCTGGGAGATAACCATGGATTCCTGTCAGTGAATAACTGGGGACTTGAATTTCCAGTTGGCAAGGCCAGCTCCACGTGTCCCCTGCCCCATGGAGGGAGGCCTGGGCCTCAGCTAGTGGGGAAGAGGATGGCTGACCTTCCCTAGGTGGTCACTCACAGGCACTATTCTTATTTATTTATTCATTTATTTTGCAGACTGTAAATACACTGTCCACGAACGCTGTGTATCCAAAAACATTCCTGCGTGTATCAAAACGAACTCCAAAACCAAAAGGGGCGAGGTTGGTGATACCAGTTGCCTTGTTCTACTGCATGCTGTGTCCCGGGCAACATATCCATCTCCACAGATTCCTGGACAGGAAGGGACTTTGGGAGCTTTATCCTGTCCCTTCTCTGCCTCGAGGACCACGCTGAAACCATCTTGTCCATCCATCAATCCATTCAGCATCTCCCTAGTACCCACCCACCCTTTGCCAGGCCCTGTTCCAGAGGATATGAGGGTCATAAGGTGGTCCTCAGCCTGGGGAGCCATGCAGTCTAGTGGGAGGAGGCAGACACATAAGCAGAGCATAATGTAGCGAGCAGCGTGGTAGTGATCGCACTGTGTGGGACTTACAGTTGAGGCATGGGGGCGGAGGGAAGGGAGAAGAGACGAACAAGGAAGCTTTCACCAAAAAAAAAACAAGTGGCATTTGAGTTGTGTCTTGAACCCAAGTCAGTAGGATTTCACAAGGAATTGAGGAGGACAAGGCGCTCTGGGCTGGAGAAACCTCAAGAGTGAAGGCATGGATACATGGCTTATTCTGGGGTCTGTAGCTGGTTTAGTGTGACTGGCATAGAGGAGGGTCAGAGGGAAAGGCAGGCGATGTGCTCTGGACTGGGGAGATCCAGGCTGAGGAGCTGGGAAGGAGGTTCATAAGTAGCTAAGGGACTGCTAAAGAATTTTGAGCATGTGAAGAGATGATTGGGTTTGCAAATTAGGGTCACTGCTGGTACTCGGGATAAAGAACCCACCTGCCAATGCAGGTAGATGTAAGAGATGCAGGTTTGATCCCTGGGCCAGGAATATCCCCTGGAGGAGGTCATAGCAACCCACTCCGGTATTCTTGCCTGAAGAACCCCATGGACAGAGGAGCCTGGCGGGCTACAGTCTAAGGGGTCACCGAGCTGGACATGACTAAAATAACTGAGCATGCACACACGCTCTGACTGTGGTTCCGGAAAGAGATCAGATCCAAGAGGGGCAAACCCGTCCAACAGTTCAGGCAAGATAGGGCTGCTGAGGGCCTGCCTGGGTTGGGTCTGTGCTCGCCTTCTGTGCTGTGTCTGTGCTAAGTGACTGCCCCCCAGTCACGCCAGCTGTTGAGTGTTCTGACTGTCTCACTGGCAGAGAAAAAGGACTTAAAGGGAGAGGGGAGAGTTTGAGAGATAATTTGGAGGTCCTACCACCAGGACTTGGTGGCAGTGGTGTAAGGAATGAGCGAGGAAAGGAGGTTGGCAGTGGCTACCATGTTTCTAAGGTGGCCATGTAGGGGTGCCATTCACTGAGTCTGGAAATAGACACTTCTTCAAATTAGCAGGGGAAGGACACTCAGAGTTATTGCAGAGGGAAGAGCCCATTAAGGAATCTGAGTCAGGAGATGATGAGCAGGCGGGAGTAGTCTCCAGCCATCCGCAGAAGGAGTCTGAGAGAGAAGGGTGCCTCCAGGGACACGCATGCATGCCTGCGAGGCACCACGTGGCCTCTTGTCTGCTCCTCCCGCACCATGCCCATGCACACGCCTTTCCATGCCCACGCCTTTCACCAGGACATACGATGCGCCTCCTGGGCTCAGGCCCTGAGCCTGCACTCTGCACTGCCACACTCGGAATAGAGGGAGACCACTAGGGCACATTCCTGGCTTTCTGAGACTCCAGGGGCAGCCCAAGTCCTTCACTATCTCTTCTGATCCCAGAAGAGGAGGGAGAAGGCAACGTGGTGTTGGGAACGTCCCATGGACTTGGAGTCAGGAGACCTGGCCCTGAGTCCCTGCTTGGCCACTTCTCAGCCTGGGAACCTAGGACCAGTCACTTAACCTCTCTGAAGCCTCATTTTTTTTTTCTATATATAATGGAAATAGTAATAATCTTGGAGCAAATTAATTGTGACCATGTTGGTGACAGGCTGATTAGGAAACCGAGTTCTTTACTTCCTCAGGGGTGAACGGCAGGTGAGAAACCACAAAGTAAACGGGACGCTTAGAGCAACAGTTTTACCAAAAACCTTTTGGGAGGAGGACACAGTAACTTAACTGATAAGTAATTTAAAACTTTTATCTAATACAAACATGGACGGTGTCAGGCAAATAGTCCATGTGTTTTTAATATTGTGCTTGTTGTTGGCACTTCAGGCTATGCCCCCACATTTCCCCAGAGTCCATAGCCACGCCTTCTGCTATTCAGGGTGCCCTAGTAGAGAACAGTTTTTAGAAGTTCTGTAGAATTCCTGGGGTGCTTAACTGAGTGCTCAGCCCCCCCAGAATTTGGCATCATGGTTACTTTGCACTTACAGTCGCATGCATACACATACGTGCCCGCCTGTTTCCCAGGTTCCTGGGCTGCTCTAGAAGCAGGTCCTGGCCAAGAAGCAGGTAACAACCAGCTCTGCAGGAAAAAGATGTGAAAGCCACTAGCTGATGACCCACACTAATTCCTCTGGGCTTTCTCTCTAACTTCCTTACAGAGTGCTTCTCACCCTGGGCTGCACTCAGGGGGCTTTAAAACAAACTAATGATGGGCCTTATCCTCAGGGACTTTAATTTACTTGACTTGGAGTGAGGGCTGGGCATTAGGACTTCTAGAAACTCCCCAGGTGGTCTTAAGGGGCTGCTAAGGTTGAGACACACCAGCCCATAGAAGCAAGAAGGGCAAAGGGAGTTCCTGATCAGAGTACCTCCCAAGGCCCAGGGCTGTACTAGGAAGGCCCTTCCAAATAGGCTGGCTCCTTTAATTCTCCCCGCAAGCCCAGGGGTAGGGCTTATTATGCCAGTTTCTACAGATGAAGGACCTGAGACTCAGAGAGGTCCAGGAACTGGGCAAAGGTCACCGTGCTATAAAGTGGAAGATCAGTGACTCTCACCAGCTTGGTCTGCAGACCACACCCTCCTGTGTTTCCCTGCACAGAGCAGCCTTCCAAAAGAGAGCGCTCGCAAGCACATCCCTTTGCAAAGAGGTCTGCAAGACAGGCAGATGGACTGCCAGACGAGGCACTGCTCAGAGGCTTAACTGCCGGGAGATGGACTGTTCAAAAAGCAGGCAAAGTGGCTTTCATCCAGCTTGATTAGAGTGATAGTGATTAGGTAGGGAGAGACCACCCTGTGCAATTCAGCTAAGCTGCCCAGTGCCCGCTAAACAGGAACCAGCCCTCTGGCCTCCCCATCCCTGTTCCCTTCCCAGACCTCCTCAGGCCCAGGGCGCTGGGCTGTGGGTCTGCAGCCTTCCCTGGTATCCTTCCCTTCCCTCCTGCAGGTGATGCAGCACGCATGGGTGGAAGGGAACTCCTCCGTCAAGTGTGACCGGTGCCACAAAAGTATCAAGTGCTACCAGAGTGTCACCGCGCGGCACTGCGTGTGGTGCCGGATGACGGTGGGTTGGCGCCCAGGGCAGCCCTGCTTCTTTTCAGTGTGGTTTTGGTTTTTTTTTTTTTTTTTTGCTCAAGCTGCAGCCAGGCAGCAGTGGACATCTTGCCAGGGGGCGTGAGCAGAGCTCCATGGGCAAGGCTGGAGGGGGCACCCAGAGCCGCTGCCAGTGCCCAAAGTCTAATTGCCTCCACTAAATCATCAAACTGTGCAGAGAGAGGGTGTCCCCCCACCCCCACCCAGGTCTGCTTAAGATGATGCTGGCCAGTCTGCTGTCTGTGACCAGGCAGCTGAGAACAGCAGGCTGGACCATTAGCTTCCTTCTCCTGGGTATTGGCTGGGCCACGGGCATTGACAGAGTGAGAGAAGAATCAGACACCAGAATCACTGTGTCAGAGGAAGCCGCAGTGCTGATAGCAGCCCCACTGCGTGGGCCAGAGACCTGTGCCCCCCAGCCGCAGCAAACGTCCACGTCCATCCTGGACACCCAGAGCTGCCTGACCTGCCTTCCACAGCGGACTCGGTGCTGCATCTTGTCCCCTTTACCCCCAGGTGTCATAAAAAGGACATACCTCCAGATCAGATTGCAGAACTCTGAAAACAGAGGTTGAGCCATGGGGTTTACTTCCAGCGTCTCATGAGTTTCTTCAACAAGATCTCCTTCCTACCAGTGTCTCAGTGCCTAGGGAGCAAACAACCAAGGGGGCCTCGGGCATCCCCATGCGGCTGCCACACTGACGGCCCACAAGTCTGCCTGGGACCACTTCGCTCCCACTGCCACGGGCAGCGCTGGGTCTCCTTTCTCTGCCCACGGCAGGCTTGGCATCCCTAAGCACATACCACACATGCGAACACACGCACTGTCTAAGCTACACTGCCAAAGCGGCAGTGCATCAGGGTTGGAAGGCGCCCTAGACAACTTGCCTCCCTAGGAAGCTTCTAGCCTCTCATACTTGACATTTCCTTGAACACTTTCACTCACTCTCGTCTTCATTTTTCCCCTCCAGTTTCACCGCAAGTGTGAATTGTCAACCCTGTGTGATGGTGGAGAGCTCCGAGACCATATTTTGCTGCCCACATCAATATGCCCCATTACCCGGGTAAGTGTTGCCTCCCAACCACAGGGCTCTGTCTCCACCCCCCACCCACCTCCACCACCCCCCGCCCCGGGCAACCCCAGCTCACATTTCAGATGCAGGAGCATTTAGACATTTACATCCCTCTGCGGGCTCCCTCAACAACTCTTAGGATTTGTGTTTTCAGCACAAGTTGAAGAGAGGTCAGTGCTGCACAGTCAGGTTGCCAGAGAAAACTTCCCAGGCTGAAGCAGTCCCGACCACCACCACCCAAAATGCTCTGACCTGGCCCAGCAAGAAAAGCACATTCTTCGTTCCCAGCACCTTGCAGGCAGATCATAGCTCAAGGAACCCCAGTCACCACCCGTGCACAGCGAGGCTTCCCAGGCCTCCCTTATCTCTGTCTCCCTCTCTGCTGTGTCCAAACATGGACTTCCCAGTGTCTTGAAGATTTCCAAGGGTGTCACAGCCTCATCCTGGAAATGAAAGCTGCAAAATTAAACTCCAGTTGTCCCCATCTGAAATTCTTTCTGTCTCCTGTGTTGAAGACCCTTTTTTCAAATCAAGTACCAAAGACCTTAAATTGTTCTCTTTTCATCTTAGAGATGTGGCTGAGGATCACTGACTCCTCACATTTCACCCTTTACTTGAGCATCTTCTTTCTCATTAAAAATTGATGGGAAAAAAAAAAAAACACTTTCAAAAACCATTTGGCAGTATCTACTAAGTTGGAGTTACACAAACTTTATGACTCAACAAGTCCCCTCCTGTCTATCTGAGAAATACAAGCATTTATTCCACCATAAGACATGCACAAGAATGTTCCTATCAACTTTATTCATAACAGTTAAGCACTGGAAACAAGCTTAATGACCACTGACAAGAACAGATTAATAAGTTGAGGCAGATTCAATAATACTGTATCGCAATGGAAAAGAGCCATGCTTTGATGCAAAAATATGGGTAATCCCAAAAATATAATGCTGAACAAAAGAAGTTGGACTCAAAAGACATGGTATATGATTCCATCTATATGAGACTCAAAAGCCAGGCAAAGTCAGTGTGGCATCAGGAGTCACAACAGAATGATACCAAAAGATGCAGTATGACAAGGGCAGGTACATACGCAGAAATTCATAGAACTGTAGGTTTAGATTTGAGCATCTTACTGTATGTGACATAAACTTCAATAAGATGAATAATAAACATTGAAGAAAAAACAAAACCGGAAAGATGACTTAGTGTCGTATCATTTAGGTAGTGCTAAGCATAGAAACCAGATCTCAGGCCTTGCTTCTCAGAGATCAAGCTTCTAAATCAACAGAGTAGATTTCTGCCCATTTCAGTGTTTCCTCTGAAACACTGTGTTCTTTCTAGTGTCTCGAAGTCAAAGTCAGGGCAAGTGATGACAAAGGCCTGGAGAGTCTTTGAGGAACCCAAAGGGAGCATTTCTTTGTTTTGGTTCAAAGCCCCACTTTGAAGACTCCATCCTATGCTATACTGGTTTCCTATTCTCTTTCTTTATATTAACCATTTGTTTTTCTTTTGATTTCTTTTTTTGCAGCAGGCATATTTTTTTCAAAGGATGCTTGTCTTTCCTCTTTTCACAGGACAGGCCAGATGGGAAGTCTGATGGCAGCGTGTCAGCCAAGGGTGAACTTGTCATGCAGGTACCTCAGCAAACCCTGAGTCTGTTCATTCCTTCTAAGCTGGTCCAAGGTTGTGGAGGGGAGGACAGGATTTGAGTTCTAGAGAAACACATCTTAACATCTGCCTTCTTATCTGATCGATTATATCGCAGAAGACACTGGATTTCCAGTCTCTGGGGTTACCTTTGGCCGCCACGCTGTAGGCAAGAGGTGCAAAGGGAGGTTGGTTGATCCCGTAGCTGGCCACACTGGCTTTATCACCTTTTAAGGAACACATTGCATGAAACTTCAGTGTGCATACCCCCTGAATAATAACAAGAATGTGGCCTAAAAATAGACAATTGGGTTTTCCAAGACTGCCAAGCTGTCTCCAGAATGTGATCTGCCAAAAGAGTTAAATAGATCCAAAAGTTCTCCTTCATCCTTAAATGTGTATTTAAGAACTCAGTTTTTTTGTTTTTTTTTAAGTTGGATTCACCAGTGAACTTCTCTCTGTGCCTTTCACGAAGAGCCAGGGAATGCAGAAAAGGCAGCCTGGTGAGGTGGAATGAGAAACAGGAAAAGAAAGAACACTGGGGCCTCTTCCTCTCCCTCTGACCCTTAAGTTTCCTTGTTTGAAAAGGCACATAGCATATCCCTGCATTGCCCACCTCCCAGAGATGCTCCAAGATTCAATGAGAACTTGTAGATGAGTATAAAACATAAATTGCCCACCTCCCAGAGATGCTCCAAGATTCAATGAGAACTTGTAGATGAGTATAAAACATAAGGCACAGTGATGCCAGAAGCTTGATGCGGGAAAGCTCTAGACACCTTGAAGGGGAGAAAGTCAGATGGAGCACTTGCACAGCGCAGCTATGTCAGTTCACAGCTGGCATCTATCTGCTTGTCCTGTATCTGTTCTGATTGGACAGTGTCCATGCTATGCAGGTTGTTCAGCATTCTGAATATCACCCCCAGAGGTAAAGACTTACTTCTCAGTCTCCAAGATGCTTCTGGGTACCACACAAATAATCACCCTTGGCAGATGAAAAATTCCTAAAATTTGTAAAGAATGTTGCTGTCCATTTCAACTTATCTGGCACTGGGTTTGCTGAATTTTTGGCTTGAGATATAGAAAAGTAGGCATAAGACAGTGACTATGGAGCAGCGCTGCTCCTCTGTATCAGTGTATCTTTCTGCTGAAGCTACAAGTATTTACTGAGTATACTTGTCTCTGGGGCAACGGGATACTTGGTAGGAGGGTTATACACACTCCCACCCTGCTCTTGAGACATTTAATATCCAGTTGATGTTTTGAGACATTTGGGCTTCCCTGGTGCTTAGATGATAAAGAATCTGCCTGCAATGCAGGAGACCCAGGTTCGATCCCTCGGCCAGGAAGATACCCTGGAGAAGGGAATGGCTACCCACTCCAGTATTCTCGCCTAGAGAATCACATGGACAGGGGAGCCTGGTGTGCTACACTCTATGTGGTCACAAAGCATCAGACAAGACTAAGTGGCTAACACTTTCGCTTCACCCAAGGAAATAAAACATGAAATCGTGCAAATAATACCAAACAAAATGCAGAAGATATTATATGCTTCGAATGCAATAGTTTCCATTGCAATGATCAAGCAAAACTTCATAGACAAAGTAGGTCTTGAATTGGGCCTTGAGGATGAGAAGTTTTTCTTGAGGTTTCTATGAAGGAAATAGACATTTCAGGGCATTAAGGAGGAGAAGAAACCAGTGTGAGCAGCCCCACAGGGTGGGAATTCACTCATAGAGGGTAAGAGCCAGACTTGGCTGGAGCTGCAGTGAAGGTTAAAGTGATTAAGGGAGAACTGATAGAACAGGGCTACACAGAAATACCTTGCAGGCCAGGTTAGTAGGTTTGGATTTTATCCTCTGGGTAATGAGATGTCATTAAAGGATTTTGAGCAGGAGTGGTATGACTAGTGATGCCTGGGAAAGAACTGCATGGGGGCAGCTTACAGGGCTTCACCTGAAGTGAGAAAGGCCTGAGCAGTGTGGGCATTGTGGCAGCTGCTGGAGATAGTGAGACTTTCCAGGGGAAGAGCTGGCAGGACAGGGTCTTCCCTGGGAGACTGGATGAGTAATAATAGTAACCAGGAGACGACCAGTTTTGGGGTGAAAGAAGGTGAGTCAGATCTGGGGCACGTTCCACTGGCTGAAGACACCCCCTTTGACAGCGAGGAAGGTAGAACCAGAGCTCGGGAGGAGAACTGGGGCTGCAAATGTGGATTTGAAAGATGCTGGGGGTGGAAGTGATGATTAGCTCCATTCTATTTAGGTGTAGGACCGGATGGTCATATTTTCTAAGATCATTTCAGTTGTATCTTTACACAAGCTAATCTTGTGCTGTGGGCACAAAGCCACACCATTGCTGAATAATTTGAAGCCCCATCTCTGATCCCCACCTCAAACCCTTGTCACCATTAATGCTACTTAAAAAACCACTTAAGGCTGGAGACACTTAACTGCTTAATCCCTCAGATTAAGCCAATGGAGCAGCACCTACTGCCTCCTGACCTCCTCTACCCCATGCCTGGATCTGCTTCCCAGCTGCCTCTCCCGGGATCTGTCTCAGTATCCACTCTCATCACATTCCTAGTCCTATGGGCTGAAACACAGCTAACTTCTTTTTCTTTTGCCTTTGAAGTATAAGATCATCCCCACTCCGGGTACCCACCCCCTGCTGGTCTTGGTGAACCCCAAGAGTGGAGGGAGACAAGGAGAAAGGTATGTTCTCTTCTTTTTTGAGATGGAGAGGCTCGAACAACTTCATGTGGGTCCTTTCTTCCCCTCAGCCACAACCGAGTGGGCTATGGAGGTGGCAGACCTGTGGTCCAGTCCCAGCCCTATCACACATCACTTGATGACCTGGTCCAAGTGACTGAACGTCCCTGTGCCTTGGTTTCATCCTCCGTAAAATGGAGATAATAATCATTTCTTCCCCCATGGGGGTTTTGCGAGTATTAAGGTAGACATAGACTTATCCTAGGGATTGTCACATGGGCCATTATTCTGTTTCCCAGAATCAGGCTAAGTTCTGAGATGCCTGTTAAGTTCCCGGGCTTTCAAGCCTTTTGTTGACTTAAGAGACATGGCAGAGGCACCTGGTTGAGACTTCTCGGCCTATTCCACTCTGAGAAAGCAGGGCACCCATCTCATCAGTGAAGGAAGTGCCCAGTCTGCAGAGGGTGACGGATGGGTGGAGCAGCTCTGCCTCCCTGTGTTCAGCTCTGAGGCAATGAATTGTTGACACGGTGATCTGGAATCCACGTTTTAAAAAATAATAAGCAGATCTTAAACAAGAATTATGAGGCCCCACCCCCAACCCCAATCCTAGGGGCCAAGCACCCTTTCTGAACTGACCTAATCAGCCTCAAGCTGAAGCCTTGAAACCAAGCCTAGATGTGGCTACTGCCCCCAGTGCTCCTCTGCCCCAGCGCCACCTCCTGCAAGTCCTCCTGACCCCAGGACTTGGGGGACCTTTGTCTAGTCCACAAAGAGCAGAATCATACTGCCTAGAACATGCAGAACATTTGGGAGAAGTTCTCCATGAAGGAGAAGGCCTCAGGAGAATGGAAGTTCTGTTCTCTGGGTTGCTCTGCACTGTCCTCTGTGCAAGGCATACTACTCCTGGGGTTGGAGACTAGAATCTTGGATGGTGGGGAGACTTTGAACCAGGGTGAGGGCCTGGGTGAGGCCAGCTGGACCTGGGAGTTCAGGGTCTGCAGGACCTGTGTGCAGTCTTCCCCACCTTGGGTTTAAAGAGACCCACGTTCCCACCATCACTGGGCTGGAGAGGTACTTGCCCTCCTATGACTTCTCACAATGACATTCCCCTTCTCTGTCTTGGTCTCTCTCTCTCTCTCTTTCTTTTTTTTCCATAGAATTCTTCGGAAATTCCACTATCTGCTCAACCCCAAACAAGTTTTCAACCTGGACAATGGGGGGCCTACTCCAGGGTATGGAGACACAATCTTTACTTCTTATTTCTCCCCCGTCCCCTGTAATCTCTAAAGAGGATAGCTTTCTGAATGGTTTGGTTTTTTTTAAATCTCTTTCATCCGTAGACTTGTCCTTCCTACCAATTCACTCCTTTTCTCTTCTTTTTCTTCGTTATCTACTCTTACTTCCTCCTGGAGATACTCAGGAACACCCGTTACAGCTGACTCTGGGAAGCAGCCTACTCTACTTTATCCCAGAAAAAGCTATTGATTTTGTAAGAGGGAAAAATTGCAAATGTCATTTGTGGGATTGACAAGAAGGGCAGGCTGGTAAATTAACTTATTCGCAAGGCTGTATTAGCTGGCATCTTCATACTGAATCATCAGGGAGAAAAAAAGAGTTTTCTTAGCACTGTCGGTATTTCAGAAATCTATACAGCTGACTCAGAGTTCCACAGCATGTTCTGTTGTCGAGGCATTTTAGGATCAAGACAGTTAGTTGTTCAATGAAATCACATTTTTTCCTGAATCATCCAGTTTAGGGGTGGTTCGGTGCACCCCTTCCGCACCCCCACTGGCCCGTCTCCTGTCATTTGCCTATTGGCTCTTTCCCTGTGTTGAGGAGATGGGGAGCAACAAAAGGAGGTGAGGCAGCCCCTCTGCAGCTCTCCCCAAGGTCTGTGGGAGGAGCCATGACATGATGGGCGCTGTAATCAGAGGCTCCTCCAGCACTGGGGCTGGAAGGTACCTGAAGACTGTGACCATCCTACCAGCCGGAGCCAGGGCACCAGAGACACTGGCCAGCCCGAGGCCACCTCAGTGCCAGTCCTCAGCTCTGTGCCTCCCGGGCTGGGGTTTCCAGCACCCAGACTTGCATCACTGTGCTTGGCTCACCAAGACCTTAAGAGGGTCTGGGTAAGGACTCTAAAAAGGGACTCTGAGACCCTCCCTGGTGGTCCCAGTGGTTAGGACTTTGTACTTCCACTGCAAGGGGTGTGGGTTCAATTCCTGGTGAGGAAACTAAGATCCCAAATCCCATGCAGCATAGCCACAAATTTTTTTAAGTATTTTTCATTTTTAAAAATAAGTAAGAAGAGACTGTGTCTTCAGCTGTTTGACACACAGCTATTATTTATGGCAGTGATGATATAAGACCCCTGAAGGGGAAAGAAACATGAGTGCCAATTCAGCACCTCTGCCGTGACTTACCTATAAAATTAATTTCAAAATAAAGCCCACCTGTGCTGCTGCACGTGCCATCACGGCCCCCGTGATAGCCGATGACTGCTCCATCTGTGACATGTGACTGGGCAGCAGCCCACAGATGCCTTTACCAGCCTGCTCTCTTCTAGGGCATTTTGATACTTGAAGACAGACAGTACTGTCCCTTAACCGCATCCATCCTAAATTGGTTTTGCCCAGGATGACAAGCCTGGTGGCTGCTTCTGGGGCCACTGTGCCCTGAGTATCTCTCTCTGCTGTATGTGTCAGCCTATAATCAGAGAGGCTGTCTAGCTGAAGGGAGCCTTCATTCAGAATCCAGTTCTACAAGAGAAAGGCGGGGAGGAGATGTTAATTTGCCCACACTTGCATTGGCAGAAGACCCCAGGGGTCTCCTCAGATCACCAAGCAGGGCAAAGAGGAAATCCTGGGCTTCAGCTTCTCAAGCCCCACCCCGAGGCCTCCCCAGATCCTGTGTGTGCTACAGCAGAGGTTCTTAACCTTTTTTGCACCAGGAACCCATTTGGCAGTCTTATGGAGCCTATGGACCCCTTCTTAATATTAAGATAATATTTTTTAATGTATAAAATGAAATACATAGGAATACCCAGGGAAACTTTATTGAAAAAAACAGTTACTAAAGGTTAGACAACAAATCTGTGACGGGAAAGCACACATGATTTATTAAGACGGTACATAGCAAGTTCCAGAGGCGGGTCTAATAGCTACTGTAAATTAAAACAGTAATGAGCAGAAGTGATAATAGAAAATGCCTGCCACAACTGTAGTAAAACATTGAAATACCTGTCATTTCGGCTGCTTAACAAAGTCACAGGTATTGTTGAAGGAAATGCTAATTTTCAGTTAGAGTTTAGGGAAGATAATAGTGTAACTTTTTTTTCAAGTTCAAGGCCCTTTGGATTCTACCCACAGACCCCTTAGGTATGCACCCCAAGTTAACAGCCCTGCTGTACAGGGTTAAGGCCCCTGAGGGGAGATGGTGCTCACTCCATTTAGGTCTGGGGTGGGATGAAGATTCAGCTAGTTCGGTGCATCTCAGGAGCTGTGAGGGCAGAGTAGGTGAGAGCCAGAAAGGAGGCAGATGTTGGGGGTTAATTGTATTGGCATCCAAATAAGCAAACTGTGGATTCCTATGCATAAATCATAGACAGTTTCTAGAAAACCACTTTCTGTGTTGAATATTGAGTCAGAATCTCCTTAGACAAAGGTGGCGCCATGGGGTTCATACTCAATGGCATTGCTTAGTACGTTCTGGTCTCAGAACACTAAGTGACCCTTTCAACCCTGAAAGGAGCCAAGGTCATAATATGCTTCCAGAGAAGGAAGCAGGGTGTTGGGGTGGGGTGGGGGGACTTTACCTCAAAGAGTGTCAAAGTTCAGCCTGTAAACAAAACCATTTTGGCCTTTCTACTTCCCAGACTTAACTTTTTCCATGATACTCCAGACTTCCGTGTTTTGGCCTGTGGAGGTGATGGGACAGTTGGCTGGATTTTGGATTGCATTGGTAAGAATGGGCTGGAAGGACCTTTGTAGTTGATTTACAACAAGTGTATTTAAAGTTGTGCATGTGAGTGCTAAGTTGCGTCAGTCGTGTCTCTTTGCGACCCCATGGACTATAGCCCTCCAGGCTCTTCTGTCCATGGGATTCTCCAGGCAAGAATATTGGAGTGGGTTGCCATGCCCTCCTCCAAGGGATCTTGCTGACCCAGGGATGGAACCCACATCTCCTGCTTTGGCAGTCGGGTTCTTTACCACTAGTACCACCTGGGAAGCCCATATTTAAAGTCAGAGGAAGGTAATAAAAAAGAGAAATGGAACCATGCCTTGTTTATCTTTGTTTCTACTCTTGGACCAATGCTTCACTAAATACCTACTTCGGGTGGACAAAAGAAAGCAAACACAATGGAAGGATTTCCACATGTACAGATGTTAACAGCTTAGTCTCAGGCCTTGCTTCAAAAATATCTGTCATGGGCAGGATTTGGGCAGTTGCAGGACAGGCCAGATGGGGAGCCTGGGGGGAAGGCAGCAGGCCTGGGACTCCAGGCAGGTCCAGGGTGCTGGATAAAGGCAAGGGAACTAAGGATAGATGCATAGTGCAGGGCAAGCCACCTTGAGATGAACGCCAAGAGCCCAGAGCCCACAAAGCACATCTAGAAAGCTCAGATCAGTTCAAGCAAAGAAAAGCTGCGATGGGGTATGTCCAATATGCTTTGATCGAAAGGGTGATGGGGATGGTGGGGAGGGGCCAGGCTGGGAATCAGAAGGCCTGCCTGGATTTGTGGGTCCTTGGACACAGCACCACCAGTAAATGATGGAGAATGACTCTGAGATTCTGGGACGAGGGATACATTCAAGATCTAACCCTGGAGAGCCCAGATAAACACTGAGATATAGAACATAAACTCAGGAAAGCAACCAAGGGAATTGCTGAGATGGTCCAGAGCATTGAGCCTGGGCTGCTTGGCTGTCTTCATCCTTTGGTCCCCAGATCCTCCTGTGTACCCCCAGGTGCTCAGCTCCCATGGAAGCCCTGGCGATGCATCAGTTCAAAAAGGACACCATCTCACCCTCATGGAGCTTCCTTCTAGAGGGAAGAGACAGGCAGTAAACAAAGAAATAACTGAAATATACAGTGTGACAGAAGGTGATTAAAAAAGAGAAAGAGAGAACAGCAGAAAATGGGCAAAGGGAACCCGGCAGTGGGGGTGGAGTTGCAAACTAAGACAGGGTGGTTTTGAAGGCCCTGAGGAGCAGATGACATTTGCATGGAGACCTGGAAGAGGAGAGCTTCGCAGATGCCCAAGGAAAGAGTAGTTCAGGCAGAAGGAATAGCAGATACAAAGGCCCTGAGGCAGGAGCAGGAGAAGGCCAGTGAGGAGGCTGCAGAGCGTGCCTAGGGTGGAGTCTGTGAGGCGAGAGGGGCCGAAGATAGAGCAGAGACAAAGCAGGGCCAAGTCACTAGGACATAGGCGACGTGATACGGAATGCGGCTGTCATACCGTGAGGGTCCCAAGATGCTAGATTCTTTTGAGCAAGGCAGGGGCACAACAGATTACAGAAACTGAAAAGGGTGGGAGCTGGGAGACCAGTTAGGAGGCTCCTGCAGAGATCCAATGAGGGGACCTGGGCCGTGAACCACAGTAGAGACAGAGGAGGTGGTGTGGAGGAGTCAGGGTCTGGATAGCTTTGGAAGATGGAGCCCACAGGATTTGCTGACTTCCCGTGGGAGACAACTACTTCCTCTGGGACGAGGGGAGTGGAGGATGGGCCAGGATAGACCCTGGACAGGGTGGAGAAGGCTGGGCCCCCAGGGGTCATAAGCAAACCACCTGGGTTGGGACATGCATCCCCCACACCCGCCACATCTGCTCCCTCACAGGCACTCTGGTTTCCATGGACACAGCCCTGCCAAGCAGCCACCCACGGTCTCTTGTCACCCAGGGCTCTGGAGTTGTTTGTGGGAGGAGGGAGGCATCCTATGGGAGCCAGGGAAGAAAAAGCTGATCAGCAGAGGGTGGATGGCTGCAGTGCTAGGAGCTGCTTGTCGGGTTCCCTCTCCATCGGGAAGGAGAAAGTAGGGTTTGCGGACAAGCTTTATAAAATTCATCTGCAGAGGACACAGGTAATATATGCTGCCCAGAACAGAAAGAGCCTGTGAGGTGATCTGTTTTTTCACAGGTTAAAAAACAGAGATTAAAAAACAAGAGTGAAAGGAATAACTGGACAGTATTCATTCATTCATCCATTCAAGAGACTGAGGCCCTTGTTCAGTGCTCTCTGCCACCCCATTTCAGCTCTGTCTCTGATCTGTTCTCATGCAATAGCCAGAGTGGTCCTTCCTGAATGTCAGCGGGGTTTTGATGTGTGTGAAGCACGTCAGTGGCTTCCCAGGACTCTTAGATAACGATAAAACCAATGCTTCAGGGGCCCAAAGTGGTGCCTAGCAGCTGCCCACCCTTCCAGCCTCGTTTCCTACCCCCTTCCTCCCCCTCAAACACTCAATCCCTTTCCGACCCTTGAAGACACCAGTGTCCCTTCCACCACAGGGCCTGTCTGTTCTGCTCCCCTGGCCTTTGCTCGGTCGGCTTCTACTTCAGACCTCGGCCTTCCTTGGGGAAGCCTTCCCTGATCACTCATTACAGGACCACAGTCCCCTCCTTCCCAGCATGCATTTGAAATTATGCGCCAATTACCTCATTAATAGCTCTCTCTCCCTCTCAATGGCAGGCACCGTGGGAGCCAGAGCCATGTCTTTTTTTTTTTTTTTTTTTTTTTTACTGCTGTTAGAGCTAGAGCACCTAACACAGCATCTAGGCCTCCAGTAAAGGTGTGGAGATGCTCCAGCAAATGAGACACAGGGCACCCAGCAAGGCCACAGTACATCTGGGAACAAAACAGTAGTCATTCACAAAGATAGTGTGTATGAGACCATCCCTGGCACTAGAGAAGCACTCTGGAGAGCCACGAGGTCCAGACTAGGCCAGCCAGGAAGGGCCTCTCCATTGAACCACGTGTTGACTTGGTGAATGGGAAGCAGGACGTGAGGAGGATGAGGCCAGAGAGTAAGGCAGAGCTGAGAAGGGCCTTGCTGCCAGGCTAAGGGGCGATGGGAGTCATGGCAGAAGGCAAGGCAGTGAGCTAGTGTGATCAGGCTTGTGGTTCGAGGATTGCCTGCCCGGGTGGCCCTGTGGAGAACATACCAGGGGGTGAAACTGGAGGCGAAGAGGACAGAGAGGGGCCGCTGCAGCAGTAGCAGTGGGAAGGACTCATGCTGTGTCAGAACTCAGCCATCACCAAGGGAGGGAGAAGAGAGAGTGGCTGGAAAGCTATGGAGACAGCATGTAGAAATTGATGTGTGAACGGATGTGTGGTGAGGGAGAAGGAAAAATCTAGAATTATATCCAGGTGTCTAGCCTCAGCACTGTGAGGATGGCTGATCTGCCGCAAAGGGAACCACAGAAGAAGGGGCAGACTTAAGCAAACAAGGGTCTTCCAGGCAAAGGAAGTCCCAGCAAAGGCCGGAGGCGTAAATGCATTGTTCTGGGGAATGGGAAAGTCCACCAACTTACTCCATCTCAACCCTCCTGCCAGTAACCTCAGCCCTGAGTCTTGCCTCAGCCATTTCCGGCATGAGTGTGACAACCTGGGTGGGGGAGGGGGGGAGTGGTCACCTGTTCTGCTGGGGCAGCCCTGGCATGAATTTCATGCAAGATGATGATTCTTGTATTGCCCCCTACTCAATCCCCAGCCGTACTCCCCAGTCATATCACCCTCATCCTTCCCTGCATCAGATGCTCTGAGCTTTATTTATATAAGTGATATCCCCTGGAGCCCAGTGGGTGTCTGGCCTCCTTCAGCTTTCCCAGCTCAGTCAACATGCTGCTGTAGATATGCAGTCAGATGAAAACATACACGTTATGCTATGCTTTCTCTAATGGTTTGGCCTGATGCTCCAGCACAACCATCGTGGGAGATAGGATCAGGACTCTGTGTGTTTACAAGTCTGGGAAGTGGTGGAAGTGGCAAACTGTTCCCTAGGTGCCAGATAACATCTCAGGGTTTGGCTTGTTAGACACAATGTTATTTTTAAGCTTTTGAACCTGAATGACTTGAGGTGAGGCATCTTCAGTTTCCGATGCCTCAGAACCCACCTGTTTTACTATTTATGCAGCTGCTTAGGCTCTGAAGAAAGGAGGAGTACGGACGTGGAGGGGCAGAAATCTGGGATTGGATGCTGGCTGTAGAATGACTTTCCCTCCATGAACCTCCATTTCTTCATCCACGTGAACGATAATATCTTGCAGGATCTGTCTAAGGGATAAGTGGGATAAATGCTTGTTATCATTGAAGATTAAAACTATGCAAACCAATGTTTTTGAGGTGTACCACTGTCACCCCTTGGAAAGAATTAGGATGAAATAAGGATGAACCAGGTGTAAGTTACTGGGAGACAGATTTAGCTCAGTATGAAGGCTCCTTTGCAGTGGTTAGCTACTGCAGATGGAAGAGATGGCTTTAAGTAGTGAGTTCCCCAACAGAAGTATTCAGACAAAGAATGCCATAGAGGCTTTCAAGCATTAGATAAGGGGTAACTGAACAACTTAAACCTTCTGTAATCATGTGGCATATGGTTCTCTCTTCCTCTTCATGGGTTACAGATAAGGCCAACTTTGCAAAGCATCCACCTGTGGCTGTCCTGCCTCTTGGAACAGGAAATG
Organism: Ovis aries; assembly: GCF_016772045.2. Taxonomy (NCBI): domain Eukaryota; kingdom Metazoa; phylum Chordata; class Mammalia; order Artiodactyla; family Bovidae; genus Ovis; species Ovis aries. Next base: position 201,778,383 of record NC_056054.1, read on the forward strand.
ACCTGGCCCGCTGTCTCCGCTGGGGAGGAGGTGAGTCTGCATGGGAGGGGCCCTATCCTAGGGACAAGCACCCCAGTCTCCAGGAAGGCTCTGCAGAGCTAGGCTGAGCTCCCCTCTTAAGGATTACATTCCATGGAGAAATACCTCTGGGATCGTGTCTAATCCATGCCTTTTCCCTGATGCCAAGGCCTGTGTCTGCCCTTCACAAGATTTACTATCAGCCTGAAACTCTCAACTTTGAACCTTTCTCCCTCAGTGTGTGTGCTGTGTGCTAAGTCACTTCAGTCGTGGCCAACTCTGTGCGACCCCACAAACTGTAGCCCACTAGGCTCCTCTATCCATGGGATTCTCCAGGCAAGAATACTGGAGTGGGTTGCCATGCCCTTCTCCAGGGGATCTCCCTGACCCAGGGCTCCTTCACTGCAGGCAGATTCTTTACCACTGAGCCACTGGGGAAGCTCCGTCTCCTTCTGCAGAACAAGTCAATTCCTTTGTCTCCTCTCCAGGATTCATCCCAGTCAGGGCTCACATAGGAATTTTTCTGCCTGAAATTCCCCCTCTCCAAATTACTGACCTTCTTCTGAACTGAGACTCAGAATGTAGACTGAAAAGTCCAATTAACCAGTTACCAGGGGCATTTCAGATCATCCCAGGGCCAGGGCCTCTCATTCTGAAATTCCCCTAAGGGGGACCTCAGAGTAGTAACCAGCATATAGGGCAATGGGCAGGAGCTAAGAACTCTGCAAACTGCAATAGCCCCCACGGAGCTGAGCACGCTCCAGAGAGTGGAGAGGTTCAGGGCAGCACTTGAAGTAGACAGATCAGGGTGGCAGGCAGAATTGGGATGAGACTCCAGATGGCTGATCAATTCTGGGAGTGATCCAAGACCAGGCCCGTAGCGGTCAGTGTGCCTGCTTGGAGGGCGGGGTCAGAGCAAGCAGAAGCTAGCCCTAGAAGGAAGCTGGCAGGCATGGGAAGAGCTGCCAGGGTCCTCAGCCACACACTGGGCTTGGGAAAGACCCTCTACTCAAGAAGGACAGCGGACTGTGGCCTCAGACTCTGGGCATCTAGGCAGCAGAGCGAAGCACCAATTTCCCGCAGCTCCGTGCTCCCAGTTAGCATCAAGGCCCTCAGCTACCTCATTACTTTCATTGCTATCTCATGATGCATTCCCTGAGGTACTGACCAGACGCCTGACAACTTGAAAATGCTCTTCAAGCTTGTCCCAGAGGTAAGCAGGAACAATGGAAGTGTTGTTTGAAAGAAAAGTCTCTCTCTCCCACTAACTTCTTACTTACAGTTCACTTGCTACATTGGTTTTCCATTGCTACTATGTACAAACAAGGGCTTCCCTGGTGGCTCAGTGGTCAAGAATCTGCATGCCAACGCAGGAGACACAGAGACGAGGGTTTGACTTCTGGGTGGGGCAGATCCCAGGAGTCCATCCCAGAAGGAAATGGCAATCCACTCCAGTATTCTTGCTTGGGAAATCCCATGGACAGCAGAGCCTGGAGGGCTACAGTCCATGGGGTTGCAAAGCATCAGACATGACTTAGCCACTAAACAACCACAAACTATGTAACAGCTAATAATTATAAACATAGAGGCTTAAAATATCCTTGTATCCTCTGTAGGTCAGAGGTCCCAGAACAGCGACTTCCCTGGTGGTCCAGTGGCTAAGACTCTGCACTCCCAATGTGGAGGGCTTGGTATCAATCCCTGGTCAGGGAACAAGATCCCATGTACTGCAGTTCAGACCCAGTGCACCCAAATAAATGCTTTAAGAAAAAAAATTCTAGAACAATGTGACTAGGCCTCAGCAGATAGAATCAGGGCACTGAACAGGCTGTGCTCCTCTCCGAAGACTCTAAGGGAAGAATTTCCTTCTAAAACTCTTTCAGGTTGTTGGCTGAATTCCATTCTTTGTAGATCTGAGGTCTCTGTCTCTTTGCTGGTGGTCAGCTGGGATTCACTCTCATATCCTAGAGGCCTTCCTCGTTCCTTGTGTGATGGATCGCTCCATCTTCAAAGCTGGCAAAAGAAACTCTCCCTCAGTTCCAATCCCTCTGAAGCTTCGGACCTATTTCTTAAGGAAGAGCCCAGTCTTTCTAAAGACTCACCTGATTAGGTCAGATCCACTTAGGATAATTTTGCTTTCTTAAGGTCAGCTGTGCCATATAATATACCAAATCACAACTGACTAGCCCATCTTATCCACAGGTCCTGGGGTTTGCTGGGTATATAATCCCTCAAGGGCAAGAAATGTGGGGACCATCCTAAAATTCTGCCTACAGCACTGTTGTTCCACATCATGACACAGTCCTGGAACAGATCCCTAGTTCTCCCATGTGCAGCTTCCCAACCATCCAGCACACTGATTCCCCAGGGCTCGCTTCAGCTACACAGGCCTACCCATCTTTGGCCAGCACCCGGCCCTACCCCTACTATTCTGGCTTCCAGATTGCCCCGGCTTCTTTCTAATTACTCCAGATTGTCCTCTCCTTCCCTGTGGCCCAGGGAACCTGAGTGACTCTGGCCTGGACACACTGGGAGTGTCCCAGGGGTGCCCCACCCCACAGCTGCATGCGCAGCAACCAAGCCTTTCTGCTCTGGGGCAAATGCAGGGCTGCACTCCGCAGGTTATGAAGGGGGCAGCCTGACAAAAATCCTGAAGGACATCGAGCAGAGCCCCTTGGTGATGCTGGACCGCTGGCATCTGGAAGTCATCCCCAGAGAGGAGGTGGAGAATGGAGACCAGGTCCCATACAACATCATGAACAACTATTTCTCCATCGGTGTGGTGAGTTGGCCAGAAATGGCTTTTCTGCATGGATGAGAAGTGCCCCAGTGGGCAGGAAGGTTTCTAGTCTTTCACGGTCCACTCTGGGTCCCTGCTCTTTATTTGTCCCAGCTTCCCCCTGCCTCAACTTGGGTCCAGGCATCCTCGCATCCAGCCTGGATGTGGACATCCTTACTGTACCCAGTCCTGTCCTTGTTTTGCAGGAAGTTCCTGCCCCTGTCATTTTACCTAACACAAGAAAAAAAACAGCACATTTTTTCAAAAGACCTATTACTCTTTGGATAATTTGAAATAGTTAAGGAAAAGCAACACCAAAAAATAACCAAGGATGAGGTCAGGAGGAGATTCTCAGGTGAGCTTCCAGAGATGGAAATGCTGATGCTCCAGGGAAGACGTTGTGGTCCTAAACTGGCTCCCTGGATTAGTTCTCAGAATTCTCTCCTGTCTTTTCTCCTCCTCCCAACCCCACTCCCCACACTCCAAGTGCACCTAAGCCTCTGGGGCATCTCCTCCTCACTGACCCCTTAGGCTGAGCTCTGTGTTACCCCTAAGCTCCTCTGTGGTCACCTCTGCCTTGGACTAAAGGGTTTGTTTCCATGTGCCTGACTTAGCCCCCTTGCAATGCACACACGTACGCATAAATACATACATATACATGTACATACACACGTACATACAAACACACATACTATAAGGACAGCAGCACATTCCTCTTTCTCCCCCAGCTCCCATCACATGTAGCACAGCTAAGTTAGTTTGTTTTGCTAAACTCAGCTTCTGGTCCAAAGTGCATAGGTTGGACATTGCTTCCCAAATTGTTGGAGACATGACTGAGGGGAAAAGGTGTCGGTCTTTTCCATAAATAGATGTGGGGGTTGGGAGGAAGGTGAAACATAGACATTAGCATTTATTGAGCTCCTGCTGGGTGTTCCCCACCGTGCTAGACTTTATTCTAGTCCTCACAGCAATCCTGCAGGTATTATCATCCCCACCATCTGCATGTTACAGAGGAGATTCAGGGACACAGAACGTGGAAGTGTTGGAACTGGGGCACACACACTGTGCCTCACTCTGAAACCAGGCCCTTTTCTCTGCTGTCTTGGGAACGTTGCTGCCCAGTTTCAAATGCACATGAATCTCCAGACCAAGACTGTGACCCTCTCAGTCATCACCTATGCCTCTTTTGCAAATGTTGGTGGTTTTTAAAAAAGGAGAGAAAAGGAGAAATGATAGGTAGTCTGAGGGAAGAACAGGGTTAAGGACAGGGTTTTTTGTTTTCTTAATAAGAAAACTAAAAGGAGAGCCATGGAAGCAAAAAGGAAGACTAATAATCCCTTATATTTATGGGATTTAAAACTTACCATATTTACAGATATTTTCTTGGTTCTTATGGTTACAGTGGAGGGCAGTATTCCCTCCGTTTGGTGAGTGAGGAAATAGAGGATCAGAGTAAGGGATTTGCTTTCATTCTCTGACTCCCAGTCCCCAACTCTTTTTCTGTTAACTAAAACAAAAGCGAGAAGCATTGCTCAACCCGTGAATGGGCTCTGAAAGGATAGAGGTGCTGGTGAGAATATTCGGGGTCTCAGCTGCCCTGATCTGGTTGATCTCCTCAGCTCCCCTGCACCCTCCTCAGAAGGGGGAGATACCTTTGCCTAGGACCTACCAGCTCATCCTCCTGTGTCGTAGACAGAAGAGACCCCTCCTTCCTCTTTTTGACTCAAAAGCTCCTCCTTTGGAGCCACCTGCTCAGGCTCCACTTCATACGAGGGGAACATGCAGCCTTCAGCTCCTGCAAATGAGACTTGGCTGACAAGTCTGGTGTTGGAGGCCAGGGGGATTCTGGAGCATGCAGCTTCCCTCCATTACAGTATGACTGAAACACATGTCGTTTTTCCTGTAGTAACCAGAGAATAACTTGCTGACATGTAGTGAGTACCTAATGCATACCAGGCACAGTGTCCCTTTGGAGGGTATAGCCTTTCCCCTTTTGCATTTTGCAAGAAGGAACTGTAGCTTAGACAGATAGTGACCTGCCCAAGCCGGGAATCCCTAGTGTGCATAGCCCACCTTGCTGTGGGCCCTGAGCCAGGCAGATCCTGCACAGGCCGTCATCTCCATGCTGCCAAATGCAGCAGCATTAGAGGGGCATCCTCAGAATTTACAGTGTGATGGCTCACCCATACCCTACCTGTACCCTTGGTCAGAAATGCAGATTCCACCCACATGACAGATCCTCATTCATATTCTGAATCAGTTGGTCTGGGCAAGTCTAGAAATGTGCACCTTTAATAAGCCCCTGAGATCATTTTAATGCAGACGGTCCCAATCAAGTCCTCAGTGAGTGAAGACAACCCGTTAGAACTGAGAAGGATGGTCAGAGGAAGTGGTTCTTCACAGGAACAGAAACCAGATCTGAAGTAGATACAGGAGAGGAAAGACAGAAAGGAGGGGAAACCAGCAGCTGCGGGCAATGGGCCAGAAGTGAAAGCCAATCCACAAGACTGGGTGATCTGCCTGGGAGCTTCTAGAGGGCAGGTTACGTCCTTGGCCACCGGCAGAGTCCTCAACCCCAAGTCTTCTCTTCTCACGCCCAGCTCTGGCTGCCAGAAACAACAGTATTCCCAAGGCCTCCCTGTCCATCTCTACAAAGCGCCATATGCAAAAAAATGACGTTCACTTAGTACTGCTGACCAAATGGACAATCACGCCAAAAAGGAAGAGACAACCTTCCCTCAGCTAGATAACCAAGCCCCAATCCCACGAGCCAAAACTGAGCGTGCTTTTAATATAGTCTTACAAATAAGAAGGACGTGAGTGGGGGGATGGGCAGGAGGGAGGGAAACAAGGACAAATACAAACTAACCGCCCCCCAAGGAAAAGCATAGGAATAAGATTCTCCATTTCCCTCAGCGGTCAAGATATTTATCTACCCGGGCTGACCTACAGTAATCCAATCCGCTCATCTTTCAAGTGAAGAAGAACTTAAAATCTTCCTCATGGTTTTTTTGCATATACCTTTAGCTTGTCCATGTTTAATATTTTATTGCAAATCAGAGAAGAAGCAGGCTTGTTTTTCTCTCACTGGTGTAACCTTAGCCTTCTCTCAATAAAATGCTTGCAGGGTTTGTGTGCTCACTCTTTAAAAGCTGGAAAGGGAAATTCTTGAGAAAACAAGTAGCCAACATGTAACCCTGAGAGAATCTGGGGCTGACATTTGCAGAAGCTCTTGCTCCCTATTTGACTTCCCAAACTCTGTAAGAGGAGAAACAGTATGTAAACCAACCCCCTGGCTTTACTTCCTTAAGACGATTAGAGTCAGACTCCTTTGGCAAAGAGAGTACTGCAAAGTCTTCGCCTCTTTTGAAGGACCTGGAATATCTGATATCAAATGTCCGCTGCTCTGCATTTATAAGGGAGGTGACAATGACCCCCGCTGAGCTGTCCCTGGGCAGTAGGGAATTCACTCTGATGAGTTCACACACTCCCGTTGGTGCCAACAGAGCCCACTCATAGATGGAGGGGTAGCGAGGGCAGGGTCTCCTGGCCTATGTAGAGAGGGATGTGGGCCTCGTTGCCTCTACATTCCCATCCACCACAGACTCCCCAGCTCCCCGCCAGTGAAGAGCTAAGACCCTTGACCTTCTCACTCCCTCCATCTGATAACATCCATTGGCAGGAGATTTTCCAACCCAGGCATTCAGGACACTACTTCCTCTGACTTCTCTGGCCTCTTCATCCCTGCTCTTTATTTTTGGATTTGCAGACATGTCAGGATGGCCAGGTATCAATGACAGGAAGTTTGGAACTGAAAAATCATTCCTGGGGTATGTGTAATTCTGAACACTGAAAAGGCTCTGCTTTCACTGAGCCTTAACAGGATGGGTGAACAGCTAATCCCTTGAGTCAATGAAATCTATTTCTGATGCGAGGGGAACCCAGGGGCCAAGGACGGGCCACAGCCCATCACACTAACTCACGTACCATTTTTCACCTCATATTCTGTACTTACTAGACTTCACCAGCTAAGTTTCCGCAATGGCAAACCCATTAAGGAATTTATCAGAAAGTCATCATTTCCCTGCAAACTTTTCAGTTCCTTCAGCCACAGGTTCTTCTTATCTGTCACCTATGAGAATCAAGAAGTTACAGGAACAATGGGACTAACTGAGAGGTGTCTTGGACAAGGGGTCTACACTCTTTGTCCTTTCCCAATCAGCCATAATTCTTCAGAACAATCCAAATACCAAATAATCTGTTTTATTGTCTCCTTTCTGTTTTTTTTAATCTCCATAAGTTGCCAAAGTGACTTAGACCTACATTGTCCAATATGGTAGCCATTAGCCACATGTGGCTATTGTATACTTGACATGGGGCTACTCTAAGTTGAGAGATGTAAAATGCACACCAAATTTCAAAAATGTAGTATGAAAGAATTTTCAATATCTCAATTTTTATATTAACTAATATTGTAGCAATAATATTCATTGAAATATATTATTATTATTAAAATTAACTCCATTTGTTCCTTTTCAGTTTTTTAATGTGGTTACAAAAATTCTTTTATTCCTATTGGACATGACTGGCTTAGACATCCAAATAGCTCAGAGTCCAAATGATTACCACTTATATGTGGAAGGGGCACAAAATTCTTTTGTCCAACTCTGCACTTGGGAGTTTTAGTTCAGGAAAGAGTAGACATATGTCCACACTGCTTTTTATCTCCTTTTTACCCCACACTTCATAGAAAGAACCCCAGAGAATGAGGCCATCAGAAATGAGTGTGCGGCATGTCCATGAGTGTGCAATCCCACCTCCACCCCAGCCTTCCAAATGGAAGACTCATTTTGCTGTGAGTGTTACAGGGAAGGTTTGGAACCACTATAGCACTGGTTTCTAAAATTTAAATGAACTCACCTCTGAATGTAAGTACAGCCAGCTTAATGCCTGGCACAGAGAAGCCCGGCAGAGGATGGAGATGAATCTTGCCTCTCTTCTTAATCCCCAGGTAGAGAAACATGGTTAGTCTTTACCAGCATTGCCTTTCCAAACCTGAACAGTGGACCTGCTCATCTCCCTCTTACCACTTTGTGTATTTATCATGGGGTCACACTGTCAAATTCAGAACCACATGCTTAGCTAGTAATATTGCAAAGCCTGGTCTTTGTAAAAAGAAACTTTGCAAAACCTAGTTATAAAAAAAAACAAGGATAATGGGAATGACACAGAGGGCAGGGACCTATGCACATATCCTAGGGAATTAAAAAGCCAGGAGCCAGTCACAGCAGCACTGGGGGTGGAGGAGAGTGAAGTACAAATCGTGCCAGGCAACATGTGATTGCTTTTTTCTTTTCTTTCTTTTTCTTCTGGGTTTTTTTTTTCCCCTGACAGAAGAAAATCAGTGCTTCAAAGGAACACAAGTAGACGGAATGTTTCTTGAATTCTAGAGAAGCATTTGACAGATGTCACATGAATCTTATTCAGCAAGCTCACAAAACTTGCCTAGGAGGGAGGTGGGCGCACTCTGAGGGCAGGAAACGCTCCTGCCTGGAGAAGCTGTGCAGGCTGGATCCACCAAGAGGACAGAGACCAGCCCCCCACCACCCTCCTCTGATGTTGCCCCTCTCCTCCCATTGTCCACAGGGGTGCTTCAATTTCAACTCCTGATGTATCTTAAATAAATAATGAATCAGTAACTGGAGTGTAAATGTTAAATTCCCAAGACATTGTTTCAGCAGAGTGTTAGCCAACCATAAAATAAACCCATATCCTTGACTTGCCCTGTCTGCCTTTCAACAGGGGGCTGCTCACTGGGTTTATTCTTCTGCCAAGTAAAAATGTTACGAAAGTTCCCCTTTGGCCCCTATCTTGCTTCTGGATTTTCTATCCCCACCCTTAGCCCGTATTCTTTACTCACCACTCACAGCACATGCTCAAAAAAAAAAAAGAAAGAAAGTTGCTTCATTGAACTATACCTTCTGATGTTTAACATTTTTTTCCAGAAAATTTGTAGAATTTCCGTATCAAGAAATGAAATTGATATAGCTAAAAACTCACTGTATGGACTTCAAGATTTCTTTTAGTTACACATTCCAGTAAATGAGTTTCTGTATCTCTTCCCTGCACAAATCTGAATCAGCTTCCTTGTTCTGTCACCAACCCACCCCCACCCCAACCCCTCCTGCCCCCAGCTCAATTAGCCTGTTTATTTCTAAAACCCGCCACCTGCAGCTGACATGCTGGCAGGAGGCCTGAGCGGTGAAGAGGCTTTTACACATTCTTCTGCTGGAAAAGGAGACCAGTAACAAGAGCAGAGGACCAAATCTGAGGAGGAAAGATGAGTTCAGTTTTAGGTCTGAAGGTCAGGGTTGGTTCTCCAGCGATACATTGTAGAGACAGCAGCAGCTACATGCTAGTAACAACTAAGACACCTGGATATAGCCCATGGCAAGGAATGCAGGCTGCAGAATGGATTCAAGGCTGAGGGGTTCTGCTCTGAGCATGGAGAGCCCGGAAGCATGGTGACATGAGAGCCACCCTAACTGAGGAGCAGGTGGCCAAAGTAGAGCAAAGGAATGTGGTAACAGTAGGATAGCAAAGTATCCATAGCATGTGGTAATGAGACTCTTACTGACCTTGGGGAGAGTCGTTTCCATGGAGTAATCACCAGGCAAAAGCCAGAAGTTTAAATATATTTTTAATTATCTGCTAAGCCTGTTATCCAATATATTAAATATATTATCTGCTAAGCCTGTTATCCAGTGCTACCAATTCTGTCTACTGATATGGATGACTAAGAGTTAATATATAACAGCCTCTACCAACATCAGTTTTCTGGTTTCGACCATGTATAGTTACATAAGATGTTATCATTGGGGGGAGCTGGGTGAAAGGGCCACAGGCACTCTCTGTACTATTTTTGCAACTACTTATGAGTCTTAAAATATTCCAGAATACAAAGTATTTCTTTAAAGAGTGAATAGGGTGAGGCATTTCCAAACACATTCAGCCCCATGTAGGCTTCTGCATCCTCACTGCTCACAGACTCAGACACACTCCCTCTCCCCCAAAGGGCAGCATCATCCCCTTAACTCACCCTGAGCTAGAAAGGGTAGAGAGTGAGCATTAGGAGGAGTCGTCTGGCATCAGCTCTAAAGGCATGAGGGCCCGCGCCCCTAACCTTGGACCTGGTGTCCAGCCTCTGCAGGGGGCCTCCCTGGTCTCCCCCTGACATCTGGGAAGTTCAATGAAAGTGTGTGTCCCTTCCCTTCCTTCCACATTGCACAGGGTCAGGACCACTAACCAGGAATCTGCTTTCTGTCCCTTTCCCTTTCAGGATGCTTCCATTGCACACAGGTTCCATGTGATGAGAGAGAAACACCCTGAAAAATTCAACAGCAGGTAAGAGGGCCCTGCGGGGGTAGCCGGGACTGCACTGCCTGCGTGCCTGCCTGCCTGCCCCACCCACGCGGCCGCTGGTCCCAGGCCTCCACCTCCAAAATGTTCTCAGCTCCGCGGCCCAGGGCTTTCCTGCCACGTTGCCGGAAGGAGGGCTTCCATTTCCAAGAAGAAAACAATGTCAGAAACCCACCATGGTCTGGCAGCCCGTCCCCTGCCAGGGGGTGATGTTGCAGTGGGAGGGCCTGGGGCCAGGAGGGAGGGTGTGGTGTTCCGCCTTGGGGAGTAGGGGTCTGAGCTTGGCTAACTTGGATTCCCCCTCTGGGGTACGGTCGCTTTCTCAAAACCTACAGCGTCCCCATCCTGAGCCCCTCGATTCCCCGGGGGAGGAGCAGGCAGAGGGCAGAGGCCTCGGCTTCCCTTCCTCACAAAGGGGCGCGGGTGGCAGCTCTGGCCTTGGCTGAGGGGCCGAGATGGCGGCGCTTCTCTCTCCCCTGCCGGCAGAGGGCAGCAGAGAGCGGCCCTGCTGAGGCCGGGAGCCCACCAGAGCCCAGCCTCAGCCCGCGCGCACCTTGTGAAGCACCGAAAGCTTGGTCCAAAAATGGAATAGAAAAAAGGAAACCAGATCATTTGCAGAGTCATACCATTCTGCAGGCGGGTCCATAGAACTACCCCTGGGATGGTTCAATTACCTTTCTCCCTTCTTTTTCTCTTCTTGGTTAATTTGCATCCTTTCTCTTTTCTTATGGTTGGACCCTCAAGCAGGTGGGAAGGAGAGTGGTATTGATTGGGGCTCAAATTGAGTCTAAGGAACTTTATTTAGCCCACCAAGCAGAAGTCCAGTGTTACCCACACACCTTCGTTTAAACCCATACACTTCCTCAGAGCTCTATCATTTTCATTCCTCTTCTTTCCCCTGACCCCTTGCCTGAGAGTTTAACCAAGATTACGGAAATCTTTTTAGGGATCAGAAACTCAACATAATGAAGCCACTTCGACTTCAGGAAGAGTGATCTGTGGGATCTAATAGTAGCTGAGCTAACCTTATTAGACTGTATTTTCTCTCTCAAACACACCAAGTCAACTCACAAAATACTATTAATATGTATATTTTCAACTCCTGTTCCTACAATAGTCACAAACTTACAAATCAACTGATGCTTTTCTTGTGAACTTTTTCCCTCTGATATATACACATGCACAAAAAATCACTTTTTAAAAAATACTCCTCCTCTTCCAGCCATTCCAGACTTTTAAGGTCCCCTTTTTACACAGATACCATTATGCATACTCATGCACACGTTTCTTAAGATGCCAAATGTTTGTGAAATCCGCGGGGGTTCTGTTCATTCATTCGTTCGTTCAGTGAATCTATCTTTTGAACACAGCACCAGGCACTGCTGTATAGGTGTTTTGGATAGCTGTGTGTAGGAGGCTCACAGTCCAGGCATGGAGGACTAGAATACAGAGGTGCACAGTGATTTGTTTTAGGCGATATGAATCCACAAAGCAGGGGCATGGAATTTGATGTGGAGGGTCTTCCAACTAGAGAGCTGCCTGGGCCAAGACACAAAACAAGTTAAGTATTGCTTTTCAGGTTGACAGGGAAAAGAAGGGCAACCCAGGGAGAAGGAACCAAATGTACAAAAACATCCATATGAGCAGTGGAAAACAGCCTGCCTGGGGGAAAGAAAGCTCTTCGGTGTGGCCTGTTGGGTGGTCTCCTTTCATGGAAAGAAGCAAAGCCTCTGTAGACAGCAAGGAAGCAGAAGGCGGGAAGAATTTCTCCATTATCCAAAAATCAATAGACAGGTGAACATATGACATAAAAAGCAATCATCAGTTATCCACATGATCAGGTATAGTTAGAAAGATACCTCTGTCAGGAGAAAGTTGTGGCTGTGCATTTCAGCGCAGAGTATGAACAATCTCACTGGTCTGAATGAACGTTTGTCCTCCCCACTTCCCAGTTTCTATCGGCAAGACTCTCCTTTGCAGTGAGGTGTGCACCTCACCCTTCACCTGGTTGAGGTCAAGGGTAGTGCGATCATCTAGAAAGACAATCTTGGAGATTTTCGTATAAGTCCAGGTGCCTGCTAATAAGTGCAAACATAGTGGCTTCAAGGTAGACCCTATTTCACAAGGTCTCAGAACACTTCCTGTTAAAAACTTGAGTCCATGCTGCTTCTACCCTGCCTGCTTACTCCTATTGAAAATGTCCAGGAATGCCCAATTTGTCCATGGAGAGGCAGACGAGCAGCCATTTTTTCCAGGCTTCCTTATTTAGCTTTGGAGATGGTTTTAAATAGGCAGGTGGTTGTTGCCATGGTTACCCCATTACACCAGCGGCTAAATTTAGGGAGGGCCGCAAGGGATAGGAAGAAAGCTTGATACCCGGGATTTGGAAATGTAAACGATATTATCAAACACAGCTTCGTTTTATTCAGCTGAACTTAGGTTTTCCAAAGAGTAGTAACTGCTTGGCTGGATGCCCTTACTGTTAATACCTAGGACTAGGCCCTCAGGGATAACTCTGAGGTTAAATCTAGGGAGTTGTAACTGTTTTGTTCTGTTCTGTTTTGAACAAGGGAATGTGACTTGTCAGGGCTAGAGTTTATCAGAAAAACTGAATCTTTTGCATTGCTCTTCAGTTTTCTGGGCTATTTTAACAAGAATTGCTAACCTAGGTACAAGGGCTGCGGGAGTTCTGCAGGCACCTTGAAACTGTATGTAAGATATTGAATATATTTTTCTTGAGAGAATGTCCATTAACTATCAGAAGGTTCTTGAAGAGACCCATTACCCTTCAGTGGTTTAAGTCACAGTTCTGAGCCCTCTTTGAAGAGGTATCAAATTATGACTCAACTATTGGGATTTCATGAAATTCTTTCCCCAGTGGCCTCTGGACGCAGGTTGTTGCCAGGGAAGGTAGTTGGTTACACAAAACTAAGTTATGTTCCCAGTGGAATCGCTTTATTAATGAAGCAAGAACCAGACCCAAGGATGCTGGGTGATGAGCCAGATGTGATGGACAAGGATTAGAAGGCCTTTAATGGCAAAGATGGGACTATTTGGAGCTCCTACTTCCTAGGGCTTCCCAGGTGGTGCTAGTGGTAAAGAGCCTGCCTGCCGGAGTAGGAGATGTAAGAGACACGGGTTTGATCCCTGGGTCAGAAAGATCCTCTGGAGAAGGGCATGGCAACCTACTCTAGTATTCTTGCATGAAGAATCCCATGGACAGAGGAGCCTGGCAGTCTCTAGTGCATAGGGCTGCAAAGAGTCAGACACTGCTGAAACGACTTAGCATGCACGTGTGCTACTTCCTAATCATTAACAGGCTAATTATTAATTGCTGACTTAGGAATATTATGAAATTTATCATCTCATTGTTGGCATGAACAACAAAAGAGAGATTTAATTCTCTTGGGATTATATGTGTTAGAAGGTGTTCTAGGATAAAAGGGTAAATAAGACTTGGTTCCTGCCTTCAAGGAATTCATAGTCTAGCAAAGAAGGAAATACAGGCCTCACATTTTTTTTTACCAAATGATTTTCACATACAGGGAGGCTATATGTTATAGGTCATAGAGTGTATAGGAAGTTGTATTGAATAAGACACTTGTTAATGGTTGTATCCCAACATCACTTATAAATGAATTGTGTAGAGTACAGAAATGATATTAAAAGGAAACCAAACTAAGAACTGTTATATTTCGAGCTCCTGCTACATGCCAGGTGGTAAAATAGATATTTTAAATTCATTAGAATATTTGAATCCCAAAACTGCCCTACAAGGTAAATACTAACATTCCAATTTTGCAGATAATGGAACTGAGGCTGAGAGAAGCTAAGTCACCTGGCCCATATCATACATCTTGTTTAAGCAGTGGGGATGATAAGATTTGAGCTAGCTTCTAACTCCAGAGTTCAATCTCTTGTTTCCTGCACCTGTTACCTTCCATGGATTGCATCTAGCAAATGCCAGTTGTATGTCAAACACTCTGATGGGTACTTTATACATGATCCCACCCAGTGCTCACAATGACATTCAAGGGCAAGTGCTGCTGCTCCATTTTAGAGATGAAGAAATTGAGGCTAATGAAGGTAGAGCTATTATCAGCTTGATCCGCCTTTATGAATGGTCTCTGTGGGGGAAAGGCCACTGAGTTCTGAAGGAGGACTGCAGTGACCCCACCATGCCTATGTTGTGTGGTAGGGTTACCCCACCATGCTTATGTTGTGTGGTAGGACTCTTCCCCCACTGTCAGTGTCCACAGCAAGGAGTAGGACTGACTACGTGATTGTGTGGCCGAGTGCGAAGTGGAAGTGTGGGTCCCTTGTTCAAAAATCATTAAGAATTTCAAGTCAGTGACAGCAGAGTTAAACCAAGCGCAAGGCCCTCCTCATATGAGGCCCCATGTGACTATACAGAACTCATATTCATGAGCTGGCCCTGGCAAGAAGTTATGTTAGCCGCTCAGTTGTGTCCAACTCTTTGCAACCCCATGGACTGTAGCCTACAAGGCTCCTCTGTCAACAACAAGGAGAGAGTAGATTAAGATGCAAAGACACATTTGCCAGGGCTCACAGAAAGGGGGTTAGCAATAAAGGTAGGTAAAAGAGTGGAGGAAACAGGGCTCCAATCAGGGGAGGAGGAGGAAGGATCCTCAGTCCCTCACACAGGCAGCAGTTAGTACTAGCAGATGAGCCAAAGATGCCAGCTGTGTCTTCCAGGTGTTCAAGAGCCAGCAGACCTTGAAGTTTCTGGAGTAATTCTCTGTGAAGCGTTGTGTTTGTATGGAACAGATGGAGGTTCCTAATTGGAATAAGTACCTAATTCCAATGTCACTGTCAGTGAGTATCCAGGAAGAGAAGTCGAGCTATGGAGTTCTTTCACTGTTGGTCAGAAACTCAGAGCACTTGAAGAATGTGTTATTCCAAGCCTGCTGAGTGCCATCCACTTGAATATGTCCCTCAGCGGTTTAAGCTGAAGCAAGATATTTCCTGTTAGGAAAGGGACCGAAAACAATGCTTCATTCCTACCAGAAGCTGACCATCTTTCTCAAAAGCCCTTGGGTCGTGAACAGGCTCAGGAATGTTCACTTTCTTAGAACCAGGAGTAGCTGATGAGGGGTTCCCCAGAAGCTCTAACGAAGCCTGAGTCCTTAAGAGGTTGGAAATACATCTCACAAATAACTAATCCCTTAATAGTTATTTATAGAATGAGGCAGCAGGGTATAGCCCAAGTTGGCATCAGAACTTGGCTCTGCCACTTACTAGCTATGTGACCTTGGGCAAGTTACTTAATCTCTTTAATCCTTTGCTTCCTACTGAATCTTACAAGGTTGCTAAAAGTGCTTAATGAGTTAATGCATAAGTGCCTGACACATAGTAGGTCCTTAGTAAATATTTGTTGTTGAATATTATTGAATGACAAGCATGAGGAAAGCATTTCCTTAAACTTGACAATAAAGCATTGATAATAAAAGGCTTTTCTGATGGAGTGGCAAGTGGGATGCAATTCTAGAGTCTTTGCCTCACTGACATGGCCCTTGGACTGAAAAGTTAGAGGACACCTAAAAGTTGGAGGAGACTCCAGCTGTGATATATTGAATCTGTCCAGATCTTCTCTTGGGGGATAGGAAAAAAAAGCAAAAGTGTTAGTCGCTCAGTGTCTGATTCTTTGCAACCACGTAGACTGTAGTCTGCCAGGCTCCTCTGCCTGTGGAATTCTCCAGGCAAGAACACTGGAGTAGGTATCCATTCCTTTCTCTAGGGGATCTTCCTGACCCAGGGATTGGAGCCAGGGATCAAACCCAGGTCTCCTGCATTGCAGACGGATTCTTTACCATCTGAGCTACCAGGGAAGCCCCAGAGGATGGAAGGATGGCACCAATTAACCAGGATTGAATTCTACAGATTGGAGCTATAGAAAAAAAGTCCCTTTATTGGCTCCATGGGTGTCTAAGAGGCAGAGGTTTGGGGTCTGAAGGCCATAGATTGTAAGTCCAGATGCCGAGTTCAGGCTACCAGCAAGATCAAGATAGTGATCACCAACTGCTGAGGAATGGTAACAGGAGGAAATAGAAGGGAGTGAAAAGGCGGTGGGGGTGGTTACAGGACAGGTGCCTTGGTCTCCATGGGAACTTTGGGCTTACCAGCTGGGGCCATGGAGCGCACGACTGCAGGGTAGGTGGGTGACCCACGGTGGACAGACACTGGAGGTGTGACTCCCCTTCCTTCGTTGATGCTCGCTCTTGCCTCTCCCACTGAGCATCTCTTCTCCCACTTTAGATGAGCCCAGAGATGTTCAGTGGGAGGCAGAATAGAAGCCAGCAAAGCTCAAGTCACGCAATTCTGGAAGGAAAGAGGCCTCCTCTCTTGAATACTTATAGCATTGTCTGCAGTCACAAACATAAGCTTATCTCCATTTACTTAAGATATTCTTTTTCATCTAGAAAAATGAAACTGGCCTAAGCTATTCTTTCCAGGAGCCCTGTGAAGCAGCCCAGTGTTACAGCCCAGATGTTTGACTTTTCCAAAGCATCAATGTATAACAGCAGCAGATACATCAGGAATAAAATGTTTATATTCTGTGCCTGAATTGGGTTTGCATCTCCTTATCTAATACTCAGGAGCCCAAGAAAACCTGCCCTAGGTATTCAGAGGGCCAAACTGTCTACACCAGTTTCCCTCAATATATCAAATGATTTTTTTTTTTTTGTCAAACATGTCGGATTCAGAAAACTCCCAAATGAAGCTGATTATGGCATTTTCTGTTTTTATTCTTACTCCTGTAGGTATTTATAAAGGAAATGCAAACCTTATGCTTTGTGTTCAAGTACTTTCAAGTCTTCAAGTCAAGTCTGACAGACCCACTTATTTAATTAGTTGAATGTTTCTATACTGGCCCACAAAAATGTTTTATCCCCCACCCTCTTCACCCCACCTCAACAGAGACACAGCAGTGAAATGAATGAAATATGGGTTCGTGTTTTTTCCACCAGGCCTTCATCATTACGCAACTGCTCAAGACCAGGGTTTTTTTGGCTGCCTTGTTTGTTTACAGTCAGCCCTTGATTATTTGCAGAAACGAGGGAACAGCAACACAGATCATTTAAAGCTGTGGATGGTCAGAGATTTTAGGAGGCTGTGATTAATCTTTGTGTGCAGGTCTCTGCTGTAAAGATTCAGAATATTCTAAATGATATGATGAAACTATACGGACTCTTTTAACATTTCCATTTTCCCCCTGGCTCCCCAGTCCACGTTGTAATGGACAGCACAACTTCTCAGACTGGTACACACAAGCAGCCTATGATATCTCAAGACTTCTTACAAAGTTGCTTGTTCATCAGAACATTTCCTTGCTGTAGCTTAACAGGCCTTTCCCTCTAGCCCCTTCCAGACTAAAACAAAAAAAAAAAAAAAGGTATGATTCATGTCAACAAAGAGTAGAATCAGTTTGTGATAATACCAGAAAGGAACTTGAAAGCCAGCTGTTTTCAAGTCTATAGGCCAGATAATCCAAAAGTTATCAGTACTTATTTGTTGATTCCTCTCTAGAAATATTTCCATCAAAGAGCACAAGACACAGTATATAGTGAAGTTCAGAAGGGTTATGGTCAACATGATAACCTCTTGGAAGAAAATCAAAGTACAAAAATTCAGAGTAAGGTAGGAACTGGCCAGGTCCTCAAATGGGTGTTGATAGTCTGGATGCTTTCCAGAAGGAAGAGGTCAGAAAAATACTGGAATCTGAAACCATGTCTTATAAGGAAGGGCCGAAGAGGGGATTATTTCACCAAAAGAAGAGAAGACCTAGGGGAAAGTGATTATTGGCCTCAAATATTTTAAAAGTGCTTCTCATATAGGAGGAATTAGGTTGTTTTGAATGATAAATCAATGGGGAAAGTGACTGGGTAAACCGATTTGAGCCCCATATAAGGACATCAATTCCACCAACGAGGGCCACCCACAAGTGCAGGCAACAATTCTTCAAATTCTCCAGGCAAGAATATTGGGGTGGGTAGCCACTTCCTTCTCCAGGTGATCTTCCTGACCCAGGGATAGAACCCAGATCTCCTGCATTGCAGGCAGATTCTTTACCGTCTGAGCGAACTGGGCTTCCCTGGTGGCAAAGGCCAGTCAAGTCTTTGTCACAGCGAATCCCTCTGACAATCTCTCTTCTGCCTCCCTCTTCCACTTAAAAGGGTTCTTGTGATTTCTTTGGATTGACTCCAATAACCCAGGATAATCTTCCCCTTCAGGGTCAGCTGACTGACTACCAGTTTAAATTCCAGCTGCAACCTCAATTGCCTTTTGCCATATAACCTAACATATTCATATTCACAGGGTCCAGGGATTAGAACATGGATTTAGGACATTATTCCACCCACCACAAGTGGCTTACCTCATAGCATTATTTTGAAGGTCTAGTGAAACAGTGCATTTAAAATGCTTACTACAGAGGTGTGGCCCATCAATGCCAGCTATTATTATTAACATTCTTCTTATTACAAAGACAGAGCCCACATCAGGTAATAGTCATGTTAAATGACTCAGTAAAGCCCTTAAAACTCTGAGATTTGGAGATTCTCTAAGAGGAATGGTAAATATTTATTGGTCATAGGGTATGAGTCATCAAAAACACACGGCATTTTTTTCTTCATTTATCTTGACAAAATATTTTCAATAAAATAACAATGCATGTCATTATATAATTTAATAATATATAGTATGAGATCATAGTTTATTTCAAAATCATAAATAATTTGTAAAGTTCAGAAAAGTTAAAGTATGAAAAAGCCAATCACTCATATTCCCATCACTCAAAAACATAATATTGCTATTTTGGTGCATTCCGGCAGGTTTACTTTGTATTTTAAAATAATTATGTATATATGTATACATATATGTATTTTAAAATAATTAGAATATGTCCTTATAAAGTTGTATGTACTGTTTTTTAAACAACTTTTCCTTATACAAGTAAAGGCGTATTGTAGAAAAGTAAATCATATTGTCCCCTTCCCCAAAAAAACATTATTAGCATTTTAATGTATTTTCCTTCAACACTTTGCCACACAATTTAATTAAGCTCACTGGTATACACTGAGTTAAAACATTATTAACCCAGTAGCACTTATAGGTTATGAAAGAAAAATGATATAAAAGAACTGATTGGAGTAAGTTTATCTGCAGTGGGAGTTTTATTATTCTCTTCCAATTAAAAAAATTCCAATGATTTTGTTCAGTTAATGTGAAAGTTTTAAAGATGTTATTATTCAAGTCTCTTTGCAAATGAAATAGCTACTTGATATGTTATGGAGTTCTACTTCATGGAGATCAAATAAAAAGGATATAATTATCTTAACACAGTTCCCAGTATTGTACATAGTTTTGCTCTATCTGAAAGAGACTAGTTTGTGTTTTATGTGGCCATCAGATGTAGCAAAAACTGCCATCTGGACTCTGCAGTGGTATAGTTTTCTAAGCATGTGTGACTCTCAGGGTATATTGAAGTGCTTATAAAAGTAGTAAGCCCAATATAATCAGCATTGCTCCAACTCATACTAACAATAGGAGCCATCATTTGTTGAATGCTTTCAAGAATTTCAGGTTAAAAAAAAAGAATTTCATGTATATTAGTTTTAACTGGCACAGCTATCCAAGTAGCCATAAGTATTATTGCTCCATTTTACAGAGGAGAACATTGAGGCTCACAGAGATTATGCAGTTTAGGAGCGTACAACTAGTTAGGGGAGTGGCTGTTCACATCTAGTCTGTCTGACTCTACAGCTTCCCCTCAGCCTGCTACACTTCCTGCCTCCCTGAATGCCCAGTTTGGTGCCCCAAGACAAAGAAGCACTTAGGAAAGAGACAAAAGAAGAGTCACAGAGACGGTTAAAAGAACCTATGAGAAAACTTTTTTAAAAAATTATTTTTCCTGGAGAGGAAAATCAGAGAATGTGTTGGGAGTAGAGTGAGAAGGATTCACACCAGGAAATAGTGACCACACCTCTTAACTCTTCATCCCAGCTCTGGAAAGAATGCGAGGGGGAAGCATGTGCTTATAAAGTGAAGAATCGCCTTTGGAACGGGAGGAAGAATCTCCTGACTTGGAGACATATTAAAGGCTAAAGTGAGTTATCAAGGGAAGTATTGTGGAATGTCTTGCAGAAGTTTCTAAAAACAGAAGGCAGCCTCATTCCTCTGGCCTGACAAGCGCAGCATCTTCTCTGAGCCCAGGAGTGAGTCATTGTGCTACCAAATGGGACCCTCTGCTTCCCACTTCACCATGATGGGTGGTCCCCAAGCGACCTCTCACCCACTTTATTCCTCAGTTCCTTCTTGGACCCCATGCTGGCTCTTCCTCAGCACGTCCTCAGTAGCCCACTGGCCCATGCTGATGCTCTTCCCTCTCAGGCCCACCCTACCTGGAGCTGCTCATGGTTTTTGTCCTGTTTCTGCCCCATGAGAACCTGCTGCCACAACCAGCATCCCATTTTATAGAATTTCAATGCATCTGCTTTACCTTCAGGGCCCTTTATACAGTTCTCCTTCCCAAACACCAGTCTAGCCTTAGTGCTTGGTTGCTGTTACTCTCACCTTGCCCACATGTGCCCTTAACTCCTTAGTCTAGGATAATATCTCCTCTGGAATCTAATCGTCACTTATTGTCTCAAAATGCACTCTACAATAGTCCTGCCCTGTCCACCCCGAGTCCTGGCCTCTGCCTTTTCTTAGAATCCATCTATAAGGTTTTAACAGTCATTAATTTATCTATGGCTGTGCTGGGTGTTTGTCGCTGTGAAAGGGCTTTGCCTAGTTCTTGCGGTGCACAGGCTTTTCATTGAAGTGGCTCTTCTTGTGGAGCATGGTCTCTAGTGCTCAGGCTTAGTAGTTGTGGCACAGGGGACTTAGTTGTTCAGCGGCATGCGGGATCTTCCCGGACCAGGGATAAAACCTGTGTCCGCGGTATTGGCAGCTGGATTCTTATCCACGGAGCCACCAGGGAAGTCCTCTACAAGGTTTTTGACACATATTTTTCCTACTTTGATTTTTTTTTCCTCTTCATTTTTTATAAGTCCTCATTTTGGCACAAATGCTCTCTGCCTTGTTCACAAGCTTCCTCCCTCAGAGCGGGGTCTGAACTCTTTGGGGATCCACTGACTTAAAACCAGAAAGGTGGTGCTGAGCATGTGCCCTCATTCAGCCAAAACGTGTTGAACATCTGTCTAGTAGCATGATGCTGGGGCCGAAAGCAAAGAGAGGTTACCACAGCCCCTACCTACCAGAGTCTGTGGATCTAGTTGGAAAGATGAGCGCATTCAGAGGCTCTTAGCAACTGTATTTGTTTCCTAAGGGTGCTGTGACAGAGTACCGCAAACCTGGTAGCCTAAAGCAACAGAACTTTCTCTCTCACAGCTTTGGAGGCTGGAAGTCTGAAATCAAGATGTTGGCAATGTGGGTTCCTTCCCAGGCTCTGAGGAAGAATCTGCTTCATGCCTCTTCTCTTGCTTCTTGTGGTTGCCAGCGAGTCTTGGTATTTCTTGACTTGTAGCTGCCCCACTCCAATCTCTGCCTGTCTTCACCTGATGTTTTCCCTGTGTGTCTGTGTCTCTCTGTCCACATTTCCCTCTTAAGGACACCAGTCACTGGATGTGGTCCACCCTAATCCAATACAGCTCCTCTTAACTTGACATCTAGAACGTCAAAGATCGTATAAGGTCATATGCTGAGGCACTGGGGGCCAGGACTTCAACAAGTCTTCCTGGAGAACACAATTTAACTCCCAGTACCAACCCTCCCTCAAACCCTCACAAAGGTTGGAAACACAATATAATATGGTTGAGCTTCACTTTAACAAGGGGACATGAATAACGAGTGCAAAGACCTAACTGAGAAAGTGTGGTTAGACTTCAGAAAGTTATTACTTCCCATGTGGCAATAGTGATAAAGAACCTGCCTGTCAATGCAGGAGACAGACATGGGTTCAGTCCCTAGATCAGGCAGATCCCCTGGAGGAGGGCATGGCACCCCACTCCAGTATTCCCGCCTGGAGAATCCCCAAGGACAGAGGAGCCTGGTGGGCTACCATCCATGGGGTCACAAAGAGTCAGACACAGCTGAAGTGACTTCACACACACATACACACAAAGAAGGTTACATTTGAGTGTGAGCTTGAGAGAGAAATCGGAATTTACAAGGACAGGAGCTGGGTGCCTACAAGGAGTCAGGAAGCAGGCTGGGAAAAGGGCAGGAGTGTAAGAAGACAAGACATGAGAGGAAAGGAGAGTGGCTCTGAGGGCAGGTGGGAGGGCAGGAGGGAGGCTGTTATGGCAGGATCTCAGTGCTCTGCCCAGGAGTTTGTACTTTATCCTATAGGTGAGTGAGTGGATGAGTCAACAAATGCTTTTTGAAAATATCAATGAAGGAATAAATTATTCTTTCCAGTATTTCCCGAGCCAAAATGTCAGGGCTTCGGAAACATTTACATGCTGAGCCTTGCTGAAGGGTTAGCCTAGCACAGGCTATTAGATCAGACAGATACCTGAGGAGAAAGGAGGAGAGGTAACCCCAGGAGGAAACCGAAAGAACAGGATGGAAATAAGGGGAACCAGCTCTGCTCACAGGCTTCCCTGGTGGCTCAGGCATAAACAGTCTGCCTGCTGTGCACACAGGAGATGCAGGTTCAATCCCTGGGTCAGGAAGATCTCCTGGAGGAGGAAATGGTAACCCTTCCTATTACCTTGCCAGGAAAAATATCATGGACAGAGGAGCCTGGCAGGCTATGGTCTATGGGGTCACAAATTTGGACATGACTGAACTGGCTTAGCAGCAGCAGCAGCAGCAGCTCTGCTCACCTGGGGAGTTAGCACATATCAGGGCAATTCCCCTGGAGAAGGGATAGACTACCCACTCCAGCATTCTTGGGCTTCCCTGGTGTCTCAGACAGTAAAGAATCCACCTGCAGCATGGGAGACATGGTTCGACCCCTGGATTGAGAAGATCTCCTGGAGGAGGGCATGACAACCCACCCCAGTATTCTTTCCTGGAGAATCACCCTGGAGCCTGGCAGGCTACAGACCATGGGGTCAAAAAGAGTCGGACACAACTCAGTGACTAAGCACGCACAGCACACAGGACCAGAAAAACTATGGAAAACAATCTTGTAGACCCTGAACCTTGATGTGTGCTCTTTGGTTGTGGAAGTAGAAATCCATTTCGGAAAAAAAATTAATTCCGTAAGTCAGTCTCTATTTCCTACCACTACAATTTCAGAAGTTGATTTAGGTGGCTTTTAAACTTAGCATAACGTGTTTTATTGTTTGTTTTTAGCTACAGAGAAAAGAATATCTTATTAACATTCTATTGTACTTTACTAATTAAAATGTTAGAGAATTACTGTCCTTTTACATAGGGACATTTCTGTGATACACAGTACATCTTTATGTTTAGAACTGATGAGATTAGCATGTTCCTTTCGATATATTTTCCTTAAACTCTTCATACTTGCACATGTTTTATTAGAGTTTGAAAAACAAGGTTGAAGAGTAATATATATTCAAGAAAGATTTGAGTGATTAATTTTAATTCTTCATTTAAATCAACATTTATTCAAGAAAATTTTACTGCATTTATTACTTGGACAAAGGAATTTCTGAAAGCAGCTTTTTGCTATACTAATCAGGAAACTCAGTAACTCTCTTTAGTGAAATAAGTGAATTATCTGTCAAGAAACCCTGGGCAAATGGCTTTACAACTCCATATCTCAGGCTGTGTCACCCTTATGTGAAATGTAGATGTTAATCCCTTGTGAATTAGTCACTTCTCTGATTCCTAATTTTCTGGGGTGTAAATGGAAATTACAATGATCTCACAAGATGCTCGTGAGATTTGGAATAAATAAATAGATTTAAAATATCTTGGGTGCTGGTATGATGCTTTTGGCTACTACAGGAATTTGTAAGGAGAACATTCAGCAGTTTATATGTGAGTACCCCGCAGAATCTCTCAGTTAAGTGCATACTGTTGTGATCCTTAACTATTATAACATTGTATATAGACTCTTAGCTTCAGACTGGATTTTAGGTTGTTTTAACCCCCTTCCCAGTATAAGTATCCCTTCTATAAACATCTCCTGAGAGAGGTCTTCAGGGCTCTACTTTGAAGATTATAGATCTCTACTTTGAAGATTGTAGGACTGTTTTGTTTTGTTTTTTTAACTTTTTTTGGCCTTACTACTTCACATTTTACAAGAAAGCATTTTCCCAATCTTCTAATGCTCTCCAGTGAATGAGGGGCTCTCCTCGTTCCAAGAGTGCACTTATACCCTCAAATTGCCAAAGCATCAGAGACTTACATAATTGCTGAATATTCGTGTTTACTTAACCTACACTTAGATTGAAATTCCTCATTGTCTAGTAACAAAATGTTTTCTATTCTTTTGAATGAAGAGTCCCTTTAATCTTGAAAGTGAGCCTTTTTGGAGAGCATTCCAAAATGCCAATCAAGCCAAGTACTCTATCTTGCCTTTGAACTCAAGGAGCTGAAAGTGTGCCTGTAATCTCCAGCTTTGGGTTACCAGAGGGCAAGAGGTGGTAGGAATGTCATGGATAAATGAAAACCCCAAAAGTGTTAGTCTTAGTGAAACTTTTACTGAAGCTGTCAACACAGTGTTCTAATTAATCAGGTTCTCCCTTTTGTCTTCTGTACCACCTGGTAATGGAACTTGGGCAGAGAGAATAATGGAGGCTGCTTATCATCAGGATTTCTGTAGACATGTACAAGGTTGGGTGAAGATAATAAAGCAGGATGCCCTCTGACTTGAGCTGATGGCCTGGTTCAGGATTTGTACTTATAACCTTCTCCCCCACCCAACTAGAGATGAATGTACTAAAGAAAAATTAAATGACCAACAATAAGTCAATGGGTTAGAAAAGTAGAAGAGCTTTGAGAACTGGATAACTTGTCCCTTAATTATCAAGACTCCTCAGTGTAATGTTAATGTTTGTAATAACCATCCATTTGTGCAAAGTGGTAAATAAAGCGAGCTACTTCTGGAGGGTTAAAGGGCAAATTCATTACTTGGTATTCCATGATTATCAAATAAACCTACCAGATTGCACCTGATTTATAAACACAGAGCAACTGAAAATATTTTTTCCCCAGAAAAGGTGGACTTTATTCTTGTTCACATGATCTTTGCAAATTCCAACAGCTTCAGCTTTTACTCTGCTGCAGCTGGCCAGCCCTTGAAACCAGACGCACATTAGGACCCATCACCAAAGGTACCAGGGTTCAGATGGGAAGGATCCGATTGGGAAGAAAGTGGGAGATACTCTTGAAGTAGCTTCTAGGAAAATTCCCAGGAGAAAACTACAAAGGTCCATATGCTGCTGCTGCTGCTGCTGCTAAGTCACTTCAGTCGTGTCCGACTCTGTGCGACCCCATAGACGGCAGCCCACCAGGCTCCTCCGTCCATGGGATTCTCCAGGCAAGAGTACTGGAGCGGGGTGCCATTGCCTTCTCCAACAAAGGTCCATATGAGGGGTCACAAATCCGAATGCCAGCAGAGACCCAAGTTAATGTGAATGGGTGCAAGGATGTAAGGCTTTAAGGAGTGATGAGGACTCTGGTAAGGTAGAGAGCATATGCCCTGTGTGATAAGAGTAGCCAGTACTCAGCTCTAGCCAATTGCTGCCAAGTTGGAAAGCAACCCATTATTAAGCAATCCGGTATTAACAGATCTGATTTCTCCAGAGAGTTGGGCTCCAGGTGTTTATTTTAAAATTCTTCCAATTTTAAAAACCACTGTGCAAGTCAGATTTCCAAGCTTCATAAGATCTGTGGGCCTCCAAGTTATCACACTGGTGCCCAGAAAATATAAAATGAGGGCCATTATGGGGGCCAGTACTTTTTTTTTATGCTTGATCATGGTCACAAATTATTGGTCTTCCAGATGTAATTTGGTCTCCTCCCAAAGGAGAGAGTGAATGGGCCTCAGAAGACCTCAGAGGCCAGGGTCTTTGCATTGATGAGGGGTTCTGAGATGTCCTAAAAGAAATGATCCAGAAAGAAAAGGCACTCAGAAGCTCAAAGAGAACATAAAGCAAAGTCAAGAGTGTGATAACTAAGTAGATATAACGTGGGGATAAAGATTAAAGGCCCAGTCCCTTGATGGGGAGAAAAAAAAATTAAAGTATGGAACTGTACCCAAAGGAGACAGATTTGGCACTTCTGGAGAAAGGAAAGAACAGCCAATGAGATCATCATGAGTTTGATAAGAGTCTATGGAGGTCACTACAAGCTTGTCTTCTTCAAGCTATAAAATTAGCATTGGCTAAAGTACATTCCGTGAGATGTTAAAAGGAGATTCCCAGGAAGACAGGAGCTCAATCGTTAGAAAACTCCAAGTTAAATCTATTTTTTTCTGTGTTATAATGTAGAGCCTTTAGTATCAGTTCAGTAACTCAGTCGGGTCTGACTCTTTGCAACCCCATGAATCGCAGCATGCCAGGCCTCCCTGTCCATCACCAACTCCCGGAGTTCACCCAAACTCATGTGCATAGATGAGTGATATAATCCAGCCATCATCCATCCACTGAGTGATGCCACTCAGTGATGCCATCCAGCCATCTCACCCTCTGTCGTCCCCTTCTCCTCCTGCCCCCAACCCCTCCCAGCATCAGGGTCTTTTCCAATCAGTCAACTCTTCACATGAGGTGGCCAAAGTATTGGAGTTTCAGCCTCAGCATCAGTCCTTCCAATGAACGCCCAGGACTGGTCTCCTTTAGGATGGACTGGTTAGATCTCCTTGCAGTCCAAGGGACTTGCAAGAATCTTCTCCAGCACCACAGTTCAAAAGCATCAATTCTTCGGCACTCAGCTTTCTTCATAGTCCAACTCTCACATCCACACATGACCACTGGAAAAACCATAGCCTTGACTAGACGGACCTTTGTTGGCAAAGTAATATCTCTGCTTTTTAATATGCTATCTAGGTTGGTCATAACTTTCCTTCCAAGGAGTAAGCGTCTTTTAATATCATGGCTGCAATCACCATCTGCAGTGATTTTGGAGCCCCAAGAAATAAAGTCTGACACTGTTTCCACAGTTTCCCCATCTATTCCCCATGAAGTGATGGGACCAGATGCCATGATCTTCGTTTTCTGAATGTTGAGCTTTAAGCCAACTTTTTCACTCTCCTCTTTTACCTTCATCAAGAGGGTTTTTAGTTCCTCTTCACTTTCTGCCATAAGGGTGGTGTCATCTGCATATCTGAGGTGATTGATATTTCTCCCGGCAATCTTGATTCCAGCTTGTGCTTCTTCCAGCCCCACGTTTCTCATGATGTACTCTGCATATAAGTTAAATAAGCAGGGTGACAATATACAGCCTTGATGGACTCCTGTTCCTATTTGGAACCAGTCTGTTGTTCCATGTCCAGTTCTAACTGTTGCTTCCTGA
Organism: Ovis aries; assembly: GCF_016772045.2. NCBI lineage: Eukaryota > Metazoa > Chordata > Mammalia > Artiodactyla > Bovidae > Ovis > Ovis aries. The sequence continues at coordinate 201,806,056 of NC_056054.1, forward strand.
TCTGCATACAGATTTCTCAAGAGGCAGGTTGGATGGTCTGGTATTCCCATCTCTTGAAGAATTTTCCACAGTTTATTATGATCCACATAGTCAAAGGCTTTGACATAGTCAATAAAGCAGAAATGGATGTTTTTCTGGAACTCTCTTGCTTTTTCCATGATCCAGCAGATATTGGCAATTTGATCTCTGGTTCCTCTGCCTTTTCTAAAACCAGCTTGAACATCTGGAAGTTTACAGTTCATGTATTGCTGAAGCCTGGCTTGGAGAATTTTGAGCATTAGTAGCGTGTGAGATGAGTGCAATTGTGCGGTACTTTGAGCATTCTTTGGCATTGCCTTTCTCTGGGATTGGAATGAAAACCAACCTTTTCCAGTCCTGTGGCCACTGCTGAGTTTTCCAAATTTGCTGGCATATTGAGTGCAGCACTTTCACAGCATCATCTTTCAGGATTTGAAATAGCTCAACTGGAACTCCATCACCTCCACTAGCTTTGTTCATAGTGATGCTTTCTAAGACCCACTTGACTTCACATTCCAGGATGTCAGGCTCTAAGTGAGTGATTACACCATCATGATTATCTGGGTTGTGAAGATGTTTTTTGTACAGTTCTTCCATGTATTCTTGCCACCTCGTCTTAATATCTTCTGCTTCTGTTAGGTCCATACCATTTCTGTCCTTTATTGAGCCCATCTTTGCATGAAATATTCCCTTGGTATCTTTAATTTTCTTGAAGAGATCTCTAGTCTTTCCCATTCTGTTCTTTTCCTCTTTCTTTGCATTGATCACTGAGGAAGCCTTTCTTATCTCTCCTTGCTATTCTTTGGAACTCTGCATTCAGATGCTTATATCTTTCCTTTTCTCCTTTGCTTTTTGCTTCTCTTCTTTTCACAGCTATTTGCAAGGCCTCCCCAGACAGCCATTTTGCTTTTTTGCATTTCTTTCCCATGGGGATGGTGTTGATCCCTGGCTCCTGTACAATGTCATGAACCTCTATCCATAGTTCATCAGGCACTCTATCTATCAGATCTAGTCCCTTAAATCTATTTGTCACTTCCACTGTATAATCATAAGGGATTTGATTTAGGTCATATCTGAATGGCCTAGTGGTTTTCCCCATTTTCTTCAATTTAAGTCTGAATTTGGCAATAAGGAGTTCATGATCTGAGCCACAGTCAGCTCCCGGTCTTGTTTTTGCTGACTGTATAGAGCTTCTCCATCTTTGGCTGCAAAGAATATAATCAATCTGATTTCGGTTTTGACCATCTGGTGATGTCCATGTGTAGTCTTCTCTTGTGTTGTTGGAAGAGGGTGTTTGCTATGACCAGTGTGTTCTCTTGGCAAAACTCTATTAGCCTTTGCCCTGCTTCATTCCATATTCCAAGGCCAAATTTGCCTGTTACTCCAGGTGTGTCTTGACTTCTACTTTTGCATTCCAGTCCCCTATAATGAAAAGGACATCTTTTTTGGGTGTTAGTTCTAGAAGGTCTTGAAGGTCTTCATAGAACTGTTCAACTTCAGCTTCTTCAGCGTTACTGGTTGGGGCATAGGCTTGGATTACAGTGCTATTGAATGGTTTGCCTTGGAAATGAACAGAGATCATTCTTTCATTTCTGAGATTGCACCCAAGTACTGCATTTTGGACTCTTTTGTTGACCATGATAGGTACTCCATTTCTTCTAAGGGATTCCTGCCCACAGTAGTAGATATAATGGCCATCTGAGTTAAATTCACCCATTCCAGTCCATTTTAGTTCACTAATTCCTAGAATGTCGACATTCACTCTTGCCATCTCCTGTTTGACTACTTCCAATTTGCCTTGATTCATGGACCTGACATTCCAGGTTCCTATGCAATATTGCTCTTTACAGCATCGGATCTTGCTTCTATCACCAGTCACATCCACAACTGGGTATTGTTTTTGCTTTGGTTCCATCCCTTCATTCTTTCTGGAGTTATTTCTCCACTGATCTCCAGTAACATATTGGGCACCTACCGACCCGGGGAGTTCCCCTTTCAGTATCCTATCCTTTTGCCTTTTAATGCTGTTCATGGGGTTCTCAAGGCAAGAATACTGAAGTGGTTTGCCATTCCCTTCTCCAGTGGACCACATTCTGTCAGACTTCTCCAGCATGACCCACCCATCTTGGGTGGCCTCACACAGCATGGCTTAGTTTCATTGAGTTAGACAAGGCTGTGGTCCGTGTGATCAGATTGACTAGTTTTCTGTGATTATGGTTTCAGTGTGTCTGCCCTCTGATGCCCTCTCGCAACTACCAGCTTACTTAGGTTTCTCTTACCTTGGACGTGGGGTGTCTCTTCATGGCTTCTCCAGCAAAGCACAGCCACTGCTCCTTACCTTGGATGAAGGGTATCTCCTCACGGCCGCCCCTCCTGATTCTCAACGTGGAGTAGCTCCTCTCGGCCCTCCTGCACCTGCACAGCCGCTGCTCCTTGGACGTGGGGTTGCTTCTCTCGGTGACCGCCCCTGACCTCGGGCGTGGGGAAGCTCTTCTCGGCCGCCACCCCTGACCTTGGGCAAGGGGTAGCTCCTTTCGGCCACACTTCTGCGTGGTCCGTCGCAGCTGGCACACTTCTGTGCGGTCCATCGATTCAAGTCTATTGAGACCATGCCAAAGCAGGATAAAGTATTTATTTTTTAATATTTATCTATCTGTTTATTTATTGGGCTGCAAGGTCTTAGTTGTAGCCTTCGGGACCTTCGGTCATCATATGGGATCTTTTGTGTGGCACACAGGATCTTAGTTGCTCTGCTACAAGTGGGATCTTTATTCCCTGACCAGGGATCCAACCAGCATCCCCCTGCATTACAAGGTGGATTCTTAACCACTGGACCACCAGAGATGTCCCAGGATAAAGTCTTTAGTTTCCCTAATTTAGCTGACCACATAATCCCCCTACCCCGGAGCATCTTGTGAGACTACTATTCTGCTGAGTTCATGCTGATGACAAACGTGCATTAGAGACAAACAGGAGCAAACGTGCTCAAATAACCCATAGGCTATTTCTCCCTTCGAGCCATGGATGTGGGGACAAGTCACACATCCAGAGGGATCCTGGTTAGTATCTCTGGTGACTCTGGTGTCTTGGGTAGGAAACCAAGAGGCAGAGTTGATGCTCCAGTCTCTTCCAGAGCCGTGAGTCAGGATTTTAGAAGAAACAGGCACACAGGCATGGGGAGCGTGAGCTGCTCTGTAACTGAGCCGAGGACGCCTGTTCCCCTGGACCACGGATTTGGATGCTGGAATGACAGGCCCCTTGGCAAGGAATCGGGAGCTTGTCACATAAACCAAGGAAAGCATTTTTGGCCAGAGACTTGAAGACCAAACAGGAGAGCTGTAAAAGGAGATTTAAAGGGGATGAAGTGGAATGTTCAAATGAAACTCTAAAATCGCAGCCCACGGAGGGGCAGCAGGTGTGAGCTAGAAATAAGAGGCCTGGCAGAGGGGGTGCCAAGCAGTTCTCTGAGGAACTGGCGCAGGGTCACATCCACACTGGGGACGCGCTCACAGCTGCATGGTGAGGGGGCCAAGTGAACGGGGGAGGCAAGCACGACCTCCGAGACAATAGAGGTGAGCTGGCTAGGACACACAGCCGGGACGCCATGCTAGGCCAGGGTGACAAGGTCACGTGATTGCAGGCGCTGAAATGGGCGTTAGGAGTGTGCGCACAAGTAGCAGTCACAAACATGAGAGTGGAAGCAAAGCCGAGAGCATATGGATGAGATTTTCAAAAGGGCGAAATAGGATTTTGCTGGCAGTGTGTGCGCTATAGTCTTCTCAGGCAGAGACAGGCCCTGGCTGGTGCTTTCCTATTTAAGACTTTTTTCCTAAGTAGCATAGGAAGAAGATGGAATCAAGATGGGAAGAGGGTATTTATTCAAGCATCTGCCCCATTTTATGAATTGTTGCCTTGCTAACAATTTCATGATATAAAAGAGAAACCTAGGCGGGAACTCCCTTACTCTGTACTTAGTTCTGACCAGGAAGCATCCAACTGGCTCAGGGTGTGGAGGCACAGAAACTTCAGAGGAAGCAGCCAGGCCATCATGCAGTTTTATGAAAGCCAAAGAAATATGAGGCATCCTTTAGTTGTGCCCTTTCCTCCCCCTTCTTACCTCTTTTGCTTCTTACTTCCCTCTGCCACCCCTGGTCCCAGTCTAAGCAGAACTCCAGCCCAACTTTAGGGTAGCCACCAGGGATTTTAGGGTGGGTTTTATTAATAGTCCCCATGTTTCTTTTCCAGGAAGTTAAGGAGAACAAAGATTCCCCAATCCAAATTCAGCAAGAAAGATGTGCCGCTTGTATTTCAAGTTGTGACTCAGAATCCATGAGGCCACAAAGCCAGTTTTATACATGGCAATGGAGTTCTGTTGCTTCATTATCTGAGTGTATATCAGAGGACCCATGTATACCTTCTCAACTAATACCTTGCAAGGTAGGGAATACCATCCCAATTCAAAGATGAAGAAACTAAGGGCTAGGGACTAAATGACTTGCCCAAGGCCACGTAGCAAGTAAGTGACTGATCTGCGGCTGAAACCCAGGCCTTTCTGGCTTCTGACCAGGGCTTTTTCAGCCTTACCACACTGTCTGCAAAGCTAGACATTGGATATCTAGTGGGATAATTGGCTTTGGTGGTTACTCTGAGAACCCAATCTCAACATGACATTGTTTCTATGGGAAAATGTGCTCAAAGTGACAAACAACTGGCTTAAGCAAGGAACTTTTGTAACCTGACCTGTCACAAATTGGGCACCACCTCAAGCTCAGAAAGGCTGGCTGTGGGAGGGAGAGAGGAGACCAGGCTTATTCAGCCAGCAACCCCTCAGACACTGCGATACCATTTCAAGCCAGCTTTGTGTTTGCCCAGAAACAGCAGCCTCAAAGGCATCTGTAAAATAACCACATAGCACCCACCACAGAAGACAGATGTGAGGACCACAGGAGGGGACCCTTTGGTTTCTAAAGCAGCTAATACAGGTCCAGCACACAATAGACACCGGATAAGTAGAGACCAAGACAATTCCCAACAGCTGGGGGTGAGCTGGGAGTGGAGGGGGTAGAGACAGAGGAGGAGCTCTGCTGTCTCTCTCGGGGCTCCCTGGGAATAACGTAGGGTGAATTACTGTAGGGTGGGGTTGTGGACCTGCTTTGGGGGTTTGCCTCCTTCTCCACTAAACGGTTCCTAGTTTCTAGCTTTGGTTGGTCAGAACCCAGGAAATGGTCTTCCTCAGCAAGAGCTTCTGAGAGCTTCCTCAGCCTACCTTCTCCCGGTGATCAGGGCTATATTTGGTTGGTTGGTTGGAGAACAAAAATCTCTTTTTATTTATTTATCTTTCATTTCCTTATTTTTTAAAAAGCTTTTTATTTTTATTGGGGTAGCTCAGCTGGTAAAGAATCCACCTGCAATGCAGGAGACCCAGTTTGATTCCTGGGTCAGGAAGATCTGCTGGAGAAGGAATAGGCTACTCACTCCAGTGTTCTTGAGCTTTCCTGGTGGCTCAGCTGTTAAAGAATCCACTTGCAATGCAAGAGACCTGGGTTCGATCCCTGGGTTGGGAATCAATACCCTGGGTTTGATACCCTGGAGAAGGGAATGGCTACCCACTCCAGTATTCTGGCCTGGAGAATTCCCTGAACTGTATAGTCCATGGGGTTGCAAAGAGCTGGACACGACTAAGTAACTTTCACTTTCATGTAGCCAATGAACAATGTTATGATAGTTTCAGGTGGACAGCAAAAGGACTCAGCCATACAAATATATGTAACCATTCTCCTCCAAACTCTCCTCCCATCAAGACTGTCACATAACAGTGAGCAGAGTTCCATGTGCTATACAGTGGGGCCTTGTTGACTATCCCATTTTAAATACAGCAGTGTGAATATGTCAATCCCAAACTCTGTTCTAATCAGCCATCCTCCCCACCTTGGCCTTAACTGTTCCCAACTGCCTTCAGGTACCAGTTTGCTGGCCTGATGGATGTGTGAATGCTAATAAAGCTCAGATCAGGATCAAAAAGCCACACAACAACTAAGTAATCATTACAGAGCCTTAGAGCCCCACGTGCCCATCTGCGTTCTCCCCTTTCCCTGTCTCTGGGAGCCAGGCTGCTCTCTGTCCTCGTATTTGACTTTGCTGTCTGAGAGCTGTGAGGTTGTGCTTACTCAGAGGCCTCTAGCCTCAGCCAAATCTGCCTGAAGGGGATTTTCGTTCCACAAATAAATCTTCAAAGAGAGAAAGGATTGCTAAAAGCAGCCAAACTTGGTGAGATTTTTATTTTATTTTATTATTTTGGATGGGGGAAGGGAACTGTTTTCCCTTGGCAAGGACAGATACTGACTGGAAAAACACTCCAGAGACTCGGGCCCTCAATAGAGGAAAACTTTAGCTGCCTCACCAGCTGCCTATCCTGAGGGTCACCCCCAAAGTGGCAGGACCATGTGGTAGCATTCCCATCACGGTGGCAGTTCTCAAGTCACACTTCTGTCTCTTGGGAGAGACTCTGCCTCAGGGCCGCAGAGTCTGTGAGGGTGCTGGGTACCCAGGGACAGAGGGTCTGAGAGAAACCTCCCGCTTGGGCACAGGGGTGTGTCCCCGGAGGTGCTACCCTGGGGGAGGATCCCGTTTCAGACTCTGACTGGCTTCATGCCCACAACGAGTCCCGCCCTTTGGAGGAGAAACTGTTCCATGTGAGACAGAATTCCAGAGTGCCCAGCGAAGGAGACTCTGCCCCTAGTCCCCAGAAAGCAACCGTCTTGTGTGCAGCAGGAGGATCGCTGCTTAACAGGAGCAGGTTCTCCGAGGCTCAGAATTACCCTGGGAGGGAGGGGCAGAATGGCTGCTCTAGAGGAGGCCAGTGGCTTTGGCCCTTCTTTTCTCTGGGGACAAGAGTGGAAATGGAGACCCATAGGGAGACCCAGACAGCCGACTCCGTGGGGAAGAGCAACACAAGGGCTGGAGTAGCCTGAGTCCGCCAACCTGGAGCTGTAGCTTGTGGTCTTACCGTGGCTTGTGATCAAAGCCAGCCCACAGGCACGAATGGGAATGGCCCGCAGTTTTGCCTTCACCAGCTCTTGTGGTTTGGGCTGACCTTTCCACTTCTCTCAGATGCCTCTGGGGCAAAGCCGCAGGAGGGGGAGTGGGGGTAGATGGCAAGGTAAGGAATAAGGATAGGAAGGTGGAAGGTGGAAGCTGGGAGTTGAATCCCAGCTGGGGCATCCTCAATCTCAGTTTCCTAAGGCTGATGTCAGTCTTCTAATCTGTACCCTGAGAAGGCTGGTATGGCTTAGAAGAGAACCACTGTGCAGAGCTGGTGTGGTTCTGCTTGCACTCACATACTATCAAATGGAGCACTACTCTTATTTATTCCTCACCACCGTCCACCATGGATGCCCTACTGAATAAGATTTCTGTTGCCCAGAAAGGCTGTTCTAAGTAACCATTCATTTTCTATCTTTAGGATTCAACAGAATCCATTTGCCATTCAATCAGAGCAGGTTGCTAAGAGTAACCAATGTAATTGATTTTATTCCATTCCACATTAAAAAAAATTTTTTTAACCCGCTAGTTAGCCTGTACAGTCTTTGTTTTGAGTAAATGCCCAAATACTGTTACATATTAAGAAACACTGACAGCAACTCATGAACTCCTTCCATACTTTGGAATAGTCCTTGGAATCTGATCTCCCAGCTGGGAATCCCTGGACCCCAGAGTTCCCCTAAGTGCAAATGATCCGTCACCTGTGATTTTGCAGGTAATTTTTCCCACATGAAAATGACTTAAGAAGTGTCTTCATAGATTATTAAAAGGATTTTGTCTTTATACTCTAAAGTGCACACTAGGCAGGTTCCTCCCTCCTTTCTTGGCCTTTTCGGTTTCCTTTAGCCCCTTCTTGAGCTCTTCCCCTTTCCTGTTCCTCACACGCTTCTGGTCTTGTTGCCCACCCCGTTCTGGTCTCTGGTCTTGGTCTGCAGTCCACCTGTCCTTTCACCACCCTATATTTTTCTGAGCACCATGAACACCAGTCTTGTCGCTAGTATGGAAAAAAGCCAGGGAATACCTTGCCCCTTGAGCTGAGCCAAGGCAAATCTGTTGGCAGGAGCAGCGGGCACAAGAGTCAAACTCAGAGAACAAAAACAGCTATTTATAAAGTCCGCTTCCTGATTGCTGGGGGCTCACTTGCCCTTGTACCAACAGGGCCACTGCCTCCCCTTGGAAAAGATCCTTCCATCCATAGCTCTGTGCCAGCAGGTCACCAAGTGCCATTCCAATGAGCAGCGAGGGCAGGGGATAGCACGCAGGGTGGATTAGACGTGGTGACAAGCTCTCTGATGGGCCAGGACAGCTGGGTGTACGGGTTACACAGATGGCCTCTGCAGCACCTGTGAGACGACACTCACTGGCCCCTTATAGGACTTGACACCCTGGCCTTGGAACTAAGCCTTACCTACCTTGGCTTTTATTTTTTCTTTTTTAAAATTTTGATCTAAACTCTGGTTAACATAATCACTGAACATCCAAAAGCACTCGGGACTTAAATAATGTAAAATGTCAACAAATAAATGGTCTCAATATTATAACAGTTGTTATTCAGCTTGAGTTGCACTTGCTCTTCCTAGGTTGCTATCATACCTCTCTGGTTGTGCTAGATTCCTATTTTCCTTCATAACCTGACACTAGTCTAACTTTAGTAGTCAAAGCAGTAATAGCACCAATAACCCAGCAGACTCATGGTACTGAGATCATTTGTTTCTGTTTTTTAATTGAGATGAGCCTTATGAAAATATATAATTAATGTACCAAAGTAGCCTATTGGCTAGGTGGAGTTTTCCCCAGGTGTGCAGTTTGGGGCCCATATGGTGTTCTTTTAAAGAGTTGAACTAGTTGCTAACTTTAATAATTAAGAGAGTTTACTTTAAAATACATTTTTGTGGCATCTTTGTTAAAAAAAAAAAAAAAGGCAGCTGTGGCAATACTCAGGCCCACACTCCTCCATGGTTCTGATTGTGGAGCAAGGGGGCCCTCCCGCCCTATCCTGTATCTTGTCATCTCAGGGTCTTCAGGGAGCTTGGAGAAACCTCTGAAATTTGTCGTCCTCCACCCTTCATTGTAGGATGAGGAAACTGAGTCTAGGAGACCCTGCGTAACTCTCGTGGGGTCGACCTTCTAGTGTGTATGAGAAGTGGGGCTGGAGGTCTCCTGCCCGCTGGCCCAGCACGATCACCACATCATTTGGCTCCCTCAACCCAACACAGAGCATATCTTGAGAGCAGCATCTGCTTCACTGGGCTGACAGAGGCCAACTGACTGACCGAGTCCTGACCCACTCAGGGAATCTGATTATCAAAGTCCAAACCACAAAGAGGAACACCTTCAGTTCAAGGGCTCCTATTTCTAGAAATAGCTATAGTGTCCTCTTTGTAGCCTTCTACGTCCAAAGAAATGTTTTCATGTTTTGATGACTTCAAAAGTCTACTGCCCTTAAAACTTCCTAGATGATCAGAAAAGGGCCATCAGAAGCTCATTGCCTTTGCTGGTGAAAATGCCCAACAGTGAGCTTGGTTTCACTTGTGGACATCCTTGAAAACAGGCTATTCATAGGCTGTCAGGATGGTGACTGAATCCAGTCCTAAATTGCTGACAAATATAAAAGAACATTTTTAATTAGTCTCATTTTTCCCTCATCTGTCAAATGAAAAGATTCAACTAACTAGTGTGCAATCAATGTTATTTTCTTATAAAGCAGGGGGAAATTAAGAAAGCCCAGAAATAGAGTCAACCCACGGTGTCACTGCTGCTGTTTACCACTCCTCCACGTGCCTCAGAGTCCCTGAGAGCCCAGATGAGGGGCTTCTGCCTCAAGAACGGGTTCACCAGGGTAGCTTAGAGCCTGACAGTGAACCCAGGAGTTTCTTGGACCTGGAAACCAGCCTCAGGACAACTGGTTACAGATTAGTCATCTCCAGCTGAAAGGTGATTATGAGAAGGAAAGAAATGCTGGGCCAAAAACAACTCAGGAAGACGGATGCAGAAAAAGCAATCCAAAAGTCATTAAAACATTGTTAGCTTTATTTTCTTCAAAAAATATTGGCTGCCTGGGATAAAACCCCACAGGCTCCTGTCCCTACCCCTGCAGCCTTTGGGGAACAAATCTCCCAGGGGGTGGGTCTCTTAGCAACAAGAGAGAACAGTGAGGGGGTACTTCCCATGGGTGAAACACCTGCTTGCTGCTTTGGATTTGCCATATGAGCTTCACAACTTTGCTGGGTAGAAAATCATACTCCCGTTTTGTAGGAGAAGAAATGAAGGGTCAAAGGACTGAAGTAACTTGTCTAACCAGGAAATGGCAGAACCAGGCGTGAACCCTAGCCTCTCGGACTCTAAATGCCAAGCTCTTATACAGCTGAAAATGAAACAGACAAAAACTAGTACCACACGCAGCAGCAGCAAGCCTCCAACCAGGGCTAAAAGTAATGGCAGGAAAGACATCTTCAAAAGACCAGAGAACGCTGGCGGTCAGGCTGTCTACTCAGCAGGGAGAATGAGGGCTTTGTCAAATTGTTGGAGAGTCTTATTACCTCTTTCTTTGGAAAGGGGCTTAGTGTGATGATGGAAAAGGGGAAAGAGAAAAGATGAGGCTGAGAAGAATTTGCTTCACTCTGTGAATTTATCAAGAGCACCTCCTCATAGGATTCTTCTAAGAATGGAAAGAGATAATATACATAAAATGTTTGAAAAAATGAAAATGTTAGTCATTTAGTCTTGTCTGACTCTACGACCCCATAGACTGTATCCCACCAGGCTCCTCTGTTCATGGAATTCTCCAGGTAAGAATACTGGAACCATTCCTTTCTCCAGGGGATCTTCCCAACCCAGGGATCAAACCCAAGTCTCCCACATTGCAGGCAGATTCTTTACTGTCTGAGCCACCAGGGAAAATGTAAAGCCTAAAGTCTAAAGCCTCCCTGATGAAAGGCTTTCTCTACTTCCAGATCAACAAAGAACCTGTCAGCACTCAGCGCTATCCACATCTGCTCTGCCAGTGTAGACAGAACCAGAGAATCTAGGTTACTCCTCCCTGGTGTTGTGATATGCAGTGGTAGAAGGCTGGGGGTTTGGCTTCCTTCCTGTTCTCATGAAAGTGAAAGTCGCTCAGTCGTGTCCGACTCTTTGCAACCCCACGGACTATACAGTCCATGGAATTCTCCAGGCCAGAGCACTGGAGTGGGTAGCCTTTCCCTTCTCCAGGAGATCTTCTCAACCCAGGCATCAAACCCAGGTGTCCCGCGTTGCAGGCAGATTCTTTACCAGCTGAGCTACAAGGGAAGCCCAAGAATACTGGTTTGGGTAGCCTATCCCTTCTCCAGCGGATCTTCCTGACCCAGGAATCAAACTGGGATCTCCTGCATTGCAGGCAGATTCTTTACCAACTGAGCTATCAGGGAAGCCCCATAGCAGCTGAGAAACCTTTAGGAAGCCCTGCCTCAGATGGGCCTGCCAGTGCAGTCCTTGGTGACAACACCCCAACATATACAAAGAGAGGGTCTATCCTATATGTTACTTGGCCCAATACCAGCCTCCACCTCAGGCCCACCATTAATGTCTGACCTCAGTCATGCAGGGTGCTGGGGGCCATCTCTACCTGATCAAGCTTCATCCCAAGAGGAGTCTCTTCCTTCCTTTGTCCGTACCCTCCTGGCTCCAGCCTTTGGACTTGCAACCATTTTGGCAGCTAGGGCAGAGGCAATCAGAATAATCCCCCTTTATATTATCTAATATAAGGCTACTGGCAATTTTTTCTGAGAAACCAGAGACATGACCTTCATTAGGAAGAGGGTACTTTGTTTTTTAATATTGAATGTTGCTAATGGCTTGCCAATAATCAAACTTTTAATGTATACAGGGGATGAAGGCCTGTAGACCAAGGCCTGTTCTAAATGACTTTACATGTCTCATTTAGTATTGATAACACTCTGTAAATTAGGTATTTACCTATTTTATGAGTAAAGAGGCTCAGAAAAGTAAAAAAAAATAAAAAGTTCAAAGTTATACAACCTGTAAAGGGCAGAGTCAGCATTTGAAAGCAGGGCTCCTAGATTCCATCCTGGGGTCTTGGCCCTCTCTTATTATGTGTGGCCAGAAGTGGCCCACATTAGAGCTGAAATGGGAGGCACCCGAGGTGAAATTTACATCTGTCTCCCAGCTTTCCCCGTCTCCTTCTGTGTAGGAGATGCCTCATGGGCACTGCCTATGCCTCATTTCTGGGTGAGCTGAGAGAAAAAGGTCCAGGGTGTCCTGGGGGCCTCTGGCTTTTCTAGGGATCTATTCTGGTTTCCCCAACTTTCTGAGGTTGTTTAGATTCAAGACCAGGAGGTTCCTGTGACAAATCCAATTGAGACTCATCTAGACCCTGCCCCTGGCCACTGGGACTTAGGTCGGGGGGAGGGTACACTCTTCATCAGACAGCATTTCCCAGCTTGTGATGCAACCACTTACACCCCAGGCCTGCAACCGCTTGCATTTCATAGCCTGGTTTACAGTGGCCTAGTCTGTGATCAGAGCACACAGCACCACACCGCATTCAAAGACATGAGAAGATAGTGTGGCAATCAGCAAAACACAGGCTCTGGGGCCTGACAGTCAGGGAGGGGGCCACTTCCACACTTACTTGCTCCACAACCTTGACAATTTACCTTTCCTCAAGTCTTCCCTTACTTGTAAGCAAGGGAAAGAGATAGTGCATGTGAAATGGTTTGCAAAATGAAAAACCAAAGAACCATAGGAATATATTGTATTTGAAAGTGAAAGTGAAGTTGCTCAGTCATGTCCAACTCTTTGCAACCCCATGGACCATAGCCCACCAGGCTCCTCCATCCATGGAATTTTCCAGATTGTATTTACTTCTAACTAAAATATGCCTGAGTTAAAAGAGGAGAAAGAAAAGCTCTCAGATTTCTGAACAAAAGTCCTGTCAATCAGAGGTTGAATATTAGCATCTTGGTGAAGCTGTTAAAAGTATGGAAATGTGTGAGGCAAAGATCCTGCCTTCTTATTTATCACTCATCTCCAGGTCATATGCAGTGCCTAGTCCATAGTATGGCTCAATAGATGATCTATGGACAGATGGGTAGACATGCCAAAACACACAAGTGCTGTCCTTCAGTTACAAAGAGGACTGTTGCTGGAGAACTGAACTCCTGTGCTTCTCACTCAGTGAACAGCACCCACCATCTATCATGCAACCTAAACACTTGGGTGTCGTTGACTATCTTTCTCACTCACTCCTTACAACAAACCAGCCCTGTCAGTTCCACCTCCTAAATTTTAGCTTGCGGATCCCTTTCCTTAGCCTGAGCTCTACTGTCACTACCTTTGTTCAGGTCCTTCCCAGTTCTCTCCTGGGTTTCTACACCACCTACACACCATCCTCCAGGCCTCAGGTCTGTACCCACCCCTTCCAATCGACTCTCCAGACTTGGAACAGAGTGATCTTTAAAAAGCACAAAAATCTGTCAGCTCGCTACCACCAGCCCCTCACCACTACTCTCACTTGAGGATGGTCCACAACACAGTACAGACTTTAAGATAAAGCTCAAACACCTAAGCACTGCACCCCCCCTTATCTGGCCAATCTATCCCTCCTTGAATTCCAGATCCTCTCCAGCAGGACTGTGCTCTCTCTTACCCTGGGCCATTGCTTGGGCTTTTTCCTTTGCCTGGAGTGATCTTCCTCCACTTTCCTTATTCCCTTCCACATCCTTCAGAACTCATCACTCACTTAGGATGAGTGGTGGCCTCACTAAGAATTGGATGTCCCTCCTCCTAGGTATCCCCAAGGCTTAGTACTTGGCACATGACTGTTTCCAGTCTGTTTCCTCGGCTGCCTTTCCCAGGTGTCTGGCTCATGGAGTTCTGTGTTTTGTTCTCCCCTGCACCTAAGTACACCCTATCTAGTCCTGGCACACTGAATATTTCTTAAGTCAATAAATACTTTGTCTCACGCCAAATGTGTACTTTCTCAGAAGCATATTTGCAAATATGATATCTTTGGACAATCATGTGACCAGTCAAGATAATTAACCAAGGATTAGGGTGTGGTCTGACTGTGGAAAAAAAAAAAAAACTGTTAGATTAGACATGGAGGGAACATATATTTTTAGCCAAAAGTCAAGACACATGCTCTGACTAGTATGATCACATGTTTTTCTGTCCCAGAAAATTTTGGATATATAATGTCTACAAAAGTCTATATAGTCAAAGCTATGGTAGTCATGAACAGATGTGAGAATTGGACCATAAAGAAGTCTGAGCACTGAAGAATTGATGCTTTTGAATTGTGGTGCTGGAGAAGACTCTTGAGAGTCCCTCTGGACTGCAAGGAGATCAAATTAGTCAATCCTAAAGGAAATCAACCCTGAATATTCATTGGAAGGACTAATGCTGAAGCTCCAACACTTTGGTTACCTGAGGCAAAAAGCCAACTCATTGGAAACGACCCTGATGCTGGGAAAGATTGAGGGCAGGAGGAGAAGTGGGCAACAGAGGATGAGATGGTTGGATGGTATGACCGACTCAATAGACATGAGTTTAAGCAAGCTCCAGGAGTTGGTGAAGGACAGGGAAGCCTGGCATGTTGCAGTCCATGGGGTTGTGAAGAGTTGGACATAACTTAGTGACTAAACAACAACAACGGTGTCTACGGCTGCCCAACCTGATACCATAACTTTATTATGGTATCCAAACATGCCAAGACATTGAAATAATAACTGATAAGTAAGTAGCTAACATTATCAGTGAGATTATTATGCAGCAAGCATTATAAGAAGTGCTTTTCGGTCATCCCATTTAATCTTTACAGCTACCCTTTTAAGCAGATCTTTTTATTACCTCCATTTTACAGATCAGGAAACTGAGGCTTAGGGTTCGCAGCCAGCAATGGACATCTAACCAGCAACAAAAGAGCCGTCTGTTTGATCTTCTCCGTCTTTCTGCAATACTGACCTAACCATGACCTCTTAACCTTATTAGATCATCAGAAGCACCACTTCTGGGTAAAAATAGCTTGCGGCTTCCGGAAATTTTTATTAAAACTCTAAATCTCCTGGCAATAACTTTCAAAAGTCATGATTCAGACCAGCAGTGATATTTGAAAATGGAATCATAATGCGGGTCTCCTGGCTACAGAGATGCTCTCGCTGCTTGTGAGGCATCCTCAACTTTGGCATTTATGACAATCTGCGCTTTTCCTGTTACTGGGTCTTTTGCTGTCATTGTCTGTTGAAAGGCGCTGACCCTCATTCTGTCTTCCCTGAGGAATCCTCTCTTTCAGGGCTAATCGGTCTGTCTTCTTCCTTGGTTGTCACTTCACTGGGATCTAGAGTAATGCTTCAGAAAATCCTGACAGCTGACCACCTGAATAGTGATCACCTGGGCACTATAAAATGCATATTCCTGGGCCCTGTCAGACACAGGCCACATAGAATCTCTACAAATTAGAGCCCAGGAACTAGCATTTTAATCACATTCACAAGTGATTCTTATGAATACTAATGTTTCAGAGCCACAAAAGGAGTCCCCAAATCCTCACAGCTCCAAGCGTGATTGCTGGACCAGTACTAGCAGCATGTTAGAAAACAAGGAATTCTTCTGCCCAAATCCTGAATGACTGAATCAGAATTTGCATTTTAATGAAATCCCTGGGTAACTTGTATTCACATTTCTGTGCATACAGAGAACTGATCAGAGCAGTGTTTCCTCTGCACATCATGGCAGGCATAGAAAACAAAAGCAATTGCTTGGTGTTTATCTCATACAAAAAGAACCCCAGCTGTGGCATCAGGGGCTCAGCCTGTCCCAGACCCCAACCTGGCCACCCAAAGCTGAGGAGATTGGCATCTCAGGCACACCTGGGCCTAGTACACTGGCTGAGAAGGTCTACTTAAAGAACACCCAACCCTTCTAAGTTTCTTCATAAGTGTAACTCCATAAATACTGCTTATTCCCTTCATTGTTTATCATTTCTTTTCCTGCTTACCAAGAGTCAGAAAGGCTACTTCCCAACTAGATCTTAGAAATCTTCATGCAGTGGGAGAACGCAGACTCATCTTTAAGCTGTGGGTGGACTCTTTGAGAAACGTAGAGAGAAAAGTTGTGCCTCTTGTTTGAAAGCATCACCTTCTATGGCCTAAGAAATACTAGGAAGAAAGCCTTTCCTTTGAAGAATGCTCCTTTCTCTTAATCCACAGCTCTTAGGATGGAGGATCAGCAATACGCAAGGCGCATCCTCTCTCCTGAAGACGTGCCAAGAAGATTGTGATTCTGTTTAATCCTTCCTCAGCAAAATCTGCCAGCTTATAAACTGGACAGGTGTCCCTTCTCTTAGCCAGCCCCTGAGAATAGGATGACAGTTGGGACGGGAGGAATGGAATACCTTCAGAAACACTTCCTGGTGAGACCATCTGATCAAAATGACCAAGTGTCAGGACACAACCATCTGACTTTGCAGAGCTCCTGGCTACATGGGAACACCATTGTTTCCGGCTCCCCACCCCCACCCCGCCCATCAGGAAAATGTTGAACGTCTTTAAAGTGCAAAACAGTGAGCTCTTACTTTGAAGCAAATAGGATAAGGCCTACCCCTCAATAAAGGATTGTCATAGCCTCAGCAAATACAATTGGGAAAGAAGTGGGGGGAAACTATTGCTACCAAAACAACTCACTTTTTTTTTTTTCTCTTTCCTCCTTGCCTGCAAATCTGTGTCTAAATCTCTCCATCATGCTTCTCCCAGTCAGCACGCAGACCAAGCAGCGCACATTTAGCTGGTTTGATGTGGGGCTATGCCTCCTCTGTCCCGAGGCTCTACCTCCGTCGAGTCTCAACTGACTAACTGATCGCCCTCCCTTTGTACCCCAACTTTTGAAGCTCCTCTGCATTCATGGTAGAAAGGACACTCTCAGGTGCCACCTGGTTGACTTTCATGGAACTCCTCCCTTAATCCAGATCCGGAGGCAAGCAGGCCTTTCTCTGGCTCTGACCAGGAAGATCAGAGAGCCATTGGCTGTTCACCCAGAGTAGCCATGATATCTAAGAAACAAATAGGTTTTTCTTTAAGTTGGTGGCAAGAACAGTTGGTTAAAAAAGTCTTCCATCCCTGATCATCCAATTAAGAAGTGATGAAAACATAAGACTGGGGGCAGCTGAGGGCTTGAGTGTCCCGGCCCAGTAGCATAGCTGTTGTACACAGGCATTGCAAACACAGAACACTGAACCATCTTTTTGACTCCTGGCCCAGGATGAAGAACAAGCTGTGGTACTTTGAATTTGGCACCTCGGAGACCTTCGCGGCCACCTGCAAGAAACTCCACGACCACATAGAGTTGGAGGTGAGTTCCCAAAGCTTGCTGCATGTCGGTTCTGGTCCTGGACTGTCACAGACCCTCAGAACATGTCCCCTAGGTTCACGGTGGTCCCAAGTGTAATCCTTCTTGCCTCCATCCTGTTCCCAACATGCCCACAGCCTCACTCCCTGTAGGCTCTAATCACGGGGTCTCCCTTTCTCAGCCCGGCCAGGGAGTCCTGGGGTCTGAGACCTAGAGGCCCAGTGGACTCAGGGCTGCAGTCCTTTCCTGCCCTCAGCCCTCTCTCCACCATCACCTTTCAGTTTCTTCTTTTTCAAGAAATGAAGACAGGTGCTACCCATTCAGGGAAAGAAGCTGCTATGGGGATAGAGGCAATGTCCCAAGCCTGGTAAAAGTCTGGGAACTGAAGACCACAGGGCTGAGGGGTCTGCGGTTGAGGCCAGAGGTGACCAGACATCCTCAGCTCACCTGCCTCAACTTTCAAGGAGCCAGTTCAGGCACTCAGGGCCAGCTTCCCAAGTGTGCGACCTGCACAGTCACTCAGAAGGTTCCTCATTTAATGCTCTTCTGTGACTGTCTTAAAATTCTTGGTAATTTTTTTTTTTAGCAAAGGGCCCTTTATGTGCATTTTGAACACTCAAATTACATAGCTGATCCTGTTGGTGCACTTGCATTTTAACTCTCCCAGGACTTGCAGCAGCCTGCCTCAGACACAGCCTGTGGGCTTCACTTACTGGTTGATAAGCTGCCCACTTCTCATTCCCCACCCTGCTTCTGCTGGGCTGCTCTCCTGAGGTCTTCTCACTTCTAAGAAAAGATCCACCTGCAAGCCCAAACTTCTATGCACATCTGCTGTCTCTGCTCTGCAGGACCTCAGGCCCTTGGGGCCCCTTGCCCATAGTTCTGTTACCAACCCCCATACCCCTTCCCATGGAATTCAGGCCAGTGGTCTTGTTTTCACTTGAGAAAAACAAGTGAAAGGCAGTCAGAGTTGGGCCTGGATGGGCTCTTGCTGGGCCACCAGCGTTGTCCCTGAGCTTGCAGCAGTGGTCAAGTGGGGCCCAGGCATCCCTTGGAGGAGGAGCATTTGGCCTGAAGCAGTGTGGGAAAGCCCCACCACTCCCTGCAGATGAGAGCCTGCACTCACGGGGAGTTTTCACAATCAAAACGCAAAGCCAGAGATTCTGTGCTTCTCTTTAACTCATCTGCCTGCCTCTCCCCAGCGGTTGCTGGGTTACCAACCCCAGGCTGGGAGGAGCCGGCCCAGCTAATCCCCTGAACTTCTAGCCAGCTCAGTCAGAGGGCAGAGAGGCCCAGGAATGTGGGACACGTGTCCCCAGGTGGTACCACCTCCACCTGGGAAAGTCTGAGAAGCCTGCCTTCCTCTATGGACACGTAAATCCATGGCCAGAAACTCTACAGCAAAGGGGGCAGGGGTGGGGGTGTGGGGGTGGGCTGGACTGGGCTGGAAACTGGACATGGCTGGAGCTCTGTGTGCATTTTTCCTGTTGGCATGATCATCTGGGGTGTCTTTAAATATATCCCAAGTGAGGGACAGCCCTGGCCTAACCACTGCCAGCTGCAGACACACAGCGACTGCTTGTTCTCCCTGCAGCTGGCCTTGAAACTGTGCCCAGAATAGAGCAGCTCAGCTCCCCTGCCTCGGTGGGCTCCGCCCTCCCAGCTCCCAACTCCCAGCTTCCAGCCCACAGCATCATGGGCCCCTCTGAGTCCAGTGCACAGCGGCTCGTCCTCAATTGCAGAGGGTGGCCTGCAGAGGGTGGCCTCTGGAGGAGGTGGGGGTGTTTGCACTGTGGGTTGTTGGGGGCTTTCAGCAGCACTTCTTGTTTTCCTTAGCTCCCCATCATGAGTCTTTTTAGTATTTATTCCTCAGGCTAAGGATGGGGGGTGGGGGTGCATCTGACAGGCAGCTTCTGTTCTGACAGCCTGCAAGATTGTGGCAGGCATCCTTTTGTATCCAGGGAGCGGAGGGGAGACAGTCCTGGGTCTTATGATACAGAGGAGACCAGAGAGACAGAGGGGGAGGCGTGTGAATAACAGATGTTAGGAGGCTGTGGGGCAGCCCAGGTAGATGTGAGTGCATCAGGGGCCTCGGGAAGGACAATAACAGAAGGTATGTTAAGTGACCTTCTCCAAGTGGCGGCTGCACACAACAGCCCAGGCCTGGGAGGACCAGCACGCTCATCAGTTCAAGGTCAGTGAGCCTGAGAATACACAGGTATTTATACTATGTGCCACCATTTTCAAAGCCCCACCACAGCCTTTATTGCAGAGTCACACAACAACCAGTGAGCTAAGTAGGCCCGGTATTCTTATCCCCACATCACGGAAAGCAAGCTAAGGCACAGAGGGCTAGAAAGATAAGCAGAACAGAGAGAGAAGTAACAAGGGGAGAGGAGAAAATCACACTCTGACTGTCTACTGTAGCATGTCCTCATTTGATTCCATCACCCAGCAAAGCAAGTATGATCACATTTTTTTAAATGAGGAAACTGAGGCTCAGACACACTAAGTAATTTGACCAAGGTTTCATTGCTGGAAACGTGTAAGAGTCTAGGCCTTCCTAGACCTCCTGGAAAGGACTTTAGCTTGGAACCCAATAAACAGATTGACCTAACAAGTGCTAGGAGCTTGCTGAATTTTTCAGCTCGGATACACTGTTTCTTCCTCCTTTTCTGAATGTACGGCTGCTTGGTTCTGTCTCAGCTGCAGCAGAAGTGCAGGGCTGCTGGGAAACGCTTTAGGAGAACAGAGGGCACAGTCCTACTGCTTGCTCATTTGAGGAAGAAGGCATGGACAGGAGGAGTCAGGGAGGAAAACCGCCTTAAAGTTTACCAGAGGTCTTCCCATGCAGCATCTCATTTTGATCCACAGAGTATGCAGGGAAGACATGAATATCCTTACTTTCTGGGTGAGGAAACTGAGGCTCAGAAGTTCAGCAACTTGTGAAAGGGCACAAAGGTTAGCGGTTCAGGAGAACAGATTAGAAAGTCTATTTCATTCTGTGTCTATGTGTCACCTCAGTAACATTTGGATGGTGAAACTTAAAGCTAAAATGAGTTTTATGCGGAAGTTCTGCACTGAAAGTCTCTCGCAAGGAATACAGCCTGTTTTTCAGAGACTTGTAGCGTATTGGAAACTAGGAGAATTTGGTCCCTTCTCTGAAATAGTTTACAGCCCAGTTGAGAGAACAAACATGAGCTGGTTAATATAATACTCACTTAACTAGTGCTAAGAAAACTTGATCCTGGGACCTTGAGGACCCATGTGAGCAATCACCCTGGACACTGTTTTGGGGTCAGAGACTAAGGCCAGAGAGAAGATGATTGCAGATCTACTGGTCACCTGCAGACACTTGGTCAAGGCCAGTGTGGTGGGGTGGGGTTGCTCAGTGAAAGGGGCTTGGCTTGGACAGGCGTCAGCCCTCTTCATGGAACTGCTGTCTGGGCTTCAGTGTTCTCATCTATAAAATGGGGAAAGGGCTTAGTCTACTTCCCAAGGCTATGGATTAACGTTTTCAGGTTTTTTTTTTTTTTAAAGTAACTGGCAATGGTGCCAAGTGCCTCACTGAATCCACAGAGCAGCCCCAAGTGGCAGATGTCACATCCCCTTTCCGGAGATGGGGATAGAAGCTGAGAAAAAGTTCACCTGAGGTGCATGACTCTGAGTGGTCAGGTCAGGCTTCAAATTCAGATTTGCCCAAAACCCAGGAGTTTCAGGGAAGTACTGGCACATCATTCTAGAGCAGAGATTCTCACCGGTATGAGGTATATCTGATCTTCTCTTTAGTCATACACTTTATTTTAATATTTTGGGTAACACTAAAAGCAAGAATTGATGCTTTTGAACTGTGGTACTGGAGAAGACTCTTGAGAGTCCCTTGGACTGCAAGGAGATCCAGCCAGTCCATTCTGAAGGAGATCAGCCCTGGGTGTTCTTTGGAAGGACTGATGCTGAAGCTGAAACTCCAGTACTTTGGCCATCTCATGCGAAGAGTTGACTCATTGGAAAAGACTCTGATGCTGGGAGGGATTGGGGGCAGGAGGAAAAGGGGACGACCGAGGATGAGATGGCTGGATGGCATCACCAACTCGATGGACATGAGTTTGAGTAAACTCCGGGAGTTGGTGATGGACAGGGATACTGGCATGCTGTGATTCATGGGGTCTCAAAGAGTCGGACATGACTGAACGACTGAACTGAACTGAAAAGCAAGTATGAGACTTTTACATTTATCAAGAAGAAAAGCTAAAAAAAAAAAAATGCATGCTCTAAATGCTTCCTCTGCAAGCACACAAAGCAAGCTATGAGAGTGAGTACCCTTCCTGGGAAATGGGTGCTTTTAATTTGGTTGTTGTTCAGGCTTAAGTCATATTCAACTCTTTGTGATCCATGGACTATAGCCTGCCAGACTCCTCTGTCTGTGGAGTTTTTCCAGGCAAGAATACTGGAGTGGGTTGCCACTTCCTTTTCAAGGATCTTCCTAGACCAGGGATCAAACCTGCGTCTCCTGCATTGGCAGGCAGATTCTTTACCACTGAGCCAGTTGGGGTTGCCTCTAATTAAGAAGGCAGCCTGTCACCCACATAGTTGTCATCAGCCCTGGTGGAACAAAAGCAGTCTCTCAGGGTCTCCAAGTCTCTGACTTCCCTTCCCTTCCAAAGCCGTCCTTGATGTTTTTTCTGATCTGATTGTACCTGAATAAGGAGTGGGGAGGAGAGGGAAGAACATAGTGAGTCATCTCCCCCACCGCAGGCCCAAAAGAGGCTTGCACAGGTTTTGCCTTAGTTATGGTTAGGTGGAGCAAACCAGGCAGGCATCGACTTGAGCACTTATTTTACATGCTGTGGAAATTGTACTGGTTAAAAATATGAACTTCCAAAATTCCTTGATATCATATCTACTTTTAAACAATGTTCACAAGGGAAGGCTAGCCAGCTTCCCTAATATGAACCTCTGCCTGGGGAAAAGTGAGTCTAAATGTGGAGGCTGCTTCAAAAAAAAAAATCTGTTACCCGGTGTATTTTGGGAAACTCTGCACATCAATTTTCCCCTTTTAATTGAGGATGTTTTTTTGATACAACAAAGTTTTGAGAACAGTGTATCAGATATTCCCATTTCTCCCTCACTTAGAATTGATATTTGTCACTATTTTGTTTTATTCCCTTCAAGTATCTTTTTAACCAAAGAAATAAAAATTTATGGATGGAACTGCGTTCCCCACAACCATTTTGTGCTCTGCAACTTGCCTTTTTCACTCACCATTAGTTCTCAAGATCTCTCTGTGGTGATGTTGCTGGAGCTAGCTCATTACTTTTACCTACTCTGTGCCATGGGGCTCCAGGAATACCCCCACCCTGTGATCGGAGCAGGAGCAGAAATGGGGACCCTCAGACCCTCTCAGGGGACATGAGTGGTGAACCACTTTGGAGAGCAGTCTGACAACAAACACTGAACTGAAAATTATCTTTTAGGACGAATGACCCAGTAGGTTCTTCACATCCTAGACCTGGAGAGTTTCTTTCCCGCACAGAAGTTCACAGGGTGATGAGCACAGAGATACAGTGCAATCCTTTATTATTACAGTAAAATGGAACCAACCCCAGAGACCATATTATTCCAACACTTCAAAGAGAGAGAGTGAAGGCCATTGAATTATATTCTTTAAAATGGCTAATTTTGTGTCAGGTAAATTTCATCTTAATTTTTTTCAACATGAAGCCATATCATGAGATGGGCCCTGTCCATGAGAATCCTAAACTCTAAAACTAACCTTTAGCACAGCTATGTGTATGTAAAGAAGCAGAATAAATAATGAATCAGATTACTTTAAGATTGATTGAGCAGATAGCTTTACCTACTCCAATCCAGCCAGGTGCTATTTGCTCAGAAGAGAGAAGTCAAGGACTTTACAGGTTGAG
The DNA here is from genome assembly GCF_016772045.2 of Ovis aries. Taxonomy (NCBI): domain Eukaryota; kingdom Metazoa; phylum Chordata; class Mammalia; order Artiodactyla; family Bovidae; genus Ovis; species Ovis aries. The sequence continues at coordinate 201,829,377 of NC_056054.1, forward strand.
TTGGTTGGCCAACTTCACCCAGCCAGTAAGTGGCAAAAGAGAGCCCATGGCTGCCTTGATATCCACTGGCAATGTTGCACACTCCTAAATTAGAGGATAAACCTTCAAGCACCTTTTCTGGCATCATCTATATATACCTTCTGTGCTTGGGCAAGTGGAACCTTCCAGAGCTTGGAGTAATGAAGTGGGAACTAGCCAAAAGCTCAGCTCATCAACCCAGCCACAGTGATACCAAGGGAGATGAAATGAAAACATATTCATGGGGAAGGGAAAGAAAGATTCATGGAGAAGAGTAGAGATGTTGAGATCTCAGAAAACAAAAGAGGGCAACCTGATCATGCACCAAACCTTGAAGTCAGAGGCTGGAATGGACACAGACATCCTCTCCCATTTGTGGAGTCCATTCTCTTCTTTCATCAAGTCCAGGGGTTCCATCTTTCCAGGAGCATCCTCACTGTGAGACCACCCAGGGCCGCACTTGCCACTTGAGATTTCTTCTTCCCTATCCTGCAGGTCTCACTGCTCCAGGTACCCAAGCCTCAGTTTCTGCCTGCTCCCTCTTAAGACAGGTGCTAAATTCTTTTGATTAGAAAAGTAATCCAAATCTATGCAACTCTGTGGACTTTAACCTGCCAGGCTCCTCTGTCCATGGAATTCTCTAGGCAAGGATACTGGAATGGGTTGCCATTTCCTTCTCCAGGGGGACTTCCTGACCCAGGGATGGAACCTGGGTCTCCTGCATTGCAGGCAGATTCTTTACTGTCTGAGTTGCCAGGGAAGCCCCAAATCCATGATAGAACATGTTAAACCATAGAGAGGTGGAAAGGAAAAGTAACCCACAATCTCAGCAATCAGGGATCAGTGCTGTTCTAATGTTGGCCTTGTTTCAGTCCTGTAATAATGTCAGCCCTTGTGTCTTTAAGAGCAGGCCTCTGGAGGACCTCTTTGACTCTTTGCCTTAATCTTTATCCATTTTTAAACACAGCTCCATCCTTTCTATCTCTCTTCCTCTTTCAGCCCTGCACTGACTACAAGTTTCCTTCACAGATCCTCAAAATCTTTCAGCCTACTGAGAAGAAATTGGCAATTTTCTCTCTAAAAATCCCATTGCTTGCCTACAGTTTGACACATAACTTTTTCTCTTAAATGACCCTCTTTTTTATTCCCTACACATGCATACCCTCTATTTCACTTCAAGCCTCCATTCATCCATGTGCTTTTATTTTCTTATTCTTTCCCATTTCTTTTGTTCTTTGTGAATTGCTTTGATTTTCTTTGTCTTCAGATTCCTGCCTTCATACACTTTGTGTCTCCCAAGTACTTTGGAATAACTTTTAGGGGTGAATTCTCATGCTTACAATTTCACAAAGCAGATGGTGGGGGAGGGGTATATGCAGCACAGTGGATAGACGAGGCCCGGGGGTGTCTCAGGGGACCAAGCTTGGGGTCCCATGCGTGACTCAGCATGTTGGGCTAGAAGGACCTCCACTCAGGTTCCTGAGAGACCTCAAGGCTAACCTCTGCCCCAGCAAGCTTAACTTTTCTACCCTCCAAGGTCCCCTAGTGAAAGAATAACTTTCCCCAAGCTATGTCTACAAACAAATGCATCTTTTAAATAATAACAACCTGTGAGGCCCTGTCTGTGGGAAATGTGTTATTTCTCTTAGACTTTTTAGAACATTGAAAAGAACTCATGATCTTCATCTCCACACTCAGCACATTCAGGGAGCTTGGATGAAAAGCATTCAATCTTTTCCAGCTTCTACCACTGGGTTATGAAACAGAATATTACACATACATATGTCTCCTTGGCTTTAGTGGACTAGTCTGGTTATCTGTCTTAGTGAGGTCATAAACATGCTGATCCTAGTATTCTACAGAAGAGGAATTAAGAAAAGAGAAGAAATGACTCAGGAAGGATATATAATCTAACAAAGGACCAGTTAAATACTGTGTACACATATACATTACATGCAAGTCCATTGGAATCCACAAATTAATAGCAGCAGCCACTTTACTAAGCACTCACCTTGCAACAAGCTCTATATCCTGGCACTTTCCTACACTGGCTTGTTTAATCCTCATAACAACTCTGCATGGTGTGCATTATGTACACAAGGAAACTAAGTCTCCTTAAGATAAGTACTCCAAGATCAGATGAGTTCCAAGCCCATGTGCCCCAAGCACAGCACTCCCTGTCGAATCTACCTCTGCTTTCCCCCTCAGGTATATATCAGCTGAGTTGGTGGTATGGCTCCCCTTCAGGACTTGGCCTATCTATTAGGCAAAGACTCATCTTATTCACCCTGTATCCCCAATACCTGAAATTAAATCATTGCTCTCTAGTTTTTGATTGCACAATTTCAACCAAAGTGTGAAAAAAATCCCATAATGAATGTGAACACTAACAGATTACTACTTGACAAGACTCAAGTGATACTTTTGTGTTGGACGTCCCCAAAGTAAAAGGGACCCACTTCGCTCCGTCTTTAAGACAGAATGGGCTTGCAGCCTGGCACTCAGGCCTTCTTCTAACCATCGGGTGAGTGGGAAGACCTCCCACGCCCATCTTTGAGCTGTTGCTGGGACCTTTGAAAGTAACTGAGGGTCTGGGACAACTGTGAACCCAGGACAGGAAATGCCAGAGTTCTCCCACCTCTTTCCCACCAAGGAGAGTGAAGACAGTGAGTGGGCAGAGCCCACATGGCAGCAAGGGTACAGGGCTGCTCGGGGGTCAGAGGAAGTGACTCCAAAAGGCAGAAGAAGGCGTCTCCACCCTGAGCCCACTCTGGTGGCCCAGAAGTCTACCTGCCCTGAGCCTTGCCAGCCCCTATAGCTATAAGCCCTGTTCTGTCTGCAGGCAAGTCTGACCCTTCAGAAAGCCCCATCCACCCCAGGTTGGTCTGAGCGCCCCAGACAGACCGCAGACCTATTAAACTGCATCCAGAGCAAGAATGCCTCAACACACTAGGTTGTTTTTTTCTTTCCTTTTTTTTTTTTTTAACTTGGGGAGGGTGGAGCAGTGGGTAGGAAATAGCTTTGCCCTCTATCCAAATCTGAGGCAACCCACCACTGTGAGCTCTGAGAAACAGCAGTTTTGTTTTGGAAACTGGCACCCAGGGCAGGCTTGCTCCTGGAAATGAATTTGGTTCTCCCCTCAGCTGCAGTGTTCTACTTCCAGCCTCCCTGCCAACACCCCCTTCCAGCTGCCCCTCTCAAAGGCACCATTGTGCCTGCCTGGCACAGCAACAGAGGAGGGCTGAAGAGGAAGCAAACATTTTCTGCCCATGGGATGTTCTTAAGCAGGTTGTGTGTACATGGCTTCAATGCTGCATTCCTGGAGCCCACACAGACCCGCCAAAACACCATCGTCCCCGTCACAGATGGCAGGCACTTTCCAGTCTAACTGGCCTGCCACCGCTCCCCGTCAGAGAAGGCAGGGCAGGCAGCTAGATGGACATGGGCAGCAAGAGGGGGACCACGATGCCACTTTATCAGCACAGCATTGTAGCCTGCCAAAGCAAGGCTAAGCAGAGACTGAATCTCTGAACTGGAAAGGGATTTGGTCCCGTGTACTGCTCAACAAAAAGATCCATTCTGGCACATTCTGATAAGTACACATCTAGCCTTTTCCTGAATACTCCAAGGAAAGGAAGCTTACTACTGTGCCAGAAACCTGTCCATTGCTGGAAATCGCTTTCAGAAAGTTTTCTTCCCGATGTTGAACAAGGATGAATGTCCCTTTCATTGCCATATCCTTCCCTCGTCAGCCCTCAGCACAGTTCTTGGAACAAAATAGGTGCACAATAAGTGTTTGTGGGATGCGTGACTGAATTCCCCATCCTCTGGGCCTGTTCCACTCTCTGGGGGCATACAGAACATACCTTCCTGCTCCTCCACATGGCTGCCCTTCATAGGGTGCAATCTATCTTCCATGTCTCCTGTTGCTCTTCACTGAGCTAAATATCCCCAGTTCCTTTTATGGCTCGATGTATAGGTCCCTGACTATCCTGACCTGCCTTCTCTTGATAGAATCCATTTTTTCCAGTCTCCTTAAAATGAAGAATCAAATCCCTTATATTTTATATATCCTTCCCAAAAGTAATCTCATAGGTAACAAAGCATGAAATTAACAGGCCTCAGGTACATGCTCCATAAGCTAGACTGTCTTTTTGATCTCGTCATTTGCATCTTCGCAGGAAACCTGTAGGTTCATGAAGCCCACCACAAACCTGATTCAAATGGGAAACGTCACTAAGTGAGTGTTTCCTCATCTGTAAAAAAAAAAAAAAAAGATACAAACACCAACCTTGCAGGGCTCTAGACATAAAATATATGAAGTGCCTGGTTCATAAGAATTACTCAATAAATGATTATCTATCAATATTATCACATAACATGTATATATTAGTATCTAACTGCCCACAACAGATCTTAGGTTCTAAAATGAATGAAATAAATAAATTAAAAGAGTTCCTCTGGATTGCAGGGGAAGCCACTCCAGCTACATGCCAGGCTAAATTTTTTTAATGTAGATATTACTGGACTGTCTCTCTAGTAATGTTGTCACCTCTCATCAACACCACTCAATTTCTTTCCTTTTCTTCCCTCAGGACCCACATCAGATTATGGGCACTAAAAACATTCTCTCTAGTTCTTCTCTAGGGGAAAAAGACAGCATGGTTGCCCTGACTGCTCTTCTTTCACTCTCAATAAATTTCTCTGTTCTGGCCATAGGCCCTACAGATATGCAGATGTCTACTGCCTTCTCAGTGGTGTGCTGAGGCCAGCTTGCCTGCTGGCACATCTCTCCTTAGCTCTGCCTTTAGGGATGGCATGTTGGTAGCTTCAAATTGGCCACTGTGGGAGAATTTACACCATGAAACACCACAGTCACAGCTTTTTTTATCCTGGAGATCCTGTTAAACATTTAGCAGCACACCACTGCCTCTAGCACTGACTGGAGAGATCCCTTGAGGACCCATTTCCACTCCTTCCCCAGGGTCTAGCACTGAGTAAGTAGGGCCCCATCATTCTTGTCTTCTGTCTCTTAACATTACTCTCACATACATCGTGCCCCATGTGTCCTATGCTTACTACTAGCTGTTAGATATAGGTTTCTCTTAGCTGTGATCAGAGGACCACTTCTTGAAGTCTTGGATTAAGCTTCCAGATTTCTCCCTAATATGGATACTCAATCCACTTTCACTGGTCAATATATTCATCCTGGGAAGTTGTAGAAACTCATCTGGAAGGAAAGACCCTTTGCCAGGTTTCTTTAACACCTTGGTTTTCATTTGGGGATCTCTCCACAAATGAATTCTTCCAGTTTAAAAAAGTTATATTGGACTTCGGAAATGGGTAATACATGCCAGAACTATGGAGAACACAGAGCCAGGTAGCATGTGGCCCCTCCCCTCTGGGAGCTTAACATCTCCTGGGGACAGGTACGTATGTCTGATGCATGGCAGAATACATATTCAATATACAACAGAAAAAGCAAGGAAAATTCAGAGGAGGGGAAGATCAACTTCTATCTAGAGCAGCTGCCTCTATAGGAAAGGCCTCATAGGAGGAGTTCAGTGTTTGAAAGGGTAAGATTTTCACAGGCATAAAAGAGCTGCATGGCAGTTCAGACAGTGAGTACAACAGAAAAAGCAAGTAGGCCCAACTCTGTGACCCACATACATGGCCCTAGTTGAGCCCTAGCTCTTGCAAGAGACAGCTGTGTGATCTAGGAAAGTTACTTACCAACTCTAGGGCTAATTGTTCTCATCATGGTGATAAGATATTAACAAACCAAATGTTCCATCTGGCTTTACCATTCTAAGATTCTGTGCGTTGGCCCTCTTTCAGCTGCTAAAATTCCTCTTTACAAAGTCACTCCTGACCCCTTAGTTGCCAGACCACATGACCAGAGGTCTGATTCCAGATCTGCTCACTCCTGATTAGCTATGTGACGTTGGACCATTCCTTTTACCTCCTTAACCTCCATTTTTCTCATCTATAAAATGAGGTAATTAGACTGAATGATCTCTCAAAACACTTCAGATCTATGATTCCGTGAGAACACAGATGCAGAGACGAGAGAGAGAGAGATCCTTTTACGGCATTTGTAGACTTAGACGAAGAGTGTAGAAAGGGTGCTGGGTGTCCACAAGGATATCCTACCACTGAGGGACCGTGATATGGGTCCAGACAAGGATCGTCATCCACTGACTGTGCTGTGCTAAGTCGCTTCAGTCATGTCCACCTCTGCCACCCTATGGACTATATAGCCTGCCAGGCTCCTCTGTCCATGGGATTCTCCAAGCAAGAATACTGGGGTGGGTTGTCGTGCCCTCCTCTACCCACTGATCAAGAACTCTAGAACAAAAGATTCAAGCTGACAACACCTGAACCCACTAACTAACACGAACATCACCAAAAAGTGAGACCAGCAAATTATGTGCCTGTTGATGAGGTGCAATAGGAACTACATTGATAGAGTAATCTTGCTAAAACGTCCATCCTGAATTTGATCAGCCCTGCAGATAGGCTGGAATATGTTTAAAAGATACCTCAGAGGTGCAATAGGCAAAATCCAAAATCTGGAAACACTACACAGCCTTCTGTCTCAAAGTGTGGTCCACCACACCCAGCATCATTATCACCAGATAATGATGCAGAAATGCAGTCTCAGGCCACCTCAGATGTCTTGAATCAAAATCTGCATTTAAATCATCCTGAAGTGATTTGTATGCACATTAAAGTTTGAGAAGCACTGCTGTATGGGACAAAAGACCCATTTCCCCCAGTAAATATTACAAGGCAAGGAAAAAAAAAAAAAAGAACAAGGAGTTTATAGATCAGAAGAAACCTAAAAGACATATCAGCCAAGTTCAACCTGTAGACCTTTCAGACAAACCAGTTATTTTTTTAAATGAGACTCTTGAGGAAATTTGAACAACTACTGGATATTTATCAATATTAAAAAATTATTGTTACATTTAAAAAGTGGTCAGAGAATTGGGGTAATTCCTTTTAAAGAATCTTATCATTTAAAGATATGTAAAGAATCTGCCTGCAATGCAGGAGACCCGGGTTCAATCCTTGGGTCAGGAAGATCCCTTGGAGAAAGGAATAGCAATCCATTCTAGTATTCTTGCCTAGAGAATTCCATGGACAGAGAAGCCTGACAGGCCACAGTCCATGGGGTCTCAAAGAGCTGGACATGACTGAGCAGTTTACTTTTAGAAGTATTTGTAGATGACATGATAGAATATCTGAGATTTGCTATAAAATAATAGTTCAACACGGTGGTGGGGAAAATGAACTGAGTGAGAGTTCAAACAAGATTAGCCATGAGTTGCTAACTGCTGAAGCTTAGATTTGGGATTCATGGGATTTATTATTTTTTTGTCCTGTATATTTGAAAATGTCCCTAATAAAAATTTGCTTGTTTTAAGTCCAAGAAGGAGTTATCAAAGATGAGAGCATCCATCAAGAGAAGGCAGTGACGGGGAACCCAAGATAGAAAATGTCAAGCAGAAAGGGGACAAATGCCCCCAGAGTCATGGTGGGTGAGGGTTGTTCCACCTTATAATCCACCTGGAAGAGGTCATTCCAGACAGCGAACACTGCCAGATGGCAGGGAGGATGAAACCAAACACTTGAGTTCTAAACTGGAGAAAATCAGTGCAATTGGTGGCACCTTGAATCGAGGTTAGAAGACGAGAGAATTTCCTAGTTGCTATAAACTGAAACAGGTCATCAAATAAATTATGGGATCTCCTTCTCTAAGGACCTTCAAAAATAGGATCCACAAGGCTAAAATGGAGGCGGCCTCATTCCCCATCCGCCGCCTTTTTCAGGTCACCGAGGCCGCCGGGCACCCGGGGCGCGGAAAAGCCCAGAGCCCGGACAGGGAAGCACCAGTGCCCTCTCACGTCCTCGGCTCTGTCCCTCTCAGGCAGCACGGTGAACTTGGCAGGTCCTAGCTCTGCCCATAATTATGAGATGGGTGGAAGGGGATGGGAGGATGGGAATGAATAGGACTACCCACTGACTCTCCACCGTCCCTCGGCTCAGAAACTAGAACTTGAGATTGTCTTCGCCAGGGGTCACGAAGTTTGAACTCGCCGACAGCTGCGGGCCTGCACAGTGGGGCCTGGAGCAGGCGGGTGCGGGCGGCTCCGGGCCCGCGCTCCGGCAGATTCCTGAACGTCTTCCAGGCGGCCTGGAGCCGGGCTGGGCCGGGCTGCACCCACCCACCCCATGCGCCGGCAGCGCCGCTGCCTCAGACCCGTGTCCGGCACCTCACCGCCCTCGCCGGCTGGGAGTACGGCTCGGGGCGTGTGCGTGCATGCTGCCGGGGGGCTGGGGACAAGAACTGTCTCTGTTTCAACCCATACCCGGCTATAACTACCTGGGTTTCACTGCACGCAGCCTCGACTCGGAGGCGAGCCTGCCGGCCCAAAGCTAGGTTAGGGATGGCCAACGGTGCGCGCAGGGACTGCCGCCCTCCCTGCGCTCTCCCCAGGAGCCCCCCTCTCCCCTCTCCCCTCCCCCGTGGGAGCAGGGGGAGGGGCCCCATGACGTCATGGAACTGCAGGAGGATTTAGCTCAGGAACCCGCCGGGGGCTATGTACCATTTAAGCCTCCAGTGTACTTCTCTCCACGGCTCCACGTTTCCAAATCCAGCACGGCAGCTTTCCACCTTTCCCGAGCCCTAAGCAGCCCTGGGGTTCTGAAAGAAATCAGTGAGTGGTGTCTAGGCCAAGAAGCGTGGAGAATGGGCATGCAGGTATGGTCTGGCAAGGCTCCCACTAGCATGAGTTGGGCCAAAAGGCCATTAAAATGCTTCTAGCAAGGCCTCAGACAGTGGGAGAATGATTTCAGGCTGAAAAATGCCTCATAGCACAGGTATTATTATTATTATTAACAGTAATAACAGTGCAGACAATTATGGAATGCTACTGCCTTCCAGAGACCAATCAGACTGTTTAAGTAGATGCAATTTCCCTACCCCCACCCCATTTTACAGATGACAGATTAAAGCTGGAAGAGTTAAGGAACCAAGGAGGATCCAGGATCATACAGCTGGCAAGTGACAGAGCCAAGATTTAAACCCATATCTCTGTCTCCAAGCTCAGGCATGCTCCTTCCAAGACAAGGCACTGCCTCTCAGTTTTCAAATAGGTGCATTCCGAAGGTGGGGGCATCTATAGCCAGCAGTCCCCGAGCTCCCCCCACCTCCTCCACTCTCCCCAGTCCACCTATGACTCAGTGAGATGGTGGGGGAGGGGACATCCTATCATAAAGCAAAGTGAGGACTGTTTGCTCTTCCAGAGAGGTTAATAGCTTACCAAGTTAATAACTAACACTCTGAGCTTGTTATGACCAGAGGTGGAGGGGATAGGGCACACTTAAAACGGCAGTTGGAAGAAAGGGGACATTGTGGAATACTAGGTACCAAGGACTGAGCTGTGCAACTAGTTTACTTAAACAAAAAAAAAAAAAACCCCAAGCTGGCACAGAGGCAAGTATAATACTGATACCAACACTGGCGTGCTGGGCACTCCTCTTAGTATCTATAAGACAGAGCAGTGGTGGGCGATTTCAGTTATTCAAACAGCTGGAAGTTTAATTTTGTGAAAAGTCTAGCATCAGCAAAAGTCCCACGTTGCTGCACTGACTTTCATCTCCAAAGTAGAATCTGGCATCTGACTTGCCTAGGTTTGCAACTGAGCTCTGCCAGCCTGTAGAGTGGAAGTTGTGTAGCCTTACACCAGCACCCTAACCTCTCTGAGACTCTGTCGCTTGGAGGTACCAATAGTTCCTCCCTCATGGTGTTCATGTACGCATCCCAAGAGAGTGTAAGGGCAGGACCAGGACAGTGCACAAGGAAGCTCTCATCAGATAACTGGTAATATTATTATTATTACCTCTAGAAGAGAGGAGGGATTTTGGCCAACATTGATTAAATTGAGCTCATGCAGAAGTAACTACAACCAAAAGAAAGAGTGTCTGAGTGGTCTAGGAGGCAATAAGGGTGCAAGAATTCAGTGCTGGGCACTGGGTTGAACAAAGATAATTTCAGAGAGTTTGGTGAAAAGTCTGATCCAGTGGGATTCTAGCCCAAGTCCCTAAATAAGAATATGTGTTTCAAGGACAAAAAGATGAAAAACATCCCAAAGTAAATTTCTTAACAGTTCATTAATTCTTTCAGGAAGAAAACAGCAAAAAGTTTTTAATTAAAAAAACAATAATAATCACCATGACAGCAATAAGGAGGTCTGGGTTGAGTCCATGCTTTTGGAGGGTTGTACACATACTCATAGGGGCTTCCCTGGTGGCTCAGCGGTAAAGAATCTGCCTGCTATGCAGGAGACGAGAGTTTCATCTCTGGGTGGAGAAGATCCCCTGGAGAAGGGAATGGCAGTCCATTCCAGTATTCTTGTCCATGGGAAATCCCATGGACAGAGGAGCCTGCCAGGCTACAGTCCATGGGATCACAAAAGTAGGACATGACTTAGTCACTAAAGCACCACCATCAGACATACTCGCAGATAAGGTGTGAGTATGCACCCAAGTGTGAATATACAAAGGCAACTCAGACCTGGGATCCTGGCTTTGGACAAGCTGAAGGCCAAGCAGAATCTTAGACAGTGTTTGAAGCAAAAAAAGAACATGGAAAGCATACCTCATTAGGATTTTGCCATTCCAAGAGAGCTTTTTTATCTTTTCCAGAGGGAGAGAGAGTAGCTTTAACAAAAAAATAGAAGAATAGATGATAAAGGTGGGTATCAGAACCCAAGATTGATCAATAGAGAACTAATTGACCTTGGAAAGCATACACATTTAAATCAAAGTTGCTGGACAAACCTATATAGATGTCGTTTGGTGACCACTTCGACAAATCTACAAAGCAGAGTAGGTTCCAGCCAATGAGAGGCAAACAGACAAATGTCCCAGTTTTTTTAAAAAATTAGGGATACATTCTGGAAGGCACAGACTGACAAACTTTATCCCAATCCCTGGGAAAATTCTGGAATCAAGTATTAACTAAGTATTTGCCCTTTACAGACATTTTTGGCTTTATATGAGTTCTCTTATTCCTTTTCTGATAGAGGTCGTAAGGTGGTCATTTAGGAAATATTATTTGATCTCAGCACAATGTCTTATGTTTCAGTGGAAAGAGCACAAATTTGAGGTCTGCAGACCGGGATACTAGCCCAGCTCCACAATTATGAGTTGGGTGACCTTAACCTCTCTGGCCTCATTGATGAAAGATAGGACGTGTTCTCTTAGGTCCCTGTCATCTCTAAGTTCCATGATTCCCCACTGTAATGAAAAGTGGGCTAGGTGACAGTCGTACACAGAGAATGCATCCCTAATAAGGCAACCATACCCCAAGGACCATTTAATGTACAATATCTGGTGTGTTAAACTGACCAAGGAAAGGGCTTGTTCCCTGTTTTGCCCATTATATACATGTATTAAAGACAGTCTCCAAATGAGAAGAGAGCCATGGCATACGGTCATAGAATGAAGATTTAATATAAACTAGATGGACTGGAGGAAGCTTGGGCTGAAAGCCAGATGAAATAAGTATAAAACCCTATGTCTAAGTTATTTAAAAATACGTACACGAGTTCAGGATGAAGACGAGCAGGCCGAGAAGTAGATGATGGAATCAGGATCTGAGTGCCTGAGATGACCTCCCATTCAAGGTGAAGTGATTCAGCCATCATGTAGCTGCTCACAAAAGAGCTAATGCAACTTTGATCATACATGACAGTAAGGATATTGATCATGGCGGACATATTGAGCCCATACATGGGCTCCCCATAGTCTCATTTCTGGGCCATGATAGTACTGGGGGGTTCCAGCCCCAGGAAGGGCTGATGCCTTTGCCACTTGTGCCAGCAGACCCTGCCACAGGTGGTGTTTTTAGTGCCAGGACCTCATAGAGTAGGAGAGTAACAAAGCATAGTCTGTGTAGATCAGGTCAAGTCCACAGGAGGGGCCAGAGGGCTGAGAGCACTCACCCAGAGGAGGCATAACTAGATGGTGGTGTGAGAGAGAGGAGAGAGAGGAGTGGCTAAGACTGAGGCTCCACAGCCTGCCGTCAATCCACGAACTTCTGTTTATAAGTTGTGTGACTTGGGCAAGTTTCCCCAAATGTAAAATGAGGGTAATCTTAGCAACTAATTTATAAGATTATTATAAATCTATAGTAAGATTTATAATAAGTAACTAATCTATAAGATTATTATAAAGTAACTAATTGGTAAGATTATTAACTAATTTATAAGATTATTATCATGCCTATTATGAAGGCAATAACGGAGATGTGTATAAAAGCTTACTGGTCAATGGCAACGTTTTAGTACATATGCATGGTGATGAAGTGTACATATCATCATGTACCTGGTGGGCGCTCCCATGGAGGAGGAAGGAGGCTCATTCTGACTTCAGAAGGGAGAAAAGGACCAATGGGTAGAAGCAGGAAGGAACAGAAGGAGCAGGTCAACATTAAAAGACCTGTCAAATAATCAGAACTTCCTAATAAAGAAAGGAATTCCTGGTCACAAGAGAAGCCTACTCTATTCCATTTTGTAGCTGGGGAAACAAGTCATGGGGATGACAAGATACCATAAATTAGGAGCTGCAAAGAAATCAGGATGCCCGGATGAATGGCAACAAGCCTTACCTTTGTATTCTTCCTCTTTTGAGAAATCTCTATAAGTTTGGATTTGTAGGTAACCTCAAAGAGAGATTTTTGTTGCATGCTTCTAACTTTTTTCCTACCTCATAATAAGCAAGATAAAGAGGGCTTTGTAGTCCAGTTCCCCAACTTTGAATCCCTGCTCTGTTATTTATCAACTGTGCAATCTTGGACAACTTAGCTTACCTCTCTGGGTAGTGTTCTCTTCTGTAAATGAAGTAAATTACCTCCAGTTCTGAAGAACAAGGATCAGAGCTAATATATTTCTTGCTGTGTTGGTGAGCATTATGCCAAGGTAGGCTGACTTCTATTAAGATACCTGAGACAGAGAGAGTCAAGCCTTCTGGCCTTTTGTACCTGGCGGGATGCGGGTGGTGGAGACTGGATAAAGAAACTCTGCTACATCAGCAAGCACATATGCCAAAACTGCACTTAGGATAGAGATACAGGAGACAGAAAAAGTCTGAAAGCCGGCCAGATCTTAAAGTCTTATACTTCTCACAAGAGGGATTAAATGAGAAGGGGTAAGATGAAACTCTCCTGTCATTTGTTCGAATCTGGACTCCATGTCCCACCATATCTTCACAGTGGTGCAGGAGAGACAGGATTGATGATAATGAAGTTAGACTGGAGCTCAGTTTGCAGTTGTCTTCTGAACCAGCCCTTCTAAATCTATACATCAGTGGTCCCCAACGTTTTTGGCACCAAGGACAGGTTTTGTGGAAGACAGTTTTTCCACAGAGGAAGGAGTGGCTTCAGGATGATTCAAGCACATTACATTCATTGAGTACTTTATTTCTGTTATTATTACTTCAGCTCCGCCTCAGATCATTAAGCATTAGATCCCAGAGGTTGGGGACCCCTGCTAGAGATGGTTCCTGAAGCTTTGTACTGTACCCTCAGAGCTGACAGAAAATCACCTCCCTCATCTCACTGCAGTGGATAAGGCATTAGACCTGAGCAACTTTAGCCAAGGCTGGCTGGTGGCTAAGGGTCTGTCACATTCTTGATGAGAGCCCCCACCACACTCACCGCACCTTGAGTTGGGATACAATGAGGACATTAACAGATGACCTTTTTTTCTCTGTCCCCCAGTGTGACGGGGTTGGGGTGGACCTGAGCAGCATCTTCCTCGAAGGCATTGCTATTCTCAACATTCCCAGCATGTATGGTGGCACCAATCTCTGGGGAGAAACCAAGAAGAACCGGGCTGTGATCCGGGAAAGCAGGAAGGTCGTCACTGACCCCAAGGAACTGAAATTCTGTGTCCAAGGTAAGCCAGGCATGAGAAAAATAGTGCTGGGTCAGTGCCCCAGTGGGAGCCATATTCAGGTGGGTCTGTGAGCAAACCGTATTAGGGTCTACAGCAGGCTCTAGAAGGTTCTGCAGCTTTACAAGAACCCAGCGATACACTGACTCATCCCTGATGCATCATCATTTATAACCTAATTGAGAAGAGAAAATGTATAGTAAGGGATCGATCCCTAAATGGCAGTCAGTAATCAAACCTTGAAACTCCATGAGGTTAGGAGTCAAATGCTACTTGTGTCAGGATTACCAGTCCTTCAGTAACTAAATCCAGTAGTCAATTTTCAACCTTGATCTTGCTTCATCTGTCAGCAGCATTTGACCCTAACTGATCACTCCTTCCAGGACTCCACACCTTCCTGGTTTCCCTTCTTCCCACTAGTTACTTCTCGTTAGTCTCTTTTGCTGATTCCTCATCTTCTTTCTAACCTCTTGATGCTGGAGGGTCCCTAGGCAGGGCCCTCAACCCTCTCCTCCCTGTCTGCTCTCACTCCCTTGATGACCTCATTGAGTAGTGAGACTTTATTTAAGTACCACGTGAGGGCGAGTGATTCAGCAAGTCCAAAACTGAACTCCAGCGTCCCTCCCTCAAACCTTCTCTACCCACAGCCTTCTCCATCTCAGTTGACGATAACTCCAACCTGCCCATTGCTTAAGCCAAAACACTTGGCAGCATCCTCGATTCCCTTTTATCTCACATTTCATATCCAACCCATCAGAAAATCTGTTAGCTCTACTTTTTAAAAACATCTAAGAGTCACCCACTTCTCACCACTGCGTTCCTACCACCTTGGTCTGAGCCACCATCCTCTGTCCCCTGGATTCCTGCACATCCTCCCAGCTGAATTCCCTGCTTGTATCCCCACCCTCTACAGTCTGTTCTCACCACCTCATCAGAATGCCCATGGGCAAATATGTCTGACGGTGCCACTCTTCTCTAAATTCTGCAGTGGCTAAGATTACAATCTAAAGGTCTTCACGTGGCCTCGAGGACCCTAAATGGTCTGGCCTCTCATTAGGTCTAGATGTCTTCTTTTACTCCCACTCAGCTCCCTCTGCCTCTGCCACCCTGGCACCTCTAACATGGCAGGCCGCCTCCATGAGCTGACTCTTCTTTCTGCCTGGAACAACTTGGTAGTGTGCCTTAGAGGCCATCAGGTAGGCCATCCTACCCACCAGGATACAGAACATAGGTCTCTGAGAATGCCCTTGAAATTACTTTCAGCCCTACACCTTACCAGCCATTTCCACCAATGCACCGAATGGGACTCAAAGTTCCTGGCATCTCTGACTCCTCTGTGGATTGGACAAACAGGCCTCACTCACCCCCAGGGATCCCCAGTGGACCTGGTGACCAGGGGCTGGGGGAGAAGCCGTATGTGAGGAGGGCTATGGCAAAGATCCCCCGGTGAGGAGGCAGGAGAATGGATTCAGATCCAGGTGCTGGCATTCACCTACTTCTTGGCACCTCGGGTTTCTTTGCTGTAAACCCCACATCTGATGTAGAAGTTTTGATAACAGAATGGATGGGATTGATCATTGGTTTCTAAACCACACCTGTCTATAGCAAATGAAGTCCTGAGCCCCAGCCTAGATCTCCCTAATCAATCTCTGGGTTGGTTCCTGGGACTCTGGACCTCCCCAGATGATCTGATGGGCTGCCAGGTTTGAGAAACACTGACACAGACAAGTGTCCAGGAAGGTTCTTTGATGTCTGAGGCTGTTAGTCCTAAGACTGGATGTGATCCCACCAGTAGAAGGAAACAAAACTTGGCTGACCATCCAAGAAAGTGGTTACTGGCTTATTTCAGACCTACCTGTTAGATAATCAGATTGTCATATTCCAAGGTCATCAAGAGGCGTCACCGTCACACCTGTCCTTTTTAAGAGAGAACTGGGGAATTTTTTTTTTTCTCTGCTGCCCTCTTAAGTCCCTTTTCCTTCACACAGTAAACTTTTCAATTTGTATAAATTATTAAACTGAGTAATGTGTTCCTCCTTCCTCCCTTGGCAGGGGAAGTTGTGGGTACTAGCAGAGGGTGGGGGAAGCATTGGAGGTTGTAGAAAGTTCCTGCAAACTTTCCCACCCTGGAGCTTTCATCCCAGCCCCCACTCTGTCATCTCAGCAGAACAGAATCAGGGCAGGATCCCACCACCCATATCAGGCAGAGACTTGGGGACACCCTTGCTGAGGATGTGTTCTGGTTAGAACTCAAGGACAACTGTCAGTTCCTTACATGTCTTACCATTTATCTTCCCCTTCTTCAAGCAAGAATAATATCTGCTGATCGCTCATGACCATCATGTACAGGAACTCTCTTCCTCAAATCCCCCTTTCTCACCCCAAGAATATGCTTTCAGAGCTAAAAATGAAGCTACTTCCTGTTCTTTAGATGAGGTCATGAGCTGATCAGAGCAGAGGCTGAAGAGGGAGCCTTGGCTTCTTAGCTTTGCAGAGAACCAACCAACAGTGAGCTCTCTTAAAGGGCCATAATCTCCTTTAAGGCGGATTCATGTTGATGTATGGCAAAACCAATACAATATTGTAAAGTAATTAACCTCCAATTAAAATAAATAAATTTTTTTTAAAAAGATGAGATGTTACTGAGGAAAAGCTAAGGAGGTGACCCATTTTAGTGGAAAAGCACTGGCCTGATGTTGAGAATTCTGGGTTCCTGTGCAGTCTCTGCCTCTCACTAGTGTGTGATGCTGGCAAGTTCACTCACCTTCTTGGGTTTCAGTTTTCATTATCTGTATAACACAGGCAAATCTGACAGTTGTATGGGTTCCTGTAGCGCATAGGTTCCTTACAGAGCTGCAGCTGCAGAATTATGGCATGGCCAGGTTTTGGTCCAATGGATTCCTTGAACAGAATTATATGGCAGGTTTCTTTTTCCAGTGTGTTTTGTCTCACACCTTACAGGCCAGTGGCTGAGAAGGTAGGGATCTCTCTCTCTGCACCGTTCATCATTTGTCGGGATTTGTTGCTCTTTGGCAATTTTACTGGGCTTTAGGGTCAAGGAGAAGACAGGAGAAATTAGTGGGAGGGAAGGGGTTTATCATAGGAAATATTAAAGGAAATGACAACAGAAAAGGTTACTGTCAAATCTCATCATGGGTCAGTCTTTCTTCTAGGAAAAGCAATCCAAAAAAGATCAATCAGGATTAACATGGGGATGTCCCTGGTGGTCCGCTGGTTAAGATTCTGTGTTTCCAGTGCGGGGGTTTCAGGTTTGATCCCTGGTTGGGGAACTAAGATCACATATGCCCTGCAGTGTAGCCCCCCAAAAAATGTTTTTTAATTAAAAAAAAAAAAGATTAGCATGGAATGAGTTCTATACAACCGTTGGCTGATTAGAAAGCAAGAAGGGGTCCTGGGAAAAGCACCAAGCTTGAAGTTGAATGACCTGGGTTTAAATTTAGGCTTTATACTTTATAATCTTATAAACCTTGGAAAGTCACCCAACCTTTCTGAGTCTCAGCTTCCTTATCTGTAAAATTGGCATAATAACATCTAGCTTGTTATCCTGATGGATGTCAGAGTACCTGGAACATAGTATAACCTCAAGCTGTAAGAAAATTTTCTCCTCATCTTTCTGTTTTAAATTGGTACTAACAGCCAAATTTCTGATTTTGAAGTTCTTATCTCTAGCCTTGCCACCTACCCATACTGTCACTAAGAAACAGTAGAGATCCTGCCAAACTCCAGCCTCCCCTTTGCCCTAGTACATTAAACTCATACCATCAATTGTACCTACTGCCTCTTTTCCAGACTTTTCAAGGATGGAGGCTAGATGATTTTAATTTTTGTATCCCCAGTGCCTGACCCAATAGAGTTAGTCAAAAGAAAAGAAAAAAAGTTGTTGGATAATTGAGCAGTCCACAGCATTCATCCTTTTTAGTGTTTGTAATACCAATAAGAATAGTGACAGATAGTATTTTGTAGCTAGTTTTGCATATATTGACTTAATCTAGTCCTAACCAGAAACCCATGAGTAAGGGTATACCCACTCCCCACCATGTCACTATTTCATAGTTGAGAAAAACAGAGGCCCAGAGAAGTGGCAGGACCTACACAATTTATGTCCAGTGGTTGCAGCAGAACCAAGTTCATGATTCCTAGCCTGGCCCCAAGTGGTTAGTGTCCACCTAGAACATTTATTTGAGAACCTACTATGTGCACTGCGCAAGCCAGAGACACTCAGGAAACAGGAAGTATTTATGATCCAATCCAAACAAACACTTGGTTGAAATTCTGCTCCTCCTGCAAGACCTACCGCAAGGGCCATCTGCTTCCTGGTGCCTATAGTGGCACCCCCGGAAGTGAATCTGGCCTCTGAGTTCCTAGAGCACTTAATTTTGCCTTTTGTCTTGACAGCACACTGGTTATAGGTGGCCTTTTCTCGTAGGCATGTGTATCCTCATCGTATCTTTCTCTTGCCAGCACCTGGAAAATAGGGAGCATGTGTTCTTCACCTTTGTGTCCCCTTCAAAGACTAACATTCTACCTGGCCCATTTCTATAGAAATGCTTGTCAGAAGGAGGTAGAGAGAGAGAAAGGAATCTTGCCTTTGGTCTGTGAGCACAGTGGGCAGTAGATTCTGGAGCTGGACAGGAACAGACCCTCCATGAAAAATGTTAGAGAAAAATCGTCTTATAAACTGTTTAATGCAAGTATTTGTGAAACTGAGAATTTCATTTTATGAAACCATTAGAAACTCAGTTGGTAAGATATGCCTGAAAAAGTGAAAGTGAAGTCACTCAGTCGTATCCAACTCTTTGCGACCCCATGGTCTGTAGCCCACCAGGCTCCTCTGTCCATGGGATTTTCCAGGCAATACTGGAGTGGGTTGCCATTTCCTTCTCCAGGGGATCTTCCCAACCCGTAGCCTAGAGGACTTATAGCTGAGAGTCAGTGTAGAGTAAGAACCTAACCATTTAACTAGAACTTGAAAGACCTAGGCCTCCCCACCACCAGCCATGTGACGTTGGTTGAGTCATTGAACCTCTCCAAGCCTCCATGTCAACCCTTGCAAAATGGAACCTGGTATAATCTCTCTCCCTCAGCATAGCCACCTTGTTTTGAGGGTTAAATGAGATCATCCACTTAGAATACTTATCAGAATGCCTAGAACATAGTAAGCACTTGATCAATAGTGATCAGAAGAATTAAATGATAAGTATTTGGTATGTAAGAAAATGACCAAATTTAGAATTTCACTCTCTTGATCTCTGCTTCAGAAATTTGGTCTAGAGCAACCCATAACTCTAACAAAGGTTACTTGTTGGCACTGTACCTAATGTGTTTGGCTGTTGCTGCCAGTGTGGGGGTTCCACCTGAGCAAGCTGTCTGCTGAAGCAAGGTAAGGGGAACCATGCCAAATCTTGAAGCACCAAGGGTATGCACGGCACAAGATTGCATCAGTCCTTATCAGGCTAGAGGCTAGAGAGTAAAGCCCTGGAAACTGCCACTGCTTCTGTCTGGCACCACCCTGGATGTGAATGCAGAGACTTCCTACACATGTTCTCAGACTCTTCTCTGAGCTTCATATCTGTCCCCGTCCAGCCTTCAGTCTGGAGCCAGTAGTAGCCTTGAGGCTATGTCAACCACAGCTGGCCCCTCTGGTTATTCAATATTAAGGTCACCTTCCCCTCAGTGATTTCTTAGTCAATCCCATTTGAACTGCCACCAGAGTGTCCTAGACGAGTTTCTAAGCAGTGAGGGCATAAATCTGCCTGGAGTCTCATTAGGTAATAATTTTTTCAATTCCTTGTAAAGACAGGGAGACAGACACCGTTGGTAGGATATACAGTTTGAGTCAGTTTCCCAGCAGTGGGGACAGGCTTTCTGTCATTTATTCAACACACACATACAAAGCACCGGCCAAATGCCAGGCACAGTGACGAGCAAAACCAGGCCTAACGCCTGCAGCCATTAGGGATTGCGGGAGCCAGGCCTCAGTTAAATAGTCCCACTGACAGGTGTATAATTAGAATCTGTCATAAGTACTAAGAAGGAGTATCACGGCTACCCAGTATGCCAGTCGGCCAGCCGGGTGTGGCTACAGATATGCCTCACTAGCTTGGTACTCAAACCGACTAGCAGGCACTTACAGAGGCAACCTCCTGGCAAAAGCATATAGTCATCAAATATGCCGCCCAGATGCCCAGGCCTTGCCTGGGAAGAGGAAAACCCGCCGCCTCACACTCAGTTGACACCACTATGCAGGCACAGGTCATTCAGTCTGCCCACGCAGTGCCCGCATAGATCTTCACTAGTTGTATGGGTCATACCCTTAATCCCAAAACAAGGGAAAGGGACCCCAACTAGACATGACAGATCCACCATCCCAGGTGGAGAGCCACAGTTCAGTGAGACAACACGATAATCACGAGCACATGAGTTCATTGCTTCTTGGGGCTCCTTCCTCACTTGTATGACACCAGAACAGAAAGTAGCCAGTTGGGTTCAAGAGCTGTCCAGGGCTGTAGGTTCCCAATTTTCCTATTTGGTGGAGACCTGACCAGAAAGACAGTCATAGTGAGCAATCACCAGCTTCTTAATGCTCATTCAAGTTGAAAAATAGAAATGTTCCTAAAAAGCATGCATTTTGCAGAGGTCTCTCTGGCCAAGGTCTCACCTCAGGGCTGAGACAGAGCAAGGAGAGTGACCCCCTAAGAGCCTGGAGATACTTAGATGTGCACTGGGATGTCCCTCAGTGCTGGGAAGTAACCATGGCAACATACTAGTCATTCCTTGTGACAGTGGCAGGCCTGCAGAGTGACCCTGCTCTGCTTTCCACAGAAAATCAGCTTTGTCACTCAGTCCTTCAGGCACCCACATTGGAATCAACAAAGCCCAAGGCATTGTCTTCGCCCTCTTTACATATCCTCCCTCCTCTCCTATCGCCCACTACCCACCCCCACGTTCCCTGCCGTGCTGACAGCGTCACCTGTTGCCCAAGGTAGGGACCCAGAGTCAAGCATTTCCCCTGTGGTTTGCTCATGAAACTGTCCTGTAATTATTAACTCAGATGGTGTCTCTCCCACCCAACTGTGAGCTCACAGTTCTAGATGTCATAGTTCCTTCTACTTGCCTATGCCTGGCATGGTCTCTGAGACCTCGAAAGAGCTAATTAACATTGGTTGACCAGGAGCTCCCAGGGCCAGGAGCACCCGGAGTGGTAAGATAGGGAATTGTGTTTGATGGGATGGAACATGTGTGTGTGATGCTCGTGAGCAGTGTTCCAGGGCCTGTGTGCTGGCGTCAGCCTGTACAGGAGGCCAGGAGGTCCCCTTCCATCTTTACTGGTCCTCTCTCTGAGCCCCTGTGTATTTTCAGCTGCCTCTATGTTGCGCAGCCCCTCTGCTCCTGTCAAGGCTGTCTGCTGGACTCTGCGGGTTATCCAGGGGTGTTTTCACAGCTTCCAAATAAAAGCCATACAACCTGATTCTCAGATGCCCGTAGAAGCTATAATGTTTCCTATGTAGTATTGAAATCCCAGAATCACAGGTCTCTTTAGAAATTTAGAGGTCCTTTCCTCTAGAAAGAGAGTGAGAACCAGCAAGGTGAAGTGGCTGGCTTGACCAAACCCGGACTGAAATGCCGGTCTTTTAGTTCACACAGGCCTGCCTTCTGTGCTCTAGAGCAGAGGTTGCAAATTTCTCCTATAAAAGACCACATAGTAACTATTAAAATAGTTAGGTCTTGTGGGCCATACCATCTCAGGTACAACTGCTTTCCTCCAACCACTTAGCAGGAAAGTGGTCATAGACAACACGCAGGCGAACGGGCGTGGCTGGGTTCCAGTCCAACTTTATTTACACAAACAAGCAGCGGGCTGGGTCTGGCCCTCCAACTGTGGTTTGCCCAGCCCTGCACTGGGACCTCATGTGGTCCACAGCCAGCATCAAAGGCATCACCTGAGAGTGTCAGAATATAGGCCAGACCTCCTGAAGCCAAGTCTGCCTGTCAGCAAGATCCCCTGGTGGTGTTTGCTTGCTCCAGATTGAGAAGTACTGCACTGGTGGGCCCGGCTGCCCCCGCTGAGAATGCCAAGAAGAAATTTCCAGAGTAGAAAAATACGGCCCAGGGAGGTTACTTGGCCCATTCAGGGTGACACAAGTTGGTGGACCAGGGACTAGAGCCCAAGTTCTAGTCTTTCAAACATGGAATTGCTTCTACACACACCAGAGAACCCATCCCATCCTCCCCACTTCTGCCAGTCCCTGACCCAACCCGCATTTACTAGAAATTCGAGTGAAGCAATTCCTCTTTCTTTCCCAGCTGACTTGTGAATCAAGAGAACTCTGCCTCCAGCTGTGTCTCCTCCCACCCACTCCCTGCCAAGACTGGGAGGGGCAGGGGAGGCAGAATTGGGCCTCCAGAGGCTGTTCCCCTTCTCCAGAGGGAAACTTGCTCACACAGGTTCAAGTTGGAGTTAAACTCCAACTGAATTCCTGCCTTTGGAGATTTGCGGCTCAAAATAGAACGAAAGAACCTTTCATTTTTCACTTGCAAAAGAAACTTCTAGACCGGCTCTCTGGCAGGCCTAGACATTGTAGATTTTTCCCTCTTCTGCTTGCCCCATCTTGACCCACATACCAGCTCCTGTTCCCCTGTAGCAGCTTTAATACCTGGCACCTCCTAAGACTCAACCCACAGCAAGACTCCATGCTGGCCACACATTTTGCATAACCTATGCTTCTTGATCTATGTCTAAGGCATGTGAGAAGTTCTTTATCTTCTTCATTAATCAATAAATATGTGTATTAGGCTGTTATTTACTGAGCACATATTTATGAGCCAAGCTGTTGCCTATTTAATTTCTTAATCCATTTTATGGCTGAGGCTAATGAGGTTAAGTGACTGTCCCAAGAATGAAGACAATACCCAATAGAACCAGATGCCAACCTGCCTTCAAGTACTGAATGCTCCAGATGCCATAGAGGGTGTCAGCATGATGACGTGGACCTGACTTCCAATACTTCCCAATCTAATGTAAAAAAATGCATGTAGAACCATCAAGTTACCACTGGCATGATCGGCTGAAACAGTATCATTGGAGTGGGGGTGGGTAAGAATAGGGGCAACATTCCTTAGGAACTCAGTCCCCAGCTGCCCAGCACTGTGCCAGGGACCTTGGAGGCGATCAATAAATATTTGATGTAGGACTGAATGAATGAACAAGGTAGAATGTATGTGTGCCAATACTTGAAGCTGGAATGGATTTGAAAAGATGGAATGAGAGAAGAGGCACATGAGCTAGGGCATTAGCACCTAGCACCTAGAAATAGCAAAGGGAAGACTGGTAAAGGCCTTTGAATAATGTGCCCTTGAATATGTGATCCTTTGACTAACGGGAAGAGATGAAGCATTCTAAGCCAGGAGCAATAGGATGAGAGAGCAGCACGCATTAAATACTGGAAGAAAGGGAACGGAACTGGCAGCAAGAGGTTCAGTTAGGAGGCTGGTGCTGAGCACAGGCTCACAGGTCTAAGGCCGTGAATGAGAGTCAGTGGCACGAGAGGAAAAATGGATAAAAGTCAACAGGAACTGAGAGACAAACAAAGGGAACACTACCCAACAGAGTCCCAGCCTCTTCTGCCCACAAACTCAGCCTTCTCCTGTCTTCCTCCACTTCAGAGCCCTCCCCATTCCCAGTGGCTGCTGTTGGTAGAATGGATGTCTTAAGCAGGGCCCTGTGTCTTCCACCTGCAGCCAGCACCCAGTTCTTCCCATTTTCAGGACAGTTCATCCAACACTTGTTAAGCACCTACGTGAAATCAGCACTCAATGCTACTAGAAATATTCTGCATTCATCGTCTCTTTTTCATCCCTTACAGCACCCCTGAGAGACACTTTATAATTAGAAAAATGAGGCCCAGCGAGATTAATTGACCTGTCCAAGGCCTCACTAATTGGTGAATCTGGGACTAGAGCCACGTCCAAGTATACCAAACCTGGTATTCTTTCCTTCCATGCCACAATACCCTCCCCCACCATCCACATTTCTGGTTGGTCTTGACCCAACAGCCAGAGAGTCACAGCTCTCCTCTAGCTCTGCCCTTCTAGGTACGTGAGTCCCTCTGAGCTGTGATTTGTTCAGTAGGTGTTGTTCTCTGTAATGCACCTTGTGTGTGTCATGCCTCGGGCTTGAACTGGAAAATCTCCACTAACTGATTTATTCTGTTACAGACACTGAATGTGGAGTTGAAGCTTCTTGAGCTCAATGGGCATAGTAATGCCAGGTCACACACCAATTAGGATTTCAGCTTCGGCATTCTGTTTAACAAGACTGTGTTGCCAAGAAATCTCCCCCGAGAGCAGCCAGGGAGGGGCTTACCCCACTACACACCCCCTTCCCTGCCATCAGACACTCCAGCCTGCCAAGACATTTGGTCTCTGCTTTGCATCCTTTATTTAGAAGCTTGTTTTTTATGTCAGACAGGCCTTGGTTTGAATTCCAGCTTTACCATATGCCAGCTCTGTGACATTAGGTGAGTTTTTCAACCTCTCTGAGCCTCAAGTTTTATTTTTTTAATGTTGGGATAATAGTTTCTACCCAACAGAGTTGCCACAAGGATTAAAAACAGTAATGTTTATAAAGCTCTAGGCCTGCTTTAGAGTCTGTAGCCAGTACTGGTCCTTTTCTTCCTGTTGTCATTGGAAGCACCAGCTCAAGATTCCTGTAGTTTCACCACCTCCCAAGCCTTAAAAGACATCTCACTCTTGGTCTTTCTTGCCGCCACGATGATGTCAGACCCTCACCTCAGAGCCACGTGGGGGAGACCCTTTCTTCTGGAGAAATCTCCCACCACACAACTCCACCAGCACTCTGCCCTCCCCTTCTGAAGCACCTGCCCAGAGGCATGGAGGGTATAAGGAGCCCCCTCCCCCAATGTACAGAGCCTTCATCAGAGCCCAGCTAAACCCGAGAAGGGAATGCCACACAGAATGGAGGCCCTGTCCCCCCGCCCCGCCCCACCGCACAAACAGGCTTTTAGGAGCCAGTGACAAAGGCCACTGTGGGTCCACACTCGCTCTTCCTCTTGTCTCCGTGTAGAGCTGCACAGAATGTTCTGTCTTCTGCACAGTGTGAGAAATAGCAAGGCCTGCTGCCGGCCTGCTGCCAGCCTGCTCTTGACCCCACCGACCAGAAACCCCAGCCTCCACCTTTGTTAGAAGAGCTCAAACTAACACTCAGGATAGAATATCCTTGCCTCTGATCAAGGGAACAGAGGCCCAGAGAAGAAAAGTGACTGGCCCAAGGTCACACAACTAGACAGCCAGAGCTGAGGCAGAAAACCAGCCCTGCCTGCAGGGCATCTCCTCTCCCTTCCACCTTGCAGCCCTGCTCCTGATGGTGCTTTACAGACTTCTGGGAGTGGGAGACACCTGCCAGCCAGTGTGACGAGGGCATCAAGGAAATGCTCATCAGGAGGGGTGCCTGGCTGCACCAGGCATTACAGAGCCGTGACTGAAAGGCTCTGCATCCAATTGCTCAGCCCAGAAGCAAGGGACAGTCACCTGAACCGTTGTGAAATTGTATCTCTCTCACTCACTCAAACACACACACGCACGCACGCACACACGCACGCACACGCACAGGGGAAGGAAAGGAAGTTAGAAACTCATTTACAAGTAAAAACCTCCCTGTCTTAAAATAAAAGAAGTTGAAATAGGGATGCTTCTCTTGCCAGAAGGACAGTCACCCTAAAATCTCAAGGTCACAGTATTTCTGCACCTCTCTCCCTCAGCACCCTTCTCCTCCTTTTCCTACCCTCCCATCTCCTTCTCCATCTCTGCCCCCTCCCATCTCCTCCTCTGGCTCCCCTCCTCCCCCTCCATCTCCTCCTGAACTATCTTCTCTGGGTTACATTAATTACCATCTGCAAAAGGCCACACACTTACTATGCAGCAAAGGCAGTTTCCAGGACATCCATTTCTAAAGAAACCTAAAGTCACAGTAATGGGCCCCTGTTTTCTGAGGGCCTTCTTCATGCTCTCTGTGCAGGCCCTGGATGGCATCACTTCTAAACCTTACAGCAGTCCTGCCAAAGTGGTTATTAGATCTACATTTTCCTGATAAGAAGACTTGGAGGAGCTAAGTGACTTATCCCAAAGTGATAGAACTAGTGAGCGCCGAATCTGCCTCAAGCCCACGCTCTGCGTGCCACACTTTGGCCCAGTGGCATGTTCTTCACCCTGGGTGTATAGAAGGCCGGGGGTGACATGACATAGAGTCACTCAGTTGTGTCCGACTCTTAAGACTCCATGGACTGTAGCCCACCAGGCTCTTCTGTCCATGGGATTCTCCAGGCAAGAATGCCGCAATGGGTTGCCATTTCCTTCTCTAGGCCAAGGGGTGAGCCCCTTACCTATTCCATTTGCCGGCATGGGGCCCCTCTTCCTTTATGCTGGGTCTGACTTAGAATCTCTAGGGAAAGCACAGGTCACAGATTACTCTTCAGATAAATTATGACTGGGATACCTGAGGCCTGGTGCTGTGAAAGACCCAAGTGGGAACATGGCAGGTAACTGACAGCCTTCTTTACTTACTCACCTTTGTGTGACCAGGGAAGCCTTAAAGTCCCCTCCATCTTCGTCTCCCCACCCCCAGGCCATTTTCAGGCTGCCATGCTTCAAAGCCAGCTTTGAAGCTCTCTAGTTGGAAGCAGCCTTTCTTCTTCACAGACCAGACCCAGTGGGCAGCTTAGGTGGGCTGATCTGTGCCCAGGTCTGCGGGGCTCAGTGTTCCTGAGCTTCCTAGGGTGTGTGGCCTATCTCCATGGAAATTTGGTAGCAGGAGGGGAGCCCAAGGGGGAGGGGACACAGTCTTGGTGGGTGGAGCTTGCCAGCTACCACTCACCTTCTAGACAGTGGGGGCTGAACCGCAAGGCAGGGCAGGGTTACGTCCCTTCCTTCTAGGGAGAATGAGAAGATAGCACACCCGCCCTCCCCATGCACATGGGCGTCTCAGTAACCAAGTGATAAGGGACATTTCTAGTTGCTGTTTTACTGCACACCTGCACATTCTTTCTTTCTCTAGTCTTCAAAATAACCCATGATGCAGGTTTTATTATTGTCCCTCTTATGGGCAGGGACATCGTGGGGGGAATTTTGTTCATATGTTGAAGCCCTGATTCCCAGTACCCTGGAACGTGGTTGTATTTGGAGATAGTTTAAAAAGGTGATTCAGTTTAAATGGGCAGTTAGGGCCCTACTCCCATCTGATTGGTGTCCTTATAAGAAGACAACATTTGGGCACAGAGAGAGGCCCTGGGGGTGCACAGAGGAAGGGCCACATGAAGAGGCAGCCAGGGGTGGGGGCTGGCCATGTGCAAATCAAGGACAGGGGCTTCAGAAGAAGCCAACCTTGCAAGGTGTAACTTCACCTTGACCTTCCAGCCTCTAGAACCATGAAAGACTAGATGTGTGTTGTTTAAGCCATTCAGCCTGCGGCACCCCAAGCAAAAGAACAGACTCAGAAAACAAACACCCTGCCCTATATGGACACAGCCATCAGGCTGTTAGCCCCGAACTCAAGAACTTGTGTCTCAGCCTTTATCCTGAGACTTCATATTTGTCTGTCAGAGGCCACACACGTAGTAGTGACACATTTCTGCATTTTGAATTAATCAGACACACAGATCTGTCCGTCAGAGCTTCAGATCCGCGTTAGCTGATGCATGTTGCCCACTGAATCGACCCGTGTCCATCCTTACTTTGGGCTGGAGCCCTAGCAACTCAGTCCACCGGTGCTGCTGGAACCTACATAAGGGGGCAGAGCCCACCAGTTTATTACATCACACAGCCACCACAGGGTATGGGCAGCCTTCCCCACCACCGGGATGCGATGTTTCAGAAATCCTCTGGGTGCCATCACATACTCAGAGTTTCAGCACCTCCACTGAGGATTGCTTGATTCCCAGGGTGGTCCATGGCAGTCCTCAGACCTTCGTGCTGATGGAAGGGGAAAGTGGGTTGGCAGTGGGATTGACAGTAGCAAGGCATCCTGCTAAGCCTTGCTAGATCTCCCATGCTTCTCCAGGGCCCCACAAGCAAGGAGCCCAGATCATGACACCCACATATCCCTCACATCTTAAAGGATGAAATTTTCATCAGTGTGAACCAGCAGCCAAGATGAGAATGAACATAAAAATTATTCATTAAAGAAGAGAGGTGAAAACCAGACTGGGCCATCACTGTATGCAGATTAAATGGGTTGATGCATGGAGAGCATGTTACCCAGTTTCCATCCAGGCAAGTTGTTTTATCATTATCATTAATCACCATCTTTTTCCTGTTTCAAGCTAAACATGTCAAAGTCTTTGGCACCAAAGCATGTCGTTTATTCAATTTATTTAACAAGCATTTAGAGGGGGTGGCTCAGATGGTAAAGCGTCTGCCTACAATGCAGGAGACCCGGGTTCAATCCCTGGGTCGGGAAGATCTCCTGGAGAAGGAAATGGCGACCCACTCCAGTACTGTTGCCTGGAAAATCCCATGGATGGAGGAGCCTGGTAGGCTATAGTCCATGGGGTCGCAAAGAGTCGGACATGACTGAGCGACTTCACTTCTGTATGCCAAGGCCTGGGATGGCTGCTAAGGATTCAAACATAAACAAAATAAGAATATTATCTCCCAGCCTTCATCTCTCAGTGGGCTTGGGAGAGTGATGTGTACAGAGACAGTTGTCGTTGGGCGAGATCCACTGAGCACAGGAGAGGGGAAAAGGCACGCTGCCTGGGGTAACACAGGAGGGTAAGTATGAGTTCTCCAGGCAGAGGCATTCCTGTGCTGGGAACAGGGACAGATAGCGGGGGACCTCGCACACCTCACTGAGAACTAAGACGTTGTCCCTTGGGCTTCCAGAGAGTTTGAAGAAAGAAGATGTGCTCCTCAAATATGAGCACCCTGCTAGCCTCTGCCTGTCAGTACTGAGCTCCAGCCCCTCCTCCCACCTGCACGCAGGTCTCAAGATAGAAAAGCAAAATGGGACTGTTGAGATCGAAGAAGTGGGAAAAGGAGCAGAGTCAGGGAAGAGTTTAGAGGAGGAAATACAGCTGGAGCAGGACTCCCAGTTCATCTAAAGCTCAACTGGAATTATGGCATTTGTGTGGACGTGTGAAACCATGAGGAACCCTGCAGATTGTTAAATGTGTTTTACCCTGAACATGATGGTGTAGACCTCGTACACAGCTCTGAGGTACACAGAGTTGGGAGTTGGGAGGGTGAATGTGACATAAAGGAAAGCAAAACTGATAATATTTTTGGAGCCCGCTCTGTGCCAGGCGCTTTCACCTACACCCCTGCCACTGAATCTCATAACCACTCTTTGAGGTCAGTATTATTATTCCTAACTTCTTTTCAGAGTGAGGAAGCTGTGGATCAAAGCAGTCAGGAAGTAACTTGTTTACATTTTTCTTCATGCCAACTCCAGCGTATGTTTGGGGCAGTTTTATTGCCTGAGGCTCGAGTTCTCCAACTTGAGTGTGCCTCAGACTCTTCCAGAGGGCTTGTTAGAACACAGACCGCCCAGCCCAGCCCCTTGAGTTTCTGATTCAGTCGGTCTGGGTGAGGCCTGAGGATTTCCGCTTCTAACAAGTTTCCAGGTGAGGCTGGTGCTGCCGCTCGGCCTCCCCTGGAAACAACCACACTCTGAGAATCACTGGCCCATGGGAATGATCTACCCAGTAACCTGGCCCAGGGGTTCCCAAACTGTTTGCATTTTGGAATCACCTGAGGATCTTTAAAAGGAAATACTGATGCCTGGCTCCAGGCTCACACTTTATTTTTCATTGAAGTTTAGTTGATTCACCATGTTTCAGGTATACAGCAGAGTGATTCCGTTATTCATTATATAAGTATACAGATATATTCAGATTCTTTTCCATTAGAGGTTATTACAAGATACTGAATATAGTTCCCTGTGCTATACAGTAGGAGGTCCACACATTTTGATTTAACTGGTATAGGGGCAACCTCGGCATCATTATTTTTAAATACCACCACCCCCCAGGTAATTCTCACATGCAGCAAAGTTGAGGAGCCACTGACCTAGCCTCTTTTCTCCTTGACTCTGATCTCCATCAGAACCCTGTCCCTCAGCTGCCACCACTGAACGTGTCATACTAGCCCCACTTGCAACACGTCCTCCCAGCCATCTTAGAACTCCCGCCCCTGGAGCTCATCCAGTCTCTCACGTGCCTTTTCCCTTTTTGCCTAGTCCATCATCTCCTTCTCTGTTCAACATAAATCTGATCACTGCAGCCATCTCTTGCCCATAGCAATACAGCAAGCACCCTGTTCTTCCTTTGACCATATATGTCTACCTGGGAAAATCTGAGGAGGAATATCTAAATCTGACTGCAGGCATGGAGGTCCAGGAGGCTTCTTGAAGTGGATGGCACTCGAGCCAAGTCTGGATGGGCAGGTAAAAATGAAAGAGAGTGTTTCAAGCAGGGATACAGCAGAGGTAGAAGCACAGAAGAGAGGGGAACAGTGAGGTTTCTGGGGGAGCTTCATGTTGCTGTGTGTGTCTGCAGCAGGAACTTGCCCTGTGATGTCAGGAAAACACTGCGGAGGCAGCCTTTCGCCAGATGGGGGTGGGTCTTGGGCATCAGGTGAGGAAACTTACATCTTTCCAAGTATAAATGGTAGTTGATAGGCATTTTAAAATGACTTTTAAATTGAAATAGTAATACATACTTAGAAAATGCAGAATAACTAGGAAAGCATCAAGTAGAAAATAATCATTTTTAATCTAATGACCCAGAACTCACAACTGTTAAGATTTTGGGGGAATTTGTTGTCTTCTATGCACGTTCTTACATAGTTGAGAACATGCTGTGAAAGTTTACATTCTGCCTTCACACTTAAAATTATAACATATACATATTTAGTGTTATTTAAATGTAAGCATTATAATAGTTCTATAGTATGATACCATATAATTTACCATTTTCATAAACCTAGAAATGGGAGAGGGAGAAGTTTCACTATAATAACTGATGCCACAATATTCATATCTGTATGAACTTAGGTTTTGCAATGTTCTTGTGATCAATATCAAGAAAGATATGAATCAACAGTATGAACGTTTTAGACTCATTACCAAACTTCTAAAAACTTCTCTTCCAGTTTACACTCTGATCATAGGTGTCAAAGAATGCACATTTCATCTTCCCTTTCCAGCACCCGGTATCACGGCTGGTGCCCCTGAAGAGTTTTTGCCATGGGCGTGACATCAGCAGCTGTGCATTTATAAAATCCTATACTGGAGGCTGAATCAGATGCACCAGGTTGGAACAACTATGGCTGCCCATGGTGTTCCGTCTTTGCTTCCACTTTTTCCTAATCCTGTGTTCCCATTCTTCATCTTTATTCTTTCTTGGAGAGCATATAGTAAGTGTTTGCTTCACATAGAGCCGGGAATAATGCTTTGTTACCAAGAAAAGTGCTGAAAGACCTAGCTCTATGGTTGCAGTAAGTTGATGCCCAGCCCAGAGACCCTCTTTTGATAGTTTTATAGAAAACAAATCTCTAAATAGTAATTCTAACTAGGTAGAAATACCTTTTTATATTTTCCAGTGACACTTCCAAGTGAGTTTATTGCTAAATTAGTTTCCTTGTGCATCCAGTGACTATCCAGTCCTACACGTAACCATCCCTGTCCCTGAAATGTCCTTCTTTCCTCTTAACCCAGCAAATTATCTTGACATTCATCCTTCAAGACCTTGCTTAAGTCTGTGGCACCTTCCCTCCATACCTTGCCCAGAATCAGTTACTCAGGCATCCTTCTTCCAGTAGTTTACTCACAACATTTTCTACACCTAACACTTTCTCCCTCTTGGCTAAGAGTCCTTGAAGAGTAGAACATTTTGTATTCCCAGTTCTTAACACAGTGTCTGGCACATGGTTGTCACTCAGTAACTGTTGAATGAGTGAATTAACGCATTCCTGTTTTACTAAGGTACACGGACATTCCATCTTAAATACAAGTGACTTGAGTATAGAAACAATATGGAGATGATATGAATTGCCGAAAACCACTCTCTGAGTCATTCATACCTGAGGTAAAACAGGGGGCTTGCCCGGTAGCTCAGTGGGTAAAGAATCTGCCTGCAGTGCTAGAGACCCCGGTTTGATTCCTGGGATGGGAAGTTCCCCTGGAGAAGGGATCAGCTACCCACTCCAATATTCTTGGGCTTCCCTGGTGGCTCAGATGGTAAAGAATCCACCTGCAATGTGGGAGACCCAGGTTCGATCCCTGGGCTGGGAAGATCCCCTGGAGGAGCTCATGGCAACAACCCTCTCCAGTATTCTTGCCTGGAGAAACCCCATGGACAGAGGAGTCTGGGGGGCTACAGTCCATGGGGTCGCAAAGAGTCGGACTTGACTGAGCGACTAAGCACAGCACAGCAAGGTAAAACAGGACACCTGGTATAGCAGATGTCCTGATCCTGGATTCTATGTTCTGAACATTAAGTGGTCTGTGTACCTGGTCATTGACTTGTAACTCTGTTTCTGTTTCATTTTAACTCCAGATTTAGTTTCTGCATAAGTATCTGTGTGCTAAAGGAAGCACAGGGAATTAAGTGATGCCAGAATTTCCCAAAATGTGTTCCAAAGAAAACGACCATAGATACCTACAAAACTGTTTTATAGATGTCACACAAAAGAAGAGTCTCGTGGTCCAGCAGGTTTGGGAAGCAGAGTTAAATATATTTCTTTACCTCAGAACTTCCTGGTAGGCACTTTAAGCTGAAAGATCAGTCGGGCAAGGGTAGAGAGACAGAAGAGCAGTCAGCCTTCCTGCAGTAGCAGTCAGGAGTCATCCGAGCC
The DNA here is from genome assembly GCF_016772045.2 of Ovis aries. Taxonomy (NCBI): domain Eukaryota; kingdom Metazoa; phylum Chordata; class Mammalia; order Artiodactyla; family Bovidae; genus Ovis; species Ovis aries. The sequence continues at coordinate 201,862,247 of NC_056054.1, forward strand.
TCTTAATGCCAGGAGAGATTCAGAGTCAAAGGCAGAGTGGCCAAAAGTATAACAAGATCCTTGCCATTCTCCTGCACTTATCCCCTCTCTGCCCCCCAGTCCCACATCTGTGTAAACCCCCTGCCCCCCGCCCAACCACCCACCACACTGATGAGATCAGCCTGGATTACATCTCTTCTAGAGCCAGGAAGCAAGGTAATGTGTGGGAAGTGATAGCTGCAAGGTAATGTGTGGGAAGTGATAACAACTTTTCGAGTTAAAGCCATTCAACAGGGAAATTTGTTAAAAGACCAAGACATTGTAAAAGCCGAAACACTTGAGTCTGTTCAGTCCCCTGCTTCTTAGAACATTTTGTTACGAGGGAATGTTTCAAGGAGGGAAAACATTGAACTATCACAGCACTGTTAGACACCAAAGCCTGGTACAGAGAGCAACATTTTAAAAGACATCTGTCTCTCTGCCAACAGAGAAACTTCTGCCTCTCTTTTCTCCTCCTTTTTCCCACCCCAGTACAACTCCTCCGCCCTCCTCACCCCTAAGCACTCCCTCCTCCCTCCTCCCCCTCCAGTTCTTCCTCCCCTCCCCCTTCTTCTCCTTCTCTCATTCACAACCCTTATGGCTATCACAGACACTGTAAGATGACACAGTAAGCCAAACTATCCAATGGTTATTCAACACGCTTGGGTAAGAAGGGAATTAATTAAGTGACTAGAGGCTTAGACATTCACTGTTTATTGGATCTAAACTCCTTAAAAGAGCCTGAAGCATTCTCCTAAACAAACTTTGCCCTTTTGTGGCTTCTTTGGACTTGTTAAAGTCCAAATGAGATGGAGGGTTTAAGGAGACTGTATCTTTTCACACATGTGAAAAAAAGGAGTACCAGAGAAGAAAAATGGGAGTGTCAGTGGGTATAAAGGAGGCAACCTATGTGCCATCACAGAGAGACTAACAGTTTGTGTATCTGTTGGCAGCTGATGTTCATCGGTGATCCTCAGTAGGTTAGCAAACTTTAGCAATGTTTACACATTTGTGGGCAGCCCAATAGTTTACCTGTCTTCGTTAGAAGAATATCCATAAAGTCATGTACAGGATTTCATTAACTTTGGGAAAGATTATATTTAGCTCGTTCCACTCAAGCTTCCATTCTAACAGAACATTTCTCCTATGATCTGTTTATAATTTTAAATTTATGTACATGACTATTTGTATATATGTCTTACCTCCCATATTAGATCCTACACCTCTTACAAGCTGAGTTCCAAAGACATAGAAAAGTGTCCTGCACACAATTTGTATTCAATAAAAATTGGTAGAAAGAATGAAGTGAATGTAAAATAGAAGTATATTTGTCAAGAGAATGTTTTTTAATCAATAGTGTTCTGAACAAGAAAGACAAACCCAAATATCCCCTTGCCAGTCTTAATAAACAGTATCGCGTTATACCAGGAGACACCATAGAAGATGGGCTTCCCCAGTGGCTCAGCGGTAAGGAATCCGTCTGGAATGCAGGAGACACAGGAGATGTGGGTTTGATCCCTGGGTGGCGAAGATTCTCTGGAGGAGGGCATGGCAACCCACTGCAGTATTCTTGCCTGGAGGACAGAGGAGCCTAGAGGGCTGTAGTCCATGGGGTCACAAAGAGTCAGACACAACTGAAGCAACTGAGCATGGGTACCTTAGAAGACAGAAGCCATCTGCCAAAGAAGCAAAACATTAACATAGAGCAGTTTTCTACTTTGTGAATATTAATAGGATGTTAGTGATTAGCCACAAACTATGAGAGAATTACACTTGCTTTGGTAGGCAGAGGAGGAATGGAAGCTTTTAAAGAATCTGCCTTTTTATTTTGCTTCTGTTTTAAGTAAATAAAAGTTGTGTTGTAAAAATGAGTCTTTGGGCCAACATCAAACCTTAATCCTGCCGTTGCTTTCCCCAGAAGTTGGACAGGCACAGTCCGAGTCCCAGGAACTTTGGAAAGAAAGGATCTCTTCTAGGTGCTGAATCAGAAGCAACTCCCACTGTGGGAGGCCATGGATCCTATGCGACTCTGAGCCTGAGACTCATATTTTCTGTCCCTCTTTTTGTACTTTGGACCCAGGATAATCTGATGTAGGTGAAATATTCTTTTCCTTGGCTCAGATTAGGCACCTGGTGTCCTGAAAGAGGTCACTGACTTCCCCCAAGGATGTCCAAGGAGGTTGGCTCACCACTGGCTTACCGCAGGCCAAATTTGAAGTTAATTAAGCATCAGTCATCATCAGTAGGGCCAAGATGTTATTCAGGCATTCAGGGAAGAGAAACCTGATCCAGCTCTGGATAATGACCTTCATCAGCATTCCTTCCTATCCTAATCCCAAACCAGTGTGTCTTTAGCTGCAAGGTGGGGGCGGGGGGTGGGGTATTTCAGAAACAGATGGTTCATCCTTTACATTACTCTGCCTTTGAAGAAACTTCTGGATATGTCACTCTATTCAGTGCATGCATGATCATGCAATCTGGAGCAAAACCTTTTTTCACTGGAACCAGGTTTCTGTTTATGAAAAGGTACATTTATTGACTTCTGGGGAAATGCCCTATTCAGAATGAGGGTGAAATGCTGTTTGGTGGGAGCTAAAAGACACTGACAGTTCTAGGTAGGCCATCTGGGGACTACACCTTCTGGCCCAAACCACACTGGGGAACAGAGACATGTGTACACACTGGTTCTGCTTGTCTCACTCCACAGACCTCAGTGACCAGCTTCTTGAAGTGGTGGGGCTAGAGGGAGCCATGGAAATGGGGCAGATCTACACTGGCCTGAAGAGTGCAGGCAGGAGGCTAGCCCAGTGCTCCTCGGTCTCCATCAGGTACGTTTCCTCGTCACCCAGCAGGCCGTGCCCCCCACCCCCCACCCCCCACCCCCACCCGGATTCCTACAGATAACACCTTGAAAGCCCTCTTTAGATTTCAGTGCAGCGAGTGTGGGGGCAGGGTGGGGGTAGAAGTTCAATAACATTTATAAAGAATGTTTTTGGAGACCACTTTCCAAACCAGGTATTACAACCATCCAGGACATCAACTGGAGGGTCCCACCACAACCAGTTTGCTGTTCTCTTAAAATGGATGAAACTCTAGAAATAGGATTGTAAGATGAGGTCCAGAGAACCAGAGATCCAACTCCTTGCCTTCCTTATCTCCATATTGAAATGCTCAACACATGCCAGAGGGCAGCTTTAACAAAAACCAGGCTCTCTGCTCTGGATGGCATCACCGACTCGATGGACATGAGTTTGAGTGAACTCCAAGAGTTGGTGTTGGACAGGGAGGCCTGGCGTGCTGTGATTCATGGGGTCGCAGAGTTGGACACGACTGAGCGACTGAACTGAACTGAGACTCTCTGCTCTACACTGCTCATTCTTGGATAGTGGTCTCAGAAACACTTTTATTAAACAGTCGCATATACCTTTGTAGAGCTAAACTGACGTCAGCAAACCCGTCATAATTGACAAAGAGGATGACAGTTTTTTAGAGTATGAACCACATAGGTCAGCCAATACAGACTCCTTACCAGATGGGGTCTAATGGAGGGGATCTTCTGATTTTTGGTTGCTTCTGTTTAATAAATGCAACTAGTCACAGATTTTTCTCCGCATTATTATTTCCAGGGTCCTTATTCCTTTCCATTTCCCATTTAATTTCTATAGTGTGTCTTGGGGATCTCCTAGAGGGGACTCCCATGTGCAGGTTTCCCAAAGTTGTTTAAACACAGAACCCTTTTACCCCTTATCCTGGGTGAAATGTCCTCAGAGTTCTTTGGGGGAATATCTGTTCTTAGTGCCACCCTGCATCCTTCATAGAGGTCCCCGGAGCTGTTCCCTGATCTATCCCACTAACCCCCTTTCTTCATTCCCTCTGTGTCTCCTGTCCTTTCTATTATTCCCCAGATCTTTGCTTCTCTTTCCTTTTGGGCTATTGTGTTGCTGGGACCTGTTTTCCAAGTTCATCTCTTTAATTCCTTTCTCCATGACTCTTAACACCAAGTAGATCCAGTCTGTTAGAACATCTAAGCCATAACTTATGTGGACCAGAGAATTTTGATTCCTGAAGAATTTGGGGAAAAAAAAATGTGTAAGAGAGAGGATATTTTCTGTTTCCACATAAAAACAGGGGTTGAGTCAGGAGCCCTAGCCCCCTGGGCATTCCCTACATAATCTCCTCACGCCACAAAAGCAAAATTCTAGTCTTTCCTTTTATTATTTGTTTTATTATTAGGTTTATTGGTTTTTGTTATTAAATATCCTCAGGGTCAGTTGGGGAATCATCTACATCAAAACAGCTTGCCTCCCTCATTTTATAATTTCAGAAACAGGGCAGATGCCAGACCCAGGTGAGGGCTTTCTGGCCAGTGCCTGGCAACTGCTCCTGGCTGGCCAAGACCGGAGACCTCCAAAAGGACCTACCTGTTCTCCATTGTCCCTCAGCCTTAACAGTCCATAAGCCAAAGAAGCCTTGACCCAAGCAAGGAAATAAGGCTTTCTCCTCTCCCCTCTGCCTACCCGTAGGGATCACATTCCCAATGACCCTGCTTCCCCAGCTAAGCCAGGTCCACAGTCCATGCAACCATAATGTCTACGGTTGTTCAGGAGATAAAAGAGGGGATGGTTGAGGATTGGGGGCAAGGCAAGACATACTCAGACCTGAGCTGTACCTCGTATAAGTAGGAGACATTACCTCACTGACGTTATGCAACCGCTCACTCAACATAGAACCCATGCCTTTCCCTATTTCATAGCCTTTCCCATTTCACCGTGGAGTTTTTGGCACCATGGGCAAGCCCTCTGGCTGGTTGTTTGACTAGGGGTCCCCTTAGATATGGTGCTGCCATACTTGTTGGCCACTTCTCCCCAGACGCCTGTGGATTTCACTGCTCATTCGGGGCCATGTTTCTCAAAATAGTCTGAGGACCAGAGCAACAGAGTTGTCCATAGTGCTTATGAAAACACAGACCCCTGAGGTGAGCTCAGAAATCTGTTTTCAACAAGCCCCCCAGGAGTCTTCAGAACCACTCCTAGGTGGCTCCACTTTCAACTTCTGTTTCCCTGGAAAGGACAGCCTTCATTCTCCAACTCTAAGAAGCCCACTGTGCTCTCTCTGTTCTCCGGTCTCCAGGACAAACAAGCTGCTGCCAATGCAAGTGGATGGCGAGCCCTGGATGCAGCCGCCATGCTCGGTGAGTTATACCAATCTTTGAGATGAGGGTGAGAAGTTTTATGTGGGATCCCTTTGGGGCACTGACTTAACATGAAATTCTGAGTCTCTGAATTACAGGGGCTTTGGGAGATCATCCAGCACAGCTTCTCTTCCACTTAGTTCATCCATCCATTCATTTATCTGCTGAGCTTTTATTGATTAGGTGCTATGAGCCAAGCACTGGGAGGCACCAGTTCCAAAACCAAAGGAGACATAGACCTGTCTTCAAGGAGCTTATAGTTCTAGGTGAACTCTGAGGCTTCATCTACTCTGAGGCCTTATTTTCTTGCTTCATCTGAGGCTTCTTCTCTATCCTTGAGAGCCTCCACTTGAATTGCTTTAGTGGCAAGGAACTTACGACCCAAAAGGAAGACTGTTACACTAATGAACAAGCCTAATTACTAGAAAATGCTTCTTTATGTGGAGCAAAATCTGCACACTTGACCTTAGAATTCCACCTAGTTACTATGACCACTCGGGCTCCTGGGGAAGAATTCCCACAATGCACAGGCACGCTGCACCCCAGATGCACCCACAACCCCGAGGAACTACCTGAAAACTCCCCTGAAAGTGTAACCCCATAGGTTATCTATTGCCTTTATGGCATTTCTGTGACCCATGTTACCCATCCCCTAGGACTGTGCCTGTTTTGCAATAGTTGCACAATATTTGTTGAAAGGTGAATAAAGAATTGAACAAATGAACAAACAAAAATAAAGGGAACAATCCCATTCTCTGCCTTACCAGTTCGTTGGCAGCTTGTTCTCAGAAACCCAACTAGACTCTCTATGGCGAAGAGAAACCACTGTCCTGGTATTTAGAGCTCAGGGTATTAACTGGAATATGATGTTAGCAACATCTTTGATACTGTTGTAAGTGTGCAAATTTCAAAAGACAGAACTTGTGTTTCTGAGCTTCCTCACTCTAGTGGAGTATTCAGATACCTCAAGAACCTGCTATTTGGAGCCCTTCAGAACATCAATTCGTCTTCTACTAGAGAAAGGATTTTCACGAGATAGCTACTGGGCATGAACTGTAGGTTTATTTCTATAACTCTTTGCTCTATGTAACTTCTACAAATTGCCAAGTTAGTCCCTAGAGACAAAGACTTTTTAAAATGGCATCTTTTATAAAAGATATCAAAAGTGTAACTTTTTCTGTAAAATCTTACCTCAATCTTTTGGCTTCTATGAAGTCTAAGGAAAGGATGAATACACTATAGCAAAATCTAATAATATCTTACCCTAGTTGGGAAGAATGGAGGGAATTTGTACTATTTTTAATTTTGATAGAATTGAATTAAGAAAACTCTATCCAAAGTCCTCCTGTCTCCTAAAAGGAAAAAAGAAAAAGCTGGAAGAAAGCAAACCCTTGGCTACCCAGCTCAGTGATATCTAGAAACTGAACTGCCATCCCTCCAGATCCAAGTACTGGTTTTAAAGTAGCCAAACATTCCTCCAATCCCTGCTCTCTCTCCATGCCACCCTTCAGACATTACTACTTACTATGAAAAAAAATAATAATAATAAATAAAACCCAGTGATTTTATGGTATACAGTCATATGTGAAGGTATGTTAGTCAGCTCAGGCTGCCCTAACAAAATACTACAGACTGGGTGGCATAAACAGCATAGTTTCTCATAGATCTAGAGCCTCCAAGTCCAACACTGAGGTGTCAGCAGGGTTGCTTTCTGGTGAGGCCTGTCTTCCTGATTTGCAGATAGAAGCTCTTTCACCATGTCTTCACATGGCCTTTTCTATGTGTGCATTTACTACTGATGTCTCTTCCTATTCTCGTACAGACACCAGTCCTATTGGACTAGGGCCCCACCTTTATGATTCCATTTAACCTTATTTACCTCCTTAACGGGCTTCCCTGTTGGCTTAGTGGTAGAGAGCTCACCTGACAATGCTGGAGGTATGGTTTTGATCCTTGGGTTGGGAAGATCCCTTGGAGAAGGAAATGGTGACCCACTCCAGTATGCTTGCCTGGAGAATCCCATGGACAGAGAAGCCTGGCGGGCTACAGTCAGATATGCCTGAGCATGCAAGCACCTCCTTAAAGGCCGTATCTCCAAATGTAGTCACCCTGGGGATTAGGGCTTCAACACATGAATTTGGTAGGGAACACAGTTTAGTCCATAGCAGAAGGTAACAGAAGTCCTTCTTAAACTTCCAAAAGTTAAAACACCCTTTATGAAACATTTTCCTGAGTGAAGGCACTCACTAACTGTGAAGTGATTCAGAATTGAAGGCTTAATGATAGGACATCACAGCAACAAAAGAATGTTTGATGAAAATTAAAACCAGTTAAATTAGAAAGAAAGCTATGACAAATCTAGACAGTATTAAAAAGCAGAGACATCACTTTGCTGACAAAGGTCCATATAGTCAAAGCTATGGTTTTTCCAGTAGTCATGTATGGATGTGAGAGTTGGACCATGAAGAAGGCTGAGTGTTCAACTGATGCTTTTGAACTGTGGTGTTGGAGAAGACTCTTGAGAGTCCCTTGGACTGCAAGGAGATCCAACCAGTCCATTCTGAAGGAAATCAACCCTGAATATTTATTGGAAGGACTGACGCAGAAGCTGAAGCTCCAATACTTTGGCCACCTGATATGAAGAGCCAACTCATTGGAAATAAGACCCTGATTCTGAGAAAGACCGAAGGTAAAAGGAGAATGGGGTGACAGAGGATGAGATGGTTAGATAGCATCACTGACTCAACGGACATGAGTTTGTACAAACTTCAGGAGATGGTGAAGGACAGGGAAGTCTGTCATGCTGCAGCCTAATGGGGCTGTAAAGACTCAGACATGATTGAGCGACGGAACAACAGCAGCAAATTAGAATGAAGAAACAAACTGTTGAATATGGCTATGCAACTAAATCCAAATGGCAGAAATCATTTTTTGAAAGAGAAGATAGTGTAAACATTCGTAACTTGGATCCCAAACCTAAAGTGATATTCACCGAGACTGAAAGCACGTGGGAGACCTTGTTGAAGGAATAGTAAAAGTATGTTAAATTTGGTAATTGATAATTCACTTCACGTTGGTAATTTAAAAATGTAAATCTGAAGAAAAATTTAGTAACTAGATAATTACTAGTGAAACTAAAAACAGGGTAGACACCTTCTGAATCTGGGAGCACTTAAATTTTATGAACCCTATCAGTGTAACACAAAAAAGAGAAAAACAAGCAAACATTTTAAATGCTTTGATTAAGATAAAAGAAGTTAGGACTAAATATATCAATAATGACAAAATACCATAAACGTGCTTATGTTCCCTATTAGAAAAACAAAACTCCCACATTGGGTTAAAATGCGTCGATACATTTCTTGTAAAGAGATACATCTAAAGCAACAAAACATAAATTTTTATCGTATCCTTTATCGAGCATAGAGAAATTAAAAGTAAGATATGATAACTTGGGGCAAACTAACCTTCCAACATGCCAAAAGCATAAAGTGGAATAAAGAAGGTCACTTTTTATTTAGTAAAAAGTACACTCAGTTTTGAGATCTAATGGTCATAAAAATTTATTTGTCTGATAATAGAATCAACATTTACACTGTGAAAAACTGTATAGTGTTCTTAGTAGTAGTAGTGTTAGTCGCTCAGTTGTGCCCGACTCTTTGCGACCCCATGGACCAGCCCACCAGGCCCCTCTGTCCATGGGATTCTCCAGGCAAGGATACTGGAGTGGGCCACCATTCCCTTCTCCAGGGGATCTATCCAACACAGGGATCAAACCCGGGTCTCCCTGCACTGCAGGAAGATTCTTTACCGACTGAGCCATCAGTGAACAGCCGGTGAAAAACTGTATAGATGTAGTATATTCTGAGAATAAAGATACATAAGAAACTTACGAAAAGACAGTTATTGAGAGACTTTAAAATATTTGTTTCTGTCTTTGAGGTCAAGTTGTAAAAAAAAAAAAAAAACATAGATGACATAAAACTTCTGTTTTTAAAACACAAGTTCAGAGATACAAAGAGTAGACTGATGGGTTTTCAGAGGTGGGAGCAGGGAGGGCAAGGTAAGTGAAATGGGTGGATGGGGTAAAAATGTACAAACTTCCAGTTATAAAATAAAGGAGTCCTGAAGATGTAATATACAGCAGAGTGACTAGAGTTGATCATACTGTATTGCATATTTAGAAGTTGCTAACTCTGGCCACCTCATGTGAAGAGTTGACTATGGGAAAAGACCCTGATGCTGGGAGGGATTGGGGGCAGGAGGAGAAGGGGATGACAGAGGATGAGATGCCTGGATGGCATCACCGACTCGCACATGAGTCTGGGTGAACTCTGGGAGTTGGTGATGGACAGGGAGGCCTGGCGTGCTGCGATTCATGGGGTCGCAAAGAGTCAGACACAACTGAGTGACTGAACTGAACCGAACTCAAGTGAGTAAATCTTAAAATTTCCTATCACAAGAAAAAGTAATTTTGTAACTATGGTGACAGATGTTAACTAGACTTATTGTGGTGGTCATTTCACATTATATACAAATATCAAATCATTAACCTGTACACCTGAAACTAATATAATGTCATATGTCAATTATATGACATTCATTCAAGAATTAAACTTGGATGAAATAACTATGCCTTAAACAAATCTAATTTCTTCAAGGTCCACAGGATGTTTACTAAAATAGACTATAAACCAGTTCATGAAGAAAAAAACAGAATCCAATAACAGATATTATAAAGGTTGTTTTATTTGACCACAAAGCAATAAAACTATAAATAATAGATTAAATGATAAATGAAATCCAATCAGATTATTACATTCTCCTAAAGAATAGATTTAAGAGGGGATCAAAGCCAGTATTATTGACTATTTAAAAAATAATAAAATTAGAAGGCTCTCATTCAAAAGTTTTAGAATATAGCCTAAACTATATTTGGAAACCTGGTGGGCTGCTGTCTCTGGGGTCGCACAGAGTCAGGCACGACTGAAGCGATTTAGCAGCAGCAGCAGCATATTTGGAAATAAATTCAAAGTCTCATATATTACCATCATTTGAAAAGGGAAAAAATGTAATATATAATCCCCGAATTAAAAGAACAGTAATAAAACAAAGTTAGGAGAAGCAGAAAAAAAGAAAACAAAAGATATAATTAGAAATTAAATAATTTAAAAAACAGGAAAATACAGAACTAGTTCTTTAAATGTGAAATGTTTGAAAACATAATTTTAAGAAGAGATTAGAGATATATATTTAAAATATATATAAATATAAATGTAGTAATGGTTTTATTTAATTATAAGACATTATGTGACATTTATAGTTATCTTGATTCTAATAAACTTGAACATCTGATAAAAATCCTAGGTAACCATTGGGGGAAGAGTGGGAGGAAGGGCTAGTTAGGGAGTTTGGGATGGACCTGTACATACTGCTCCATTTAAAATAGATAACCAACAAGGACCTACTTTATAGCACAGAGAACTCTGCTCAGTGTTGCATGGCAGCCTGGATGGGAGAGAAAACTGGGAGAGAGTGGATACATGTATGTTATGGATGAGTCACTTTGCTGTCCACCTGAAACTATGACATTGTTAACTGGCTATGCTCCAGTGTAAAATAAAAAGTTTTTAAAAAATTTTAGGTAACCCTTAATGAAATGAAAAATATTTGATCTTACCGGTGAGTTCTTCCATACTATTATGGAATAAATATTTATTTGAAGTCTTTGTTCCATAGAATAGACAAAGATAGAAAGCTATCCAATCCATTTCATAGAATTAAGACAGATAGAAAAATCTAACAAAAGCTGTGCTTAAAATTAGAAAGCTACTGGGACTTCCTTTGTGATCCAATGGTTAAAACTCTGTGCTCCCAATGCAGAGGACATGGGTTCAATCCCTGGTTGGGGAAAGAAAATCCTGCCCGCTGCATGATGCAGCTGGGGAAAAAAAAAAAGAAAGAAAGCTACAGACCAATCTCAAATATGAATGATATAAAAATTGTCAAAGTATTGGCAGATAGAATTGAACAACATATTAAAAGAATCAGTCACTCCTCAAGAATATATCAAAGAAATGTGCAAGAAAGTCTTTTTTAAAGTTTTTTGTTTTTAACAAAACCAATTGCCTTATTTAACATAAAAAGCATTTCCCACCCCAGTGGTCCAGTGGATGACTCTGAGCTCCTGATGCAGGGGCCTAGGTTCTATCCCTGGTCAGGGAACTAGATCCTACATACTGTAACTAAGACCTAACTCAGCCAAATAAATAAAGATTGGGCTTCCCTGATGGCTCAGATGGTAAAGAATCCACCTACTATGCAGGAGACCTGGCTTCAATCCCTGGGTCGGGAAGATCCCCTGGAGGAGGACATGGCAACCCACTCCAGTATTCTTGCCTGGCGAATCCCCATGGACAGGGGAGCCTGGTGGGCTACAGTCTATGGGGTCGCAAAGAGTCAGACAGGACTGAGTGACTAAGCACAGCACAAAGTTATTAGATACAAAGGATAAAAACTTTTATATTAATAGGCTTGGTGTGTAGCAGGATATGTTAATTCCCTTCCCTAAGGAAGTCTCCTTAATAGAAGTTTAGATAGAAAAATTACATGGTAATATGAATGCTGCTGCTGCTGCTGCGAAATCGCTTCAGTCGTGTCCAACTCTGTGCGACCCCATAGACGGCAGCCTACCAGGCTCCTCCGTCCTTGGGATTCTCCAGGCAAGAACGCTGGAGTGGGTTGCCATTTCCTTCGCCAATGCGTGAAACTGAAGTTGCTCAGTCGTGTCTGACTCTTAGCGACCCCATGGACTGCAGCCTACCAGCCTCCTCCGTCCATGGGAGTTTCCAGGCAAGAGTACTGGAGTGGGTTGCCATTGCCTTCTCCAGTAATATGAATAGATGACCCAAAATACTCAAACACATTGAACATTTCTGATTTTTAAAGATTAGAAACTCTTGCAAAACTCAGATTAGGAAGACACTTCCTCAAAATAAAATAATTCGTTATTAAACCAATAACTAATACTTAATGTAAAACAGTAGTACAATTTTCATTAAAATTGTGGATAAGACGTATGCTAATGTTGTTTGGAAATTCTAACCAGCGCAAAACGCATGAAGCAGAAAAGAGATATAACTATTTGGAAAAGAATCAAAACTGTCATTATTTGCAGGTAATATATGTAAAAGAAATCTAATAAAATCAACTGAAAACCTCATAGGTTAAATTATTTCAGTGAAGCTATATAGAAAGAGACAAAAGTTAACAGCTTTTGTACATACCAGCAATAACCAATCGGAAGAACATAATAGAAAAAAGCTGAAATATTATATGGCAACAAATAAAAACAAAATACCAAGCCGAACTGTGAAAAATAGATGAAGAAGACTGCAAGCAAGACTTAGTTAATATTTTTTTAAAAGATTTGAATTTAGACACATCCCATGTTTCTAAAAGGGACCCCCAAACAAAATTCCAATGCAATTTTTTAACTTGACAAAACAATGCCATAGCTAAGGCATTTTATAAAAGAGCTGTGAAGAACTTCCCACAAGATATTAAAATAGTTATATAGCTACAATAATTGGCCCAATATTGGATAGGAAAATCAATGATACAGAAGAGCGCCCTAAGAAACTCTAGTGTATATAAAAGGTAGTGAAGGAAAAAAGAAAGATCATAAATTAATTTGAAAGTAATGGACTGTTTAACATATGGTATCCAAGAAATTGCCTGTTTGGGAAAATGCCATTATACAATTAGACCTCCACATCCGTGGGCTTCACATCCTTGGAGTCAACCGACCTTGAATAGAAAATATTCAGGAAAAAAAATTCCAGAAAGTTCCAAAAAGCAAAACTAGAATTTGCTCTGTGCTGGGAACTATTTACATAACATTAACATTGTATTTACAACTATTTACATAGCATTTACATTACATTAGGTATTTACATTGCAGTAAGTAATCTAGAGATGACTTAAAGGATACAGGATATGCATAGGTTATTCACAAATACTATACCATCTTACATAAGGGGCTTGTATAAAACCAGCATCCATGGATTTTGGTAGCCCCAGGGGTCCTGGAAACAATTCCTTATGGATACCAAGGGATGACTATATACTAACCTCTCATGCTTGTAGTACTAGAATCCACAAACCACAAAACCTCACATTGCCCAGCATCTCCAAACTCCTACCTTATCAAGACATTTCTCAAAACTGCTGAAAACCCAAATGGGAGGGATTTGAGTTTCACTTCCTCCTCTTTGCCCAGGAGGTGCTAACAAGCAAATAAGTTGGTCAGCTAGGGGGAGAAAAAGGAGAAGCAAAGGTCTTCTATGGTCTAAAAAAAATGGGCTCCATCAGCAGGAAATGTAAGCAGTGCACCAGCTGCCACTCTGCCCCAAGCACGTCCAGCTCCACTGACAGGATATCCCTCGTTCTTCTTGGCTGGGCTAACTAGTCAGTACTTCCATAGCAGGTACCAGTTCTGTGCTTTCTCAGGAAATACCAAGGTGAATAGGATGAATTTCTTGCCACAAATCACTGCCATCAGCTGGGGCTAAATTGCATGCCACAGATGAGTAGTATCAGGGCCCCCTGTCATCTGCGCCTCACTTCCCTGAATTCTGAGATAAAGACGATGCCATAATCAGGCAAAATGGTGCTTCAAGTGTCCTTGGTGTACTCCTCTGGGGACCACCCCAATGCAGAGAGACTTACTATTCACCTCCTATATCTCCAGGCTGGTGGAAACCAACCTAACAGTCATTTAAAGCTTTCTTCCCCCAGGTTAAGCTCATTCTTCCACAGTGTCTTTTGGTCCCATCTTTTGCTTTTCACAACCTGCAGCCTTATAAATTTAAATCCAGGTTGCAATAGAACTTCTTAGCCAGACACTCCCCCACTCCAGCTCATCCTGACAACAGCTATTGAATAATTCCTTTCAAGCTTTTTTTTCCTAGTGAATTCTCCAGCTTAAAAAGTTGTCATGGTTCCCATTACCTCATATTAAACCCAATCTCTGCCACCTCCCCTTTAAAGCCCTTCACCACCTTCCCCTCTGGTGTCCCTGATTTCCCTTCTCATCCTGCGGTCCACACTCAACCAGTTGGTATGTGGCCCCTTAAGCTAGTGCCTTCCCTTTCTCTCTCACCAATACATTTTCTTCCCTTCCTTTCAGATCTTAAAATGCTTCCTCAGTTGCTACATTCAGATTCTTCTCATTCCTTACTGAACCTTCTTTCTGACACCACTTGGTTTATCCTATGTTAATTTAAACATGTTGATGAGTCTGGCTCTTCAAGAGCTCTTCCGTTGTTCTCTGGGATCACACTGTCATTTGAATAGGTGGCAAAAGCCATGAGAGCGGGTTCATAGACTGTTTCTTTTTGATAGTTTTTTAAATTAATTTGTATTAGAGTACAGTATAGCTTTCCAGTGTTGTACAGCAAAGTGAATCAGCTGTGTGTATACACACAGCCCCAATTTTTGGATTTCCTTCCCATTTAGGTCACCACGGAGCACTTAGTAGAGTTCACTGTGCTACACAGTAGGTTCTCATTAGTTATCTGTTTTACACATAGTTCAGTTCAGTTCAGTTCAGTCGCTCGGTCGTGTCCGATCTTTGCGACCCCATGAATCGCAGCACGCCAGGCCTCCCTGTCCATCACCAACTCCCGGAGTTCACTCAGACTCACGTCCATCGAGTCCCTGATGCCATCCAGCCATCTCATCCTCTGTCGTCCCCTTCTCCTCCTGCCCCCAATCCCTCCCAGCATCAGAGTCTTTGCCAATGAGTCAACTCTTCGCATGAGGTGGCCAAAGTATTGGAGTTTCAGCTTTAGCATCATTCCTTCCAAAGAAATCCCAAGGCTGATCTCCTTCAGAATGGACTGGTTGGATCTCCTTGCAGTCCAAGGGACTCTCAAGAGTCTTCTCCAACACCATGGTTCAAAAGCATCAATTCTTCGGCGCTCAGCCTTCTTCATAGTCCAATTCTCACATCCATACGTGACCATAGGAAAAACCATAGCCTTGACTAGACAGACCTTAGTCGGCAAAGTAATGTCTCTGCTTTTGAATATGCTATCTAGGTTGGTCATAACTTTTCTTCCAAGGAGTAAGCGTCTGTTAATTTCATGGCTGCATAGTAGTGTATGTATATGTCAGTCCCAAACTCGCAATTCATCCCATCCCTCCCTTTCCCCTCTTGGTGTCCAGATTCTGTTTGACATACATCTTTCTCCTTCTCCAGTATAGGGTAAGTTTTTAACTGGTGCATTCCATTGTTTACACTGGGTTTTCATTGACTGTCATTTCATCTTCACAACTTTGTGAGGAAACTAGAACAAATGTTACTATCATTTTACAGTTCAGCAAGCACTGATTATGAAGGCTAAATGATTTGTCCAAAAGTCCACAGCAAAGAAGGGGGAGTTCTAAGACCCAAATCCAGGTCTTTGAATCCTAAATGCCTCTTGTTCCCACTTCGTCTTCCTATTTGATAAATGTTGATAAGACTGAGAGTGCAGATTATCAATGTATCAGGGTCACTAGGCCACATTCAAATAGATAACAAGCATTTTGAACCCACGCCCTGAAGGTAAGGTTGGCAAGAAAGAGGGAAAAAGACTTCACCAGTGTCTTTCATTTCCAATTGCAAACTTCATGTTTGAAGGAGAAAACACTCATTAAACCTAAAAGTAAAAAAAAAAAAAAAGAAAGAAAGAAAGAAAGAAAGCTTTTATAAGAAAGTTGGATCTCCCCTGGAAGACTAACAAAAGAGGAAATGCCTAAGACTCACTTTTAAACTATCCACATGAGTGGCGATTGGTTCAGAGGTCAGATTCAAGGTCCTAGGTCAGTTTGGAGCTCCTGGTTTATGTCTCTATGCTTGGGCAGGAATGGCCAGGAACAGGGAAGAGTGGGACTCTGGCTGTTCTGCCCCTCTCTGTGCAACCTTAGGCTAACCTGAGGCTCAGCAGAGCCTTGGGGGTCTCCATTCCTTTATCTGTCCTACAGAGGGCTTGACTGAGATGGTCCTGAGGTCTCCTCCGGTTGTGACATTCTGAGTCTATGAATAGCAAGGACACAAGACAGGTGCGAGCTGATCACCACGTGGGAAGCTCACACCTGTCTCTCCCCAGCGTTTCCGCCCCTTGCTTCCAGCACCATTCAGGGTCCAGTTGCCAATTGTGAAGCTGTTCAAGGACAGTCGTCCTTCTGCGTGGGGCTCCTTCCAGCTCGAAGCTGGCCTCCCTTCCTCTCTCTGCAAGTCACTCTCCCATAGGCTCCTGGGGTTTGCAGGCCACTAATTCATTTCTCCGTCTTTACTTTTAGATCAAAATTACTCATAAGAACCAAGCGCCTATGATGATGGGGCCCCCTCAGAAGAGCAGCTTCTTTTCGCTGAGGAGGAAAAGCCGTTCAAAGGACTAGACACTGTGCCCAACGCCAGTTCAACCAAGAGAGAAGACAAGAAGCTGAAACACACGCACACACCCACATGCACACACACAAACGCCATACTCTTCTCCAACCAACGGAAGCCAAGCCACCCTTCAGGAAGAAAGTTTCATCCACTGTTTCAACCATGGATGCATCCCCACCAGAGCCAGTGCCGCCAGGACGTTTTGAGTGGACTTGGGATTCTCCAGGGTGTGGCTGGCTCGTGCAGCAACCTTCACTTTCCCAGAAGGCCTTGAGTGGGACTTTCTGAGACTGAAGGAGAAATCCCCCTTTTTTCCACCAGCCCTGCAAGTTTCCTCACGGCTGCTTGCAAGGAGCAGGCTGCAGGTTTCCTGCCTATGCTGAGGTCGGATGTGGCCAAGAAAAAGAGTCTGTGTTCCAGAAAACTCGCACAAAGATCCCTCTGTGCGGAGACAGGACGGCCTCGGACTCTCAGAGCGCAGCCCTTGGCAGGGCTTGGTACCCGCATGCTGGTCTCTCAGTTGTCCTTCAAGCTTCTCCCTGAACTAGCTGAGGAGGCAGAAAGGCTGTGGAAAGCTGTGTTTCCCTTCTTGGTTCTGCACGTTGTCAGTGGGCACTAGTGGTTCTCCTGAAGCCTTCTGGTGACTGTGTGCTTGTTTAGAGCCAGCTCCAAGATCCCCCAGAGCTGCGTGCACAGCACACCTTAGATGTGGTATTTATTTTCTTAGGTCTGTGAACACCTGGGAGGGAAAGCAGAGAAACTGGGATTTATTTTTTAAATCGGTGTCATAATATTGTGTAAAAAGGGAAGAGGGAAAAAAAAAACACCCCCAGCTTCTTTCTTTTTCAAGCCAAAGCCTGTTTCCTGTTTGAGTTCCAGGGCCTGGTGGCAGACTATTCCTGAAGGCAAAGAAGATGGGAGGGAAGGGCCTTTCGCTGAGGAGACCAGGAGACAAGCCTTCAGGCTGTTCCCTCCTGCCTCTTTGTACTTGCCACTCCCAAAGAACGACCTGAAGACCCTTCTGCAGGTCTTCAGTGTGTGTACATATATGTAGCATATATATATATATATTTATATATATATAAATATTTATTTACTTATGGATTTTTCCTAATTGAAAAAAAATGCAGTATAAGAATTGAAAGTGGGAAAGAAAAAGAAATGCTTGTTTCTGCCATTTCATTGTCAAGACACATTTCTCCCTGATGATCATAGGATTCAAGGGAAATTGAAGTATCTTCTTATAAAGAGACTGAGAATTTCTATTCTCAGAACAACTATGAAAGCTATGAGGGGCAGGATTTACTTTCTCATTTGTCAAATAAGGAAACTGAGTCCTAGGGAAGTTAAGAGACTTGTCCATGGTATCTTGGCTAAAGTGGTTTGGGACTCGGTGCCACTAAAAAGATACTTAGTAGAGAAAAGAGCCTACACATCTTGGAATAGGGTCATTTCTGGTCACTGAGAAGTGATTCCATTTAGATCCAGGTTGCCAGGGAGGAATGAGCATGTGGTACACATGTGGACGGGACAAGCCCATGTGAGAAAATAAGGGCCTCCCCCATGCTTGTGGAGACTCTCTCAGGTCTGAGCGGGTCAGTGTGTGCATGCGTGCTCCGTCGTGTCAGACTCTTTGTGACCCCGTGGACTATAGCCCGCCAGGGTCTGCTGTCCGTGGGATTTTCCAGGCAAGAATTCTGGAGCAGGTTGCCATGCCCTCCTCTAGGGGACCTTCCTGACCCAGGGTTCAAACCCACATCTCCCGCATCTCCTGCACTGGCAGGCAGATTCTGTACTGCTGAGACACGGGGGAAGCCCTAACCTGGTCAGTAGACAGGTTAAACTCTCCACATGTCACATCATCATAGTCTTAAATCTGGAAACACTCCTGGCTGCAGGAATGACCTCAGCAGAGAGGCGCAAGGAGGACAAAGGCACCGTCAGCAAGGAACTGCCAGCCAGAGGGGTCTTGGCAGAGCTCAGTGGGCTTCATTCCACTGGCACGAGCATCACTGCCTTCCCCAAGGGCAAGCCTGTGTGTGGAGAGCTTCGTTGGTAGAAAGAAACATTCACCTTGTCCCCTATCCCCTCTGAGATTTCTGAAAAGCAAACCTGTACCCACTTGGCATCACCCCACTAAACTCCCTCTCATCTCCTCGTACTGGGTCAGGAACTTTGTGCAAAGAAGGGAAAGTTAAGATTGTATGTACAAACTGTTCATAACTCTGAAGGAAGCAGTCATCTGGGACCACCTCAGATAAGAGATCTAGAACCATCCCGCTCAACCTAACAGCGAGGAACACCAGACGAAGGGAAACCCCTGAAGAATGTCCTGAATGATGGGCTCCTTGCGATGGGACCAACAAGCTCCAGAATGATAGCAGATACTCTTGGAAGCCACTTGCTTCTGAAATGAAGGCAAGTTCAGTTTGGAAGTCACTGATTGTAAGACATTTATAGAAGTTATTGCATGTGCTTCCGCCCCAACCCCCCAAGATTGGGGCTGTTGAGACACTGCACTACTGTCAACAGATGAGACTGATCCTCAGAGATTCACCCATCAGAGACTGGACCCTGCCTGCCCACTCAGGTGCACAGGACTGGCAATGTTGCTTGAAAGACACGTCCCATGTCCTCCTCCTTAAAACCACAGAGTATAACAAATGTTGGTGGAATTGTACTTACAGTTTTGTAACCTGAGTCTAGTGATGTTGTTTAATCTGACTTTGCAACTCATCTTTTAACTAGTGGGACTGTAGTTTCCAACTGTGGAGTACCTCATCATAGTGCTCCTCACAGCAACCCCTGAGACTGGAGAAGGTATTATTAACCCCATCTAAATAATGAGGAAAACAAGGCTTAATATAACTTAGTGACTTCTCAAAATTAGGCAGTCAGGGGAAAATCCTCCCTTATTCCTCATCTTATCTGATTCTGACCATGCACAGACATGTTCTCACCTGCCCCCACACACTTCTACCCCTCTGGCAATAAAAATGAAACAGGAAATCTTCAATACATTCTGTGTCTCTGGACTAATGGATGAGGTGTTGCATCTTATTATAACTTGGTCTTTGTAGGTTTCCTCCAGTGAGTTGAGAATGGAGATAGATTTGGTAGAACGATTTTATTTCAGGTCAGAGACCAGCTCCTCTCAAGAGAGTTCTTTCCACAGATGGAAAAGATATGTTGAAATTGCCAAATAAATTAGGAAATACTTGGCAGAATCTGGAAGAGCCTCCAGACTGGCGTTACATAACATGCATATACATTATACATATGCACATTATATAAGGTGACATAGTACTTAATGTGCTGTATATATTATGTAAATTACATATTTGTGAGTAATCATGATAAATATAGAGACCCACTAATCACTTTTTACACATACCCAGTGACAGATTAGGAAGTTGCCTTGCCAGGGAGTCTTAAAACTTACTCTCTCCTGCTGCTTTGGTTCCAACTCCTGCCAAAAATAATTGCATCAACTTTTCCCATCTCTAGCCCCCTCTCCTCTTGGCCAAAACCCTTAGCTACCTCCTGTCCTAGCTAGGCTGCACCTACCATGGAATACTACCATGACTGGGATCCATAAAAATAGATTCTAGGGATGGGATGGATCTAGACCCCCAGATCCCCTGTATCGATGTTCCCAGGTAGGCGGATGCCTAGTGCTGATATTAAAGGGAGAGGTGAGGAGAGAGAGGAAGAACCTACCAACCATCCAAGGAAGGAAACCGTGTTCCTTGGCCACCAGTTCCAGGATCTGACCATCAATTAGGAAGTTACTCCAAAGTCTAGTCTAAGTTTCTGCAGCACATCTGAAACCATAATTTCCTAAAATGTGTTTCACGTAATACTGGTATCTATGCTCCATGCACAAACAGTTCTGTGATCAAGTACTAGATCCCCTTCTAGAAGAGAGAAGGGGATTTATTTGGCAACATTAGTAAGTTAGAAACTTGCCCTAACCCCACCATTTCTTTTTGTTCTCTAGGGATATGGGAACATGTAAGTTACCATCCTCTGCAATATTCCATAAAGTACTTTTCCAGGACAAGGAGTCTCTACTCTTAAGACACTCTTTCTAGTTTCTTCTGTGATTGTTTAACTACTTTTATTGTTCTGATCTACATGTCTTCAAGCAAGAATCAAGGATCTGGCCTCCTTGTTTCCTGAATGGAGAAAGGATTGGGGGGGAATTAAGGGAAAAACATGATAAAGGTCAGACTATGTTGGTCCAGAGGAGTGAACCAGGTCTGAAGAACACAGTTGTGGGAAGAGTCTATGTTTATTCAATTTAATGACCACTTTTGAAGCTAGCTGGCAAAACATGGAAAGAGCTGTTTTGTGAGAAGTTGAACAACCACCTGTTCTTATAGAAAGAACCTTGACCTAGTTGGGGAGGAACAAGTAGTGATTGATCTACCTTGTTGAAAAGCTATTGAAACTATTTTTATAGGCATCAGTGTTAAATCAATAGTTAAATCTGCTACTTCCTTTTGAGGAGCAAACCTCAGCGTCCATCATTTTCTGAAAGAGTGAAAAATGACTCCCAGAGAGGTTTCCGGATCAGTGGGTACTGTCCAGTTAGACCACACTGGTACATGGCGAGACTGACCAAAATTGTTGGTGCCCTCAAGGGCAACTAGTGGTGGTGGTGATCTTTCCTCAGCTGTTCTGAGTTAAAGGAAAGAGTTACAGTGTTACGCCCAAAAGAGAGCTTGGATTTCTGTTGGTGTTCATATTAGCAGTTTGGAAATCTTCTCTTAGTCATGAATACCAGACCTGCATCCAACTTGGAATAAATAGCAAGAAAAAAGAAACTATCCCATCTCGATACCAATCCAGTTTTGCATAAAACAGGTGAATAGAATTGTGTAGAATTTCACATGAGACCATGGTTTTTAGCTCACTTTAATGTTCCACCATACTCAAATACATCTTTTAACTTTCTACTATAGGGAGAAAACAAGAAAGGGAATTCTCATTTCTGGCTTGCTTGGTGAAAGTGGAAGTGTTAGTCACTCAGTTGTGTCTGACTCTTTGCAACCCTATGGACTGTAGCCCGTCTGTCCGTGGAATTCTCCAGGCAAGAATACTGGAGTGGGTAGCCATTCCCTTCTCCAGGGAATCTTCACAACCCAGGGATTGAACCTGAGTCCCTTGCATTGCAGGCAGATTCTTTCTATAGGAACCATCTGAGTCACCAGGGATGAGGCACTATGTCAAGGCCTTTTCATGTGCTATCCTATTTAATCCTCAGAACAGCCCATGATCTGGGCATTTTGCTTCTTTCACAGATAAAGGAGTTAGTACATAGAAAGATGAAGTACCTTGTTCAAGGTCAAACAGATACAAGTCGTAGAGCAAAGACTTGACATGGGTCTGACTTATATCAATGTTGGTGCTTTTTCTACTGTATTTTAGTGTCTTTAACCTTTATATCTATTTCCAACTCATCCTGGGTGAGATTACACAGATAGTTGATGTTCTATCTGGTCAACCTCTGCATGGCCATCTGCTCATATTTCTACTGAAGAGCTTCCAACACTTGCTCATATTGAAACTCAGCAGCCTCCGTGGGCAGCTAGAACCCAAAGCCTCACCCTTGCAATCAAACTGGCAGCTATCCCTTAATCCTCAGTGTTTCAAATTCCAGCTGAATGAGAATTGTTTCCCAAGGCCCGCCTAATAGATTTTTCTATTCAGCACTGAGTGAGAGAGCAGCAAGCAGCCTTCTCAGACTCAAATGCTATGGTCAGCAATGACTGGCCTGCACAGGGAAGGAGAGCTAGGGTTGTGGAAGGGAGCCTCCAGCAAGAAGGCTCTGCATGTGATCATCATTAGTGATAGGCGTGGGCTGGGCCATCTGTGTTCCACAGGAGAACAGAATGGCAGACTGCCTTTCAGATGCCAAACGATGCTATCTAATGGCAAGATCCAGGGAGCTCAAAAAGCAGAGAGGCATTTTCCTCCTGGGCATCTCTGTGGGAAACCAGGGACACACAGAAAACCAAGGGGTTTTGGAAACTAGCAGCTTAATTGCAGGGCATTTTGCCTTTGCTACCACTTCACCCTTCGTGTCCATGGTGCAGGACAAGGAGACTCCCAGTCTCATCTGCTAAGTTAACTCCCTTACATGGATCCCAAGCTGAACCTATTATCCTAGAATCTGTAGGTGCAATGGCAGATAGATGCATTATAGCAAGGCACCAGGATTTGGAATTAAGCCTCCAAGTCTCCCAGGGCTCAGGAAACACTATAGGTAGAAGAGACCATTTAACTGGATGCTCAATGCAGATTCTAGGGGAATAATCAGAAAATTTGGAGGACTTGTCTAAATAGGTCAAATTAGAAAATGCAGTTTGGAAGCAAAGAGGATAACATCTAATCCTGTATCAAGCACGTAACAGGTAATAAGCAAATATTTACTAAATGAATGAATAGCCAAAGTGGTATCTGTCCTTCTACCCTGGAATGGGTAGGGGAGGAGGGATTGGGGTAGAGGGGATGAAAGCTTCTTAACTAACAACTCGGGAACTTGAAACCACAGGATGTAGAGGGAGCTCATAGGGGCCTTTAACTACTCAGACATCTGTTGAATGATGGATACAGCTAAATATGGATCATCAAAGGGCTTTCTAGGTCACATGGAGGGCAGCTTCATGATTCAGAAAATATAAAATTCAACTTGGACAAAAAGAACTGTTTGCAATCTATTTCTTAGAGATCAGGTCTAAACTGACAAAACCAAAAAGACAGCGCAGAAGTGGAATTACAACAGAGTAAGAGATCAGCATGATAAGATACAGACTCATGAGATGAAAAGAGAGAATTCATAGGATAGAGAAGAGATGGATTTTTAGCAGGTTTATCTGGGCAAGGGACATGAGCCTGGACAAAATGGAAGAAAGAACTGAGAAATTAAAAAAGCTTAACATTGAGTTCATGGTAAAACAGAAACGTCCAGGCATTGACATCTATTAAATAACAACGATCATTTATTGTCCAGTCCAAGACCTATAGCTTTTGTGACCACTTTCAAACTTCACAAGAACCTTTTGAGGTGAGGGCTATATGGTTCCCCACTTCCAGTTCCCCAGATTGCAGACAGTCTGCCTTTGCTGTTGAAGGACTAAACAACAATACTTTCAAAGTCATGAACTTTATAATTTTTGCCTTTTTTTAATGTATATTATGGGAGTGGGTCTGGTAAGATCTTTCTATTGTTTGTTCTAATGTTGTTAATTTAAGATTGTGGGAGTGGGTCTGAAAAAAGTATATAAGGCCTTGATAAGACTAGCTAGTGGGGCATTCATTCTCTGTTCCCCCTTCTGATGTCTATGTCAGAAGCTTTCTCTGTCCCTTTTCTTACTTTAATAAAACTCTACTACACACACGCATGCGCGCACACGCACACACACACACAAACTGGTACCAGTTGGTTACCAGAAAATGGCATGACATGACCTGCAAGAAAAAAACTTTCCTGGTGACTACTTCCTCTCTCCCCCAGAACACTGAGGTAAAAAGATTGAGAACTAGACAAACGAAGAAACTCAGAAAGAGAGCAAATCCCATGAGGCAGATCTGGGATGCAGGTCTGTCAGAATCTGCCTTTCAGGGTCCGTGTTCGTGGCTGCAGTGCCCTGGCTGAGGCCACTGAGCTTCAAGCATGGTGACAGGGATTTAGTATTCCCAAACCCACCCCGTGTGCATGGTCACCTACATCTCAAACTTGAAATCCATGTCCCCTCCCCTTCCACAGAGCTGGAGTGGGAAACGGCATTCAGCATTGGCTTGGGTTCAATGGCATGCTTGGAAGAGCAGGTCTGGACTCAGCAAGTCCACACATGCCTTGCCCACCTCCTTTCCTAGGCCCTTGCTCCCAGGCATGAGGGGAACCTCCTCAAACACCACTCAGAGAACAGAGTGCCAACGTGAACACCTGGTGGAGAACTCAGCCAGATCAGAGTACTTGCAGGATATTAAAGATCATATTAAAAAAACACACCAAGAAACCACATCAAAGGTCCAGTGAAATGAGGTTGGTTAGCCAAACATCGAAATTCAGTACCTGATACCTAAAGGTGGGATGGAGACTTGAAGTGTCCTTTTAAAAATGTGTTGAGTGAATCATAATTTGGAGTAAAAAGACTGCTTCTAGAATAATGCAAAAAAATTTTCCTTTCCAAAAATATTATTTTTAAAATGGAATCTTTGCAAGAATTACAAGTGAGGGGTAATAAAAATGGTAATTTCTTTTTATGTTAGATAATACCAAAAAAAAAAAAAAAGAATTTATAAATGTCACAATCTAAGTGGCAATCCAGAAAAAGATTCCAGAGAGTCTGCCTTTGCTGCTGAGGTACTAAACAACAGTACTTTCAAAGTCATGAACTTTATTTTATTTTTTTTTTTTTAAGAAAACTAGTACCAGTTGGTTACCAGAAAATGGCATGACCTTCAAGAAAAAAAATTTCCTGTTGAATATTTCCTCTCTCCCCCACAACCTTGAGGTAAAAAGATTGAGAACTAGAGCCTTTAATTTAGAGAAACATCCATGCATGGAAGGCGTCAATGATAGAAGATGTCATTGTATTGCTGTTTGGGGTCAAACACATCACACTGTACTACTACCAGGCATTAAGGTAATGATCATAAACTTAAGAGGATTAAGCAGTTCCCAATCCCATGCCCCCCCCCCTTTAGCCTCCTGAAGCTCCCATCCCAGTTATATATGTCTTGAAATTAGAACATCTGGGAATAATTTCTTTCCATTATGACAATTTTCAACCATACACAAAACTAGAGCCATACATATAACAAGAACCCATAGACCCATCATTTAGATTCAACAGTTGTTATCATTTTGCCATATTTGCTTCATCTTTTTTCCCACTGGAATACTTTAAATAATAGGTGTCATGACA
Organism: Ovis aries; assembly: GCF_016772045.2. Lineage (NCBI taxonomy): Eukaryota > Metazoa > Chordata > Mammalia > Artiodactyla > Bovidae > Ovis > Ovis aries. Next base: position 201,887,835 of record NC_056054.1, read on the forward strand.
CCTCACACCAAAATACTACATATACATCATGGTGAGGGTTCCTTTAAGTGTTCAACTTTGTGGGTATCATCCATGTTGCTGGAGGGAGATTTCAGGGTATTGAACATATGAGCTCAGTCATTTCTCAACTGAATTGAATCCAGTTGCACAAGTCGAAGTTAACCAGGACATCATTTTGTCACTGATAGGAGAAAGTTTGGGGGTGGAAACCAAGGAAGATCTTAGCTGCATTCAAAGCATACCTGATTGATTTGGAAAGAGGAAAAGAGGAAGATAAACACATTAACTAAATTCTCAAAAGACACTAAACTGGGGAGTATTAAAGCATTAATGATGTCAGGGAAAAGGCAAAGAAAGCACTTGGAGGACTTGGGAATGTACCTGAAGGATGTGTATCCTTATTTTTGAAATAAACATTGTTTAAAACATTAGGAGTTACAGGAAGACAGGGCACAGCATTAGCTGGGACAAATAAAACAGTGAAACATCATACCTGCAGATTCATTTGATCGCATAAAAACCAATTCTAGTTATTGCCCCGCCACATGAAAAGAGGAAGCTAGACTGAGGGAGAGGGCAGCTGCTGAGTTGTACAGAGAGATCCTCCCCACCACACACACACTGGGGCAACTGAACTGGGGGTGTGTCAGGCCCTGAGAAACCATCTGGGAGGCCTAGTTGGCAGGGCAATTTATCATTTTCAATGAGCAAAGAGTAAGGGGAGCAGGTAGCATTCCACATGCTCTGTGTTGGGCTGCTGGTGTCAGGGTGGACTGACCGTAGATGTTCTGGACAAGAGGGTGGGCAATATAGTAGGCTGGCTTGCTCTCAAAAGTGACTCTGCCCAACCAAAGGGACGAGGATAGAGTGAGTGACAGCAGGTTCCTGAATACTCAGCCCACCAATGAGTGAAATGAGTTTGTTATTCAAGAACAGCCTAGGTGCAGCAACACTTGGAAAGCAAGGCCTGATATTCACCAAGGTGCAATTCCCAGCCTGTGGCCAGTGGACCTGAGCGCCCATCTGACTTCCCCACGCATCAGGAGGGAGCACTCTTAGCCACAGTCCCAGCGCACTCTTGCAGACCTCTCACTTATTAAACACCCCAGCCCATCACCCCATGCCCCAAAACCATGGGGCTCATAAGACCACCACCACCTCCTTTACTGACATAGCTGCCATGAGAAATGAGAGCCAGTGTTGACTAGGATGGGAATGAAAATTGTTTGCATCATCCTGCCAGTGGGAGTATGTTTTCTTCTCAGAGCACCCCCTCTTTAGAAGAACACCATCTCTTCTGAGCTCCCTCCTCCAGCCTAACCCCTGGCACCCGAAAGCCCAGGATCCGGTGATAGACGTGAAAACATATGAGCTCCCTAGGGCTTAGAGAAGAGTTCTTGGCAGACCTTCTTGCAGACAATGGTGGGCTGCGTTTGCTCACCCGTGCTGCCTCCTCTGGGCCACATGACTTTCCTTTCCCCCGTCTTCTCTGAACCAGAGACCTGGCTATACTGCTGCTCATGAGTGGTTTTGGTAGCAGGAAGGAGGAAGGACAGCATCACCTCCTATATCCCAGGGATCAAAACTGACACAGTTTCCTGGGGTGGGGTGGGGGGGCGGGTGGAGAATAACAGAGAAAGTTCACTTGCAGCTGTTGAGCCTTCTTCATGGTGGCACTGCCCTTTGCTTGGCTCTTTTCCATTATCAGCCTGTACTGCTTAGTATGTGGACAGAGGAGCAAGAAAAGAAAGAAAATGGAATCAGTGGGAGGGGAGTTTGGGGGAGAATGGATACGTGTGTATATGTATGGCTGAGTCCCTTTGCTGTTCACCTGAAACTATCACAATATTGTTAATCAGCTATACTCCAATAGGAAATAGTTTAAAAAAACAAACAGAATCAGAGGACAGGACTTCTTGGTGACTCTAAGGATGCCAGTTCAAATGTTCCTTCTGAGATGCTGGTGAGCAGGGTCGAGGCCAGAGGGAGAGACAACATGGATGGGAATTCTATCTTCCCCCAAAAGGGAAGAAAAGTAGGGGGGTTTATGGAGATCTGTCAGATGTTCTCAGAAGCAGGCTATCTGCAGGAAATTGATCCTGCCTCCACTTGACTTGGGAAGAATTCCCATCCTTGTCCAGACCCTGTTTTCTTGAAGTAGGAAAGAAACTTTTGGGAACTGTACCCAGGAGGCTCAAAAAGAAGTGAGGAGTCAGAGAAAACAAGGGAAGGCTGAGAGCCCAACCTCCATATCCAGCAGGTGTTTCACATGGCTCCCAAGAGGAGGGCAGAAGATGTTAGGTCAGGGCTTGGTGTTTTTGCTGCCATTTCTTTCTTTCAAGGAAAAGAAAGGAGTGGGGAGGACCCTTGGCAGTAATGAGTTCCATGCCGTGGCCTTGGTTACTCCAGGCCTGGGCAGCTGGAGGCAAGGCCGGAGAAGACTGGGGTCTCAGCCTGCCTCCTGCTGACCCAAGGGCACCTCCTCTCCATGCAGCATCACTGGGAACAAGCACTCTGCTTAGCGCTGTGGTGCTCCTCTCATGGGCCAACGCCCTGTCCTGCCCTGACACCAGTTCATAGGAAGGACTTGGGCAAGTCATGTTATATCTCAAGCTTTCCACCTGTGAAATGGGGCTGGAGAGGATGGTTAATGCCTTTATTCATGTACTCAGTATTTTGTGATTAACCAATGTTTATTTGCTAAGTATGTACCTTAACCTAACATGTTGCAATGCAATAATCTTACTTTTTCTCATATTCTGCTTGTCTCAACCTCCACCCCCAGAGCCTGTTGCTTCTGCTTTTTCTTCCTCTTTTTAGCCTCATGATATTTCTCTTCATTCCCATGATTCTATTTTTAGTGTTTTTACATAAAATCAGAGGATCAGAGGGATTATAAGGGGATATCTCCCTACTTTGTTATCTCCGGGCAATTCTGTGCTCAAAAGATCCGAGGACATAGTCCAGAGCCCTGTCTCAGGATGCATTCCAACGTCTCAGCTTCTCCCATCAAGAACTTGTCCTCAGTCTCACTTATACACAATGCTACACTCCTTTTTCTCTTTACATTTTGAGTCACTTCTCAGCCTACAGCACCTCTCTGGGTACAGAACTGTTGGGACATTTAGCACAAAATGACATTGTTCAACATCCCAGAATATAAAAATATTAGTTTCAGTGTAAAAACAACAGAATCAGGAACAAAGAAGGAACTAGAGACCATGACAGTTAAGAGGGTTTGGCTACTATCAACAAAAACAGAACAAATAAGCCTAACCCTCTGGAGTCACAATTTGATATATGATCTCAACTGATCTGAAATGTCATTGAACAGGGAGTTCTGGAATCCTAGGCCCCTCCTGTTGGAAAGCCCTTGCATAAGTCCAACCTTTCATGAGTTGGTCGCCTGCATGGCGTAATGTTTGTGCTCTGTTGATGGTAGTTGAACGATGGATGGTGGTCATTCAGCCTTAGTTCCTGTGTCACCATAAATAGAAATCCTCTCCAAAGCCATTTTCGCAGGCCCTCAGAGAGGGAGCAGGCCAGGTCTACACTTGAATAAGACCCGATGCTCCAGAATGTGCCCCTTTTGGTCCATGTGAACCTGCCAAGGTGGCTTATGGTCTTGATAGAGGCAGTGTGATCTAGTGAGCAGGTCACCGGACAAAGAGGCAGATTTCAAAACCTGTGGCATCTTTTCTCTTTCTTCCCCAAATGACAAGAGCCAGGAGACCCAACTGAAGAGAAGAGTGCCTGATAACAAGTCACCAACCTAGCCTACAGGACAGCTGCCCTCTCCCATAGAACGGGAAGAAATCCCCTGGTGTGCCTTTCCATACCATCATCCTCAGTGCTCGAGAGAGATCCCAGGGGAAGGACTGTTGATGGCAAGGAACTGTAACTCCAAGAAACAACCTGCTAAGGATGATTCTTTTAAGGATGGATATTTTTCTCTTTCTGCAGAAAACAAGACCCTTCTCTCTTAGAAAAATCTGGCAAATGTTCCATCAAGGCTGCTGAGGAAGGAAGCCATGCCCTGTCCCATGATGGTGTGAAGAAAGAAGCTCTGCCTGGGAAACAAGAGCAAACTGAGGAGGCCTTGTGGCCTTGGACATGTCCTTTAGCCTTTTGGGAGTCCTCTTGAGTGAACTCCGGGAGTTGGTGATGGACAGGGAGGCCTGGCATGCTGCAGTCCATGGGGTGGCAAAGAGTCAGACACAACTGAATGACTGAACTGAACTGAACTTTCTCTGTGTATCACACAAGGGGTCTCTGGAGACCTTCCCACTTTACCAATCTTACCTTCACCAGGGACAAACGTTGCTTTGCTTATTCTCGTGGGTCTTCCACAAGCCCCAAGTTCCCCCCCTGCCCTGCCAACCTCACAGGGCTACTCTTAGCCTCTCAGCCAAGAGTCTACCTTCCTTCCTTGTGGAGGATTGATAGTGCTCAGAAATCAGCTGATTTGGGGGGCCAAAATGAAAAAAAAAAACCACTACAATTCTTTGATAATCCCTCCACCTGTACACACATTCACACATTCACACACACACACATACACACATACACATATATACAGACACACATATTCAAACCCTGAAGTGTAAACATTTTCCCTTCTTTCTACCAAGTCTGTATTACTTTTTCTAATTGCCAGTGTGTTAGGAGAGAGTTCAGTCCCACCAACAAAAAGCACTTCTTCCTCTTATGGAACTTAGCCAAACCTCCATGTTTGGGGGTAACCCTGGGCTCAGGCTGAATGAAGCTAAATGTTCTAACACCCCTCAACTGCTGTTCTAACACCCCTCAACTGCAGCCCCTAAATGCAGACTCTACCAGCGGAGACTGGGGCAGCAACCAGCTAGGCAGTGCCAGGGCCCAGATCCCTCCCTCCTGGCTCTCCACCTCCCCTTCCTCCTCCACCCATAGGTATGCTGTTCTGCCGTGGCAGTGCCTGCTCCAGCCCACCTGTCTGCCAGCCCAGAGTGCCTTGTGGACTTGTTCTGTAGCGTACCGTGTGTATGTGTGTCTGATTCTGTGGTTTACTGTAAATAAAAATGACAGCTGGCTGGCCTCTGACCTGCTGGTAGGTTTTTTCCATGCCATGGCTTGAGAAATCAGGATTGTCTGGTCAGTGAAGAGCACTGGAGATGCGCATGGTTCTCTAGACTACTCTGTAGCCTCTCCCCAGTTACCCATTGCCAGGGGGAGGTGGGTACCACTGAAATGCCAGGACCAGGAAGAATAGAAACTCCAGGTGCCACTTTCCTGATACTGAAGGAGAGAAAGAGGAAGCCAAAAATTTTGTTAAATAAGCACCTGTTAAATGTTTCATGTAAACAAGCTCACTGACATCTGAAGAGTCCCTTATGAATTGGTTAGCATTTTGTAGATAAGGAAACAAAGGCACAGAAAAAGGAATGAGCTTGCTCAATAATTAACACATAAGTATCCTGGTTCTGTCTCTTGCAGACCCCCAGATTCATGTTCTCTTCTCTAGTGTTTCTCCAAGTATGGACCATGGACTGCTTACAGCAAGAACATTCTCCTGAATCATGATCTCTGAGGCTGAGACCCTGAGATCTGATATTTATAACCTGGGATCATTTGTCTGTTTGTTTGAGAAATATTTTTATTGAAGTGAAATTTGCATGACATAAAGTGAGCCATTTTAAGTGTTTTTTGGTGGAATTTGGTATAATGATGATGTTGTACAACCACCACTTCTAGTTCCAATGTGTTTTCATCATATAACCTGGGACTATTTGATAGATCCTTGTGCCCCCGAAAGCTTGAGAACCACCGTACCACACCTGCTAGAGGGCAGGGCCGCTCTAGGCAGAAATTGAAGAAGAACATCCTTAGACAGAAGAGTCCTAGAGAGAAAGCCATTCTGCACTGACAGGGCGAAAAGAAGTGAGGCCCCAGACTTCACATCAGGGTAGGCTGCCCCTCACCCCAGAATTTAGACCCTAAAAACAAGATCTTCAGCTAGGCTCTAGGTGGAGGCTGTCCTGAGCCACAGGGTCCAAGGTCACACCGGGGTGGGGCTGGGCAAGGAGGTGTGGTTCCAACACAGGAGCCCTGGGGCCGGGTCCTGCAGAGCTGTGGGGCAGCAGCCCCAGAGGGCGGGGCCCCGGGCACTTGGCCACCGCTGTCGGGCTCCTGCGGCCTTCTCAGCCCCACCTCATGGCCCAGCCCAGCCTGACTGGCCTCTCCTTGGTATTTAAAAAGTCATCAGTGTCTACTCTCCAGGCTCTTTCTGTCACAACTGACCGACAAGGTTCCAACAGCCCCAGAACTCACTCCTGGACCTCTCAAGTCTTCTCCACGTCCCTGCCATCATCCTCAGAGCTGGGCAAGGACTCTAACCTCAGGGAACCTTCCCAAAATGTTACTCACTCCTACCCATTCCCTTCCCCGTCCACCTGGATCTGCCGAGTTCTATTTTGTGCCTCAGTCTAGGTAGAGGTTTCTGAAACGTTGGTTGGGATGTTTGAGGTGGGGCCACTGAGACAGATGTGTAATTGCTACTTGAGGGCAGAAGAAAGTTCTGGAAATAGCTCAGCTGCCCACTCAACTTTGGGGAGATTTAGCTCTCACCCTCCCAGTTGAAACACTAACTATGCATGAAAAATATTTTCCTCAAGAAAATGGCTTTTCTAGAGGCAAGAATTCAAGAAAACCCCTCTGGTACAGAATCTGAAGTTACCAAATCAGCAAAACACTGAAATTATGAATATGGAAAGTCATTTATAATACTGAACTCTTATCGTAGCGTTTTCTTGAATCTCTGTAGCTAACAAAAGAATTGGGTAAACAAAGAAAATGCTGGTCCTTTCAAGAACAAAGGCTTTTAGCAATTGTGTTTGTGTTTGCAACAATAGCAAAGAATGAGCCATTTGCTGTAATATTGACAAGATTTTCTAACTCAGGGGACCATGTTCCTACTCCTCCCACCGTGCAACAGGTTACTGTGTGCCCTGTAAAGGAACAAAACTGCCTTTGTTTTTAAATGTTCTTCCCTCCCACTTTCCATTAACCCAAACTATCAATTACAGACGTATTTCTGAATCTAAAATCCTAAAGCCATTCACAGTGGGAGAAAAAGTCAGAAAGCAGGGCTTCCCTGGTGGCTCAGTAGTAAAAAATCTGTCTGCCAGTCCAGGAGACACAGGTTTGCCTGGTCCAAGAAGATCCCACATGCAACAGCGAAACTAAGCCTGTGCATCACAAGTGTTGAGTCTGTGCTCTAGAGCCCGGGAGCCGCGATTATTGAGCTCACGTGCCGTCACTACTGAAGCCCACACACCCTAGAGCCCATGCTCCACAACAAGAGAAGCCACTGCAATGAGAAGCCCAAGCACCGCAACTAGACAGTAGCCCCTGCTCACCCCAACCAGAGAAAAGCCCGCACAGCAACAGAGACCCAGCACAGCCAAAAATAAATAAAATTATAAAAAGTCAGAAAGCAGCAAGAAGCGGTGATAGGAGCAGCTAGGAAAGATCAGTGAGAGCGTACGGATGTGGTCACGGTCTCAGCATCAGAGTACTCTCAGAGAACACTTAGCCTACCCTCCAGCCAGAGCTGGACTCCCCAGGACCATACCCCTCTGTATGTGGCCACCTCTGCTTGAGGACTTCTGCTGATGCGCGGCCCACCACCTTCCCAGGAAGAGTGGTTTTCTGAGCCTTAGGTGCCCCCTTGCACCCACATCTGCCTGCCATTCACTCCCATTGGTGGGCCCTGACTTGGTCACTAGAAACACAAAATAAATCTCTCCTCCCTTCTGCAGGACAGCTTTCAGATGTTTGGAAACATCTGTCCTAATTTTTTTCCCCCCTCCAAACAACATTCTCTAAATCCTTAAGTCATCCCTTATATGGGTCATACCCTTAGATAGGATCATCCCTTATATAGGATCATGACTCTCAGACCCTAATCTATTCTTGCAGCTTTCTCTGGAATGACAGCCGTTTGTCCACATCCCTCCTAAACTGCGGTTCCCAGAACTGAGCACAGCACAGGATTGGGTGGACAAATGCAGAGCCGCATCCTTGCTCTGGATGCCACGCTAGCTTTCTTTGGCACCTGTGCCACCCTGCTAATTCATCTGGCCCTCACAGCCAACCTCTCCTAGCCTCTAACGTGTGCTAATAATGACCACTAGTGCGGTGCTTCACAGATCACAAAGTCCTTTCAGAAACACGGTCTCTTTTACTCTTCACTACAAGCCAGTGAAGTTGATTAAAGATGAAGAAACTAAGTTTTTCCAAGGCCACATTGCCAGGCTCAAGCCAAATCCATGCTCCTTCAAACACACCCATGTTTGTCTTTTCACTTGAACCTCTGTTAAGCCCAAGAAAGTCTCCCTGACATCATCTGTTAGTGTCTATTCAAAATCATCTTTTATGTTCCATTTTGTCTTGTTAATTTCTTCCCACCTTCACCTTATCTCCATCTTTTGACTCCCATTTCTACTGCCCCTCAGCTTAAAAGGAAGACACCGCATCAGAGAGGAAAGACAGCAGAAAAGGACAACGTGCCAGAGAGAGCCATTGGGAGGGCAGAGCTGGAAGAAAGCCTCAGAATGGGCAATGTGAGGTGGCATGTGTGTGCTCCACAGGGGGTTTGTAGCAGTGCGTTCCATGTCCCATTCACCTTGTCTGGTCCTGACACCAAGGCAAGCCCCCAGCCTATCAGAGTCTCACTTTGAGGGGCGGGCATCTCAGTGAGACTAGTCCATTTCCAAGAACTTTCTCAGTTCTGTGAATCTAATAAGTAGAAAAGTTATGTCTGACTCTTTGCAACCCCATGGACTGTAGCCCACCAGGCTCCTCTGTCCATGGAATTTTCCAGGCAAGAATACTAGAATGGGTTGCCATTTCCTTCTCCAGGGGATCTTCCTGACCCAAGGATTGAACCCAAGTCTCATGTTTGACAGGTGAAGCCCAGGTTGAAAAGACTTTATTGTTAATTCAACAGTTCTTTTATTTCAACTCAATGAAGATACTGAACATCAGATATTGCACATGAATTTCTTTTGCTAAAATAAAGAAAAGCAAATATGGCTAGGGGTTATGGCAATAAACAATGTTTATTTCACCTGATTTCCAGTCCCGAGTTTTGTGGGGAGAGGAGGAGAAAAGGATTACAACAGCTACCTCTCAAGAAGCAGGACCCCAAGATTAAGGAATCCTCAAGGAGGCTAAACAAGAGGCTCTGCAGCTGTCACCTGACACCCTCTTCACAGGGTACTAAGGGCCCCACAAAGAACAACCCTTCCACCGTGACCACTTAGATGATGTGGGAAAGGAAACCCTTACTAGTTAAGCAACTCTTGCGTGCCTTTCTAGGGCAGTCACATGATAAATGTTCTTAGATCGTTGCATTAAGATAGGAAACATCATCCATGTCTTTATTCTTCCAGAGTAGAGCTGTTCAATAGAATTATAATGTGAGCCACCTATGTAAGTTTAAATTTCCTAGTAGGCACACAAAAGGAATAAAAAGGAACAGGTGAAATGAACTTTAATCAAATATTTAACTCAGCATATTTCAAATGCTATAATTTCAACCTGTACTCATATAAAAATGAGTTACTTAACATTATTTTTTCATACTAAGTCTTCAAAACCAGTATTTAATTTACATCAGCAACTAGCCTGGGCTAAGTGGCCACCATATCAGACAGAGAAGCTCCCACAGTGTCTGGTGCTTCCCTATCACAGCACTTCTCCAGCACAGCTGCCTGCTTCATGGTCTACACGAGCCACCAGACTGGAGCTCTGGGATGCCAGAGGCAGTGCAGTTCACTGATACACTCCCAGCTCAGTGCTTGGCGCGAATAAAATATACCCTGACGAATATTTGCCAAGAAAGCAACGAAGAGAGGAATCCAAGCTGTCATACCCAGTCAGTACAGGGAAGAGCTTGGGTTTGAAACTATGTCCATCTGATGATAAAATATACCATCCCTTCACTATATCATGCTACCTCCTAAACTTCAGGAAGTGTTATGAAAAAAGCATGGTCTTTAATGCCAAACAGAATTGCATTCAAGCTTCAGCGAGGAGACCAGTAATGGGGAACTCACTACAGAGGTTATCAGAGCAATTTTGTGTTAGTTACCCTGCTTCTCTTAGCCTTAACTTCCTTACCTGTAAAATAAGATGATAATATTTACCTCTCAGAGAACTGTGAAGAGAACATGTATCTTGCAAACATTAGACTCTCTCTCAATGTTAGTTTCTTTTCCTTGTCTGATTAAATGGAAATAAAACATTCTTATCTGGCCAAGGTTTAATCACGCAGCAGCTTTGACCCTATCTAGAGAGGGGAAAGTAATGAAAAGCAAACCAAAATTTGAGAAAGGGAGCCAGCTCCTACCATCTGCCTCCTTGTTTGTTCTTTAAAGAGCGCCACAAAATGCAGACCCAGCCAGGGCAGCCCTGACCTGTGAGAGTGCTGGAGAGCCCCATGCTCTGCTGGCGGGTAGCTTACACACAGCGTGTCCTTCCAAGCTTCACTCAGGAGCTCTAGCATTTGCCCAGCGGAATCCACCTTCACCACCCTGAGACCTCGGGAGGCTGGAAACTGAGAAGCAGCACAGGTAGAGAGGGGGCCCAGTCAACACTGTCCTGCCCGACTTCTTGCTGGGTCTGCCCCTCAGGGAAAGAAAAAGCTCCTTTACCCAAGGTCCCGGCAGGAACCTAGGAAGAGGGACAGCTGGTGAATGCCAAACGGCCTTTGTCTTGATCCAAAAACACTTATCAAAGTTAAACACGCCATCCTAGCTTAACTCCTACCACCCAGCCTCCTCTTGTACGTGCCTCCCGCCCCACCCACCCAGAGGTGTCCCACCTGCATGCCTTGCTGGCACAGTCCCTGCCTGCTGTGCCCCCTCCTCCATCTGCACTTGTGTAGGCCTTCGCTCTCCCTCTCCTACAACCACCCTCCACAGGGAGCCCTGTGTGCATATGTGTGTGCACACACACACACACACACACACACACACATATACACCCCTTCTTTTTCCTACCCGTCCCCTTTTGCCCAAGTCTTCCCTACCTCATTTCCACCACCACCATGATCAATACACACACTCACTCTGCCGCTATCACAAACACACCCCCCCCCCACAACCACACTCACACCCACATTTACCACCACCACCTAATATGCTTACTCCTGTTAACATGCACACACTCAGGGTTGCAAAGAGCCGGACTTGACTAAGCAACTGAACACCACCACCCCCGCACATAGAGGCACGTACGCATCACAACTGACTGTACCACACACCTTCTGCTAGTCCCCCCACCCTTACACACACACACAGAATAATGACCCACCTCAGAATGTTTGATCTCCCCAATTCTGAAGACTTAAGTGTCATTCATACGCAAACACCTCTTATCTCCCCTACTTGACTATGACCCTTGAGGACAGGATCTGTTTCTCTGTTTATTTCTGAAAACTGCACAGTGCTTGGTTCATGGCTGAGACTCAGTGATTATTTCTGAATGAATCAGTGAATCAGTGTGGGTCTCTCTGGCCTAAGTGAGCAGATAGGGGAGAACCACCATGTAGGCCCTGGGGGCCGGGGGTTCTGTTTTTGGTGGCCAGTCCTGCCTGATCCTGTTCCGCTGCCTCGGTTTCATTCCAAAGGAAATATTTGCCCTGGGAACACATAAAATGTGAATATGTTCTAATCTGTTGCAAAGATACACAGAGCCTTCAGTCTGACACTTAGCTTTCTGAGGGCACTTCAAAGAACTGTGAAAATAAAATGTCCAGGCAGGGAACAGGAAGAGTGTAACCCTTTCCTCCCCAGAGAGAAGAGAAGATGAAGCCAGGGTGATAAATTCCCCTTGGAATAGCTCTCAGTGAAACCTCTGGAGGGGTGCGGGATATCAGCATCCTAGACACAACCAGTGATCAACATTTTCTTTCCTATCATTCTACAGATTCAGAAGTGCCTGTGATCTGAAACCACACCAACATGCTCACACCAGAAACCTCTACTTGATGTCCATGGTGAGCTAATGGAGAAATCTACCTCCCAGGAATGTGTGGGAGTTAACCAAAACTCTCTCCAGCTCTCCGGTCTCCTGGAACTATCCTTCTGCCCACCCAAGCATCATGCGCCCTGTATCTGTGTACCTATATTTTAGCAAAGATGGAGCACAGTTGGAAACATCAGAAAAATAAAAAATTCCTCCTGGCAGAAAATTCGAAAGAGATCTTTGTAGTTTGTTTGTTTCCTACTAAGGAATTCTTAGAAGTTCAGAACCTTCCATAATAAGCTGTCATAGGATACAGTTGTTTCCGAATACGGCCTCAGGTTTGATTGCAGGGTTTTAAAGTGTCTGACCGAGGAATGCGATGTTTCAGTGTTTAGCCAGCCCTGTCCCTATTACAGGCTGGGAGGTGGGGGTGGGGAAGCACAGCATTGAACTAACAGTTATGGAAACCCAGTGTGTGCAAATTAAACCATTTATTAAACACCTGAAGAGAGATCATTTAAGATCCCTGCAGTGGACTCTGAAACTATAACCCAGGATGCCCACTTCATTTCCATGTCTTGTAAGTGTGAACCTTCTAGATTGGGCTATCCTGGGGGGACAGGCATATCTATTTAGAATTCTGGGCTGATCACGCCTCAGCCCCTCCTTAGGGCACAACTCAGCCACCATTTCCCTCCCCTCACTTGGTGTTCAAATCCTCTCAACAAACTGCAGGTGAGCCTTGATGGTGTCCTCATCTACCTCATTTTGTAAGTGGAGAATCTGAGACTCAGAGAGGTCAAGCAACTTGCCTGAGATAGCCCAGCTCAAGACAGAAGTCCAGTTTGCTGACTTTAAAGCTCCTTCCCAGGGGATCACTTCACCAAGGGAGCCAGTCTGCACAAAAGCCAAGGTCTGCCTATTCCTACCAGTTGTTTTTCAAAGCAACTGTTATTCTCTGCTCATTAAATTCTGTCTTTTAATATATGTAATGCAATTTAAAAGGTACACAATAATAACCTGATCAATTCAAACTGAATTTCAAAAATTCAGACTTTTTAAAAAATCTCTATATTTCTTTTGAAAACTGCCTTTTACATTCCCCCATTACAAAGTGATGTGTTGACAACACCCCAATGCTCTGAGTCTTACTGCCTCTCCCAGGAGCCAGATGGATGCCTCTGACGCAGTCCTCCCTTTGCCTGACAGCTGTCATTCACAATGAAAGGGAGCCTTTGACCCTTATCTGAAATAAGCAACGAAGTCTAGCCAGATCTCCAACAGTCTGATCTACACTAATGCACACACACACATTGTTCATGGTAGTGCTGTTCTTAACTTCAAAAAACTGGAAACAGCCTAATATCCAACAGCAGGGAATTAAGTAAGTGTTATAGCTGTAAGAAGGTGTATTAGACAAACCTTAAAAATGGAACTCATGGAGAGTGTTTAATGCCCTAGGGGGACATGTCTATGATATAATGCTAGGCAAATGAAAAGTTATGTTTAAAAAATATCTCTAATATACAAAACAGACCTCCCTCCCCCCCAAAAAAAGACAGGGAAGAAATATGTTTAAATGTCAACAGTATTCATTTATAGAATTATAGGTGCCTGTTCATTTTTGGTTTTTGTATTTCCTAATTGTACACTATTGGAGAAGGAAAGGGCAACCCACTCCAGTACTCTTGCCTGGAGAGTCCCACGGACAGCGGAGCCTGGAGGGCTACAGTCCACGCGGTCATGAAGATTCAGACACAACTGAAGTGACTTAGCACACACGCATGCAATTGTACACTATGCATATATAATGATTTTATAATCTGAAATATTTTTAAAATTTTAAGAAGTCTGATTTTAAAAATTAAAAACTTGGGGGAAACTGCAAAAATTTATTAAATATCTGAAAATTCTGATTGGAATTAGGCCATAAATTTAGAAAAATTTTTGAGTATCAAGATAGATATGAATGCTTGCCTGTTAAAAAGAACAACTTCTACTTCCGATCCTACTCCCTTACAAGTAAAAATGTACCAAGTCTTTTAAAATAACAAATGTAACAACGTGCAGGATTCTGTTACTTGTCAACCATGGACTTGGGTGGAAAATAGCTTGAACTGACCTCTACCATTCGTGGTCAGGCTTGATGAAGGGCCCCTGGAAGAAATCCCTGGTGTGTGGGGGGTAGAAAGGAGGCAGGGGCAAGCAAGCCTGCACCTCCTCCCCAGCCTACTGTGAGCTTAGTCACTCACTCACTGAAAGAATTTAGACCGGTTCTCCCCCTTCTCTGCCAGCCAGCAGAGGCAGAAAGCCGCAGCAGCAGCAGCAGCAGGACATGCTGGGTTGACGCCAATCATTCCGAAGCTCTCGGAACACTAGCAGCTCATAGACAGCCTTCGCCATCCTGCCTGTGGACTCGGTCCTGTTTATTTGCGCTTTGGGGTGATCTGACCTAGGATGAGAAGGCACCTAACAGATGCTTTGCTGACCTTTTCTTTCCATCTGGAAGCCGCAGTTTTTCTCTCACCTCTCTGCTCTGAGGCACTTGAAGCCACCCTACACCCATTTTCATTGATCTTCTGCAGCTCTTTCCACTTGTCCCTCCCTTACTCCAGAACTTCCCCTGGTTCTCTCTTGCTCAAGGAATCAGATCCAGACTCCTCAGATCTCCAAGACACAATCCCTACTCAACCCTCTCCAAACCCATCTTCCTCTGACCTCCACCTCCCCCATCCACCCTACCACCCACCTTAGCATCCAGCCCAGCCCTCCCATCTGGCAGGCTGCACGTCAATGGCCTTCCCAAGTCCCATCCAGTGGAAAGAAATGTTCCTTTACTAAAATAGAATAATGGAGTCTTGTCCAAACTGTGCTCAAAGATACAATTTTCTCCAATGTTAAGTTTTCTCCCATCAACTTCTGTTAAACCTTTGGCACCAGCAGCTCTGCCTAGCGCTAGTGAGAGCCTACAGATGGCAAAATGAAAAAACAAGTCCCTGGTGAAAATTCATGGAAAAGCCTCAGGAACAGCCCATCACGTGTCTTTAACAGCTTGTTTATTTCACAGACATGTGCTCACGCTTGTGGTTTTATATGTACACATAAAATAAATTTCCATTTTCTGCTAATAAAATTGTCATTGGTTCATGTTATAGAATTATGTCTCACATACTTTTATGATGGTCTTTTTTTTTTTTTAATCTTCATGGTCTGCTAAGAAAATTATGTTTGCTGTGAGCCAGGACACTGGGTGATTTTACAAACCACTGCTTTGAACACACGATGCCCCTTTTCCAACATATCACACACACAGACACATTTGTGCCTTTGTCATCTATGATCTTTGAACCCCTCTGCATTCTGCAAGGTCTCATTGCGCAGCCTTCATGAAGGCTTTCTGCCCTGTCCTGAGATCCAACAGAACTCCTTTAGTTCCTCTAGAAATCTATGAAGAAAAAACACTAGACATCAGAGAAAAGTAGTTCAGAAAATACTAAGTGAAATCTACAAAAGAGGAAATAATACTGAGAAGCAAAATGTTGGGAACTCTTTAATTTACTGAGGTTGTGGTGTAGGGGGGCAGATACTAAAAGCATTAGTAATGGTCACGAAAGGTTAGCACCTAGTGCCTGCATTCATACAGAGAAGAGGGGAGGGAGAAGATGTAGTATGTTTTCACTCTATGCCAGACATTGTTAGGTGCTTTTTGAATATTTATCCCTCCTCAGAAATCTTAAGATTTGCATGATCCTCTTTATTCTGCAAATGATATGACTGTGTCTCAGCAAGGTTGAGGTTGCTTGAAGTCACCCACTTAGCAAGTGGCAGAGCCGGGAGGGACACCCAGGTCCACTGCCCACATCTACTAGGCACTGGATATTCACTCATGCTCTCCCTGAACAATCCAACAGCTCTGTGAGTCAGGAGTTGTGATTCCCATTTTTTCAAGGAGACTAGAGTACAGAGAATTGAAATGGTCTGATGACAGTCACGTAGTTATGATGGCGACCAGGGTTCTTGGCCTTTCCTAATCAACAGAAATTGACTAGCAGTCAGACATGGAGAAGGAAATGGCAACCCACTCCAGTATATTTGCCCGGGGAATCCCATGGACAGAATCCCTGGTGGGCTAAAGTCCATGGGGTTCCAAAGAGTCAGACACAACTGAGCAACTAATATTACTTCTACTAGAGGTCAGACAAGAAATTCAGACGAGCCTTGAGTGGGGCCCCTGCTGCAGAGAAGAGGAGCAAAAACAAGTAGAAGGTTCCCTTGCTCGTTCCCTAACAGGGGCAAGCTGTTTCCTTACATGGGGTGAGGGTAGGGGTGGATTCAGGGGTCAGGCCAGAGGTGTGGCCTAGGTGTTTTGTCCATAAAGCCTCTGCTTGCATTGCGGGAGACCTGGGTTCAATCCCTGGGTCGGGAAGATCCCCTGGAGAAGGAAATGGCAACCCACTCCAATATTCTTGCCTGGAGAATCCCATGGACGGAGGAGCCTGGTAGGCTACAGTCCATGGGGTCACAAAGAGCCGGACACGACTAAGCGACTTCACTTCACTTTGGTGATATTGAGTGCAGGGGGCATGCACAGCACCCTGCTTTTTTGCTCCCAACATCCTGTTTTTGCTCCCAGCTCTTCAGAAGTGGCAAGTGGGGCGGGGAGGTGGTCTTTTTGTATCTTGCTGTCCAAAATTTGCCCCAACCTCGCATGCACGTAATTATTTTTTATCCCTTATGGTTTCTTTGTATGTTGTTGCTGTAGAAGACATTTGTCCAAGTGCAAGCATGGCAGCAAAGGGTCCTGGGTCCCAGCCTGTGTCAGTTAGCAATGATGGAGGTGAGCTAGGAAATGGGCATTTAACTTCATGTCCACCCTTGATTCACCAGGCAAAGAGTACAGGTATAACTTAGTAACTGCAAGTGAAGGCAATGAATCTGGGGAGCAGGGGGAGCTAATTAACCCACTGAAAATCTTTGAATAAATCAAAAACTGCTTCCAGACAGGAGTCTGTAGAGCTATTACCATATGGATTACCTAGTTACCATTTACATTTGCAAGGTGTACACACAGTTGTAAATGAATGCTGCCCGCATTCCAGTCAGGATGCGTGGGTTGGAAAGGGTAAAACATGGATTCCATAAGGAGAAATTACATCTTATCTTTGAAGGAAATTTAACATACAGGGAGGAAGAGGAAAACCATATTTAGTTTTGATATTCTGCTGTGGCTGAGACTACCTTGTCAGGACAGGCCCTGAGGTCAGTTTCCAGTTTAAGATGAATATTCCTAGGTGGGAAAGTCCAGATGAAACCCAGATAAATATCCAAAGCAATTAGGTTATGGAGAAAGGAGCAAGGAGAGTGAGGAAAGATTTGAAAAGCAGTTCAAGTCAAAGGGTACATGAAATCCTCCCAACCAGGATGCTACCTGGTAAAGGAAATTCCTCAGTGGTCAGGCTGAAACGTTTATCATTCTTGGCTGCCTAAAGGAGACAGACAAGGTGCCCTGGGGGTTTATCCCAGGAAGCTGGCCACCTGAGGCCCAAGGAGAAAAGGAATGTGGTTCTTCCAAGCTGTTCAAGATTGCCCGCCCAGTCGGCAAGGGGGCGCCTGTTGGGGAGCATCTGGGTTGAATAAGTTGATAAGGATGCCGATTCCCCTCCTAAACAAGGTCTGGACTTTCAAAATACAAATGGGAGATTGGGGCATTCAGGAACATGATTTGCTCTGGGTTGCTAAGGGCCAAGATAAGGTTCCCACCACGCTCCATGCCACCCCAGATCTGGATAAAAGGGAACCCAGTGTCCCAGGCCCAGGTGCTGCTGCTAAGAAAATGCAGCGCCTCCCTCAGCCCACACCCTGAGCTATCACAGAGCCCAGGTCATCCACTCCTTGTTCCTCGCCACCAAGTGGGCAGGCTGAAGCTGGCCATGCATGAAAAAAATCCATGAAGAGAGGGTAACTCAGGCACCCCCTTTCTTGAGCACAGGGTTTTGCTCTGCAGTAGAGGTGGCTCAGCGGTAAAGAATCCAACTGCCAGCACTATTTACAATAGCTAGAACATGGAAGAAACCTAGCTGTCCATCGACAGATGAATGGATAAAGAAGTTGTGGTACATATACACAACAGAATGTTACTCAGCCATAAAAAGGAACACATTCGAGTCAGTTCTAATGAGGTGGATGAACCTAGAGCCTATTATACAGAGTGAAGTAAGTCAGAAAGAGAAAAACAAATATCATATACTAACACATATATACGAAATATATGAAAGATGGTACCAAAGAATGTATTTGCAGGGCAGCAATGGAGAAAGACATAGAGAACAGACTTATGGACATGGGGAGAGGGGTAGAGAGTGTGAGATGTATGGAGAGAGTAACATGGAAACTTACCATATATAAAAGAGATAGCCAACAGGAATTTGCTGTATGTCTCAGGAAACTCAAACAGGGACTCCACATCAACCTAGAGAGGTGGAAGATGGGAGGGAGATTCAAGAGAGAGAGAATATATGTATACCTATGGCTGATTCATGTTGAGGTTTGACAGAAAACAACGAAATTCTGTAAAGCAATTATCCTTCCATTAAAAAGTTAATTGATTAAAAAAAAGAATCCACCTGCCAACTCAGGAGCTGCAGGTTTGATCCCTGAGTTGGGAAGATCCCCTGGAGAAGGAAATGGCAACCTACTCCAGTAATCTTGCCTAGAATATGTATGGACAGAGGAGTCTGGCAGGCTACAGTCCAGGGGGTCGCAAAGAGTCGGGCATGGCTGAGCACACTTACACAAGAAGTCACTCGCACCTTCACCTGTTCATTCATTTTTAGTGACCGCCTGCTAAGACACAGGTGCTGTGTTTGGGGCTGGGTAATTCACAGGCATCCAGGAGGGTCCCTATTAGAGGAATTTCTCCTTTGGGCAACACAGCCACACAGACAATGTGATTGATACACACTCTCCTGAAGGACAACACAGGAGAAGTCGTCTTTGTGTGCCTTTCGGTGGATGGCTGAAAGCACCTGTGTGTATCCTGTGGTTTCAAAATGTGAATGATCCCTCTTTAATGACTATATAGGATCCCTGATGCCCTGTCCCCAAGTACCCAACTAGCTCCCCTCCCAGTCACATCTCCTCCCGGACCGACCGTCTACAGTTTAGCCACACTCCCCAGAGACCACCAGGCCTCCGTGTCTGTGCACTGTTCTCTCTGCCTGGAAGGCTCTTCCCTCCTCGCTCAGCCCAGCAAAGTTCTAGTAATTAATCACTCAAGGGTTGGCCCATATGTCAAGCCCTCTGGTTCTTCCTTGACCCTAACAGGAAGTACTCGCTGCTCCTTCGTTTGTACTCCCAGAACCCATTTACAGGCCTCAGTTATGACGCCTGTAAACACTGTATAACGGCTATTTGTTCCTGCGCCTTTCACCCACCTCCCACCAGACTGGGAGCTCTTCTCAGCAGACAAGCCCCACGCGGAGGACACCGGTCAGTCAATAAATGTTTATGGACGTGGAAATGAAGTTTACGGCTGAGTAAACCCCCGTGTGTCTTACCTTAATAAGGTAAGGGCCTATTAAAAGTGATAGCCCAGCCTTGTCTGACAGATGGGAAGTGCCGTTCAACCTTCCAAGGCCAAACACTCTGACCTCCTTATTGCTGAGCCTCCGTATTGCTGGGGTCAGGGGGAGGGTATAGTGGGGAGGGAAAGGGCAGGGGGCAGAAATACAGGGTGGTAAAGTCCAACCTGTGTTTTTTAAAGGCTAAAATGCGTATACTTAGGTATGATTGTCTAGGCAACAGAGCATATCCAGAAAATGTTACTAGTGTAGGATTTTGGAGGAGGACAGGCTAGGAGATGACGTGGGGAGTTTTCCACTCTGTACCTTTCTGTGATTTGAGATTTGTCATGAGTCTCTGTCACTTTTCAAACAAATAAGACATGAAAATGAATCCTGTGACTATACCTTAAATGAGCAATGAAACTTAGGTGGCGGTTTACCAAAGAACATACACTAGAGTCTCACTGGAGTGTTCATGGGCTTCCCTGGTGGCTCAGATGGTTAAAAGAAAAAAAAAAAAATCTGCCTGCAATGCAGGAGACCTGGGTTTGATCCCTGGATCAGAAAGATCCCCTGGAAAAAAAGAATGGCAATCCACTCCAGTATTCTTGCCTGGAGAATTCCACGGATAGAAAATCCTGGCAGACTATACAGTCCATGGGGTTGCAAAGAGTTAAACAGCTGAGTGACTAACACACAGAGTGTTCACAGCAACGTCATTAATAGCAAAAAAAAAAAAAAAATCTGGAAACCACTCAAGGGTCCATTAACAGTTAACTCGAAAAATCAGTTATAATGTATTCATACAATGGAATACTATATAGCAAAGAGAATGAGCAAAGCACAGGTACACACTACGAAATGGATGACTTTTCCAAACATCATGTTGAAGAAGCCAGATACAAAAGAGTATGTACTGTAGGATTCCACTTATATAATGTACAAAACCAGGCAAAATTGATCTGTGATGCTGGAAGCCAGGACAGTAGCTACCCTTGTCGGGGGCGGGGTTAAGTTAGTGACTAGAAGGGGGATTGAGGGGGCCCTTTGGGAGGGGTGAGCTGAAATGTTTTGTAGTCTAGGTCCTAGATGCACAGAAGTGTTTGCTTTGTGAAAATTCATTAAGTTCCACACTTACGATCTGTGTACTTTCCTATATGTACATTATACATCAGTGAAAAGCAAACAAACACATGAAATAGGCCGCAAATGAGATGCCTGAGCATTCCATTACACCAAGCTGACAGCCCCCTTGAGAGTCAGACGCTGAACTTCCAGCTTCCTAGATGGCCAGCTGATGGCATAGCAGAGGGAAGTGGGATCTAAGCCGTGGTTCCCTAATGGTTTTATGAGCACCTGTGCACCACGCAAGGGAAAGCCTGAGTGCAGAGCACCTGAGCACCTCCAAGACACACAGCAGCCCGAGTTTCCTGGAAGGAGATGCTGTTCTCATACTTCGCCTTTCTAACCCAGTAGTTTGGCTTTTTAAGGGCTTCCCAGGCTGCACTAGTGGTAAAGAACCCGCCTGCCAGTGCAGGAGACTCAAGAGGCAGAGGTTCAATCCCTGGGCCGGGAAGAGAAGACCCAAGTGACTTAGCATGCAAGCACAGGGTTTTTGGTGGGCCAAAAGGGAGAGGAGCAGGGGTAAAGAGAGGTGTTCAGGTGGGCTCTGGTTTAAATGGAAGGTGTCAGAGACAGACAGTAAGAATCAAGATGGGGAAACATTAGCAGAGGCCATCTGTTAGTTGTGCAGTCACTAAATCGTGCCTGAATCTTTTACAAATCCAGAGCCCATGGACTCTATCCTGCCAGGCTCCTGTGTCCATTGGATTTCCCAGGCAAGAACACTGGAGTGGGTTTCCATTTTCTCTTTCAGGGGATCTTCCTGACCCAGGGATTGAACCCATGTCTCCTACATTGCAGGAGGAGTCTTTACCACTGAGCCACCTGGGAAGCCTGAGAGGCCACCTACGTGTTTTTAAACACTCTGTTTGGCTTCAGGTGACAACAGGCAGGAAGACTGCTGGACGCCTGATTTGAAGCCTTGGGATGGAATCCACACTGGGGGATTATTTCACCTGCAGGCTCTATTACCAGTCAGGCACAGTTGATCTCTTCGTCCAACTCAAAATAAATACAACCCCTCCCTCCACAGGCCTGACAGAGCCAGGGCGGGCACTCACAAAACAAGCCAAGAGCTGAAAAAAACTGCCCTCCTCACCACCCGCTCTCCGCTGCCATGGTGAAGCAGATCCATGAGAGGATGTGCCTCTCAGCCCACCATTTGCTCAGCCTGCTCACCCAGCACGGCCGGAGCAGACCTCAGAGCCTAAAGCCCGAGCCTGCCCAAGCAAGGGTTAGCCTTAGGCCAAAGGAAACTCTCCATTAAGGAGAAAGAAGCAAAAGGCAGACTCCGAAAGGTCAAAATCGTTTTTGTCAAGTCTACACATTCAAGTTCATTCGCTTCCTCACTGGAGGGGCCCTTTTGCTCTCACTCAGAACCCACGGGCGCAGTTTCCAACTCCCTTGGGTTGCGGGTTTCCAAGGTCATGGTCCATTTGAGGCTGAAAATCCTGGCAAATATGAAGAGTTGCTGGAAAAGGATGTTCTTAAGGTACTGACAAGTTCTGATTGACAACCTATCATGGAAAAGGAGCAGGAAGACACTAAAGATCAGACACGGGTTTCCCCAGAAGCCCATCAACCTGAAGCTGCTTCACACAGGAACCCTTCACAGGCCTCAGAGGTACAGTAGCGTGCTGACAGGAGTCTGGCAGCTGTGTCCTGCATGGCCAGACCCAAGGGCCCAGGAGCCTCAGGAGTGACTGCAGGGCCCCCAGGGTGCAGTAAAGATCCTGCTGCTGGGCTGGACTCCTTTCTGAAGGCAACAGGAAGCCACAGGAAAGCTTCCAAAGATTGACACCCACTGTTTTGAGAAGGTTTGAGGCTTAAGGAAGAAATTCCCCAGTCATCAGACAATCTAAATATGACATGTGCCCCCAGGTTTTCTTGATAGTGGATGTTTTATAAAGTCCAAGAATTGACAGTTGGGAGAAGGAGTTAGGAGAGAGGGTGTCCTTGAGCTCAGAAAATGAGCCAGGAGAGGAAAGAGGTGCCACTAGGCCATGAGTCACAGGGTCAGCCTGTTGGGTCAGAGACCCTGCTTGCTCCTAAGTGTGAAGACTCAGACATCAGCTTTTAACTTCTCGCTTTGTTTTCACATCTGCAAATTGGGTACGATCACCACCTGTGAGGAGGAACGGGAACACTAAGTGACCACGTATGTGAAGGGTCTCAGCCCAGAGCCTGGCATCTAGGGCATCCTTAGTACAGGGGATTTCCAGTCTTTCTTCTGTGACTGATAAAGACAAATTCTAGCTGGCCCAGAATAATAATGCAGAAGTCTGCCTGGGATTGCTGGAGCACGTTCCCAAGGAAGCAGAGCAACTCTCATGGGAGAGGCCAGGAAGCAGCCAGAGCCCCAAAGGCAAGAGGAGGAAAATCGACAGAGTGGGAGATGGCTAGAGTGAAGACCGTATGGTAAAGTGGCTCCTAGCAAGGGCTGCTCACGATCTGAATAGGGCTCCTGACTCCAACTCTTCCTGGCTGTGTGATCTTCAGCAAGTTACCTCTCTGTGCTTTGTCATGTATGAAATAAGGACAATAATGGTTATTTACATCACAGGGTGGTTAGGTGGTAAGTATAGGCAAAGCCTCTAAATGGCCTGGCACAGAAAAAGATCTTTCTGTGTCAGCTATTGTCACTAAGCACACGTGCCATCCCTGGAGCTGAGATGGCCCAGCAGAATGGTTACTGGCCGGGCTCCAGAGGGGGCCCAGTGGGTACCCTCACCCTCTGAACATGTGCTAGCCACATAGCAATTTATGTAACCTCCCTGTACCTAACCTTCCTCCTCTGTGAAAAGTGGAGGTGATAATAATAGTACCTCCCTCAGAAGGTTGTTGTTGGGACTAAATGTGCTAATACGTGTGAAGTGTTTAGAAAAGTGTCTGGCTCATATGAAGCACTCAGTAAATGTCAGCTATTATTATTCCCTGACTACAAAGAACCCTGAAGACAATATGGCACCTAGCTGTTTAAAGAGACATTAAAAATCTAAAAGATTTTCTTTTCTTGCCTCAGTTTTTAGGGTATTTATATCTGAATTCTACAGAGGAAGGTGTGCCAGCCAGATAGAATTCTTTATGCCATGAGGACAAGAAACACATTGCTGTACCCTTCAGATGTAGTCCTCAAGTTCCTTAGATCATCCTGAACAAAAATGGAAAAGGACTCCCCACAACCCAGGGTCGTGAAGCCCACACCGTTACATTCAGACAGGGTTACCCTCCTCACAGCATTTTTTTAAGGTTTTTTTTTTTCCCATGTGGACCATATTTACAGTCTTTATTGAATGTATTGTAATATTGTTTCTGTTTTATGCTTTGGTTTTTTGGCCACAAGGCGTGTGAGATCTTAGTTCCCCCACCAGAGATCAAACCCTTCCCCTCTGCACTGGAAGGTGGATTCTTAAGCACTGGACCACCTGGGAAGTCCCTTGATGCGACTTCCAAGAGAGGAAAGGGAGGCATCGTCCCCTGTGAGGGGACACATATTTCCCACTGCCATCTTGGTGATCAGCTCAAGGCAGGGTTACCTGCCTTATACTTAAACATGCTTTGGGGGGGTTAGAGGAAGACTTTAAAACCAGTCCTCTAACAGGAAACAGAAGCTTTCAGGCTGGGGGCAAGGGACTCGTTTTTCTATCCTTCCGTGTTGTTTCTCTGAAGACATACTGCAAATTGAAGAACAAGGGGCTAGCTATCCCACTGCGACTGAGTTTTGCTGCTGCCAGAGAACAAAGGCTAGATTGACACGACATGGATGTTTCTGAGGGCTGGTCTCTTTTTGTTATCGTTCCCAGTCCTGTTTCTCTCCTGAAGAGAGACTATGCTACATCAGAACACAGGCTAGAAAAATCCTCCAATGTAAGTGATGTTCTTAGGAAGACACACTCAGTGTACTAAACAAATAACTTCAAAATATTGACCCATATTCACTCTTTCAAAGGGCTTCCCAGGTGGCACAGTGTTAAAGAATCCACCTGCCAATGCAGGAGATGCCAAGTGACACAGGTTCGATCCCTGGGTCTAGGAGATCCCCCCAGAGTAGATGGAGATGGCAACCCATTCCATTGTTCTTCTGGGAAATCTCATGGACAGAGTAGCCTGGTGGGCTACAGTCCATAGAGTCAGACACATCTGAGTGTGCACACAGCTGTTTTTAAAGCAAAGTTCATTCAAGCAGATGGGGGTGGGATGGGGATGGGAGTCATTAAGACGGAGAAGCAGGAGAAAGAGGTGAAGACAAGAGACATGATAAACACTTATCAGTGAGGAACCGACTCTGGGCCCAGGAGTCAGTTGGGGAAGTGCATCACGAGTTACACCCTCACATTTCACAGCAGAGCCAAGATGCCTGAGCCCAGGGCCTGATCCTCATCTAACACAAGCTCCTAATCCTCAGAGTCATATTCTTTGATCTGGAGCAATCCTCCAAGTTCATCTAGCCCACCCAGTGTAATAGTCCCTCTGCACTGAATCTTTCTGCCCTAATGCCTCTGGTGAGGCATTCTAGCATTACTAGCAGCAGCATTCCTTTGGGAGCCACTGCACACATTCCAAAGTCCTTCCTAACCCTATACTGAGTTAAAAATCTGACTCCTTATGACTTCAACCAGTTCTGCCCTCTACGATTTGGGGTTCAGATTATATTTCCTGGTGGTTTTCTGAGCAGAGACACATGCTATGTCTCCCGCACATGGGGTCTGAAGCCTACTTGCCTTAGTGCTATCCAGGTTCACAAACCTACAAACTGTGCAACTACTGGCAGATTAGTTAATCTGTGCCTTTGTTTGTTGTCTATTGTTAATATCTGTACTTTACAGAGACCAATTCTATTCTTACGGGGATTAAATGAGAGAATCTATAGAGAATTGTACATGGCATGTTCAGGTTTCACATTAGGTAAACTCAAGTCGTTGAATGGTACAATAGATGGTGGGCTCCTCCAAGACAAGCACTGGATCTTACTCATTGCTAACATTTTTGCTGCACACAGGGTTTGGCTGAGTATTGGGTACAAAATAAATGTTTACTGAATGACTCATTAGTTGGCAAGAGCTCTGCTCTGGTGCAAATCCCTCCATGATCTTCTGTCAATGACAATCTTCTCCTAAAAATCCATCTTCCAACTCCTTCCCTGCCCCCAATCTAGCTGCTATTACCATTTGGGCTTCCCAGATGGTACAGTGGTAAAGAAGCCACCTGCCAAAGAAGGAGACTCAGATCCCCTGAAGGAGGAAACGGCAACCCACTCCAGTATTTCTGCCAGGATGGGCTACGGTCCATGGGGGTCACAAAGAGTTAGACATGACTAAGCTCGCATGCATCATTACCACTTAAATACCCAGCTTTTCTTCCCAAGGTGGGATGGAGAGCCTTGGCTTGAGGCATAGGTCATCCAAGTTATACTTTAGGCTTCAAGTCCAACCCCATGGAGGAATTCACTGAAGTGTCCTGTATAGTTTCCCTGTAGCCAGTGTGATTGATGTGCCAAGGCTTATATGGTAAAGGACATGTGGCCCCATGGGCTGCAGGCCTACCCAAAGTTTGGGGCCTGAAGACAGATTGACGAGGAGTTCTGAAGCTCTTCTGGAGAAACTAGATCAAAGGGCAGTACAAGGTGGGATGAAATGGGGCAGGAGAAGGGCAGACAAGCTGGGGAGGAGGAGGACTAGAACCTGGAACTATCTGGGCCTTGAGTCTAGGGAGGGAGACAGCCCTCGGCAAAACATAGGGAGCACAATTGCTCTAGGGCTGTGCTCTCTAGGGGAAAACTTCACTGCAGCTGGGGTGGGGAGCATATTGCTGTCCGGCTACTGCTAAGTCACTTCAGTCATGTCTGACTCGGTGCAACCCCATAGACGGCAGCCCACCAGGCTCCCCCGTCTCTGGGACTCTCCAGGCAAGAACACTGGAGTGGGTTGCCATTTCCTTCTCCAATGCATGAAAGTGAAAAGTAAAAGGGAAGTCACTCAGTCGTGTCCGACTCTTAGCGACCCCATGGACTGCAGCCTACCAGGCTCCTTCGTTCATAGGATTTTCCCGACAAGAGTACTGCAGTGCGGTGCCATTGCCTTCTCAGATTGCTCTCCTAGGACACTAGATATCATGGAAGTGAAGTGAAGTGAAGTGAAAGTCGCTCAGTGGTGTCCAACTCTTTGCAACCCCATGGACTATACAGTCCATGGAATTCTCCAGGCCAGAATACTAGAGTGGGTAGCCTTTCCCTTCTCCAGGGGATCTTTCCAACCTAGGGGTTGAACTCAGGTCTTCCGCATTGCAGGCAGATTCTTTACCAACTGAGCCACAAGGAAAGCCCAAGAATACTAGAGTGGGTAGCCTATCTCTTCTTCCCAACCCAGGAATCTTCCAGCAGATCTTCCCGATCCAGGAATCAAACCAGGGTCTCCTGCATTGCAGGTGGATTCTTTACAAACCAAGCTATCAGGGAATCCCTAGATATCATGGAACTGCTTGCTAAAAGTTCAGACCACTTTCCCACCCACCCACCCATGTCCATCCCATTCTTTTGCAAAGGTTCTTGCTTGGCAGCACTGGGCCTAGGAATTACAGGTTTCCTTTGGTGAATTCTGGTCTTTCTTGGCTATAAATGACAGACCAAGGCTTCCCTGGTGGTTCAGATGGTAAAGAATCTGCCTGCAACGCAGGAGACCCGGGTTCGGTCCCTGGGTCAGGAAGATCCCCTGGAGGAAAGCATGGCAACCCACTCCAGTGTTCTTATGTGGAGAATCCCATGGACAGCAGAGCCTGGCCTGCTACAGTCCACAGGACCTCAAAGAATGGGACATGACTGAGTGACTAACAAGAACCTTAAGTGGAAGCAGAAAAGAAAGTGGGAAAATTTTGACTTAAAAAAAATTTTTTTTCTCTAAAATCCACACTCCAGGCCCATGGTGGTAGGAGGCAGCCCCAGAGTTGGCTAGGGCCCCCTTTTATTAGGGGCTCTCTCTTGATATTTGGTTTCTTCCCTCTCCACCCCTGGCACATGGGGTGAATGGCAGGGCACACAAACGAGAACAGAAGAACTCCCTCACAAGCCCCAGGATGCTGGGAGAGTAGAGAGCCGCCCCACGGCCTTCACAGGAGGGGACAGAGGGGGCGGAGAGGGGAGAGGACTGCTTATTTGTTTCCTGGAACACTGTGTTAAGAATCTCAGCAATTGCAGTTAGTGCCCGGTCGTTTGGCAAGCAGAGTAGCTTCTCATCGTTCCCAGCTGCACGGGATCTAATTCGCAAATACACCATCTTGCATTCAACACTTAAATGGAAAACAGCAGTCCCAGGAGGGAGGCAGGCGATCTACCTCTGTAAGCCCCTTTCGGAGGGATTTATGTTTCTAGGTCGGCTGACTGACTGGCGTCGTCTCTGGAGAGGATTTCTTTGAGCGCCGACCCTCTCTCATCTCGGGTCCTAAAACCCACTCTGGCGGTTATAAACTGCAATTAAACGTGGGGAGAAATCGAGATTTGGTTGGGCCTTGGCCTGCCAGTATAAAATAGTAACTAAAATCTGTTTGAGAGCTCAGATTTTAAAAGGAAGATACTGCTTATTCTTCCCTCACTGGAAACCTAGTTAAAGGAAATTAAGGCCTCTCTTAAAGGTAACTAAGATTAGAGAGCTCGGTTTCCGTTTTCTGTGTTTCTGTGGGCCGAACGCCCAGGTCGGTCAGCGAGTTTCTTTCTGGGTGGAATGACGGATTCCTCTCGTCTGAATCCTAAAATGATAGCTTCTTTTGGTTCTGCAGCTGCGAACGACTGGCGCCCAGTAGCCCTATCCTGGCGGGGGTGTTGCTGGGAGTGGGGGGTTTTGGGGGGAGAGAAGCAGGAGTGAATGGGAAAGGGGAAAGAGCCAAACCTCGGTAAAAAGTTGAGAGAGCTGCGAGGAAGGAACGGCAGCTCCTCGAGGCTCTCTGCCCCTTTAAGTGCTTCACTGACTCAGCTAAGCTTCCCCCTCAGGTCGCGTTTTTTATGAATGAAAAACGTCCTTATATTCATTATATAAACAAGCCTGAGCTGATTGGTCAATGGTCCCCCACTGCATAAATTATGCAAAACAGACCCCTGAGAGGTAGGGAGGGACGCGCTGTTGACCAATGGGAATCGGAGTTGATGGGGCGGCTTGGTTGGATTTGCCCGCAGACAGGGTAAACAAGAAGCGATGGACAGCCGCTGGAGCGGCCTCGGGCCAATGGAAACGCGGCTGGGCTACAGCCGCGGGCCAATAGCAGAGGGCGGAGCGGCAGGCCGCTGGGGGCCGGGCCAGCGCTCCAGCCTGGTTGGCAGCTGCGGCGCAGAGTCCAGCCGCTGGTGCGCGGAGCGGTTCAGTGTTCTCGGAGCGGTTCGGCCCAGCCATTAGCCTAGGCTCCCAGGCCCGGTGCGCGCGTGCGTGAGCGCGCCTGCGCCCCGGGGCCGCTGCAAGGGGAGGAGAGCCACCGCCTCAGGTGAGGGGGCGTCAAGTGGACAGCGGGGGCTTCTGAGTGGGGTGTCCAGGAAGGGCCCAGCTGGCTAGAGTTCACTGGCTGATTCAGAATCCTCAAAGTCGGGGTGCACTTTTTAAATCGAGGTTGGGCCCCCCTCCCTCGCGGAGCTCACCGCCCTCCTCTCCTCCCGGGGCCCGGTCCGGTTCGGTTCCTGGGAGGCGTCGGACGGGGGCGGCTAACGGTTCCGGAGCGCGAGGAGAACGGGTTTCCGCACGTCGCGGGGGAGGCCGGCGGGAACGCGAGGTGCGGGGGCTCCCGGGTGGGGATGGAAGGGTGCGGAGTTGCGGTCTTTACAGTCTCTGGAGATCTGAGAACCTCGAGGGGACTTGGAGGCTCGCGAGAAGAGGCACTCCGCCGATCTTTGCAGTGGGGAGGAGGCGGCAGAAAGCAGCTTGGGGAGAATGTTTGAGAGGTGATGCGCCCCCACCCCAGTACCAGGAGGGGTAAAGTGACATAGGCATGTGCAGCGTGTGGCGTTGGGGGTCGGCCAGGAACTTATGCAGGCCTTGCAAGTTTCAGGTTGTGGAAAGCGGACACCCAATCCCCCCCATCCCACCCCCAGCAGACTGAGGGCGTCAGGTTGCCGGCGATTCTGGAGAAATCGGGGAACATAAGAACCGCGGCCTGGGGATGGTGGAAAAGAAAAAGATGGGTGCGGAGGGGGATGGAGAGACGTTGGAGCTTCGAGCTGGATTTGGGATCTGACCGAATTTTCAGAGGGGAGGGGACCTCTAGGGGGGAGCCGAACTCCTGATTGAAGAGGGGTGCCAAAGAGAGATGTTTGGAAGGGTTTTGGGGTGGGGGAAGGATTGGAGGCGGTTGGTAGCTCCCGGCGCCGCAGCTCGTTTTTATGAATGTGGGTGACTTTATGAATGAAGCGGGTTTCTTTCGTTGGCTCGATGCTCCCTGCGGCTTTTTTTTTTTTTCCTTTCCTTTTTTTGTGAATGAAGCATTGAGCTTTCTTCTAAAACGCTGGGGTGAGGGGCCTGCGTCGGAGGCAGGGCTTGCGTTGGGAGTGGGGGCGGGGGCTCATCTGAAGGAGTTTTCATGAATGGAGAAGGCTGGGAATTGGGTGGAAGTGTGTCTTGTTTTGTGAATGGGGCCCAGTGCGAGGGATCCAGTTACAGCCTTTACCTGATGTGGCGGCTGCGGCTCGCTCTCTCATTCATAAAACCGGGCCCGCTGCGCGCCGCGGGGGAGGGGCCTCGATCGCGCCGCTAAGCAGTGTTAAAGTTTTTCCTGGGGGTACCGGGAGGTGGGGGTTGGGGGGGGGCACAAAGGAAGTGGTCTAAACTCCTGGATGAATTCGAGCTTTCCCTTCAAGCTTAAAAAAATATGCATACTTTGAACGCGATTTTTCTAGCCCTTGAACTTTGAGAGCTGCTTTAAAGAACTTTTGTTACCTCTTCTTTTGGGTTTGCTTATAACAGCTTCTTTAATTTTTTAAAAACTATTTTTGCTTTTCATGGTGAAGTATTTTTGCGTCGTATTTCATTGTGAATCTCTGAAAATATCTACCCCTCCGATCTCCTACCCGTTGTCCACTTCTCCTATAGACGTTTACAGACTTTCTAAGACCATGACTTATTTAAATTGACAAATTTTTGAAGGCTACAGAGAACTCGTTTTCTTGCCCTTCAACTCGCTGCTGATGCCCTCTCTGATTTTGTTTACGGGTTGGTGACATTTGGGAAGAAAACTTTATGTTGAATTTTTTAGCGCTTGTTTGGAAGGCATGCAGGCAAGCTACCTGGAGTGTTTTTCTAGGAAGTTACGAAGTGTGTAGTTTTGCTCCTCTCCCCCTGACTTTGAAAATATTTTATTACTTGGACTAAGGTGCGGAGGGGAGGCTGGCGGTGAAGGATTTCCTTGTATACTAACATACAAAAATTTGATATGCTTCACACAGTATGAAAAACAAATTGGATGCCATTGCCCACTGAGAAAAGGTTCCCTATTTAAAATTTGTATACTACTTAAAAAGATTTATCCTTAATTATTTTGAATTGCTTAGAGCTGGGGTGAGTGAAATTAATATTTCTCCCATTTTATTGACCTAACTGAATTTTTATTTGAAGAATGGTACCTTCCTGACATTGTTACTTTATACCTCCCAAATTAGAAACAGTTCCCTCCTGTCCATTTGGATCCCCAGCCTCTCTTTCCAAAACCCAATACTTGACAGTGCTGAAACAGTTTAATTTTCTAAATCATGTAAGAAAAATTGATTTCACTATAATAAACAGATTTTTCTTTCCGTGAAACTTTTACTTTTAATGATTTTTAAAGATCTGTGGTAGAGATGCATTTAAAATATGTGTAATGGAATTTAGTTAACTTTATGCATTAGTTTTGGAAATGTTATAGCTTTCTTTGTGAGTTGCCATGAAGATATCTGTGACATTACCAACACTATACCTGTTTGGACAAAAGATTTAAGTTTTAATGAAGAGTTGTGTCTGAAGATAAGTATATCTCTGGATCCTTATATTCTTGGAGCTATATATAGTTTTTTACCACTGACCTACAAAATACTTTTAGAAGCACTATGTATGTCAGATTCTTAATTGCAGATAATTTGGAATGCTTAAACCCAGTTTCTCTACTTCCTGTCACTGTACTATCAAAAATTAAATTGTCTTAAAAAAACAAAAAACAAAAAAACCCTAACACTACAAACACCCTGGGGAATCTTCTTACAGAAAGAATCTTGAAATCATCTTTTTAGATGAAAATAAGGTCCTTTTTATTTATTTATTTATTTTTTTGGTAGGAGACAGATGGTAGTAAACCTATAATCTTAATGATTAAATAAAAAAGATTAAAAGAATGACTAGGTGAATGGATTTGGCACTAAGTGTACCATGAATCTTTGATGCCCTTAATCAAGCCCAGGTTAGTCTATAAAGCTTACACCTTGAATGGTGGTCTTTAAGTACCTCAGAGTGAGTGAGTGATTTCCCACAGAAAAGAACATTGCTAAAAGAACTAGCAATATAAAATCACTTCATTTCTTTCCCCTCACCTGGGCTAAAATGTCCCAAATTCCTGTTACAGGAGGACCCCTTCGCCCCAGAAATTGCTCAATGCTGAAACCTTCCAAAGTGATATTAGAGACGTTGGAAGCACCATGGATGGGTTTTATGATCAACAAGTCCCTTTTATGGTCCCAGGGGTAAGTTTATGTGGCTTTTGGTTTGTTTCGTCTTCCTTCTTCAAATGTGAGTCTTATGGCACAGCCCCCTTTGGACCCCTTTACTACACTTGCGTCTTAACTGTCTATTGGCCTCTTTCAGAAATCTCGGTCAGAGGAGAGTAGAGGGCGGCCTGTGATTGACAGAAAGAGGAAGTTTTTGGACACAGATCTGGCTCATGATTCTGAAGGTAGTGCAGCTCTCCCTTCTGTTGTGGCTTGTTCATATGGCTCCCTGTGAAAACTGCCGCACACAGCCAGCTTCTTCCCTCTTCCCCCTAGGAGAATTCTCCTCATTCTGGTGTCTTCTGTTTTCAATTCCAGAGTTGTTTCAGGATCTCAGTCAACTTCAAGAGGCTTGGTTAGCTGAAGGCAAGTTTCTTGGCTGTTCTGTTTTCCACATAAAACATTTTACTGTGCTTTTTAATAAAACTTAAAGATCTAAAATAAAAATCTCTTTTCTAGCACAAGTTCCTGATGACGAACAGTTTGTCCCAGATTTTCAGTCTGATAACTGTAAGTACCTTTCTGGTGGTGGCACATGTGTTCTGGGAGTGTTTGGTCCTCGATCATCCGTGTCTAGAATACTTTTCAGCTGTAGCCAGCCTCTTTTGACCTGGTATGTGTTTGGTTTCTTTTAATAATTCAAAATTAACCCCCTCCCCAAACTCTCATTTCGTTCCTCACTGAAGTTATTTCTAAAGTACTTTTATTACAGGTAAGGTTTACCAAATATGATTATCTTAAAATTTTTGCCTAAAGAATTTTGCAAAACTTCAAGCTCAAAAAATCCTAATTCTTAAGTTAACTAAAGTTATATATAAGTTACTGGACCAAGCATCCATTAATCAGACATTCTCTTCCAGTGGTTTTTTGGGGTTTTTATAAATTAAGTCCTTGATAGAAATCATGAGCCTGACATTTTTTCTTTTAAAGGTGCAGAAAATAGTTAATGAAAGATTTCAGTTAATTGTGGCTTCACCCAACATGTTGTCAATTTCTTTTCTAGCTCAAAGTTGACCAAAAAATGGTCACAGAGTGACCTGATTTACACTTATTTTTCATGTAATTGTCGAGACTATCATTCAGAGAAGAGTAAAAACCTTTACTTAAAATGGTCTTTAAGTGCTCATATCACTGAGATAACAAATGCCATGGAAGCTCAGAAGACGGCTCTAGGGTGCTGGCAAGGGCACAGTTAGCTTTGCACTGATCTTTTGGGGGCTGTCCTCAACAGGTCTGGGAGCTTTCATGGTCCAGGCAGAGCTATCAAGGACAAAGCTGGCTGATGAAATTTGAGCAGCACAGGGCAGCTCTAGAGAGCATTAGTCACTGGCGAATGAGCAGGTTTAGAAGATAGGCCTGGAGAAAATGCTGCCTCTTGAGAGTTGCATCATAGAAAAATTTGTGTCTTAGTCATAGTTTACAATAGCAAGCACCTGAGCCAGGCAAGGATTTGATTTCTCATTTTGCACCAACACATTTTTCCCAGCTTTGTCTTATCTTGTGTGTGTGTGTGTGTGTGTGTGTAAAAATGCCACTGGGAGAGAGGATATCTTTGGATCTAAGTAAAAGCTGCATATTTGAAATCAATACATGAAAGGCCAGAGGTACTAGCTAAACATTGTTTAATGATAGGCCTCATATTCCTGGGGAGATGCTAGGAAATGTGAAAAGGGAACAAACTGTAACTCACAGATGCAGGGTTACCTTAGCTTTGTCACAGCTTGGTGTGGATGTTTTCTATAGGAAAGTAAATGCATGTTAATTATTGCCCTCTGATTGCTTTCAAGTGATTGGGAAACTTGCCACTGAAGGGCTAAAGAAAGATAACCTAAAGAGAGAGAGAGAGAGTGTGTGTGTGTGTGTGTACGTGTGTGTGTGTGTGTGTGTGTGTACACGCGCGCGCAAGATAAAAGACAGGATTATAATTCGACTTTGTTCTGTGTTGACAGTCTGGCCCAGCCTTTCCAGTCCTTGCTCAGAGCAGCATAAACTGCAGTCTGTTTGGGAGGCTTTCTTGGCAGAGGTTCTTTGAAATGCTTTTATGACACTTTTGTTTGTTTCTCTATAACCCAGAAGAGTTAGAAGGGAGGTGAGATAACTGCATTCAGATAGATTTCATGTGCTAAAGCAGAGGTAGGTTCCTTAGAGAAAGATGTCAGCAGACAGGATATTTGGATAGATATTTATCTGCAGGAAGAGGCTTCAGTAAAGGAATCAATAAATGTGTTCTGGCTCCTTAGAAATAATTCCTGCTCGGCAAATAGAATGTGTGAAGTTCTTTAAAGTGCCATACCTAAAATGGAGCTGCTTTGGGAGATGTTTCTGCTTACCAAGTGTGATGTGTTTCTTTGTTTGCTTTTTGCTTTAACTTCTTAAGGTTGGGGTTTTCTGTCTTTAAGGATAAAGCAGATGTTTGAGTAGCCTCAGAGAGTCTTTGAGAATTTTCCCCTCTTCTCTTACTTTTCTTTCTAGAGATGAAGCCAAAAGAAGGATAGATTCAGACAGAGGTTAGGCAGGAACACAGATGTGGGGAGGTGTATTCTTGAACTATGTCTCCTTGCTGTTATATGTGTGACTTTTCACTGCAGTTGAAACAGGCAGTATAGACTCACGGGAGCTGGCAGAGCCCAGGGCTGGGCAGAGACCCTTTCTCTGTGAGTACATTTCACAATCTCCTATTGAGGATCAGCTTCCACTCCAGCCCCCTTCTGGAAGAGCCCTGACTTCCAGGGAAGTAGGAGAAGCTCATGCAACTTTAATAAAATCTTTTGAACCAGTTTAAATCATTGGATCAATGAATTGGAAACCAAACTTGCACTTGCCCGGTAAGGCAAATCCCTCCCCGAAGGTGGCTGAAACATTTGTAACAAATACTCTTATGTGACCTGCCATGAGCAGTAGTCTACCTTTCCTGTTACTGTTGACTTGACTAGTTTTCCATGTTGTATGTGAGAGTTTTGGTATGTATGTAGAGAAAAAGAAATACCAAGTAACGTGGGTAACTTATTTTAGAAGGTCAGGTTTGAAGATGATGGCTTACTTTTTTTGGTAAACGCTGTCAGCTCAGCTTCTAAAGAGGTTTTTTATATTTTCCAGATTTGGGTTCCTACCCATAGGCATCCATTCATAAATTTTTTTTAAATAAATGAAACCGCTGTTCTTAAGAGTTAAAAGAGAGGTGAGACATTTCTTAAGTCTTATAGAAATGCCCAGCCTACTTCTAGTTGTATAGATTTCCCCTTACTTCACAAATACAGAAGTTAGTTAAGTATCCCCCCTAGAATCTCTTACAGGTCATGTTCAAGGGAATAAAAAGTGCCACCTATAGACATAGGGGTTCTGCCTTTGCCACCCATTGTCCCTTGATCCTGATAAATAACCCTGAAGATCCCAGACTGTTTGAGCTACAAGTCCCTTTTAGAGATGGTCTTGCCTAACCCTTTCATTTTATTAAGGGGATAATATAAGGTCCAGACAGCTGGAGACACACCGGTGATTAGGGGCAAATGGGAGGGGTTAAGTGAAATGAGGGAGGAAAAGTATATAAAATCCTATCCTTAAAGAAGCTCTCACAAAGCTGCAGAACCAAGGGCACTGTCATACTCAGAGGTTTCCTCATGATTTCAGATGCCTGGAGCTGGCCCTTAGGAAAGCCTGGTTGAGAGTGGGCTGCCCAGTCTAACCCATAGTTCTCTTCATTCTACAGTCCCAAGAAACTTATTAAGTACCTTGGTGCTTTGAGTTTTGTGCATAGGATTTGGAAGAAAGAGAAATGATAAAACAGAAAAATCAGAAAACTGGTATGTTTTCCAAAAGACGTTTGTGCGTGTACACACTGTGTATCCTATGTGTTATAAACGTGTTTAGCTACGTGTGCAGTAACACACAGAGCTACCAAGCCACGGAATCTGGGCCAGTAAATAAGTATGTACTACATTTTACAGAATCAGCTGCAAATCGAAACTGAGGATAACAATCAAAGGGCTTAGTGTTGGGTTAGGGGTGGGAGTTGATAATTCAGTTTTCTGAACTGTTTGGACACCTTATATTCAATTTTCTGAACTGATTGTTTGGGCATCTTAGGGTATTACTCTCTTTTCTCAGTCTGATTCTTTGGGAACCATGGACTGTAGCCCACCAGTCTCCTCTGTCCCTAGGATTTCCCAGGCAAAAATACTGAAGTGGGTGGCCATTTCCTCCTCCAGGGAGTCTCCTGACCCAGGGATTGAACCCATGTCTCCTGCATTGCAGGTGGATTCTTTACCGCTGAGCCCTCAGGGAAACCTAGGGTATTACTAGGTTTTAGCATATATACATAGCGTTTTTAAATGCAGATTTAAGTTTTGATTTTTTAAAATTTCACTCATTTCACTGTGATATTGTGACTGTTATACCTGGCAGCATTTTGAAGAAATAAAATATTTTACATTGAGGAAAAGACACGGTAAAATCTTATTTTAAAACATGATCTCTAAACAAATATAGTTTAAAGAATGGTTTTAAAATCCAAATGGCCATGTTTTCCCCTTGAAGTGTTCTTCTTAGATCTGTGCTTCAAAAAGAATGGACTGACTGGAGGAAGTAAGGGTAATTTCCTAAGACTGGCTAATTAACTGATAAAATCAACTTTTCATAAAGACATTTGCAATAGATGGCTGGGAAATAGGATTAACTGTTATGGCAGCCCTTGAACCTAAAGTATATTGATCTTAATCCCATTTCAATATGAGATTATTCATCTGGATTTTTTTTTTAACTGCTCAGGAGGTTGATATGGTGGGGGAAGGAGTGACTTCCTCTGGGAGAGGGCAGTTATTTTGGCCCCAGAAATACTGTAGCAAACTCTCCGTTTACTTGCTTTCTGTTCTTGGGCCATTTCTATATGAAAGGAGCATCCTAAAGTCTTTCTTAACACAAGGTGAAAAAGACAACAGTAGGCACTTTAAAAATAAGAGGCTTGAGGGAGTTGAGGCTCTTATTTAATCCTTTTCCAGAGCCTATAGCTCTGAAGGTAGAGAGAAGAAACAAGAGAGCTAAAGCAAGAGCAGGAAAGCTAGAGGTTATTTGACTCCAATTTTTACAAACCTTTCAGTGTCTTTGTTAGCTAGCCCACTCCCTACCTTACCACTGAGAAAGGGCTACATGATTTGAAATCCTATCCTTGATAGCATCCAAAATCCTTATAATGCAGGACTCCTAAGAACCAAAGCCCTAACATTCCCATTTATTGAACAGAGCCATGTGTTTACACAAAATCTGTTTTCATCTAACTTTAATTCAGTTAGGCTTATTAAAAACAACAGACTTTTTCTCTTCCTCTTCTATGTCTCTCTGCTCTCAATCCTCTAATAAAACCCAGTAACCCTTCCAGTCTTCCATGTTTGGTGTAAAAGACTTGGGATAGAAAATTACACCTGTGTCTGCTGGGCAGATCACTTTTGTAGATTCCAGAGGTAACAAAATCCCAGCATCACGAAATTACAGTCTGTCCCCTGTTTTTCAGCATTCTTCTGCCTTAAGATTAAGATGTGGGTAGTCTGATAAAGCTGAGAATTTCTATTATCTGCCATTTCACCCATCTAGTATCACTGTTTTAACTTCAGTCCTAGAAAAAACATTACCACTGGTGGGGTAGGGTAGGGTCTGATGTGTAATCCTCTACCCAGAGACTGTTCCTCCACATGTTTCTGGGGTCTTAATTGTGATAAAGCTCATCTGGGCTCAGAGGCTGACAGCCCCCCCTCGGGCACATGGCTGCCCTTGAGGCAGCCTGGGCCCCATCTGTGCCCTGGCACATAGCGCTTCTCCACTTGCAGTCCAAGGAGCTCGGAGTCTTGTCATGTTGCAGCTCCCAGCTCTTGGACAAGTGCCAGGCATGCTGATGCCAGTACCGGATTAGGTTTCTTTTTTAAAAATTCATTTTGTGAACTCATCAAGCTCATTTGACAGAGGCTTTGGTCGTCAGTTTTTATCATTGTCCCATTCCTGTAAAAGACTCAGCTTAAAATAAAGGAGACACAAAGACACTAGGCCCCTAGTGTGTCTGGGTGGGTGCACACGAGTGTGCGGGTGTGTAACCAAAAGGTTGTCCACCCTTGAGTTTGGCAGGTAAATGACAGTGGACTAGCCACTCAGAAACTCGGATGTTACAGTTGAGAAGAGTCCCTTCATAAAGGGGCCCTGCCTAGCAAAGAGGCACCCCTGCCTAACAGGAGGAGCATCTAGACGAAAGCTGCAGCTGAGGGTGAAGATTCCAGGGAGCAGGATAAGATCTAGCCAGGAGTTTCAGGCTGTTCTGCAGAGCAGCCAAGGCGCTGAATGGAGAGTCTGGTTAGTTAGATTCAGAGAAATGCTTCCAACGGTCAACCATCTGAGTTCACTGGCTTGTGGCAGTGGGGGCAGGCAGTGAGAAGTGGTCCACATAAGACATTTGAAAATAGTCAAATATGTTTTGAAAAAGAGGGAAAACCCATGTGGTGCTAACATTTATCCCCTGGATCTGATTTTCCTGAAGCAGCATATTCTTCCCTTGAAACGAAGTCTACACTAGACTGGCTTCATAACATCTTCCTTAGGGTGATTATTGAAGGTTTGAAAAGAATAGAAACCCAACCAGTTTTTAGCCTTGTACTTTGTGTTGCCCTTGGAGTAGGTTTCACTCACAGACTATAGATCTCTTCTCTTTTGATGTCTCATGAGCATTCAGGGGGAGTATTATAAACCTTTCAGGCCGGATGCAAATCCAGGAAAAGGAACTGTGAAACTGTTCATAATAGGTAGCTTGACCCCTCCCCCTTTGCAGCCAGACTCCTGTAGTGTCTCCAGAGACCCACTCCCTTGGGGAGGAAACCAGGTGGCTCCCAATACTGTTATTGGAATGGAAAAGCTAGGAGTTTGGAAAGGCTGAGCTTCCATGGAGAGCTGTCCTCTAATGCAAACCAGCTCACCCCTGGGGGCAGGAGAAATACCACTGAAGTCTGTTTCAGCTGGTAGCTACAATCAGTTTCTGAAGTGGGCCGCGCAAGATAGATTCCTTTTGCCAGAGGGCACTTGCCGACCTCACTTAGAGCTGACTTGCACACCCTTGCAGATTTCAGCCAGGGTCTCGGCCATCGGAGTCTTAGGGAGAGTGTGGAGCAGGCAGGCGCCTGCAGTGTCTGAATTTCTTACATAAACACTGCGCGCTGGGCGAGCAAGCGTCCCTGCAGCGACAGCTGGGCTCTGCTCCGTCTGCCCCAGCGAGCTGAGCTGCTGAGTTCCCCACCCCCCTTGCCTGAATGGAGCATTCCAAATTGGTTGTGAATGGAGGGCGGGGCTCCCTTGCAGACTTTTTCAATGAATAACCAGACCCCATTGTGCAGCCTGTGGAAAAACAACCAACTCAAACAACACTGGGACTGTTAGAAATATGCTTGTGATTGGCAGTTTGGAGAACCTCCAAAATTAGTTTCCTTTGGCTTCCCTGCTGCTCCCTGTTCTCCAAGCCTGGGCTTAATAGGGTTTGAGTTTTCTTTTAAGTGCTGATTTTTAACCCTCCAACTACCAGGCTGGTGGCTTAGGCCGAAGGGCTGCTACCGACCCTCCGATCTGCCCCCACCCCTTTGTCTCTCATTTTAGACTGAAGCTGTCTAGGGGGAGTGATAATAGGAGAGGGTGGTTTAGCTTCCCTGGAGAGAGAGGTGTTGAGACTTGATCTGAGGATATTACCCTTTTATCTCTTGGTTCCCTTGGGGCTGTGGCTTTATCTCTCCACTGAAGATTCCTGCCTCTTCTTCTCCAGTCTTTATTCCAGTCCTGAAGAACTGGTGGGGTGTTTGCCTGCCACAGCACTCACATATACCTTTTAACATGGGAGGACCCAGCTACAACTTCTCTACTCCTTGGCAGTCTCTCTCCCATTTAGTTTCCCACTGTGGCCAGAAACATATCATTTTAAAGTGACCCTTCCCAGACTGCTCCTCAGGTAAACACTCCCACTGGGCACTCAAATGCCTTACCTCATCAAATGAACATCTCAGGAAGTGCTAGAATGAACCCAGCCTCTGATGAACCCCCAAATCAGAATGGCCTCCTCACTCCAAAACTAGGCCAGCTTCTGGGGGTACACTTGCCTCAGTATTGCCCACCCTAAACATCTCCTGGGCTCTTGGCTAACAGCTCACAGACAACCCCCAACCCCAAAAGGTCTGTGTGGGCTAGACCATGGCTGTCTTGATAAGCATAAAGGACAGTCCATTAAAAACCAAAACAAAACTTGATAGTAATGATCCAGTGCCATTTTCTCAGGGTTTTCAACTAAGATCTCTTAGTTCCTGCTCTTCATCCTCACAACCTAACAAGGCTATTTGCATTTGTGTTTTGCTGTATTTTTTTTTTCTGAAATATTTCCCTTGCTATAAATTGGTTTTCCAAGGATGTCTTCCTTTCCCTATTAAAAAAAAGAACAGGCCTGGGCAGATTGTCCTTTTGTGAGAGTTTGAAACCTCTCAGGAGGTAACCCTAGATATCTGCTGTGTAAGAGGATGCTGATGTTTGTGCTGCTTCTCCAGAGGGGCTGAGGAGGACTTAGCTTACATAAACACTTTTCAGCCGAGTGCCTGGAAATGCTTTGTAATTGCCTGAAAGGGCACTTAATGAGGGTCTTTTATACTTTTCCCATAGAAAAGGTAGAATAGAAGGAGAGGAGGGATGTCTCCTCTACTCAGCTGCCCACAGTAAAGACCAGATCCTGGAAGGCCTTCCCCCACGTTTCCTAATCTGAGTTTTAGTAGAGAATAACTCAGTGGTGATCATGTCACTGTGCTGGGGGTACTTCAGAGTCAGAACATTTCTGCTCCTCCCCAGCTTCCTTTTCTTTCCTTCCCCACCAGCCTTGAAATCTTTATTTCTTGGGGAATAAGGACATAGCAGCATAGGGCTTTAATGTAGTCTGTATTTTGACAAATTAAACATAGTCCCTGCTTCTCAATTTCCATTCCTGTTGAAGCAAGAAGCAACCAGTTTCTCTTAGGCCGTCAGTGTCCAAAAGCAGAGAACCCCCGTCTTTTGTTTCTTCACCTCTGCCTGAGCCACAGCGGCCTTCTCTTTGCACACCACCACTCCGTTCTGTTCCCTCCCTACGCTGTTGTTCAGCAGCCCCCAACACCAGCCTCCAGCCTGCAGGGAGGTAAGTCTGTAATACTAGTTCTAAGAGTCCTTGGGGTGACCTTAGGAGTGAATAGAAAAAAAATGAGCTAGGGCCATTTTTCATTTTCTGATTCTTCTTTTAAAATGCAAACTCTACCCAAGCCTTCCCAGGGTGCCTCTTGGTTTTGTGCAGCTAACGCTGTAGCCCAGTAAGACTCTGTGCAAGGGGTCAAGTCACAGTGTAGGCACTCTTCACACACTTGACACGTTTCTGCCTTTAGGAGCAGCAAAGCTGTAGATAGAGGGGAATGATTCTCTCGGAGGGGAAGCCACTTTCCTTAGGGTTTGAGTTTCCTCCTGTTACATTTTTAAGATGAATTTTTAACTTGAAGGTAAAATTTTCCACAGTGATTAAATCCCACTTCAAGTATTGTTGCTGCTTTAATGCCAGTTTGGATGAGAATCAAATGAATTGGAAATAAATTATAGAAGGGCTGTTAAAGAAGGCTTGTTTTGCATTTTTTCTCTATTCAGGAGGATTGCCCTGTTTCCCCCTTTCCTGACGGTGTGCTCCATCGTGAGCAGCCCCTCGTGGTAGAGTCTGCTGTGGCTGACGGAAAGCCTACAGTGGGGGAGGCCAGCCCTGCGCCTCCAACAGAGCTGGGAGAACAGGGCTCTCTTCTCAGCCTCTCTGTTGATGGTGAAAGATAAAGAAGTTGTCTATCATATTGGTTTCTCCACCGCCCAGAGTGTAGGGGTGTGACACTGAGGCAATCAGAATACACGCACCGTGCAACCTTCTCTGATGGCAGAGCCCCGAATCTACTAACAGGCAAGCCCTACTTCAGTCAGAGTTGGGCCTCTTCTTTTCTAAGCTCCTTTTTCTCCCTTTCATTTCGAACTCTTCAAGGCCTCTGGGTTTCCATTTTCAGAATTCTAAAAT
Source organism: Ovis aries (assembly GCF_016772045.2). NCBI lineage: Eukaryota > Metazoa > Chordata > Mammalia > Artiodactyla > Bovidae > Ovis > Ovis aries. The sequence continues at coordinate 201,930,298 of NC_056054.1, forward strand.
AACAGCCCTAAATTGTTAGGATAAATGAGTCGCTGGAAGAAAAGAAACTGCACAAATCCAAGCTGTTTCAAGAATAATGCTGAAGTGTGGCAAGAGTGTGAACTTGAAGGCAGTCCATCTGAAACTAGTTCATCTGGGTCAAAAAAATCAGCCTGTCTACTACCATTGGCATTAGATTATCTTCCCTATTTGAGAACACCCGTTTTCTGTTTGGAAATGACGATTTGAAAGATGCAGTTTTGTGCTGAGGACATGTAACTGTTCAGTAATAGGTCCTCTTTCTGACCTGCAGTTCCCTTCTGTGAGTCAGGACATTCCTGACTTAGTACATTCATCCAAGGTGGGTTCCTCTTACTAACATGACCACTTCTTTGGGGGAGGAGAAAAAAGTATTAGAGTCTTTTTCCATCTATTTTAGCCAGACTTAGAGTAAAAACCCTTAAAAAAAAAAAATCACCTGTCATTACTGTTAGTACTAGTAGAGGTGAAGAAAGGATAAGGCCAATATCCTAAATTCCAGTTAGAAACTTGTCCTCCTAGTCAATAACCAAGGACATGAGCAGTAACCTCTTTACTCTGGCAGACTCACCCCTGGCCCACAGGTCCCCCTTGAGGACTCCTTGGCCATTCAGGCTTCCCTGTGCTTAGCCCACTTTGACCTCTTCCGAGCCTCTCCCAGTGTTTTCAGCCCCTTTGCAGAAGAAGAGGTAAATGGATGGCCTTGAGGCCCCCTTCTCTTCCTAGCCAAAGCTATGCCCCCTGCCCACCCTTAAGGACTTGGGCATCTTCCTTGACTTAGGTCATGATTTTTCCTCTCTGGAGGGGGGAATAAACAGGTAGGGGGAACCTGGAGCACCCCCTGGAGACTAGAGGACCCCACACACATTTTGAGTGGTCAGCCTGGGTGGTGCAATGCTACCTTTTGGGTTGCAAGTATACATTAATACCTGCCAAACTGACTTCCATGGGCGACATTTAGTTTCTCATCTTTGCCCAATGGTATTTCAGCCAGCGGCTGTTGTTGCTGGAAGAGGCAGTGGAAGAGGAAGGAAACTTGGTGGGATGATGTAATTAGTCATCGAGCTGGGCCTAACAGAAGCAAACCTCCAAATCACCCACCTCTCCTCCCCATTATATGAATTTACTAGAGAACATAAACGTGAGTGCATGCTAAGTCACTTCAGTCGTGTCTGACTCTTTGCAACTCCTTGAACTGTGGCCCACCAGACTCCTGTGTCCATGGGATTCTCTAGGCAAGAATACTGGAGTGGGTTGCCATGCTCTCCTCTGGGGAATCTTCCAGACCCAACCCATGTCTCTTATGTCTCCTGCATTGGCAGGCGAGTTCTTTACCACTAGTGCCACCTGAGAACCCTCTAGAAAATATAAACATTCTAGTTCAAATAAGATCCCAACCTAATAAAAATGCCCCCAATATAAAGTATAACCCCCTTGTTCAGTCAGTTCCTCTTTTCCACAGAGAAATTAAAATCCCTTTATAAGTAAAACTGCCACTTGTCTTTTCCTACTTTTACCCTAGCCTCAGGGCTTTGTTTGGAGGTCTAACAGAAGCTACAACCTGGGGGCCCCTGAAGCTGGAGCTTTGGTATCTTCAGAGCTGGAGTTCTCCATTGAGAACTCCAATATATTAATATCTAATATCCCCAAGATATTAATATCTTGTGTCATATATTTCACATTCCAGGGAACAGTAAGAGTGTAAAATATCATAACACCAGTCCCGCCCAAACACAATTTAGCACCACGTTACTCTCCAGAGAAGGCAATGGCACCCCACTCCAGTACTCTTGCCTGGAAAATCCCATGGAGCCTGGTAGGCTGCAGACCATGGGGTCTCTAAGAGTCGGACACGACTGAGCGACTTCCCTTTCACTTTTCACTTTCATGCATTGGAGAAGGAAATGGCAACTCACTCCAGTGTTCTTGCCTGGAGAATCCCAGGGATGGGGGAGCCTGGTGGGCTGCTGTCTATGGGGTCGCACAGAGTCGGACACGACTGAAGTGACTTAGCAGTAGCAGTACTCTCCAGAGCCAGTATGAGCATCGCAGCTTCTTGTCACTGAAGCACCAACCCCATGTGAAGCCTTTCCCTGAGAGACAGCAGCGTTTGGCAAGCCCAGTACTTGTCTAGGACACAACCTAGACCCATATCGCTCTTGTCAGCTTGAATCCATAGCAGAGATTTAGGGTCATCCCTGGTAAACAAAATGGAAGAGGGGCTTACAGAGCATGGTTTTAACTTCTTCGTGATATCAATTCTGTTGTCTAATTTAAAACCCAGGTGGGAGACATTCTATCAATAACCCTTAATTCCTGTCTCCCAGGAGAAATTCCACTGCCTTTGCAGGTGACCTCTCAGGAGTTTCAGATACCGCTGTCTACTGATGCTATTTATACCTTTTCAAAGTTGGGCCATTTTTTTCTTTTTGAGCTCCTTTTCCTCCCTTTCATTTCTAAACTTGTATTCAAGACCTCTAGGTTTCCATTTTCAGAATTCTGAAGTAATCTCATGTCCCTGCTAGCCCTGTTTTCTGCCCATCCCGTTTGTGAACTGACAGGGGTCTCTCTGGAGACAGTCTCCATACCTTTGTTAAAAACTTTTTATTTTATATTGGAGCATAATTGACTAACAATGTAATGTTAGTTTCAGGTGTACAGCAGAGGGATTCCGTTATACATATACATGTATCTATTCTTTTTAAAGTTATTTTCCCATTTAGTTTATTACAGAATACTGAGCAGAGTTCCCTGTGCTATATGGTAGGTTTTTGTTGGTTATCTGTATTAAATATAGCAGTATATACACATCCAATCCTCGGGTTCCCCAGTGGCTTAGCAGGTAAAGAATCTGCCCGCAATGCAGGAGACACAGGAGACTCAGGTTTGATCCCTGGGTTGAGAAGATTTCCCTGGAGGTGGAAATGGCAAGCCACTTCAGTATTCTTGCATGGAGAAACCCATGGACAGAGGAGCCTGGCAGCTACAGTCCCCATGGGGTCGCAAAGAGTCGGACACGACTGAGCGACTACTCATGCGTGCACACACACATGCATTAATCCCAAATTCCCAGTGCATACCATCTTTCAAGTAAGTGCCTATCATTTTTTATATAAACTCACCAACAAAGTATTCCTGGACTTACATTCCCCCAAAGATTCCTGCCCTAGAATTTCCAAGTATTGATACTTGGTATAACCTCACTTACTCTTATGAGTAAGAGAATTGTCTTCTTCCCTCACCTCTTTTTCCACTGTAGCAAAACCTAGCTCTTCTTCTGCAGGTTATTATTTCGCTCTGGTATTCCCTAGCCATCTTCATGCAGAGTTGTCAAGATTCAAATCTTACTCTTGGGTTGTTCCTGTTCCAATACTGTGTAATTCTAACCCTATTTGTTGGGATCTGATAGCCTTTTCCCGATGTTCATACCACGATGATAAGTTCAAAGACGTTTTTCTCAAGCTGACCATATTACCCCAAATTTCTAGCTCTAAATCATGAAAAGTAGAGTGGGTTTTTTTTTTTTTTGTCCACACCCCAATTCCCGAAGCCAGTCTTATGCTGACTGTAGGGTTTTCCCGCAGCATGGAAGAAATCTGATTCCTGGCACCAGATGTTCTGGGAACTAGCTTTATCAGTTTCTGATTTGGCTGTGTTATTCATTGTACCGAAGATGGTACTGGCCATATAGGGAGGTCTTCCATAGTTGTTAATTGATGAATTCTGCTACTTTGGGGTTGATTCTTTACCCTAGGGTCCCGAGATATACCACCAGGGTAATTAATATCCAGTCTTTTGGTCCTCACTGAGAAACAAGGAAGTAATAAGCTGAAATAATCAACACCATAATTCCTACCACCATGATTAATCTCTAGTCTAAAACCCTGACTATTATTGCTACTTACCATAAACCTTGTAGTTCTGTTTGATTTCTTAAACTATGTAAATTTATTAGTATGATGGAAAACAGATTACTTAAAATCTTGAATACCATTGCTGTGACAATCATGAAGAGATCTTTTCCTATACCTACTGATACTAAATTCTATCCCAGAACAGAAACCTTGCTTTCTCCATGTAGGACTTTGCCCAGGACAAATAGAGCTGTTCTTGCTGTTTGAGATTCAGAATGAACCTACCCGGAAACCTCAGCCCCTAGATGTGGTCTGCTCACCCAGATGTTGGCTGCACCAGACGTTTGTCATATTTCCCATGAGTTATATGGAGAGCCTTGTTTCCAGCCCAGAGTCCTACTGCCATTCTTGATTCCCAAGACAAATGCACAGAGGATTCTCCAAGCCAACAGACTTAACACAATTTAGGTCTTAAGCTCCACTCTTTTCTGATCCCTTATCCTAAAGTAAGCTAGGTTGGGCCAGTTGGAGCCCCCATAAACTCTCGTGCCTTTCTCCCCACCCCCAAGCACTCAGGGCCCCAAAAGACCAGGTCACCCGTTTCCAGCCTCCTCTCTGGGCCCTGGCCGTGCTTAACCTCTTGGGGCAGAAGGAGCCAAACCAGCTGCTTAGAGGGAAGCATGAAGGAGAGCACTGGGGAAGAGAACTTCCATTCCTTCTATCACCAGCACAGGTTGGTGATGGCTGCAGGGTGCCCTCCTGAGGACTCAGGGCATGAAGTCTGAGTTGCCCTGTCTTCTGGTTGTGTTCTAAACCTGTTACGCACATACATTCACAAGGAGTGGACATTCTCCATTTTATTTTTTCCAAAAATGCTTTGTGATCTTGAGTTGAGCTGTTTTACTTCCTGTTGAATGTGTTATTAATGTGTATACGGAACTACTGGTCGATTTTACTTTTGTTACTATTTTGTACTTGTGTAATTGCGGCCTTTTTACCCAGCAGCTGTAGAGGTGGCATGGACTGTCGTCATGGTGATAACAGTGGCAGTTTATTTTTCCCTCTCGGGTGTTCCCTTCTCCTTTCTAAGTGGGCCAGGGCCAAAAAAATATTTGAGAACCACTGGCTTAGATGTTAGAGTGTGACAACATTTGTCCTTGTGTAATTTTAGATTCCTGGGGCTGTATTATCCAAACATGGTAAAAGGTACAGATAAACAGGACAGTCTTCTTCAGGTTTGGTAATAGGCCAGGGGTGACTTCCTTCATGTGTAAGGGCATGGTTTTGAAGTTGTTAGCACGTCTGCTGACCTGTTTAGTCAACCATAAGATAGATTTTTTTTCTCCAAGTATCTCAGAGGAGATGATATAATAGCCATTTTATTGATTTTTTTTTCAAGACATATTGCTACATTTACTTCATTTCTCTATATATTCTTTCCAAGTTATTGGAAAGTTGCAAGCTTTATCACATTTCGCCCCCAGATACTTCAGTGTGCATCTCAAAAGACTGAGGACATTCTTCAACATAGTCTAAGAAAATTAACTTTTATTCAGTAATACTCAGAATTCCCCAGCTGTCTTTTATAACTGATATCAGTATTGTTTTTGATCTAGGATTTAAGAATCGTACATCAAGCTTATTGTTACATCTCTTATCTCAGATAAGAATCTGCCCACCTTGCCCTCCTCCCCCCAGTAACACTTACTTTTTTTTTTTTTTGAAGAGTCCTGGCCAGGGGTTTTGTAGTTGACTTTTTAGGGTACATATTAAAGGATATGTAGAAACACAAACATACAGAAATGCTGACCTTAGGCGTGGAAATTCCCTATGTTGTGGCTTTTCTCACCTCATATCCATGTTATTTTGTTGACCTTAAAACACTGGTGAAAGAACAGAGTGAGTCAAATGGAGAAGTTTGTGCATGTTTGAAGAGAAGGGTTTTGAGGGACTTACAGTTTTTAGCACAGCTTACTAAATAGTTGATTTTTTACTATTTATGGATGATTTTTGCTACATTCAATTTTTAAATTTATGCTTAACAAAGGTTAGCACTGTCAGATATTAGAGAAAATGGCAGTCCCCTGTATCTCCACCAATTCTACTTTTAGAACTTGTGCCCCTAAATTTGATAACATTTCAAATTTTTATTTTTAGACACTGTTGCCAGGCAGAAACAGTGCTAACCATCCATTCAAACGGGTTTGAGCACGTCTCTTATTTGGTTTAGAAATCCAAAAGGCATCCAGATATTTTTCCAGATATTCTTTAAATGCCAGAACCTGTCCACTTAATCTCCCTTGAACCTCTTTTGGTTCCCAGAACAGGGAATTATAGCCTGTCCTTGTCATTTGCTATAGCAATTATAAGAAATACCAAGATTAGGAATATGTTTTATGTTTGAAATGGTTTCTAATCTGCTCAAAGTAGTAGTAAACTAAAATAAAGACTTATTTCCAACTTCCAGTAATATGGTAGAACTTAAATAAACCTCAGCCTGTCTATCCTTTTCTTACTAACTGGCTGACTGTGCTTTGTCTCAGAGTTTGTCCAAGGAAGGCCAGTACTAAGGAAAGTCAGCAGTATGTTGGAAAGTAGGTCTTTTGGGGTTTCTTTGTGTGCAGAACTCAAGGGACACCACATCTAGTGACTTAAAGCCCCCTCTGGTCTTTGCCAGTGGGCACCCTGACCAGTTAGGAGTAATCAGGGGAGTAGAGACCACACGTGCTCTATTTTGCCAACATCATTTTTAAATTGACATGTCCCTCTGTCTTCTTTCCTGGTATTCTACTCTCCGCCACAACCAAAGAGCAGAACAGGCAGGTGTCTCAGGCTCCCCCTGCCACCATTCTTGGAACTACACAGTATGTATCCCTTCCTCCGGAGGAAAAGGAGGTGAGGTGGTAGTGGTCTGAGAAAGGAACAGCGACCCAATGTTGGTGGCAGAGAGAGCAGTAAGCTGAGGGACGACGCTTCTTTGTAGGATTATGGCTCTGGGAATCCTGAAAAGTCTCTCAATCATGGCTGTGTACATCCGCACCACATTTGTTTACAAGTGCTATGAGAGGCTCTAGAGACATGGGCTGGCACTGGGACATAGCCACAAGGATGTGCCACGTGGAGGCAGATGTTAGTGTTCTGGTCAACTTGCATCATGAGACACAACCTTCTATGTACAGTAAGATCATGGCTGTCAGGCCTAACCAAATAAGGTCTGCCCTGAGGTCAGGCCTGCTCACTGATTTGGGACAGATGAGTCTGCTCTAGAGGAAGGTAATGAAAATGAAACTGAAGAAAGTGGAGAGGAAAACCCCAAAACAAAACCTTAACACCACACCTAAGAGAAGCACGCAGAGCCTCTGTGTGAAGCCAAAGACGCAGGACTGGCTTCGTCTCTCCCCAGTCAGACCGCACTGTAACTGATTGGCAGTTTCTTTAACACTCAGTGTCTATTACATAAATGTATGTATTCACGACAAAGGCTGTGGTGAATTGAAACTTTGACGATCATGAGGCACCAAAGGAAAGGCTTAATAGACAAGGTGGGTTTTGTCTTTCTGAAAAAATTCCTTTTGACGCCAGCTGTCATTTATCGTAACATTCAACAAAAGTGTTTTCCTTTGTTTTGCTCCTCTGCGCTGAAATAGTGAAGTTCACTGCCAGCACTGGCATCGTAGCTGCCTTGGACAGAATCCACAGGCCTGTACTTGTGGGCAGGAAACAGATTTTGTCAGACGGAATTATTATTTCTCTTGAATGGGTTAGTTTGTCTACTTTTTTCTATTTTGAAACAATTGGGTTATTTCTTGAAAGGCTGCTTCTGCACCATCACAGAAGAAAGATTTTCTAAAGCTTGAAGAAATCTTAGTGTTAACTCAGTGGTGCTGTTTGATCAGGACAGGAGCTGCCTTTTTTGAGGACCGGGCCCCAAGGCATGTAGGATCCTAGGTCCGCAACTAGGGATCAAATGTAGCGTGGAGTCCTGACCACTGGGCCACAGGGAAGTCCCAGGGCTGTTTGTTTAAATAGAAGCAACTGAAATAATGCATAACAAAAGTAGCTTGATAAATTTTCACAAATGGTACAGGCATTTAGATCAAGACCTAGAATTTATGAGAGTGAGGAGACTCTGCTACTGCTACTGCTACTGCTAAGTCGCTTCAGTCGTGTCTGACTCTGTGCGACCCATAGACAGCAGCCCACCAGGCTCCCCCATCCCTGGGATTCTCCAGGCAAGAACACCGGAGTGGGTTGCCAATTCCTTCTCCAATGCATGAAAGTGAAAAGTGAAAGGGAAGTCGCTCAGTTGTGTCTGACTTCGCAACCCCATGGACTGCAGCCTACCAGGCTCCTCCATCCATGGGATTTTCCAGGCAAGAGTACTGGAGTGGGGTGCCGTTGCCTTCTCCGAGGAGACTCTACGTGCCCCCTAAAGAGGCACCACCCCTAGAGACAGGAGTAACCACCATCCTGACTTGAAACACCATAGAATAATTCTGTTTCCTTTTGAATGTTACTGTAAATGGGGTCATGTAGTATCTGGCTTTTTTTATTTTTGTGAGACTCCTGTTAAAGCTTGATTGTAATTTCTTCCTTCTCGTTTCTGAGTACTGAGATTTTGTTTGGGATTATGTTGAGTCTATAGATAAATTTGAGAAGAATTAATATCTTTGTAGTATCAAGCCTTCCAGCCTGTGAACTGATGTATTCTTCTGTTTATTTAGACTTCTTTGATTTTCCTCCGGGTTTTATGGTTCAGTTTAGCTGCCTTGCATGTCTTTTATTGGATGTGTTCCTGGGTATTTGACGCTATCTGTTGCTATTTTAATTTCACATTGTTTAGGCTACTGTGTATGTAAGTCATTCTTTTTATGTACTTGCCTTGTAGCCAGTGATCTTGGTAAGTTAGCTCATTGATTCTCATACTTGGTGGATACTTTCATATTTTCTATGTACCCACCTTGGCAATAAGTGATTGAGTTGTTTTTCCTTCTCGTTTTTCCTTTTATTCATTTTTCTTAACTTTCTGCACTGGCTAGGATCAGGCTTGATTTTTGATCATGGTGTCAGATAGAAAAATCTTCCAAGGAGTTTCCTAGTAAGAAAAGAAACTATGAAATTAAGTTGGTTGATTTGTGAACATCCTATCTAAATTTTTAAAGCTGTTATGGTGGTCTACAGAGCAACACATTGTACTTCGTAGTGCATGCCCACGGATATAGACATATCTTATCAGCCAGCCAACCCGTCTTTCCTGCCCCTGACAAGTGGAGACTCTCATTTGTGTATGGATCCTTAACAGAGTTCTGATAGTCAAGTAGAGGTCCAGAGAGCTCACTCAGTGTTCTTGTCTCAGAGGTAGCATTTAGGAGGGAATTGTCAAGCAGCAGCTTCAGGAGGGGCGGGGCATTTGGGGGTGCACGAAGGTATCCACAGCAACAGTGTGGCATCTAACTGGTCAGTGACTGGCTGTAGATCAGCTCTTCCAGAGTGCCTTCAGCTATCTGAAAAGATTTTGATTAGCTGGACAATAGAAGGGGGAATGAAACCTTATTAGATGGAATACTAGGATGGGAGGCAAGAACTAAGTAGTAGAAACCACTAGAATCAAGAGATGTTTGTTGCCAGTAGGAGTGAGGGAGGGAACCTGAGCGTTTGGGGGACCTAGAAACAGGAGAGAGTGTAAGTTCTTGAGTGGCTTCAGATGTGCCAGGCACGTCAGCAGCTAGAGAGTACAGAGTACTCGAGGATACAGACCCCAAGAACTGGCAAGTAGCATTCCTCTGCTTCTCTGCGGTTGTCTTCTTTCTCCGTCTCTTTCCCTATTTGTTTTAATCCCTTTTTGATTTAGTCCTTTTTGCTCAGATTCCATTTGGGTGGCAATATAATGGAATGACTGACAACTGATTGGTATACTGACCACTTAGAGCTAGAGACTTTGCCAGATTACCTTCTGAGCCTTGATTTTTCTCATCTCTAAAATGGAGACAATGAAAGCAGCTTTCTCACTGGGTTCGGAAGATTGGATAAAATAATTTTAAGTAAACTAGCCACGGCCAATAAGGGATCGTCTGGTTGCCTCTTTCTTGGTCCACCTGGTTCTTTTCCAGAGGTATTAGTTATCCATTGTTCTTTTGTTCTAGAACACTCTCTCTTAATCAGGTGTAATGTGGTATTTTTGTTTTCATTGAAAACAGGGTTTATGTCCTCTTTTTGATTTTTTGATGAACATAGTGGGTGAGTGGATTATCGCCCATTTCTGTCAGTGTGGTAGATGACTGAGATGGGGTAGATGACAGGTGGGGGCGCTCTTTCTTCCTTTCCTCCCCAGCATCAGCAGCTTCAAGACCTTAAGCCATTCCTTTAACTCCTCTGGGCCTCAGGGTCCTTATCCATAACTGTAAAGGCCTAAATTAAGTGGACTATCAGACAGACTCTAGTCCAACTCTAATTACATTTATTGGAAGATGCTAAAAGTCAGATCCCTCACTAAATTATGCATGCCATGAGGAAAAGGACCACTGTGTCTATTTTGTTTACCAGCGTATCCCTAGCACCTTCAGGAACCTGACCCATGGAAGATGCTCAACAAATGAATCAATGGATGATTGAATGAAAGAAATCTTTACAATAAGGAAGGTGGCCCATATTTGCCAGAAATTGTTCATAGGACATCGTTGGCTTTATGGGTCCGTCTTCTGTAACTGAGCTTAGTTAAACTCAAGTTTTCTGTTGTAGAAAATGTTTATCAATTCAAATAGTCAAACAGCTTTTTTTTTCCTTAAACTTCTTCAGGAGTTCATGTTCCTCTTTTAATTGCGATTCATTGCCATGGTTTATAGTCCTCAGTCTCTGTCATGGTTTAGTAAGTCACCTGTGTGAAGGTAAGTACTCTATTTTTGAAACCATAGTGTATGATTATACAACATCATAGCACCATCTGCAAGGTGCTGTGCCATCTTATTTCTCAAGGCAGCATGATATATCTCATTTTACCAAAAGGGTACAGGTTAAAAGTTACGAGCATTCCTTGGCTTCTGCTTTCCTGCTTAAAACACACGCATATGACTGTCAGCCTCTTTCATACATCCTCTGACCCAGCAACCTCTCTGTGGAGACTGAGCCTCCTTCCTTACCCCTCACATGGCCCCCTCCTGGCTTTCCTGTCCATTATCTGTGAAACTTCCAAATCTCCTTCCTGCCACATTCCACTCTCTTCTCCTTCCTTCGAATGGTTGACTCCCAAGGGGTGGGGGGGACTATGACTAACATCATGTTTAGCCTTGAAAGGTAAATGTGGACCCTGCCATCAAATTTTAAAAATTAATTGGAAATATAACCCCTGAATCTTAGTAGAGCTTGAAGGGAAAAATTGAAGGCAAAAGGAGAATGAGGATGAGATGGTTGGATAGCATCACTGACTCAATAGACATGAGTTTGAGCAAACTCCAGGAGGTAATGAAGGTCAGGGAAACCTGGTGTGCTACAGTCCATGGGGTTGCAGAGTCAGATGCAACTTAGTGACTAAACAATGATACTACAAACTGGGGAGCTAATAAACAACATAAATTTATTTCTCACTGTTCTGGAAGCTAGAAGTTTGAGATCATGGTACCGAGGGCTCCCCTTCATAGACTTGTGTCCTCAGATACCTCTGCCCTCGTGATCTAATCATCTTCCAAAGGCCCCTCCCCCTAATATCACATAGGACATTAGAATTTCAACATATGAATTTGGGAGGTTACAACAGTTCAAACCACAGCACTCAGTTACTTCTTGAACTCCTCCTTTGGATAGAGAACATAAGATTCCAGGTATAGGACAGTTATGGTATGATAGAAGGTACCAGATAATGTGGAGCCAAAATGGTGTGGTATACACTAGGAATACCGTGTAGATTTAAGGAAATTAAGACATCAGAACTGGGCTTCCCAGGTGGCACTAGTGGTAAAGAATCCACCTGCCAGTGCAGGAAATGTAAGAAACATGGGTTTCTTCCCTGGGTTGGGAAGATCCTCTGGAGAAGAGAGTGACAACCCACTCCAATATTCTTGCCTGGAGAATTCCATGGGCTGAGGCACCTCATGGGCTTATATAGTCCATGGGGCCTCAAAGAGTCAGACACAACTGAGCACCCACAGATACCAGAATTAGCCAAAACTTACAACTTTCAAAATGGGTATATGGTATTTCTGAATACATTATAAAAGTTTGCTTTCTGGAAAACTTTGGTTTACCCTCTGGTATTAATCTTATCAGTAGAACTGATAACTTTTATAATACCGTGAAAATGTCAAAACGTTTCTGAAGCCTGAAATGAGAAAACTGAACAATGCCATTACTGTTTACTCTCCAAACTTAGGAGAAACAGTGATTATAAATGATTTTCTTTAAATAAAGTCAGAAAAGTACTTTCTAGGACATGTAACTGCTGCTTACGTTGGGGCATCATCACCAGTCTAAAACTTTTATGGCAGAAAACGGGTAAGAGGAGAAGCAATGACCCAGGAGCAGTGCTGAGAACCAGAACGTCCCCTGCATACCCGACTCTCCCTTCTCGTTTACCAGCAACATTCTAACAAGAGCAAGCTTAGCCATTTTCTGTGTCTGAATGTCTGAAAACATTTGATAGCAATTGAGGGTTGGCTGCCATGATGTCACCATCAAAAAAATCACGAGAGAGACTCTAATGACTTCTAAATATAATCTGCCAGTTCCGAACTTATTTTGTGTGTTTGGGAAAAGCAGTTGGCGTTTTGTAGGAAAGGAATTATGAAAACCTGCCCTTGCCAGTCAGTCACTGGCAGGACTTTGCTTTATAAACTTGTCGTCTGTGATCAAGTCTCCAGGCTTATTTGTTCACTTCTGAGTCCAGAATTCAGGGTTGGAGGAAGCACCTGAGAAACCAGTTGGCAGGAAGATTGTTCAGTCGTAGAAAAGAATTGTCATTTCACTAATTCTGCCTAATATAAATCACTAAGAAAACCAAGCTTCTGGAAGATGGCTCAGGAGTAAACATTGAGTGCAACAGAAAAGCTCGGTGGGTCACCAGAGCACTAAGCACTGTTAGCCGTTTAATGAGAACTTCGATCCAGTGGGTGACAGCTGGTAGAGAAGCTTAACTCGTTCCTCTCCCTCTCCCTCCCAGACTCCCAGCAGAAAGTAGCAATTCTAGCCCATAGCCAGAAGACAGTCCTTACAGCACAGCGTCTTCTAAGAGTTTGCTCTTCTACTTTGGGTAAAGCACCTTCTTTAAAATGAGTTAGCCCCTAGATACATTTGAAAAACTCTTAACTCCTCTGCTATCTCAGCATCACATATGGAATGTTCGATCGACTTCCAGACAAAGCAGCAGCTCTGTATACTATCAATTTAGGAAGAGTAATTGGCACCATTCAAAGGATTGGTTATGAGCACCTGCCCTTCCTGGTAGGACACTGGAAAGGCATGAAGCAGGCACAAGCATGGAGGTTTTCCAGGCCTCCCATATGCAGCTAGCCTCTCATTTGTGGTTTGGGGTCCATTGTTGTATTCCTTTGCTTTTGAAAATTTGAGATTGACATATACACACTTCTGTATTTAAAGTGGATAACCAATAAGGACCTACTGTGTAGCACAGGGAAGTCTGCTCAATGTTATGTGGCAGTCTGGATGGGAGGGAAGTTTGGGGGAGAATGGATGAATGTATATGTATGGCTGAGTCCCTTTGCTGTGCACTTGAAATGATCACAACATTGTGAATCTGCTGTACTCCAATATAAAGTTTAAAAGTTTTTGAAGTGCCCCTAAAGATTGGGTATTTCTTACTCAGAGCTAATATTTAGAGTTGCTTGAGGAAGGACTTTAAAATCATAGTTTTTAAGTCATATTTAATTGTATATACTCTTTTTTTTTTTTTTTTTTTTGCCATGGCAATTTTAAGCCTTAGATAAGCTGACATGTAATGTAATGTCTACCAGTATATTTTTGGGTGTTTTGTCCTTTTCAGAAACAGAATTGTTCTTGTCTGCAATCCTTAGTATTCTTATCACACCTGTGTTTTTCTTGAAGCACCATCACCTACAGGATCTTTAAGGGCTTCAGAGCCTCCAGGCAGTGGACCCAACACAGAAAAAGCCTGTGGGGGTGGGGGTGGGGGTGGGGTGGGGGTGGGGGGGAACCTTGGCTAATTTAAAGCATCAGATGATGATTTCTGACTTTAAAGAACTTTTCATTGGTTTTAGATGGAAGGCTCTGTGTTAAGTGTTTGGCTTCCTCTGGCGTGTGACTGGACATGAGTTCCAAGAACAATCAGCTAGTATAGGGTTTGCAGAAGGAAGCATTGTGCTCCCTGTTAATCACTGTCCTCTCTGTCCTCCCCTCATCCCTCTTCTGATTTCAGTGGTGCTTCATGCCCCACCTCCAACCAAGATCAAACGGGAGCTGCACAGCCCCTCCTCTGAGCTGTCATCCTGTAGCCACGAGCAGGCTCTCGGTGCTAATTATGGAGAAAAGTGCCTCTACAACTATTGGTAAGTGGAGCCAGAGCAAGGCTGGCCAGGAAGTGGCCAGCACGTTGATTGTTTCCAGTATTATTCAGCAGACGCTCAGTGTAGCGCACCCGTCTCTGGCGGCAGTATAATGATCCTCTAGCTGTAGCCAGTCCAAATGGGCTTTGTCTGCATGTAACGTGCAGAACTGTTAAATCAGCCCTTCAGGGGACTGATTTCATGGGGCCCTGAGCCCTCCCAAGGGAAAGAACCCTGAATGCTGGGCTATTTGATCTGTGGCTTCAAGGGAGGGACTATATGCTCCTTTGTGTCTATCATATGTTAATGTGAACTTTGAGCACCAAAGAAGTAATCTTCACATCAGAATATATGAAGAAAATCCCCATGCCAGTGCCCTTTACTTAAGAATATCCACGCCCCAGGAATGAAGCTTTAATTTTAAATCATTCTTTGCTCTAGAAGATAAACATAGATCTGCCTGAAAAGGGGAGGAGAAGCTTTGTTAAGTGATGTTACAGCAGAAATTTGTCTTTCAAAGGTTCTTGTTCCTGGGAACCCTGGAATTCTTGGGAGAGGGGGCCAGAAAACTCCCCCAGGACCTAATTTCTCCCCTCATCCATCCACCCCTGCACATGCATACATGGAGAATTCTTTTAGAAAAGGGGAAAAAGGAAACCGGAAGCTGAGGCTAAAATTATCTTTGAGAAGAATCACTAGAAGTGTTAAACAAGTCCCTGTGACGCAGTGTGTTTGTCACTTTTCAGAGGTACAAATATTCCCTCGGGGCTGCCAGCAATTTAACTATGTTAATGCTGTCATTTCCTGGCAACCGTGGGATGCAACCTCGAGTTCTGTTGGACCTGGTGACCACGCTAATGGCTTCATTGCGGCTAAATGGTTCCTTCTCTTTTTCTGTTTACAGTGCCTATGATAGGAAGCCTCCCTCTGGGTTCAAGCCATTAACCCCTCCTACCACCCCCCTGTCTCCCACCCATCAGAATTCCCTATTTCCCCCACCTCAGGCAACTCTGCCCACCTCGGCGGCACATGCCCCTGCAGCTGGCCCAGTCCCAGGTGTGGGCCCCACCCCCACCCCTCATTCGCTTCCGGAACCTGGACCACAGCAGCAAACCTTTGCGGTCCCCCGGCCGCCACATCAGCCCTTGCAGATGCCAAAGATGATGCCTGAAAACCAGTATCCATCAGAACAGAGGTGGGTGCTGATCTGGGCTTCCTTTACCACCTCCTCCCACCTCTCTAACTCCCAGGGAGAAGGGAAGTGGTAGTCACTTACCAGGTACCTATAAAGTTCTCATTCCACTGAGGCATCTTTTGAGGTAGGATTACTAATAATATGAATATGACCTGTTTATATTATCACCCTGGGGCTTCTCTGGTGGCTCAGTGGTAAAGAATCCCCGTGCAATGCAGGAGACTAGGTTCGATCCCTGGGTCAGGAAGATCCCCCGGACGAGGGCATGGCAACTCACTCCAGTATTCTTGCCTGGAGAAGTCCATAGACAGAGGAGCCTGATGGGGTCGCACAGAGTCAGACATGACTGAGCAACTAAACAATGTATCAGCCTGCTCCTAAGGTACTGCAGAGGGGTATAGGCCTTGCAACACCCTTATGAAGTAGAAAAGGGAGAGGTGGCTGGTACTCTTCCCCACTGTAGAAGCAGAGGAAGACGGACCTGCTCGGGATGTTGACCCTGTCTGTCGGCCTTGGCTGAGGGCAGCTTCGCTGGCTCCTCATTGGATACAGCCTGCTAGAATCATACCTTGGTTTATGCGACCCATTAATACTTTATTACCATTTTACTTACGTATTAGGGAAGATTGCTGAGTTATCAGAGGTGTTATTACTCATTTGATTTTAATACATTTTCACAGTAGGGGATTACCTGAGGACTGTATTTTTTTTTTTTTTTAGGACTGTATTTTTAATTTTCTACTTTTGAGATAGAGATCTTGATTTCACTCCAGGTATTTCTGCATTCTTAATAAGGAAATAGAGGCATCAGAATAACTTGTCCAAAGTGATTCATTCTCAGAAAAACTAAGATGTAAAAGGACTCTACTCTGCAAGCACTAAACTTAACCTCTTAGGTCCCAGCCTTTGAAGTTCATTATCTGTGGTATTCTAGAACTTTGCGTGCTTGTGGCCTTCCCTTAATACAAGATATTCTGGGGGCCTTTTTTATTTCGGTCCCTCTGGAATGAAGTGATAATGTAGGCAGGTAGTTATCTGTGGTTACCAATGGCTGCAAGGTGGTGACCGTTGTTTGTCCTTCATTGCTCTGCTTGGGGGAGAGGAAGAATATATAAGTTATCTTCCTTTGGCCTGGTCCAACCCAGATGCCTGCTGGTATTTAATTGGAGGTCACTATTTCTAGATGAAATGCAGAAAAAAGCAAGTACTCTTGTCTGGTTCCAGTTCCCTTCCCCCTTTGCGGTGAAAGTCACTGTAAAGAACCACGTAATTTGTCTGGTTAGTGTTTATCCCCCTACTGATCCAGGGGCCATGAACACCAATGGTATATGGGGCCTGAGGGGAGAGAGTGTTAACTGTGGGCTGGCTCGGTGGTGGGCCTCAGTTGCCACAGGAAGTCACTTCATCTGAAGGAGGCAGGTACCTCAAAGTTTTGCTAGTCACTAGCTTGTAATAACAGTTGTACTTCTTTAAGAGAATTTGGAAATTTGGAATTTTAGTGTAGAAATTCCAGGGGTTTTGTTTTTTAAAGCTGGCAACTAATTCAAGTTTAAAACAGCAGTAATACTTTGCAGACTAAACAAAATCTGTGGGCAGAATCACCCCCGAGGCCTGCCAGTTTGTAAACTCAGGCCTGGATACCATTTTTATTTCAATAATTTTGGTTTTGTGTTTTTAAACTGTCTTTTCTGATTGTATGCAGAGATTAGTAATTGAAGAGGTGGGTTGGGGTGGGGTATATATTTTGTATTTGAAATAATTAGCCAACTTTAATTTGTTATACCATATGTAAAGGAAAATCACTTTGTGTTAAATCTTTTATTCATATTTTCCCTTAATCCGTTTCATGTCTAGGGAGCCTGTGTAAACAGGTTGTGTCAATGGCTCACTGAACTGGGGGAGAATCTCCTGTTACTAATGCTGCTGGTAGTTATTCATCTTCCTACAGCCCTGGAAGATAGGATGCCTTAGTCTCAGTGATGAAGTAGGTTTGTCTCCAGGCTACCCGGCCTCCTCCCAAAAAGAGGACATTTGATCCCTGTGATTTGAGTGTCTGTCCTCAGGTATCCAAAGGCAGGAGCCAGAAAGTAGACATTTCTTTTAGGGGGCGATTCTTCCCTGAAATCTGCCTTCCATCTTGCACTCACCTCCCCTTACCCTCCGCCTTTAGGAGTGGTGGGTCTGAAATCAAGCCCTCACCCACACACAGAGTGATACTGAGATCCTTGAGAGAACTGAGGTGAAGGGCAGGTGCCTGCATAGATAAAACACAAACAAACATGGGCTCTTGGGCTTCTGTACCAGAGCACTGTATTATCAAATCTGAAGGTGTACTACAGGAGTCCTCAGTGGGGGATTAGTAGTAGTATAGGCTTCTTGCTCTACTCCAGAGATGGAGCTGTGGGTCTGGGGCAGGACCTGGAAATATTACTGTTGTACTTTGAGAAATCATGGTGCACCCCTGTCCTCTACGCCCACACCTATTCAACATTTTTTTTTTCCCCTAAGAATCAAGTGCCCAGTACTCAATTTTGTTCTTACTGTGCTTGTCTATTATTGAGATAATGATATCTGTGTGATGCAAAATACACCAAAAACATGACAAGCGATTATGCTTGTAGATATAGGATTGCACAGAAAATGAGACAAACTAAAATCCCTAGTCCGATTCTGGCTCATACAGTAAAGAATCTGCCTGCGGTGTGGGAGACGCAGGTTCAGTCCCTGGGCTGGGAAGACCCCCTGGAGGAGGGCATGGCTACCTACTCCAGTACTCTGGCCTAGGGAATTCCATGGACAGAGGAGCCTGGCAGTCTATAATCCATAGGGTCACAAAGAGTCGGGCACAACTGAGCCACTAACAACACGATAGAAATTGCAGTCAGGTATGATAAACTTAGTAACTATACATTTAATAACTTATGCCTGCTTAAAAGTGGAGTAGACTAGTTAGAAACTGGAGTTTTTCTTGTGCTTTTAAGTTAGAGGGACTTCAAAATTAGCCTCATAACAAAAATGTGGTATTTTGCAGGAGAGAAGGAAATCAGTCTTATCTGAGATTTTCTAAATACCTCTGTAACAAAGGCAAGATAAAAACAAAATAAACAAACAAAAAACCCTATCTTACATGTTAAAAAAAAAAAAATCAGACCTCAGAGCATCTAAAGGACTTCCTAAAAGTCACATAGCCAAATACCAGGTCCTACCTTTAGAAACCAAAAACATAAGTACCCCAACTCTGGTTATGCTTACAGGAGAGGGGTTGCTGACAATGTACTAAAAGCTAAGTAAGAGACCTTGAAAAATCCATTTCAACCTTGAATTTTATCCATCTGTTTCTTTAAACTAGCGGGACTTTCTCTTAAAACTACAAAATCCTACTTAATTCCTACATCATTTATCTAAACCCATGTTGTCACACCTTTATTTTTTGTTTTGCTGAGTACCTTATTCCTTCAGTTGAGTAGAACAAGCTCTTTTGAGGTTTAAAAACCATGATGTATACCCCTTTCTTTAGACCATATTACACTCGATATCTTGTCTTCAATGTGTTTATTGACAGTGATTGTTTGCTAAGACTATATAGTCAGTTGTATTCTTAATGTTTTATATGATCAGTATATAATTCTTTACAACTCAAAATTTGTTTTAGGAGATAAATACTAAAAAGCCATGATTTATATTCGTGATTTCCTCCCCCGAAAGAGGAAAAAACTGCCATGTAATTTGGCATGTTCAGACATGTGTCATTTACCCTTAAAGACCAGCTGCTTCTTGAAAAGGAGCACTGCTTCTCATTCAACCTTCCCACTCTCATAGGAGTTTATTGTGCTGTTTATAATATGTACAAAAATCTTCCTATGTTATGCCCATAGTACTGGCCAGATATGCAATAAAGAAAAACTGTTATTCCATCTCATGTTGAGTTCCCCACAGTTCAACTGCAGAGACTCCACTAAGAAATGCAGCATCTAGAAATTTTGGGAAAGATTGAAGGCAGGAGGAGGACGGGGAAACAGAGGATGAGATGGTTGGATAGCATCACCAACTCAATGGACATGGGTTTGAGCAAACTTCAGGAGATAGTGAACAGGGAAGCCTGGTGTACTGTAGTCCATGGGATTGCAAAAAGTTAGACACAACTTAGCGATTTAACAGGAATTTTGAAATCCACTGCACACTCACGTGACAGCAAGAAGCAAAAAATCAAAAAGCAAAATTTAAGAAGATACCCCTGATGGGGAAATCGTCTGCTTCGGACTTCCATGGTGGCTCAATGGTGAAGAATTCACCTGCCAGTGCAGGGGACATGGATTCGATCCCTGGTCCTGGGGAGGTCCCACATGGCTCGGAGCAGCTCAGCCCCGTGCAGCACAACTACCGAAGCCCACGTGCCTAGAAGCCTGTGCTCTGCAGTGAGAAAAACCACTGAAACAAGAAGCCCATGCCCCTGCTCACGTACAACTGGAGAAGGTTCTCGCACAACAATAATTTTTTTTTAACTCCCTTTTAAAAAATCCTCTACTTCTTGATGTTCCCTGCGGGCATTAGTGTTGCAATAGGCTATCACACTGAAATTGATAGTCAGAACCCAGTCCCCAGAGTCATCAAGAAAGGGTCTGTTGTGTGAATGGCCTATTTGAGAAGGTTCTCTCTGTGACTGTGATCAGAACTTTAGAGCTTAGAGGATGAGCTTACGTTTTCTAGAACTGTGATTTAATAGAAAACGACTTATTCACTAAAGATGCTGAAGAGACATAATATAGGTTTTTGTCTTCTCCTTCCTCTCAAGTCTACCCCTAATTGTTCATTTTTGTCCTCCACAGTTTGTAGTTTTTAAACAGGGCAGAGCCTGACAGTGAGTCACACTTGCAGCCTGTCATGCCTTCCCATGCACTCCTGTTAACAGCATGTTCTGTGTGACAGCACAGACCCACTTCACTGTCCGAAACCGAGTTTCATAGACGCTTAATGGAACGTTCATCAGACTGAGCTGTGTACTTCTAGTCAGACATGACTTAGCAACGGTTCAAGTATGAGAGGTTTTTTGGGTTCTGCATCTTAAGAGGGCTCATTTTCTGCATTTCCTTACGTTTAAAATAGGGTTGTTTTTGTTTTACCTTTTATCAAGCTGAAGAAAATTTCCTTCTATCCATAGTATGCTGGGTTTTGTTGTTTTTCTTTTTTAATATGAATACATGTTGAATCTTATCAAATGCTTCTTCTGCCTCTATTGAGATCAAATGAATAGCTCTCCTTTAATTTTTCTATGTGGTGAATTATACTGATTTTATATGAAACCAATCTTATATTCTTGTGATAAACTAAACTTTGTTATGTATAATTATTTATACATTGCTGGGCTAGGGTTTCCAACATGTATTTAGGACTCCTGCATCTGTATTTATGATTGAGAATGATATATAATTTCCCTTTCTTATATTATCCCTGTTGGGTTTTAGCATTGAGGTTATTCTCACCAGATGAGTAGTGATATTTTCCTTTCTATATATTCCAAAATAGCTTGTGCGAAATTGGGGTTTTTTACTACTTGAAATTTTGGAAGAATTTACCAGCACAGCCATTGGGGCCTGATATTTTCTTTGTGGGAAGATTTTTAATTACTGGTTCAGTATCCTCACCTTTTATGGTCTTACTCTGGATTTCTGTTTAGTTGAGTGAATTTAACAAATTTTTCTAGGAATTTGTTTCACAAGTTTTAGAAATTGGTATATGGTGTTCCCTGGTGGCTCACTGGTAAAGAATCCACCTGCCAGTGCAGGAGACATGGGTTCGATCCCTGATCTGGGAAGATCCCACATGCCACAGAGCAACTAAGACCATGTGCATTAAAAATAAAGAAGTAAAAATCGGCGTAAAGCTGTTCCTAATGTCAGCATGCTGCCATCCATGGGGTCACAAAGAATCAGATGTGACTGAGCAACTGAACGAAAGTGCCCTTTTAACAACCTCTATAGCATCGTCTCTGTATCCGTTTTTCATTTTTTATTCTATTTATCTAGACTGTTAGTCTTAGCAGGTTATATCACTTGTCTTTTCAGTAAATCAACTCTAGATTTGCTTGTTCTATTGGATATTTTCTATTTCATTGGTTTCTGCTCCTACTGAAATTTTCTATATTTTTTATTTATTCTGTTTTAGCTTCTTTGGTTGGCTAACTTGTAGCTTCTTTATATTCTAAATACATGACCACATAAGATTTCTCCTAAGGCTGGGGTGACCATACCTTCAGTTTTTCCTGGGTCACATAGCTTGTGAAAGTAATTCCTGATAGCTTTTCTTTTTACTCCCCAAAATACCCTGGTTACAAGTAATCGATTATTTGATCTCCCTACCCAAGTCCTGCTTTAGCTATACCCCACAAGTTCTGGCCTCTGGTATTTTAAAAATTCAGTTTCAAGTATTTATTATTTCTTCAGTCCTAGAGTTCTTCAAATGTATATTTCTGAATTTCCAAACTTAAGTTTTCTAGCTGCCTGGACTGTATGATATTTAAATGTCATCAAGAAGGTATTTAAAAGCAATTATAGAAACATTTGTATGAATAATATAGGCTCTGGAGTTGAACGGATTAACAAATCTGGAATTGAATCCCAACTCTGCTGCTTCCTATCTGTATGACCTCAGGGAGGCATTTAACTTTCCCAAGCTTTGGTTTCTTTATCTGAAAATGGGAGACTACTAGATACTTAACCACATAGAATCATTGGGTGACTTAATCACACTGGCATAGGGAAAGTACTCAAATGTTAGCTTCCATGACAATCTTGTTTGAAAAATCACTTTTATGTTCCATAAAGAAAACTACTAAAGGAATCTTCCTAAAATGATATAGATACTATTACCTAGAAACTTACTTTTAGCTCTTTGTTTAAAGTTTTTAAAAATGTTAAGTTCTCTACCCCTAATCTTTTCATCTTTAGACTCATTAATGTTGTATACATAAAAACTAATACTTTTACTATCTAATCTCCTGGGAAGATCTTGTGTTTACATCACCTTCCATATTTGATCTTGGAAAATCAAATATCTAGGCCTTTAAAAGGCATACTTGCTTCCTCATCTCTGTGTTCTATCACAGTTTGGATGGGCCAATTCGAGTTTAATTGCCGACAGGCCTCACACAAAGTTCTGAGAGCTGTTTCAGAGCTCTTTGGTGGGCTTTTAGGGACAGCGTTTGGGTTTTCTTTTGCAACAGTGCCTGGCTCTTGGTATATGGCAGGAAAATAAATATTAATTGAAATTGGGTGGCACGATGCCACCTGGAATAAAAATCAGCGTTCTCTTTCTGAGAAAGTAGACTAGAGGCTGTCTAGGTAGCAAGGGAACGCTTGTGTGTTTGAAGGTCTCCCAGTTCCTTAAGATCTTCTCTACCATTTTGCATAATTTCTGAAAATAGCTTGTGGCAGGCTGTGGAGAAGAGGCTGGATAGTTGATGTTTGAGGGTAATGGTATCTAAGAACCTAGCAGTGTGCCGGGACCTTTTACATGGGTTGTCTTATGTAACCTTTACAACAGATCTTTGGGACAAGTAACCTGATTGTTCTCACTTTCCTGATGAGGAAACTGAGGCTCAGAGCAGTTATATAACTAGCTCTGTGACCTTGGGTCAGTAAGTGATAAAGATTGGATTTCAGCCCAGGATGCGCCAACTTCGCAGCCAGAGCCTCTTTTACCGAGCTGTGCTGCTTCGCTATTTTCGATTTTTTCTTTGCTCTAATGGGAATATTAAGTACGTGGTGGTTGTTTCTTGGCCAGTTTTCCATATCATTTCAGCTGGCCTCTGAACCGCTCACTCCTTCACCGGGCACCCAGAGCCACTGTGTAGCCTTCGTTGAATCCACACTTTTCTCCTTTTTTTCTCTAAGTATTGTGTTTACTCTGTGTTGGCAGCAGAAACCAAAAAGGAAATGCAGAAAAAGCATCTAACGGTTTTCATAATGTAAACCAAATGTTGGTAGCGTGGGTGAGCTCTTGGGAGGAAAGGCGCTATATAAATCTGACAAATAAATAAATAACTGGTTCTTTAAATAAACCGGCACTGAGAAAGCCTTAATCTGTAACCTATTGAATATAGGCTTGCTCAGTAGTCAGAAGTGTCCTTTTGCTCACCAACTGTGAGTTCATGATGGCCTGAGCTCTGTTGGGATAACGGATGGGGGTGGAGGGTGGGGTGGCTAGTCAGGGGAGGAAGAGGTCTGTTAGGAACCAAGCCTTCCCTCCTTGGAAAATGATTGCCTGCCTCAGTAAACAACAGGCATCTCTGTCGTAGCTGTACTATGTATACAACACATTCTCAGCTACTTCAAAAGGATTGTGGGAAGGGGGTTCAAATGAAGGTCAGTGGTTGAAGTGCACAGAGTGTATTTTGAGGACAAAAACTGAATTACTTTACTAATTTCTGCAAATAAAAGCTGTTATCAGCAGCAAGCTCGGAGAGAAATCTTTCTTCCAAATATGCTGGTTTTATGACCTACCCTTAAGCTGCCCTTTGCCACTCCTGCTCTCTCAAAACAAACCAGGACAAGCCAATCCCAGTTGTAGAATGTGTGCCACAGATCCCAGGCCTGTAAGCTTCATACATCCTTAAAGTTATGCTGCAGGGAGGGGATGAAGATTGCTGGCTGGTACCCACATGGAAGCACCTTTTCCTGAGGGCATCAGACTAGGCCAACTCTAGAGTTTCATTCTGGAAAGTGAGAAGATGAGCACTGAGCGGAAGTGAAGTGATGGGCCGCCAGCTGCACTGGCTCTGGTTACAGAGCAGAGTTGGTTCCGTGCCATCTCAGAGCCATCAAGGAAGCGATTTGGGGAGGTCACCTTGGAAGGTGCTAGGAAGGCTGCAGAGGCAGGAGGGGAGAAAACATGGACAGTGGGTGCCCTTGTTACTGTTCCTGCTGGCATAAGCTCTGGGTACTTCAATGAAAATAAGCCTAAAGAGTATCTTTACTTTCCTGCCCACTTCAGAATTTTCTTTACAAAATCAGGTTTGCAGCCTATTGCTGGTGCCTGTATTCTAAATATCAAGCCTAAACACAAAAGTTTCAGATTTATACTTCAAAGACCATGTGCAAGGAATAGTAACCTTGAAACTCAGCATTCCTGATTGACAGTCCACTGTCACAGCATTCAGTACCCCCTGATCCTTAGAGTTCATAAAACTTGTTTCAGTAATTTCATCAGGCAGATCCTGATGCTTTTGGTATAAAAGGATAAATGTATGTGAAATAGTTTGGGGATCTTCCTGTTATAAAGGATCTTGTGGTACTGCTACTGGTAAGATAGTAAAGACTCAGAGAGCGCACTCTGGTTTAAAATGTTTTATTCTGCACACAAATCTCTTCACTAAAATTTTGAATCTTGATGTTCTAAAAATCTGTTGGCCCTTCAGTTCAGTTCAGTCGCTCAGTCGTGTCTGACTCTTTGCGACCCCATGAATTACAGCACACCAGGCCTCCCTGTCCACCACCATCTCCCGGAGTTCACTCAGACTCGTGTCCATCGAGTCAGTGATGCCATCCAGCCATCTCATCCTCTGTCATCCCCTTTTCCTCCTGCCCCCAATCCCTCCCAGCATCAGGGTCTTTTCCAATGAGTCAACTCTTCGCATGAGGTGGCCAAAGTACTGGAGTTTCAGCTTTAGCATCAGTCCTTCCAAAGAACACCCAGGGCTGATCTCCTTCAGAATGGACTGGTTGGATCTCCTTGCTGTCCCAGGGACTCTCAAGAGTCTTCTCCAACACCGCAGTTCAAAAGCGTCAATTATTTGTCACTCGGCTTTCTTCACAGTTCAACTCTCGCATCCATACATGACCACTGGAAAAAGCCTTGGCAAAGTAACGTCTCTGCTTTTTAATATGCTCTCTAGGTTGCTCATAACTTTCCTTCCAAGGAGTAAGCATCTTTTAATTTCATGGCTGCAGTCACCATTTTTTTGGAGCCCCAAAAATAAAGTCTGACACTGTTTTCCGCTGTTTCCCCATCTATTTCCCATGAAGTGATAGGACCAGATGCCATGATCTTCGTTTTCTGAATATTGAACTTTAAGCCAACTTTTTCACTCTCCTCTTTCACTTTCATCAAGAGGCTTTTAGTTCCTTTTCACTTTCTGCCATAGGGCAGTGTCATCTGCATATCTGAGGTTATCGATATTTCTCCCGGCAATCTTGATTCCAGCTTGTGCTTCTTCCAGCCCAGCGTTTCTCATGATGTACTCTGCATAGAAGTTAAATAAGCCGGGTGACAATATACAACCTTGACATACTCTTTTTCCTACTTGGAACCAGTCTGTTGTTCCATGTCCAGTTCCAACTGTTGCTTCCTGACCTGCATACAGGTTTCTCAAGAGGCAGGTCAGGTGGTCTGCTATTTCCATCTCTTTCAGAATTTTCCACAGTTTATTGTGATCCACACAGTCAGAGGCCCTTAGATGTCACAAATTGATTCAGATCAAGGTATTTGCTTCAAGCTATTGATAGGATTCAAACTAAAAGTAGAGAGTAAGACCTTATAGGCTTACATTGTTAATTTTTAGACTTATTTTGATTACTGATGAAGTTGAACTTTGTTTATGACCATTTGCATTTCTTTAGTGATTTCCCTATTTGTGTTCTTTATCCATTTTTTTCTGTTGGAATGTCCATCTTTTATTAATTTCCCCCACTGCAATCTGTATTCTTTTATTCTCTCGCTTTGCAACATTCTTGAATTGGGGGTAGGTTTTCTTTCTATAGACTACTAAGAATACAAAGCATGGCCCTTATATCAAACCGTATGAACATTGCTATAGCTGCTAGAGATTTTCTGTTTAATTTGGGGTCTTATTTCTTGTATTTTCTATTACAGAATTATTCCCACAGTTTGTTTTTCTTCAGGTTTTGTTTCTGGTGTTTGACTTACAGAAATTTATGCAAGGATACATACCCATGTTTATCTTGATTTCTGTTATTGGTATGATATCTAGAAAGGTTTTTCCTCTGCCCCCCCAAGATTATTTTTTCTTCATACATATTTACTATCATGGTTTCACATTGAAATCTTTATATAAAATTTATTTTGGCATATGGTATAAAACAGGGATCTTTCCCCAAACTTATTTGAAATGCTAACCTTGACAAGTAGAAAATTTTGGAATATTCTTGACTTATTCTAAGTTTGTGACTTAGTCAATCCTTTGACATACATTTCATTCCTTGTATTCCAATTGTTGTGGCTTAATATTTGTCCATATCTAGTAGAGCATTATTTCACAATCATTTAAATAAAATTAGAATCATTTTGTTGAATTGGTTGGGAAGGCATTGCTTTTATAGAATAATTTTCAATGAGTGAAAACTTTCCAAGTCCTAAACATTTTATCTTTAATTAGATCTGTTGCTCAGAAAAGTTTTAAGTTTTATTGAATAGCCTACACATTTTGTGATTTTTCTTAGGGATTTTGTTTTTGATTGCTATTACATATGGCTTTTTTTTTTTTTTTTAGAACTATGTTTTCTAACTGGATATTTCTGGTTAAATGTTCTTTGGTCTTTAAAAATTAATTCTGTCTACAGATGAATGAATGAATCAATGAACAAACATAATCTAATGTTAGTGATATTTGCAAATAGTTACTTTATATATTCAGATACATAATTTGGCTCAACTATACACATAGACTATGCATGAAGTAAACACACACAGAAAATAAACCATGATGTAGCATTTTTTTTTTTTTTTTTGCTGGTCCCTGACTCACGAGGTTTAAAATGTGTGATATAATTTTGGGGAAAAGGATGAAATATCCAGAAATAAGCATTAATGAGTACTTTGAATTTGTAATCCTCAATGCTAAAATCATAGTAGGTATTCATCCTATTCTTCCTTAAACAGTGCAACTTCTTTCTTCTTGCAGATTTCAGAGACAGCTGTCTGAACCCTGCCACCCCTTCCCTCCTCAGTCAGGAGTTCCTGGAGATAATCGCCCTAATTACCACCGGCAAATGTCAGAACCTATTGTTCCTGCAGCTCCCCCACCCCCTCAGGGATTCAAACAAGAATACCATGACCCACTCTATGAACATGGGGTCCCAGGCATGCCTGGTCCCCCAGCACATGGGTTCCAGTCACCAATGGGAATCAAGCAGGAGCCCCGGGATTACTGCGTTGATTCAGGTGAGCATAACATCATACGATTCCTTTCTTCATCATTTCATTCATTTGTCTGGTTGTTACTGAGTGACTTCTGTGTGCAGGGCTTTGGGGACTAGTTTTCTAAAATTTGCCCTCAAAGAAGTTAGGAGCTACTAAAGCAAATATGTTTATGCACAACTTAATACAAAACAGAAAAGTCATGCAAATGGTAGGAAGCACAGTAGACATTCAGATGTCATGCAGAGTATACCTGAGTCCATACCTGGAGATTGCTGGCACCCAGCCTTCAGTTCAGTCACTCAGTCGTGTCCGACTCTTTGCGACCCCATGAACTGCAGCACGCCAGGCCTCCCTATCCATCGTCAACTCCCGGAGTCCACCCAAACCCATGTCCATTGAATTGGTGATGCCATCCGACCATCTCATCCTCTGTCGTCCCCTTCTCCTCCTGCCCTCAATCTTTCCCAGCTTCAGGGTCTTTTCCAATGAGTCAGCTCTTCGCATCAGGTGGCCAAAGTATTGGAGTTTCAGCTTCAACATCAGTCCTTCCAATGAACACCCAGGACTGATCTCCTTTAGGAGGGACTGGTTGGATCTCTTTTCAGCCCAAGGGACTCTCAAGAGTCTTCTCCAACACCACAGTTCAAAAGCATCAATTCTTCTGTGCTCAGCTTTCTTTATAGTCCAACTCTCACATCCATACATGACCACTGGAAAAACCATAGCCTTGACTAGATGGACCTTTGTTGGCAAAGTAATGTCTCTGCTTTTTAATATGTTGTCTAGGTTGGTCATAACTTTCCTTCCAAGGAGTAAGCGTCTTTTAATTTCATGGCTGCAATCACCACCTCCAGTGATTTTGGAGTCCAGAAAAATAAAGTCAGCCACTGTTTCCCCATCTATTTCCCATGAAGTGATGGGACCGGATGCCATGATCTTAGTTTTCTGAATGTTGAGCTTTAAGCCAACTTTTTCACTCTCCTCTTTCACTTTCATCAAGAGGCTTTTTAGCTCCTCTTCACTTTCTGCCATAAGGGTGATGTCATCTGCATATCTGAGGCTATTGATATTTCTCCCAGCAATCTTGATTCCAGCTTGTGCTTCCTCCAGCCCAGCGTTTCTCACGATGCCCTTTAAGGCCTGTTAACTTAAAGTCACTGGACAAAGGATATTTCTGCATGTTAGTCCTTCCTCTAGTTTTGTGACCTTTTTTGAATACAATGACCCATTGACCTCCCAATGTAAGTATAGGAGAGTCCACACGTAGGACGGGACTCTATTGTTGAATAGTGTTCTGAGAAAGTGTCTGGTTTGTCACGGCTGTGTGGGATCTGGGTATGCCATGGAAAAGTTTGTCCTGTTGGTTGCTTCATAGGAGTCACTACTCTGTTGGCAGTACTTTCATTTGGGAAAATTCCTGTGTCCTTCAGCTGCCAGTGTACACAGGGAGAGATGTAACATCTTGAAACACCTATTGTTTGCTTTTGGGCTTCTTGTCTAGAAAGTTAAACACAAAGTTCCAGCTATCTTTGGGGGTCCTTTTTACCCCCACTCACACATTCACTGATTACCCATCTTGTAGGTCAAGCTTATCAAATGAGATCATTAATGGAAAGAGTGGGAATTTTGCAGCTTGCATTTTTAGAAACTTTCCTCTTCTTTCAGTTCAGTCGCTCAGTCATGTCTGACTCTTTGTGACCCCATGAATTGCAGCATGCCAGGCCTCCCTGTCCATCACCAACTCCCAGAGTTCACTCAAACTCATGTCCATCGAGTTGGTGATGCCATCCAGCCATCTCATTCTCTGTCATCCCCTTCTCCTCCTGCCCCCAACCCCTCCCAGCAGTCAACTCTTCACATGAGCTGGCCAAAGTATTGGAGTTTCAGCTTTAGCATCATTCCTTCCAAAGAATACCCAGGTCTGATCTCCTTCAGAATGGACTGGTTGGATCTCCTTGCAGTCCAAGGGACTCTCAAGAGTCTTCTCCAACACCACAGTTCAAAAGCATCAATTCTTCGGTGCTCAGCTTTCTTCACAGTCCAACTTTCACATCCATACATGACCACTGGAAAAACCATATCCTTGACTAGATGGACCTTTGTTGGCAAAGTAATGTCTCTGCTTCCTTTTCTTTATTTCCCCTTATTTTAGATTTTTTTTAGTTGGGGGCACAAAACAGGGATGGTACCCTTTTCCCAAGACAAGGCCAGAAAGACATGATCTTGGAGCTGGAGGTTTAAGGGCTTTCCCTCTGCCACTTTCAGCTGCAGAGACCATTGACAGGAGTGTGTTTCTCTTTCAGAAGTGCCTAACTGCCAGTCCTACATGAGAGGAGGCTACTTCTCCGGTAGCCATGAAGGTAAGTAGCTCTTTAAGAGATTATAATATTCAAGGAAGCCCAAAGTGGCTCAGTTTCCAAGCTAAGATTTGAGATCATAGTTCAAACCTTCCTTAGCTCATGAACATGAGCGCTCACTGATTGTGATCCCCAGTCATCTTGCACACAGAGTTTGAGGCACACTCCTGACCTGTGAGGGCTGCCATCCTTTTCAGTAGTAATGACCCTAACTTTTGAGAAAGAAAGTGAACTGCCTGGTTTCTACTTTTCCATGCAAGGAGGCCATACAGCTGTAGATAACACTATCTAAACTGGAACTTAGGAACCACGTCATGATCTTCAGGACTTCTTTTAAACATTGAAACAGGGAAGGATTTCTTTCTTAGAACAGTTCCTCAGAAGTATGTCCTATTTTCTGTCATGCACATCTCTGTAAGTGTCTAGAGCAGTGTGATTCTCCAAACCTGCAGCATCAGCTTCACCTGAGACTTGCTAGACATACAGATTTTCAGGCCCCACTCCAGGCCTGCTGAATCAGTCTCCAGGGGTAGGGCCCAGCTCTGTATTCCAACAGGCCCTCCAGGCAACCATGATGCACCCTCACATTCAGTTCAGTTCAGTCACTCAGTCGTGTCCGACTTTTTGCGACCCCATGAATCGCAGCATGCCAGGCCTCCCTGTCCATCACCAACTCCCGGAGTTTACGCAAACTCATGTCCATCGAGTTGGTGATGCCATCCAGCCACCTCATCCTCTGTCGTCCCTTTCTCCTCCTGCCCCCAATCCCTCCCAGCATCAGGGTCTTTTCAAATGAGTCAACTCTTCGCATGAGGTGGCCAAAGTGCTGGAGCTTCGGCTTCAGCATCATTCCTTCCAAAGAACACCCAGGACTGATTTCCTTTAGGATGGACTGGTTGGATCTCCTTGCAGTCCAAGGGACTCTCAAGAGTCTTCTCCAACACCACAGTTCAAAAGCGTCAATTCTTTGGTGCTCAGCCTTCTTCACAGTCCAACTCGCACATCCATACATGACCACTGGAAAAACCATAGCCTTGACTCGACGGACCTTTGTTGGCAAAGTGATGTCTCTGCTTTCTAACATGCTGTCTAGGTTGGTCATAACCTTCCCTCCAGGAGTAAGCGCCTTTTAGTTTCATGAGACAGCTGCTAGAGCTGTAAGGCTTAGGTTTGGCTGCACGTTAGGACCACCTGCGTGCATGTGCGCTCGGTCCCTCAGTCGTGTCCGACTCTGCAACCCCATGGACTCTAGCCCACCAGACTCCTCTGTCCAACGAATTCTCCAGGCAAGAATACTGGAGTGGGTTGCTATTTCCTCCTTTAGGGGATCTTCCTGAGCCAGGGATCAAACCCACGTGTCTTACATCTTCTTCTTTGATAGGCGGGTTCTTTGCCGCTGCACTACCTGAGAATCCCTAGAATCACCTGGGGAGCTGTTAAAGCTTCTGGTGTCCAGGCTTCACCCAGAGCAACTAAATCAGAAATTCTAGGATGGAGCTTGGGCATTAGTAATTTGTGAAGCTCCCTGGGCAATTCTGTTGTGTCCAGGGATGACAACCCCTGTTCTAGAGTTTTGAAAGAGCTGGTAAATCAGCACTGGCTGGTTATTATGACTGATTTGGTTCACAAGAGTGATTTCTATGGGTGGCTGCCTCCCAGTGACTTGTTTGGAAGGGAGACCAAGTGTGGCTGCCATGGGCACCCAGGGGTATTCTGAGTGGGTGTCCAGCCCTGGGAAGGAAGGGCTGTCTACTGGACCTCTGTGATGGGCACACATGTGTAGTAGGGCTCTCTTCCAGGTTCCCAAATGTTTCTGCAGCAGTTGATGTCTGCAGCAGGTGAATTAGGAAAGAGGAAAACACTTTGCATAATTACAACATTTAAAGAGCCGCATGCTCTTAAAGGAAATACTTTTAGTAAAGCATTGGGGCTGCTTACTACACACAGTATCTGGCGAGCTTGTGTTTTCCCCCACTTCTTCCCTGACCCCACACACATCGAAGAAGTTAGTTTCAAAGTTATCTGCATTCTTAATTGCTCTAAATTACCCTGACACAGTTTTTCTCTCCTTATACAGGCTTGACCACAGATGCCCGTGAGTTAGTGAGACAAGTGTTTCTGATTGGCATCTGTGATTACTAAGATAGCCATCCTGCCTTAGCATTCACCTGGAATCTTTACATACTATTTTGAATCTTTCATTTCCACTTTGCCCCTCAAACAGGTTCTTCCTTCCTGCCACCTTTGAGTGATTAGATGGTTGTGACCACAACTGATGCAACTGCTGTGCAAATTCAACTGACAAATTCACTTAAACCAACAGCATCTTCCAGATGTTTTAGAGAACCACATGTGGCAATGACTAGAAACCACAAAATATACCAGAACGATACTCATGGGCAGGGCTTCATCTGATTAGTTTGAAAACCAAACCTAGAATTTAATCTAGGTTTACATTTTTTCCCCCTATATTCTGTGAGTGTATTATGCTCAAAAAAAAAAGCTCTAAATATAACATAGCAATTTTGGCAGGTGTGTAAACTTTATAGTTTACTTTTGACTTTATATTAAGGCTGTTAAAACATCAGAGTAGCAAAATTCATGTAGAAAGTCGAGAAATACATAGCTTCCCAACAGCCAAGGCAGAAAATACGAAGCATGATGGATTATGCAGTTCTTAATATAAATTATGACAGTTTGTTGTAAGTCAGTTTCCTAGTACCAAAAATATAGGAAAATTATAGGAGTCCCTGAGAAGTTAGCATTGCATTCTTAAATCTTTTAATGGAAAACTGTAGATTCCTTCATATTTATTTCAATAGTTATAGAGCAACTTATGTAGTAGGTGCTATAAGGATGCTAAGGTATTCAGAATATGGTCCTTACCCTCTAGAAACTTAGAATTCCATGACAGAATAAGGTGAGTGCTGTTAAGAGAGTAACTGGAGAGATTTATCATAATGTGCAAGTCCTTACTGTCTTGATTCCTTTTAACTATCCTGCATTGCACACCTATGTACTGGGAGCTATTCTTAAGCTGTCTGTTGTAAGGATAAATCAGTCAATGAACAGAATATATATCAACTCATTAAATTCTCACTAACAAGCCTGTAAGGTAGGAATTATCTTCCACAATCCTTAGATGAGAAAAATGGAGCACTGAGAGATTAATTTGTTCTAGGTCACACAGTTAACCTAGGTCCAATCAGTCTGGCTTCAGGGCCCATGCTCTTCACATTACACCATGTTTTTGGTTTTTTTTTTTTTTTTTCTTTTTTTGCCTACTTTGTCATCTGTCTCCACCACTTGGGATGCAAGCTCCATTAGAGCAAGCACCGAGTCTACCCTCTTCTCTAGCACAAACATGTGCCCAGCATAAATATCTATTGGATTACATAAAAATATACTTCTTTGTAGTTAAGCAGAGAAAAAAATGCTTGGGGCTGAGAAAACAAAATGAATAATACGAAACCTGAAAACAATCTGTTTCCAAGTTGGGCAGTGTTTTCCCAACCCCAGGCCTCTTTTAAAATTGTGCTGATCCTGCCAAGAAGAACTTGATCCAAGCTGATTGTAATGAACAGATTATTTCTTGGAGCCTTTACCCAGAGAGTTTAAGTCATAGAAAATCCCTCTCAAAAATCTAGTGCTCATTCTTCACTGCAAATGACCTCCCCTGCCTGCCGGGACCACATACTTGACACTCATAAGCCTGGTCCACATGCCAGACGAGTTGACCGGAGAACTGAGCGTGGGGAGTACCGCTATGCAAACAGGAGCGTCTGGTGCTTCCTCTGGAGAAGCATGTGGTTAGAAGAGAGTACACAGGGATGCTCACCCCTGAAATAGGCTGGACCCCAAGCAAGGGTGTGGTCCCACCAT
Source organism: Ovis aries (assembly GCF_016772045.2). Taxonomy (NCBI): domain Eukaryota; kingdom Metazoa; phylum Chordata; class Mammalia; order Artiodactyla; family Bovidae; genus Ovis; species Ovis aries. Next base: position 201,964,265 of record NC_056054.1, read on the forward strand.
GCCTGTCTATTAATTAACTGGCTTTGCTTTGAGCTGCGGGCCTCATCAGGGTGCCTGCTGACCTGGTAGTCAGCACTGAACCTTTATTAGGGGTTAGTGGGTTTACTTTTTTGGCCCTATCATGTGGCATAGTTTCCCAATGAGATTGAACCGGTGCCCCCTGCATTGGGAGCCTGGAGTCCTAACCACAGGACCACCAGGAAAGTCCTAGATTAGTGGGTTTAGAATGCCAAGCCATCATCCTTCCCTCTCCTGGACACCTTCTACTTTTTGCCCTGCCTTCCTTTCATTTCCACTTACATATGTTGTTGGCCCAGTCAGTCCCCCTGTTTTCTTAACACTGCAGTAAGTGTTACTGCTGGAATCTCTCTTCATATTCCTTCCACGGTGTCTGGAGATGATGATACCTCCAACTTACCTTTCAGATTGTTGTTTGTCATGGTCTTTACTCATTTGGCATCGTTTTCTACCTTCCAAGCTCTTTCATAATTGAATGAAGTGTGTGGGCAGCATGGACAAGCTGTATGAAAGAGTGAAATTAATATTTGCTAAAAGGGAAATGGCAAGACCGTGTACAGATCAATTAGATCCTCCCCAGTGAGGCCAGCTGAAATAGATGAGATGTCATTTCAGATATAAAGGCTTAGTCACTGATCCATGCAGACCTCAGGAGTAAGATGTGCAGGAACGTTCTGGTGATTCAGTGCCTCCCTGCAGTCTCGGCTCTAACAGCAGGAATTGATGCCGTTCTGACTGCAGAGCGGGCAGTTGCATCAGAACACAAACACCCAGGTTCTTGTGAAGTTCTCTCCCAAATTCAATCTGGCATAGATACAGCAGTTCATTGGACTGAGGACCTGAAATGGTAGAAAATTCTGTTTTAGTCCTTCAGAGTTTTCTTAGAAGAGATCCATGTTAAGCAACATGTTCTTTCTAAATTCTCCTTCAGGTTTTTCATATGAGAAGGATCCCCGGTTGTACTTTGACGACACTTGTGTCGTTCCTGAGAGACTGGAAGGTAAGTAGCCCCATCTGGTTTGGTGCAAAGCTGGAATTCTTACCATGTCAGAGCACCTTCGTCAGTCGTCTTGATGGCAGATTGGCGACATTTGCCCAAACCAGGTGAGAAAATTGAGACTAAAGTACCGCATATGTATCTTTATCCGGAGCAGGCAAAGTGAAACAAGAGCCCACCATGTATCGGGAAGGGCCCCCTTACCAGAGGCGAGGTTCCCTTCAGCTGTGGCAGTTCCTGGTTACCCTTCTTGACGACCCAGCCAACGCCCACTTCATTGCCTGGACAGGCCGAGGCATGGAATTCAAGCTGATAGAACCCGAAGAGGTAAGCACTGGGTTCTGATTTTTGATTTGATGTTTGTTCCTATTTAGTTCTCCATCTAGTAAAAAGGCCTTCTTATTGTGTCAGATACGCTCTTCTCATTCAGATTCTGGCCTGGCCAATGGGCTTGACACTGCCTTTTCTATTAATGCGACAGGCAAAGTTCTCCACTGCAAAATATGTAAAAAGTATTAGTAACCCTTCTGCAAATTCTGGGGAGGGAGACCACGAAGACTTACATTCTAAAAGGGTCTGCTTTCTCCCTTAGAAAGTCTTTCAAGTGTTCTTTCAGTGATACCAACTCTTTTTTGGTGTAAGCCCTCATATGTCATAGCCTGTATCAGAGAGTATGTGAACAGATTGTAAGACATTTTTAGTAATATAGGTTGCAACTGTCCTATGGTGTATTTAAAATGGCTCTAGAGAAATAACATTATCAGAGATGAGTCAATCTCAATCTCAGAAACCTAGTGTTTTGTGTTGTTTTAATGTAGTATCACAGGAGCTTCCCTGGCTCGGTGCTAAAGAATCTACCTGCCAATGCAGGAGACACAGGTTCAATACCTGGTCTGGGAAAGCCCCACATGCCACAGAGCAACTAAGCTCTGTGCACCACAAGTCCTGAGCCTGTACCCGAGAGTCAGCCATAACTGCTGAGCCCACAGGCTGAAACTACTGATGCCCGAACAGTCTAGAGCCTGTGCTCCGCAAAAGACCACAGTGAGAGGCCCAAGCACTGTAACTAGAGTAGCCCCTGCTCACCTCAACTAGAGCAAAACTGGCACAGCAATGAAGACCCTGCACAGCAAAAACAAAAAAGTTAATGTAATCACCTTCTTACTATCTCTTTTTTAAAGTACCACAATGATAGCAAACCTCCCTTATTTTGTTAATAGAAAAAAACATTGTTACCATCTTTTTGGCCAAATTGACAGAAAGGCCAGTGGACAGAACCAATGCCATTTCTTCAGAGGAGAGGACACATCACAGAATCTCCCCTTTCCTAAACATCACAAAGCAAATTAAGTCAGGCTCTGGGCTTGCCATGATTTCAAAGGGGTTGATTTTTGTTTGATTTAGAATCTAGAGGTTAGAAATGGAAAAGAAATAACTTCCCTGAAAGTCTGACATATGCTTCTTTGGGGAGCGTATACTTGAGCGTTACACATTAAGCCAGCAGAACAAAAAGGTATCTTTGGGTTGGTGTGATTAGAATGAGAACAATGCTCTCGAAGGCCTCTGAATAGGAGCTGCAGTTTTCGACGTTATTTAATCAGTCGGAGGGCTCACTTTAGTACACCCAAGGGGCAGGTGGGCACAGGGGTTGACGGCAGGAAATTGGAGGAAGAAAATGGCCTGAAAGTTAAGACGAGCAAAGAAAAATGTGTGAATTGGAGGCTTAAGGAGAATCCTGACTGGTAGAGGAAGGCAGGTTTCCTTAAAGGCCTTTAGAGAAGATATAGTTATCAGTCACAGTTCAGTCGCCCAGTCGTGTCCGACTCTTTGCGACCCCATGAATCGCAGCACACCAGGCCTCCCTGTCCATCACCATACATATACAATTTCTGTTAAGACTTGTTCTACCTTCAAAGCCAAAGTTTGGTACTGCTGTGTTCTCCTGACTGTGTCTTTTGGCTAAGTCATGTAAAAATGGAGCCATGTTTCCAGCCACACTGCAAAGCATCTACCCCACATTCTTTTCCTCATAATGTGGCCTGGTTTGTATGAGGCTTGAGGAAAGCATGTCGCCCAGACTCACTGAGGCTTTTTGAAAGTCAAGTCTGTCATGTGAGCAGCCCTTTTTGATTTATCTCATTTCACAAAAAGGAGCTTTTACGACTTTTTTGCCACTGCCTCGGGCCTAAGCAGAGGCTGTACAGCTGCAGGTAAACCTGGTTATGACCCTTTGTAAAGCCGTTATTGAATCTGTTGCTCTCCAACCAACGGTAAAGAAAATGATGAACAGATGGCAAAGGACCCCGGCTTTCTTAAAGAAACTAATGCTAATCCAGAATGCTCACATAAATGCCAAGCTGCCCAGTCACAGGGGAGTCTCCTCGTGGACTTGCACCTCTCTCAGCTGATTAAACAGCTCTGTTTCTTCAGAAAGTGCTTCTTGCCACCGCAGCTTGAAATCCCTGAGCATTCCATGAACTCTGAAATGTTCCATTCCCTTAACCCCAGGATCAGCTCTGCTCCAGTGTGCACTTTGGCCCCAGGACATGCAACACTTTTTTCCCCACTCTCTAATCCTTGTATAACTTGGCAGGCCCTCCTCTTGGTGGTGTCAGGAAGATACCAACTCCTCGAAAAATGCTGTAAGAAGTTGTCATGGGGGGAGCTTGAAGGGTGAAGCGGAGGAGGAAGCTGTTTGGGACGTAATTGTAGGCAGCTGTGTGGCTGAGTAGTGCACTCTGGGTAATTATCCATAATATCCATTACACTGTGCATGGAAATTGTGGTTTTAGAACTGCGTTTTGGCAGGCCCCCTAATCAAATGTCTTTTGATAGTCATCCAGCTTAGCACCCTCTCAATTATGACTGACTCGGCTTTAATCTGGAGCCATTTTAACTGTGAATCTGCATTAATGAATATTTTGGGGGGTAGGGTTGTTTGTTGAACATGTGGCAGATAACTGATGCCATGGGGAGGTTTAAAAGGACGTGCTGCTGAGAAAGAGCCGCTCCCTGTGCTGTGGCTGCGCTCTTACAAAGAGAGGAAGAGAGATGGGAGTTTTGGTTTTTGTTTTGTTTTTAACTCCTTCGGCCTCCATCCTTAAGATGCTATATCAGAGTAACAAATGTGAAAGATGAAGGAAAGGAGGAGCTGGCAGCGAGCTATTGCCTGCTCCCTCCACCCCCCAAAAAAATGGGGCAGCCGTTATTCCCAGCTGCTTTGCAGTTGTGGCGCATCGTGATTACTGCATTAAGAGCAGCCCCAGTGAGGGCTACTGAATCACAGGGCCCTGGCCCAAGAGGATGAGTCAGTAACTATGGCTACCAGAGCTGCTTTGAAGTCTACGCATATATAAAACCTCTCTCCAGTACAGCTACTGCATATGCAAGTGACAGCAAAGAAAGGTCATGGCTGAAGTTAAGTAGTCAAGAATTGTTTTCCACCAGTGCAGTACAGTCAAATGATGAAGCTGGGCCTCTTTTAAGGGTTCTTGCATTACTTGTGGCCAGCAGCAGTTCAATAATACCTTCACGGTGTTATTTCTTTTAAAAAAAAAAAAAAAAGGACACATATTGATTTACCAGCTTTTCTTTCTTACCACTATTTCTATTGGCTTAAACTGTTTTTCTCTAAACAGGGGATGTGTTTTTGCTTAATTTTGCCTTTTTGGTCATTGCAAAGAGTTGAATGTGTGCAATATGGAGAAAGGCAGAGAACCAGGGTATCGTGTGCTCTCGGGCACAAAGCAAATGAATGGAAATTTAACGTTCACATGGTTTCTTACAAGGGAAAATGGAATCATGACTGTTGAATTTCTGTAATATGATTAGGACAGATGCATTTCTTCCTTATCAGATCATTTCTGATATTTATTAAAGGTCATCTCAAATCCCGAGTTGAGAGGTTGCTTTCATTCTGCCCCAAATACTTTTGAATAATACGTTAAGTGAAACATGGCTCTATGATCCACTTTTCCACCTGCAGTCTCCCTACTTCTCATTCCATGTTTACCTTTTTTTTTAAACGAATGTAGTTGTTTTGGTTAAGTTTCCAAAACTGACCCAGAATGTTCCAAATATGATCGCTGGTTTGCATGCATTTAAAGGCCTCATATTTCCAAGGTTAATCTACCTTGACAGTCATCCTTATACATAGGGTTCGGGATATTGAGATACTTGAGCAGAATTGCTTGACTGTCTTGCTGAACTCCACTAGTAAGTGTTCTTGCTTTAAGGCTTCTTTGCCCAGAGTTCCAATTACATCCCCCCATCACTGCACCTCAGGTGGATCGGGTTTAGATATAATGCACTTCACAACTGTTTGGGAAGCCATGTTAATTTTTCATTAAATGGATAATGGTGCTACATGTTTTAATGTCCATTCTGCAAGTCCACTGGGAACAGGGGATTGGATGGCAGCAGGCTGAAATGATCTGATTCCCTTTTACTCCATGAGCTGCAATACGTAAACATCTCCCAGCCCCTCTCCAATCTTATTAGAATTGAACTTTTGCTCTGCTGGCCCATTAGCAACTCACTAGTGTGTTTCTAATGTTTCAGGAATGACCATTCTAATTATTCCTTATTGACTGCTACAGAAACCATAGCACTTAATGGCAACATGTTAATGGTCTATGGGTATTGGTCAATAATTCATATGTGGAGAAACAGTAGAGAGCCTGCTTCCTCTGGGATGCTAGCCAAGCCCTCTGCAATCTTAAAATGCTAGGATTCTTCCACCTCCAGGTCTCACCTCTTAGCATCGATGACTAAATCATCACCTTTGTTGAATGTTGGTCTTAAGGGAATTAAGTGCTTTTCCATTCAGGTCAGGGAAATGGATCACTGACCAGAGCAGTTGGGTTCTAGAACGCTCTCCTGGGATTGGGAAGAAACCCGCTAGACCCAAGGAATGAGTTTCCATTGCTCTCCTGTCTCTTCAGGTTGCTCGGCGTTGGGGCATTCAGAAGAACCGGCCAGCCATGAACTATGACAAGCTCAGCCGATCTCTACGCTATTACTATGAAAAGGGCATCATGCAGAAGGTGAACAATTATGAGAGACAATTAAGATCACTCTCAGAGAAACTGTCCAGGGCTTCTGTACTAAGACTAATGGCTTCAAGGAAATGTTAGCTTCGTGATTCTGTGGTAGGAAAAAATCTTGGAAAAATGAGTTAAAATGAGATACAAAGAGCACCTTTAATACTCTCAGGTACCTCAAAACCAGAGGTTGTGGAAGATTCTGTAGGAAAATTAGCCTCCTCTGCTTTAGAGAAATAAAGAAACTGTCTCTACTTACAGAAATGTCCAGATAGGACTTCCCTGATGGTCCAGTGGTTAAGAATCCACCTGCCAATCCAGGGGACAAGGGCTCGATCCCTGATTCAGGAAGATTCCACATGCTGTGGGGCAACTAAGCCCTTCCGCCTATAGCCCGTGCTCTTCAGCAATGAGAAGCCACCACAATGAGTAGCCCCCCGCCCCACCGACCCTGCCACAACTAGAAAAAACCTGCACACAGCAACAGAGACCCAATGCAGCCAAAGAAAAAATTTTTTAAATTGTCCAGATACTTAGGCCAACTATTATATCCATAAAGGAGTCAGGGAGAGAATCAACTTAAAGGTCTCTGCTCCCACAAGAGCTTAGTTGAAGTCTTTAGTTGTTAAGACACCAAGACCTCCAAATATGTTGGTCTAATACTCTTAAGTGTTAGGACGAAGAAAATCTTTTTCAAAAACTGGAAACTACAAGTTAAAAAGCCAAGATTTGCAAAATGGGAACAGAATAGCCTGATAACAAGTTGCAGAATAAAGGATGAAGCATATTTTGAGGAAGCCAGAACAAAATCCTTATTGTGATAGGTGGTGAAAGACCAAAATCTTAAAAGCCGTGAATAAGCAGAAGATGAAGATGGCTAATCTTTGGTTTTTCTTAACCAGATTTTATACTGTACTGTTACCCAGATTCTAGCATTTATACATTTAGGCAGTCTTTACATGGTAGATGCACTCAGAATTATATGGTCATTGTTGCTGAGAACTTGTCTTGTGCTAAAACCAGGCTTATCTTCTCATAGGTGGTCATATGACCCCATATTCCTCTCATCTCCTTAAATTATTAAAACTTTTCATGGATGGTCTTCTGGATAAAACTCAGACTTTAACCCTTCATACAGGCTCTAAGGCACCATCTAACCCTCATTTCCTCACTTGCACTTGTCTGCTTCCACTACCACAGCCATCTGTCTCTTAATATGTATTGTTTGTAAACAAACACTATCAGTCATATAAGTTATCAAGCATATTATAAAATGAAAAAAACACCTATTAAACTACCATCCTACTTAAGAACATTCCTAACACCTTCATTACCTGGCCAGCTCCTGCTTGTTTCTCAATAACCTGTTTACTCCAAGAATCTGAAGTTCTCAAGCTGAGTTACGTGGTCTCATCTGCTTCTGAGAGCACCTGCGTTCATCTCCATCACTCTGTCTCCCTACTCTCGATATTGTAAATCTCCCTGGCTTGTCAGTATCTGCCACAGGAATATCAGCTTCTTTGGGGCAAAATGAGAACTTGACTTCAGTGCTTGGCATAGTTAATAGATACTCTAAAATGGGTTATCACCCCACCCTACCTATTCCCTCCCCCCCTTTTTTTAAAGGTACAATTCAGTGGGGTTTTAATATGTATGCAGAGTAGTACAACTGTCACTCAAAACCAGTTTTAGAACATTTTGTTGTTCAGTTGCTAAGTCGTGTCTCATGGACTGTATGTAGCCCACCAGGCTCCTCTGTCCATATGGTTTTCCAGGCAAGAATACTGGAGTGGGTTGCCATTTCCCTCCTCAGGGGATCTTCCCAGATCAGGGATTTCACCCATGTTGTTCCTAGGTTTCCTAAGAAAGAAGAGAACTCTGAGAATTAAGCATAAAATAGTACAGAGGAAGGCATAGGAATGAGACGTGGGTGGGCTCAGATCCTAACACTGCCATTTATTTATGCTTTAAGGAAAGTCAACTTTTCAAAGCCTGTTTCCAATGAAAGTGTAGCTAATAATTCTTGATCTAATCTCAAAGGGGTAATATATATGTGAAAATGTCCTAGAAATAGTAACATGTTTTCCAGTGTAAGAGATCCTTGCGTTATTATGTGACCTATGAGTAAATGAAAATTAAATGAAAGAGGAGTGGTAGCATAACTGATCCGGGCAGGGACTCAGAAAAGCATTAGTTCCATACCCTCAGGTTTACGAAAGGGAAAACTGAGATTCATAGAGATTGGGACTTGCTAGTGACCAAGCCAGGGCCGGAAGCCATTCGCTCAACTTTCGGAGCTAGTATTATCATCACTGTATACTCCTGCCTAGCTCTTCCACATGTGAGCTGACTCTGGCTGGGGAACCAGAGATTTAACAGTAAACTGCCTTTTAAAAAACCCAAATAGGAATGAGTGATTGTATACACCTGCCACCCTTAATCAAGGCTGGTTGGTTCAAGTAATGTTATAATGCATAAAATTCATATAAAGGTAGTTTGCAGTTCGTTCAGTGTAGCAAAACCATGACATTAGTCATTTTCAACTGCAGGTAAGCCAAAAAGCAGTTCTTTTTGGTTTTGGAACGAGCTTATAAAATCCCACATAGCTTCTGAATTCCTAGCCCTGTGGGACAACAAAGCTGTCCTGTGAAGACTGTAAACTTGAGGAAACTGAACACATGGGCTGACTCCTGCATCTTTCAATCCTTATAACACCAGCCTCAGCATAACCGTTGTTTCTAGACTGATTTTAACAGTGAGGATGTTCTTTTAAGAAGAACCTGAGTTTGATATTCATATATTCTTTTCAGCTGTTAAGCTGTGGTGTCAAAACATTCAGCAGGTAACAGGTCCCCATGGTTTATCAAAATAAATCGAAGGATATGGATAATCAACTACCATTGAGCCTCTTGGTCCCAGGCTGCCCAAGAGCATGGTGGCTTAACAGATAACCCTTTCTTCCCTTGGTGCCCACACCCCATGCCCTGGTCCAACTGGGCCTCATAAGGTGCATTTTCTCTCTAGGTGGCCGGGGAACGATATGTCTACAAGTTCGTTTGCGACCCTGATGCCCTTTTCTCCATGGCCTTCCCTGACAACCAGCGTCCGTTCCTGAAAGCAGAGTCTGAGTGCCACCTCAGCGAGGAGGACACCCTGCCACTGACCCACTTTGAGGACAACCCTGCTTATCTTCTGGATGTGGACCGCTGCGGCAGCCTCCCCTATGCCGAAGGCTTTGCTTACTAAGTTTCTGAGCAGTTGAGCGGCCAAACCTTAGAGCTAGCAGTTCCCATTCAGGCAAACGAGAACAGTGGTTTTGTTTGTGTTTCTGGCTGTTCCTAAAGCTTGCCCTTTGAGTATTATCTGTCTCCGGAGATAGAGAATCCAATCTGTCTCTGGATTGGCACCCTTAAGGACAGAAACTTTGGCGGGGGAGTGGGAACAGGGAGGGGTAGAAAAACCACCCAAAAGCTGGTGCCTCAGCTCTTGATCCTGACAAGTTTTCTGGGAAGCGATTGAAATGGAGCCTCCTTCCCATGGACAATATATATGCAAAGCAATACCTTGTTCAGGTTGGTACCCGCAAACCAGGACAGAGTATGTGACAATCTGCATTGATCAAGGACTACTAAATGCCTTTACATAGAAGGGCTCTGATTTGCACAATTTGTTGAAAAAGTGAGTCACAAAACCCATAGAACAGGAGGTAGGCTAAGTTGGGGAGGCTCAAACCACGAAGGGTTGCCAAGTATTACCTTAAAACTTGGACAGCTCTTGCAGCTCGCTGAAATGTTTCCCCTTGGTCTACAAAGAAGGGGAAAAGGATGAATAGCTGTTACCCACTCCACGGTTCTCAAATAAACCATTGCTACTCTTGGGAACCTTCTGGCCATGTGGTCACCAAGTAGAGCAAGCCCCCTCTCTCTTCCCAGTCACATGGCTGTGTGTGGATGGCTTTAATTTTAGGAGAAGGTGATTAACACTTTTGACAGTATTTTGTTTTGCTTTGATTCGGGGGATTGTTTTGTTTTGGAAAACCAGTTTATAAACTGATTTTTGTAGTTTTGGTATTTAAAGCAAAAAAAAACAAACCTTTTGGTAACTGAGCACTGTGCCCTATAAACAGGACAGTGCCGACTTCTGAAGACGCTGCAGCTTGAAAGGGGCTTTGCTGGGGGCGTCCCCTTGGCTGAGTGCAAGCCCTCTTTATTGCCTGCTTTGTGCTTTCTGCACCAGACAGCCTGACGGAACATTTGCACCTGAGTTGTACATTTTTGAGGTGTGCAGGGCAGCCTGGACACACCGTTTAGATTCTATGTGTATAGTCCCCAATGTTCCCTCCCATGCCCTCTCTGGAAAGCATATGTACATAATACATGTCATGTCCATTTGAAACCTGGTCACCTGATGGAAACCCTAGGGAGTCTTCCCTGGGCATGACTGATGACAATTTCCATTTCATCCATTTTTGTTTTTCCTTTTTCTTTAAATCCTCGGACTTTAAACCCTGCATATGATTCAATAGGGTTTGAGACGTATGCGCGACACCAACAGGTAAAAGTGTGCTAGCGCCTTAGTTTCCTGCCACTTTTCAAAAGAGTTCTCTGATCGCTGAATTTTATTGGAAAAGTTTTCAACAACCCAGCTAAAGCTACATGAAAGCTCAAAGTAGAGGAAAAGGTAGCACCTTGGTGCCTGCTGTTGAGAGAGTTCTGTGCTTCCCCTGACACTGAGCACAGAAACGATGATGCTACTCTTCATACACAAAGGACAGTGCTTTGTTTTTCTATTGATGGAACGCTCTGCAGTCTCAAACAGTCCCCCAGGTGACCAGGAACACATTTGTGAAGAGGGTCACAGATAAGGGGTGCATTTCATAGCTGTGGAAATACAAGGATTCCCTCTTGGAAGCTAATTAGCCCACAAAGGTATTGCACCTGTAGCTTGGGCCTTAATTAGCATTGTATTCTAATCAAAGGACTCTTTCCAAGTGGTATTTATAGCTTTCTAACCTACACATAGTCTATACATAGGTGCATATTTTACCCCAAGCTGGCTAGAGGTTAATTTGTTGTAAATGCTGTATAGGATTTTTTTTTTTTCCTTTCTTATCTGGGTTTGGGTTTTGTTGGGATTTTTTTTTCTTTTTTGATGGATTTATGCTGTCTTAGCAAGTATGAAAAGAATCGTCTGTAGCCTGAGCTCCCCTCCCCCGCTACGGCCATGTGGCCGGTGCGGTCTCGGGACACAGGATGGCGGCGTCACCGTTGCATTCCCATCGGACTCATGCACCTCCCTGATGATTTGGGGTTTTTCGGTTTTTTGTTTTTGCTTCTTTTCCAGAGTGTGGAAAATCTACAGTGCAGAAAGGCTTTAACCTGCCAGTTGATTTGAAATACTTTTCCCCTGCGCAGGGCTGTTTGCATCCTGCCAAGCTGCATTATATTCTGTACTGTGTACAATAAAGAAGTTTGCTTTCAGTTTACCAAGTGCCTGAAACCCGCATCTTTCTTGCCCCCATCTTAAAGTAAGCAGAAGTCACCTGGTACCTTCTTCTCCCTCTCTGTCTCTCCCCCTCTTAGCTATCTAGCCTTATGACTCTAGAGTTGAGAGTCAGCTTGCGCACGGCTTCTCTCTTCTAATCTCATCTCTCAAACTCTGGCTAAACATTTGATCCAAAAGAGTAGAAGGAAAGTAGAAAACAGGTTTTCCCAGCCAGTGGGGAGTTGACACCATCCTATCCCTCCTGTCGAACCCACCTACTCACCAACTCAGTTTTTTTTTTTTTTTTTAAAGCATAGCTTACTTTCCGTAGGCCCTAGGTTCATTGTGAGAAGATCACTAGGCTAGGACTATTGAGTTCCAGGATATCTGGCTCAGCCCCTTAGATGAATTCTTGGAAAACCAGACAAAAGACGACTACCTCTTTTCCTAGTTTCTCCCCAGATTTTGACCTTAAGTAAAATTTTACTAGTAGTTCCCTCAAAAATGACAGCTTAGGAAGGTCGTGCCTCTTTTGTTTTTTCCAGCCATAGAGAAGCAAAAACCTTTCTTCTGAGTTTGAACGCTGTTACCAAACTAGGTTCATTTTGCCTGACGCTCAGCAAGCTAAAATGCTGAAATGCAGCAAAAAGAGGAGATAGGAAAACAAGCCTGAAAACTGCCTCCTGGAAGGCTTAGGAATAAAACATCAGGGTGGAGTGAGATTTGGGGCACCTGGGGAAAGGTGATTGGGGAAAGATGCGGGATGGAAATTGTGCACAGGTGTAACCAGGATATAGGCACATTGTGAGGGTGGAGTTTGCAGCCTTCTGAAGTCAAAAGGTCACCCACTTGCGCATGCCCAGTGGGAGAGCAAACGTTTAAGCCACATGCTGCTCGGGGACATTGAGGTCTTTAAACAACCTTGATTAGGAAAGGCAGGTGAAATGAATTTAACCCACAATTTTAGGTGCATATCTATCACTTGGAAAAAGTTTGCAGGACTCCGTGCAGTATTAAGCTTTCAGTGCTCTTATTTCACCCTTTTTTCTGCACCTTAATTTGGGCTTTTCAAGGCTCCTATTACAGTAGAGAAACAAGTAGATCCTTTTTCCTAGTCTACAACAGAAGGCTTTCTGTGAGTTATCTGTATCTTTCTTTCACTGTTTTACAAGCCCTAAGTGTAGAAACATCTGAGCCTGAATCAGTGCACAGCCGCTTGAATCGGAGCTCATGAGGAATGAATGCCTGCCACATAAACCCATTGGCTTCAACAGCTTAAGAGATGCTTGGGGAGAAGGCTGGGGAGCCAGGACAAAGTAAGCCCTGCCATTCAGCTTCACTACGATTAGACCTTAACAGTCAGCTCCCCATTCTTCACGGGATCATGATCCCCCTGGGCCCAGATCCCGATTGTTAACCTAATGCAGAAGGTCACCAAACACTGGGCTGCCCTTCTGTAGAGTGCTAGGATAAGAAAGCCTAGAAAACAGGAAGTTTACTCTTCACTGAGATCCCCTTTCTTGAGCCAGGCCAGTAAAACAATGCTTTTTCAGTGGTTAGATGACAGAGAAGTAGTGTGAGGGCAAAAGAATGTGGTTTTGAGAGCCAGGGTTTGCACAGAATCTAAATTCTAGTGCAGCTGGGACCGATGTAAACTAATGTGGCAGAAAAACACTCACGCACACAGACAGTCGGAAATCTTGGAGAGCCGGTCCATGCCCAGTGGTACAGGTGGCTGGAGCTTAGTGTATGGCTTCTAAAACACAAGAAAAAGGGAAAAAAATCAGAAAGTCATCATCATGTGTTAAAATCATCTGTTTTAACACATACATAATGTAAGCATCCATCTATCTTACTCAGCAAGAGTATATTATACTTGGGGTGGGGGTGAGAGACAAGCCCCTGTGTCCTTCTGGTCCCAGCAAAGACACCAGTGTCCCATTTGGAAGGGGCCCTTGAATGACCAACTTTGGTTTCACTCCTCTGATTTAAGAACTGGCCCTACACCCAGGTCTTGTTGACCTTGGCAGTGGACCTCAGATAACTAACCTTTGGATAGCACTTCACAGTTTACACAGTACGTTTTCATCTGCATTATCTTTCTGGCAGGCTTTCTTAAATGGTAACACTTTGCTGAAATTAAATCTGAAAATATCCATGGCTGTTAGCCTCCAAAATTATGATCTTGGAATGTTCTCAGTGGCTACTATGGAAAGAGAGCTAGACACTGGGAGGCGGAACATAGGGGTTCTGGTTCCAGCTCAGAGATTGATTGGATTTGACAAGATGATCTCAGAGGGCCATCCTGGCCTAACCTCCTACATCAATGAAGCCACTGGTGAATTGTTATTTCCCAGATCCCTTAGGAGGTAAAGGAGAAAGGAGTTCCTTGGGAACTCAAAGCGGGGGTTGGGGGTTGGGGGGATGGGTGTGTGTGTGTTGGCAGATTTAACAGATATCTCATATTTGAACAAACCCTGAAAGTTGCTCAGCCCCACCATTAAAGGCATATATTTGTTCATTCCCTAAGGCAATGGCACCCCACTCCAGTACTCTTGCCTGGAAAATCCCATGGACAGAGGAGAGCCTAGTAGGCTGCAGTCCATGGGATCGCTGAGAGTTGGACACGACTCAGTGACTTCACTTTCAGTTTTCACTTTCATGCATTGGAGAAGGAAATGGCAACCCACTCCAGTGTTCTTGCCTGGAGAATCCCAGGGACAGAGGAGCCCTACAGTCCATGGGGTCACAAGAGTCAGACACAACTTAGTGACCACACCACCACCATTCAATACATAGTGCCTATTCTATGCCAGGTACTGCTCTAGGATTACTGGAGGGGGGAAAATAGAAATCTGTGCTCTCAAGGATCTTACATCTGGGGAAGGGAGCAAAAAAAATGAAACAAATAAATGATAGCATTTTTTAGATAATGTTGAGTAACTTATGGAGAGAAATTAAGCAGAGAGGGGATGTGATTGAGTGGTGGGGATGGGGGTGTTGCAGTTTTAAATAGGAAGATCATGGAAGACCTCACAGTTGAGCAAAGACTTGACAATAGATAGAGCCAGATGGTTATCTGAAGGAAAAGCATGTAGACAGAGGGAAGAGCAAAACCCTGAAACTTTAAACATTCTTGGACTATTTATGGAATAGCAAGGCCTGTGAAACAGGGTCAGAAGGGGTGAGACAAGGCACAGTAAGAAAGCTGAAAAAGTAACTGGGGGTGGTGAGTATCATCTGGGGTCCTGTTGGTTTTTTTAAGGACTCTGGCATTTACTCTGTTAATGTTTAGCTGTTAGAAATTTTAAGCAGAGAAGTGACATGATCTGACTTATATTTAAAAGGATCACTGGCTGCTGAGTTGAAATCAATTGCAGGAGAGTGAAGAAATAAGCAAGACCAAGGAATAGGCTGTTGCAATAATCCAGGTGGGGCGAGATGATGTTCTGGATCACAGCACATGGAGGTCATAATCTGGATTTATTTTTAAGATAGAGCCAATAGGTTTTGAATGTGTAGAGTGAGAAGAATGGAGTCAGTTACGACTCCAAAGCTCTGGGCCTGAGCACAAGGAAGTGTGAGGCGCCGTTCACTGAGATAGGAAAACCTGAGGAGGACAAATGCAGGGTGGGATAGGGGGAGGAGAGGCACTCTGTTTGGGACATAACTTTTGAGATGCCTATTAGAAATCCAAATGGGAATGTCGACTTGGATATACAAGTCTGGAGCCCAGGGGAGAGATCCAGACTGGAAAGAGAAATTAAGTGCCATCATTGTGGACAGGGTATTTAAAACTGAGACTGGATGAGATCACTAAGGCAATAAGTCTAGATAGAAAAAAAAAAGCCCGGAGACACTCCAAGATTAAGAGGTTGGGGAAATGAAGAACCATCAGAAGAGACTGCAAAAGAGTGGCTGGTGAAGTAGGGATAATCAGGAGGGTATTTCCAGGAGGCAGGAGATCAGCTACAGCAGGTGCTTCTGATGTGTCAGGCACGGTGAGGATGGGGACTGAGTTGACAACATGGAGGTCATGGGTCACTTGCACAGGCCTTTTCTATGGAGTAAGAGAGAGAATAGAGAGAGCTGATTGATGCTACTAGAGAGCCAAAGGAGGCTTGCATTTAGTCTCAGTTGGGGGTAGAGATCTAAAAAAGCTCCATTGATTCCAAAATCCTGGGTTTGAGTTCAGCCCAGTCTCTCTCACTGCTGCTGCTGCTAAGTCGCTTCAGTCGTGTCCGACTCTCTGCGACCCCATAGATGGCAGCCCACCAGGCTCCCCCGTCCCTGGGATTCTCCAGGCAAGAACACTGGAGTGGGTTGCCATTTCCTTCTCCAGTCTCTCTCACTAAGCCCTTCCATTCTCAAACTCTCAAAATCTGAGAGGCTTAGGAATCCTGGCCAGTATCCTGCCCAGAAGGTATAGGGTGAGCCATTTGAGGATAAAAGAGAAGAGATGAAGATGCTGTTACCAACACCTTTCCCATCCCAATGGGACTCTATTCTTGTTTTGTGCTCTTAAATTTCTTTTTCTGAAATGTTAAGTGTTTTTTTAAATAACTTTTCATATTACACAATTAGCATATGTTCCTTGTAGAAAAACAGAAAAAAAACATAGCCCAAATTTAAAACTACTCTGAAAACTCAACATGGAGACCATAGCTAACACTTTACATCTTTTCAGAAGGCTTTTCTCTGTAATGTTATTCAAATGGAAAATGTGGCTATACCATATATTATACATAGTTTTGAAATTTATTTTTAACCATATATTTTAAACATCCTTCCATATCATGAAATATTCTCTTATAATTCCTGACCACATCCTATCCCTAAGTTCACAAGTCTTACGACGTATGTAAGCAATCCCCTTCACTGGAGATTAAGGCGCCACAAATATATATCCAAAAGCAAGCCAAGTGATGTCCATCCCTCAAAATCAAATTAACAAAAAATAATAATTTGAGCTTTTCCTAGTGTTCCCAATTAGCAGCCAACTCCTATTAATTTTATCTTCTATTAATAAATATTTCTCAAGTCCATCTCCATCGTCACTGTCATAATCAATCCACCATCACCTCTCACCTGCACTTTTGCCGGCACCACTTAACAGGTCTTACCACATCTACTCCTATCCCATTCCCACTCTTCATATTATAGTCAGTGATTTTTTTTTTAGCCCAACTCATTCCCTTTCTTGAGACTTTAATGACACCCACTGGAATACCTAAAATTTAAAAAGACTAACCATATAAAATGTTGGCAAGTATGCAGTGCTGGTAGGACTGTAAAATGGTACAGCCACTCTGAATATCTGTTTGATAATTCCTTTTTTTCTAGAAACAAGTAATATTTTGAGTTGGTAAAGTGCTTTTTTGAACACACATTTCTGGTATCTGGGACAGAGAACCAAATATCCATCTTTGTGCAACTCCTGCAGCTTGGTTTCCTCTATACCACCTCTCTTACCTAAGTATTAAAAACATTTGACATTGTTCTTCTACGTCTTCACAACACACCCCTGTGCAGTAAGTAGTATTGACCCCATTCTACAGAAGGGGAAGTCGAGGTACAGAAAGATTTAATGCCTCCTCAAAAACCGCGTGGCATGGCGTGATATGGCAGCACTTCAATGTTTGGCAATTTCTTATCAAAATAAACATGCATCTACTCTATGATCCAGCAATTTCAACCTAAAGTATGTATGCAAGAGAGAGATAAATATGTGTTCACAAAAAGACCTTTGCAAGAACATCTGTGTAAGCTTTATTCCCAATAGCTATCAACCCAAATGTCCACCAACAGGAGTGGTATCCATATCCATACCACAAAATACTACTCAACAATTAGAAAGAAAGAATGAACCATAATATTCTTAGTTGTAGCAAGGTAGCAAGGGATAAGTGGCAGCAAGGGATGGGTGGGCATTTTATTTTATGCTAATTTCCCCCCCAAAAAATATCTGTAGTCATTTCTTGGGATAAAACCAAAATCCTTAACTTGGCCTTACAAGACAAGTCCTTGCCTATCTCTTCAGCTCCACCCTACACCATTCACTCCCTTATGCTCTATGCTCCAGTGCCCCGGCCTTCTTCTGTACCTTGCTGCTTCTTGCTCCAGCCTTGATACAAACTGTTCCCTGGACCTGAAATTACACTATCTCTGCATGCTCAGTCCTTTGCGACCCCATGGACTGTAGCCTGCCAAGCTACATTTCCTCCTCAAGGGTATTTTCCTGACCTCGGGATCAAGCCCACGTTTCCTGCATTAGCAGGAAGATTCTTTACCACTGAGACACCTGGGAAGCCACACTGCCTCTACATCCATCCCTAACCTCCACCTAGCTCAATCTCCACACATACTTTAATCTCACTTCTGAGGTCTCCCCAGAGGCAGACAATCGGCTAATCCTGCAAACAAGTAAATAAGTTTAATTTCCTTGCCTTCCTAGATGTGTTCTTTTCTCCTATTATATACTTTCCAGTACTCATTATCTTTTTTTCACAGCACATCTCACAATTCTTAATTATTCACTTATTTGAAAAATTAGTTAATCTTCCCCAATAGGCTGTAAATTTCATGAAGGCAGGACCATACAATTTTGCTGCTTTCTCTCCAACATAGGTGATTTTAAAACATCTGTTAAACAAGTAAGCACTGTAAGGTGTATATTTATTCATTTATGACTTTCAGGATAATTTCTTAGATGGATTGTTTGGGCAAAGGGTAGAGACAGTTGAAGGATTTTCATATGTACTGCAAAAGGCTCACCAAAAAAAAATTATTAATTTGTATCTGTATCAGTAGGAGACTACTTGGTTCTCACAACCTTTGTCCACACTGGGCATTATTTACATTTACACGTCTATTTGCCATTCCTATCTGTTCATTATTTATTCAAATATTATTTATTGAGTACCTATTACATATCAGGTACCAAGCTGAGTGAATTAGATCAGTAGTTTTTATATTTTTTGTTTATACATCCTATAAAAGAATTTTGAAAAGCAAGGTAGCCTTTAGCATTATTTTAAGTTAACATTTAAAATTTCCATCATATTATTAAAAGTTGAAAATACATAATTTCCAGAATATTGTAAGTTCTGACATTTTGAAGTGTAATTATTTGCATTTAACCACAGCCTTGCCTAACTCAATGAAACTATGAGCCATGCTGTGTAGGGCCACCCAAGTCAGGTCATGGTGGAGACGTCTGACAGAATGTGGTCCACTGCAGAAGGGAATGGCAAACCACTTCAGTATTCCTGCCTTGAGAACACCATGAACAGTATGAAAAGGCAAGAAGATACGACACTGAAAGAGGAACTCCCCAGGTCAGTAGGTGCCCAATATGCTACTGGAGATCAGTGGAGAAATAACTCCAGAAAGAACGAAAGAATGGAGCCAAAACAAAAACAATACCCAGTTGTGGATGTGACTGGTGATAGAAGCAAGGTCCGATGCTGTAAAGAGCAATATTGCATAGGAACCTGGAATGTCAGGTCCATGAATCAAGGCAAACTGGAAGTGATCAAACAGGAGATGGCAAGAGTGAACGTTGACATTCTAGGAATCAGCGAACTAAAATGGACTGGAATGGGTGAATTTAATTCAGATGACCATTATATCTACTACTGTGGGCAAGAATCTCTTAGAAGAAATGGAGTAGCCATCATAGTCAAGATTCTGAAATGCAGTACTTGGATGCAGTCTCAAAAACGACAGAATGATCTCCGTTCATTTCTAAGGCAAACCATTGAATATCACAGTAATCCAAGTCTATGCCCCGACCAGCAATGCTGAAGAAGCTGAAGTTGAACGGTTCTAGGAAGACCTACAAGACCTTCTAGAATTAACACCCAAAAAAGATATCCTTTGCATTATAGGGGATTGGAATACAAATGCAGGAAGTCAAAAAATACCTGGAGTAACAGACAAATTTGGCCTTGGAGTACAGAATGAAGCAAGGCAAAGGCTAATAGAGTTCTGCCAAGAGAACGCACTGGTCATAGCAAACACCCTCTTCTAACAACACAAGGGAAGACTCTACACATGGACATCACTTTGCAGCCAAAGATGGAGAAGCTCTATACAGTCAGCTAAAACAAGACCAGGAGCTGACTGTGGCTCAGATCATGAACTCCTTATTGCTAAATCCAGACTGAAATTGAAAAAGTAGGGAAAACCAATAGACCATTCAGGTATGACCTAACAAATCCCTAAACAATTATACAGTGGAAGTGATAAACAGATTTAAGGGACTAGATCTGATAGACAGGGTGCCTGATGAACTATGGACAGAGGTTCGTGACATTGTACGGGAGACAGGGAGCAAGACCATCTCCAAGAAAAAGAAATGCAAAATAGCTGTCTGGGGAGGCCTTACAAATAGCTGTGAAAAGAAGAGAAGCAAAAAGCAAAGGAGAAAAGGAAAGATATAAGCATCTGAATGCAGAGTTCCAAAGAATAGCAAGGAGAGATGAGAAAGCCTTCCTCAGCCATCAATGCAAAGAAATAGAGGAAAACAATAAAATGGGAAAGACTAGAGATCTCTTCAAGAACATTAGAGACACTAAGGGAACATTTTATGCAAAGATGAGCACAATAAAGGACAGAAATGGTATGGACCTAACAGAAGCAGAAGATGTTAAGAAAAGGTGGAAAGAATACACAGAAGAACTGTACAAATAAGACCTTCACAACCCAGCTAATCACGCACGATAGTGCAATCACTTACCTAGAGCCAGACATCCTGAAATGTGAAGTCAAGTGGGCCTTAGGAAGCATCACTACAAACAAAGCTAGTGGAGGTGATGGAATTCAGTTGAGCTATTTCAATTCCTGAAAGATGATGCTGTGAAAGTGCCGCACTCAATATGCCAACAAATTTGGAAAACTCAGCAGTGGCCACAGGACTGGAAAAGGTCAGTTTTCATTCCAATCCCAAAGAAAGGGAATGCTAAAGAATGCTCTAACTACCGCACAACTGTACTCATCTCACATGCTAGCAAAGTAACGCTCAAAATTCTCCAAGCCAGGCTTCAACAGTATGTGAACCATGAACTTCCAGATGTTCAAGCTGGTTTTAGAAAAGGCAGAGGAATCAGAGATCAAATTGCCAACATCCGCTGGATCATGGAAAAGGCAAGAGAGTTCCAGAAAAACATCTATTTCTGCTTTATTGACTATGCCAAAGCCTTTGACTGTGTGGATCACAATAAACTGTGGAAAATTCTGAAACAGATGGGCCTACCAGACCACTTGACCTGCCTCTTGAGAAAGATGCAAGTCAGGAAGCAACAGTTAGAACTGGACATGGAACAACAAATTGGTTCCAAATAGGAAGAGGAGTATGTCAAGGGTGCATATTGTCACTGTGCTTATTTAACTTATATGCAGAGTACATCATGAGAAACGCTGGGCTGGAAGAAGCACAAGATGGAATCAAGATTGCCGGGAGAAATATCAATAACCTCAGATATGCAGATGATACCACCCTTATGGCAGAAAGTGAAGAAGAACTAAAGAGTCTCTTAATGAAAGTGAAAGTGGAGAGTGAAAAGGTTGGCTTAAAGCTCAACATTCAGAAACAAAGATCATGGCATCCAGTCCCATCACTTCATAGCAAATAGATGGAGAAACAGTGGAAACAGTGGCAAACTTTATTTTTCTGGGCTCCAAAAATCACTGCAGATGGTGACTGCAGCCATGAAATTAAAAGACGCCTACTCCTTGGAAGAAAAGTTATGACCAATCTAGACAGCATATTAAAAAGCAGAGACATTACTTTGCCAACAAAGGTCTATCTACTTAAGGCTATGGTTTTTCCAGTGGTCATGTATGGATGTGAGAGTTGGACTATAAAGAAAGCTGAGCCCCGAAGAATTGATGCTTTTGAACTGTGGTGTTGGAGAAGACTCTTGAGGGTCCCTTGGACTGCAAGGAGATCAGTACTGGGTGTTCGTTGGAAGGACTGATGCTAAAGCTGAAACTCCAATACTTTGGCCACCTCATGCAAAGAGTTGACTGATTGGAAAAGACCCTGATGCTGAGAGGGATTGGGGGCAGGAGGAGAAGGGGATGACAGAGGATGAGATGGTTGGATGGCATCACTGACTCAATGGACATGAGTTTGAGTGAACTCCAGAAGTTGTTGATGGACAGGGAGGCCTGGTGTGCTGCAGTCATGGGGTCGCAATGAGTCAGACATGACTGACCAACGGAACTGAGCACAGGGTCAATCCCTTGGTCAGGAAGATCCGATCACCTGGAGAAGGAAATGGCAACCCACTCTAGTATTCTTGCCTGGGAAATCCTATGGGCAGAGGAGCCTGGTAGCCTACAGTCCAGGGGGTCATAAAAAGTTGGACAAAACTGAACAACTGAGCACACATTTCATACCTTGTATACGACACACTAAATAGTTCCCTTTGGCGGTAAGCCTTTACAAGTTAAAAAATTATGCTATAAAAGTGATTACTACAATTATTAGTTCATAACTGATCAAAACAGCATAAATATATAGCCAAATCTGATATGTAATTATGAAACATAAAAAGTAAAAATTTGTCAGAAAAGAAAAACTCTCAGTAATCTTATTGGGATAGAAGTGTTATTGCTTTTTCCATTTCTTCACTTCAAGAATGAGACAGGGTTTAACATCGGTTCTGTTCCTAATTTTCAATTTAAAGTAAATGCTAAGAAATATCATGTGACAGAAAGTGCTAGCTGTCCACCAAAACAAGTTTTCTTCTTCCTTGGTAAGAAGATTGCAGGCAGACAAGTGGCTGGACTACATTTCCCAGTATCCCTTGTAGTGGGCTAGGCCAGTTATCAATGTATTACCTCTCAGCTCAAATTTATCCTTTTTGTTTGCTCTGTGAAACAGATCTGGGCCCTTTAAACATCTTACCTTTCTTAGCTGGCACTGAATCTCTGTCGATGAGGGCACTGGTGTGACATTAAAGGGGAAGAGGGTTTAATTCCTAGTTCCTGTGTGCAGTCTCTTGACATGATCAAGCTTCCCCATTGTCCAGCTGCTGCAGGGCACAGTAGCTAGCTTCCAGCAGCTTTCTATGGCACCACTTATCTTGGGTGATTTTGCAGCAGAGTGCCTCTGACTCCTGCCATGCTCAGAGCTTCTCCAGTGCCTGTGATGGTTCCTGCAACACACAGTAGCCAGCAGTACCCAGAAACCAGCAGCTCCTTTGGCATCATTCCCTCCCAAGCAGTTAGATAGCATAGTGCAAAGGCAGATTTCCAACAAGTTCCACCAGTCAGGCATTTCTCTGGCTTTTGGTGAGCCATAGCCATGACCTCTATTGCAGTTTTACATTGTTTGAACCCTGCACATTCCAAAAAAAAGTTTCACTTTTGCTTGGCGTCTGGAAGATAACGTCTAAGCCCTTAGAATATTCTGCTTGAGACGGGTGACTCTGTTTACCTAGGACCTTGGGCCTTACTGGTGGTCTGTGCTAACAATGTGACTTATGGTGGGGCGGTAGGGGGAGGCCTTGGACCACACAGTATCAATCGGCCTCTGGAGACTCAGTAACCAAGGTCACCTGTGTGGGCAGTAAGCCTTAGGCAGCAAGGCTCAGGTGATCTTCTGTTATTGGCAGTACTTCATAAATATATTCACACATCACTGCTGGGAGAATTAAATGCTGTCCATATGACTCCCCTGGAATAGGACAAGTGGAAGCTTGCAACAGGGTCTCCCCTAGATCCTGCCTGGTGCCTTTTTCCTTGCTGATTTTAATCTATATTATTTTATTCTCATAAACCATAACCCAGAGTACAGTAGCCTTTCTGAGTTCTTTGAGTCCTTCTCACCAATCATTGAACCTGAGTGTGCTTTCAAATACACTTCTCCAACGAGTGTGACTCAGCCCAGAGGGTAGAAAGGAGGGTCCCTTCCTTGGGCACTCCATCTCAGCTCTATAAATAGTATCTGCTCTTTATCTGCTATTTCTTTACTTCTGAATGACCAATCTCGTTATTTCAATCTCCTGTCACAGTTTTAATAAACTCTTCCTATTCAAATTACTTTGTGGCTTCTCTCTTGAGTGGACTCAGATAGATACGGTGGTCATGTTACTTCATTCTCTCTCAGGGGGAATAATGTGTGCTATTTCTGGACTGGGCTTCCCTAGTGGCTTAGCAATCAAGAATCCATCTGCAATGCAGGAGATGCAGGTTTGATTCCTAGGTCAGGAAGATACCCCTAGAGGAGGAAATGGCAACTCACTTCAGTATTCTTGTCTGGGAAATCCCACTGATAGAGGAGCCTGGCGGGCTACAATGCATGGGGTCTCAAAGAGTGGGACATGATTTAGTGACTAAACAACAATTTCTGGACTAGGGCTATTAAGAAAGCATGTGTGCTTCCTCCATGCTCTATTCCAGTTGGATGTAGATGATGACAAGATACTGTAGGATGATGGAGGCACAAGGTGGGAGAAGCCAGGGTCTCTGATTCACCACCTGCAGAACTCCTGCCAACTAAAAAATAGCAGTGATGATGTTTGAACCATGTTTGAGTCTATTTGTAATAGCAGTTTAACTTACCCTAATTAATACACCTTGGTCACTTAAACAAGTACTGAGGAATGGAAGGGGTTATGTGTATGTGTTGCTGCTGGGAGGTGACGGTGAAGTCACTCAGTCGTGTCCGACTCCTTGCGACCCCATAGATTGTAGCCTACCAGGCTCCTCCATCCATGGAATTTTCCAGGCAAGATTACTGGAGTGGGTTGCCATTCTTGGAAGTCTTTCCAAATTCTATGCCAAAATTCACACACTGATCTTTCATCAGAAATTACCTATCAACTAACAGCTCTATTAGGCTCTCCTTCAATTGTTGAAAATAAAAGATTGAAAACAATTTAACTTGACAAAAGTAAAAGTTACCAGTTATTATAATCTAATCATTTTTTTCAATTTTTTATAAGTATACCAAAAAGGTTTTACCAAATGCTTCCGCATCAGTGGTTCTCAAAAATGTGGATTTCAGATGAGCTATATTAGCATCATCTGGCAGTTTATTAGAAATGCAGTTTCAGGCCCCACCCCAGGCCTGCTGAATCAGAAACTCTGGAGGTAAGACCAGCAATCTTGTGTTTTACCAATAAGCCCTCTAGGTGTTTCTGATGCAAGCTGCCCCTTATGTCTATGATTCTTTCACCTGGACTCGTATTTAATCTGACAGTTTCCAACAGGGTTCAAATATTGAAATATGAACCTCAAATGAATCTTTACCGTTTGTGTCAGATATCCATTAGCACACAACAGTATTACCACAAACACAGTTGCTTCAAACAGCACACATTCATTTTCTCCTAATTCCTGTGAATCGGGAGTCCTGGAACGACTGAACCAGGTCATGTACTTCAGGGTCTCACACGGCTGCAATCAAGGTGTCAACTGGGACAGCAGTCTTCTCTGGGGCACACTGGGGACAGGATCAACTACTAAATTCATGTGGTTGTTGGCAGCTTTTATTTCTTTTAATTTAATTGACTAATTTGATTTAATTGAAAATTTTTTCCATAGGCCATGGGTGGTTTGGGGGATGATTCAAGGGCCTTACATCTATTGTACACTTTGTTTCTATTATTATTACTTAGCTCCACCGCTGATGATCAGGCATTAGATCTCGAAGGTTGGAGACTCTTGATTTAGATCATTCAATACTAGACATTCTGAAAAATGTTTAATAGAACATCTTTGGCAGAGCTGGAACTCATGATCAAACCCATCAGCCAAACATGACTACGTACTACTTTCTAGTAGAAACAGTATGATGTCATTTTTCAAATCAATGTGTCAATAAATAAACAATATAAAAAGCTTGGAATATGTTTTGTAGCACATAATGTAAGAAAGATTACTAAAAGATCAAGGTCAAGATCAAATTGATGCAGAGCTAATATAATTAATCATATCAGAGTTATCAAAGCAGGATGATAATAGTAGTATTCATTATCTTCTAATTATCTAGGGTAATATGTGGCTAAAGTTATCAGTTATTATTAATGGGATGAGTGTTACTGACAGCAACGTGCTCTTTCAGTAAATGTGTGTTCATGTGAATGTTGAACTCTAGTGGACAGTTTTTGGGGATAATGCAATCAAATAATGCATTAAAAAGCCAAAATAGCTCCATTTACTTCATTAGACAATATGATTAAATTTCCCATGTATTTAATTAAAAAGAAAGGTATATATTGCTAAAACTAATTGGCCTGGCAGCTAGCATATAATTTTATTTTTAGTTAATAGCAGCTGGCAAATCTTATTATAAGCTGAAATAAGATGAGTATTGACTATAATCGTAATGCACATTTCACAATATGATTTGACAAAATAGGTTTTAACTATTTAATTGAATGATACACACCAAATTTGCAAACATGTGAGATTTTTCATAAGAATGTATTTTGTGGGCTTATATGAGATATTTTTCTTTGCAAATTTGTCTTATTTCAAGTCTATGAAAAGTTGTAAAAATAATACAATGAACATAAGAACATACTTCATTTAAATTCATCTATCCTTTTACCTGCTTACATACTTTTCAGTGAAAAGTGTATGAAGTGCAAGCTCTTAAGTGAATGGACATTTTCTGAGCCTGTTGTCTAGCAGATTGTCCCACAAGCTGAATCTGATGTTTTCTCATGGTTGCATTCACGTTAAACATTTTTGGCAGGACTGCTGTTTACGTGTTATTATGTTTCCTACTACATCACCTCAACAGACACATGACGTCAATTTACCCTGATGTAACTGATGCTGAGTTTTGTCACTTGGTTAATGTACAGATGCCAAAACAAAAGGTACTAATAAAAGTAGTTGGTACCCTACTTATAATTAATAAGCAGCCTGTTCCTCAACTAAATTTCACCTAATGATTTTATTATCCTCTGATAACCTGGCTGAATAAATAAATATATACACTGGTTTTTGCCTAATGTTGATTTTCTGGTGTGTCTTGAAAGGTGAGTATATCCAGAAAACTTTGCAGATACATTTAAAAAATTAATATTCTTAGTCTGCATTGTTTCAGTTGTTAGAGAGGCAACTCTTTCCAGATAGTAATTGATCCTAGGAATGAGAGTTGAGGACATCTGAAAAGAATTCCCTCTCTCTTAGGTCAGGTCCTCCAGAAGCAGAGCCTGAGACTGGGATTCTGTGCAAATGATTTATTGGGAAGTATTCTCAGGAGAGAAGTAAAGGCAGTCGAAAAGGGCAAGGGGGCAGGCTAGGCAAGAATGCTCTAGAACAGCGGTCCCCAACCTCTGGGATCTAATGCTTGATGATCTGAGGTGGAACTGATGTAATAATAACAGAAATAAAGTGCACCGTAAATGCAATGTGCTTGAGTGCATGCTCAGTTGCTCAGTTGTGTCTGACTCATTGCAACGCTATGGACTCTTTGCAACCCTATGGAATCGCCAGGCTCCTCTCTCCATGGAATTTTCCCAGCAAGAATCTGGAATGGGTTGCCGTTTCCTCCTCCAAGGGATATTCCCGACCCAAGATCAAACCCATGTCTCCTGCAATGCAGGTAGATTCTTTACCGCTGAGCCACCAACGATGTGCTTGCATCATCCCAAAATCATCAGCCCCCTCCACCCCCCGTCCTGGTCCATAGAAAAATTATCTTCCACGAAACCATCCCTACTGTAAAAAAGGTTGGAGACTGCTGCTCTAGAACATAGTCTTACTCTGAGAAAAGAAAATTGCCCTTTTTCAATTACATGACAGTCAGTCACTAGCAGAGTCTGGGGGGCCCAGGGGGCATAGCCTTCCTGGTAGGAGGGCTCTTCTGTGTGACCAAGAGCAATTCTCCAAAGAAGAGGGCAGCTAAAAATTATTACCAGCCAACACTCACAGCACATTCAAATTCAAAATGTTTAAAACATTGAGCCAACTAAGCAAAAGTTACCTGAAAATAAATTTCCTCTAATTAATGAAACTTGGAACAGATAAATAGGTCAGTGAAAAAGATTAGAGAGATACACTCATAATTTTATATATGATAAAAACATTTCAAGTCAGTGGATTTTTTCAGTTAGGGGTCTTTTGTTGGCAAGTGAAAACTATAACAGTGTATGTATAAATTGGCTCAGGTCACTGAAAAGTCCAGGGGTAAGACACAGTTGGATCCATAGGCTAGGATATTTTCATTAGTATCTAGTCTCTTTCCATCACAAAGACTCTGCTTTTTCATTTTATTAGTTTCATCCTTGGGCTACACATGGTGGAAGTCCCTGAAAACCCAGGCTTACACTTTTACAGCTTCAAGTCCAACAGAAAAAAACTATCTCTTCTGAAATAATACCAATGAAAGTCTTAACGCTGAATCATCTTGACTCTGATTGTCTTAGCTTGGGTCATGCCCCAGCCCTGAACCAATATCTGTGGGCCAGTGTGACAATACTAAGGTTGATTTACATACCCAACCCTGGAGCAGGAGCTAGTGTCAGTTCCAAACAAGCCATATGGACTAAGAGGAGGTTCCCCAAGGAAACTCAAGGGGCTGCTATTAAAAAAAGAGGCAAAGGATTCTGGGCAGGAGGCAAAAACAACAGATGTTTCCCATAAACTGATTATTCAATAAAGATGTTTAGACATCTGATAAGCCATCTGAAAAGACCAAGGTTGGGGAGTGCAGAGTGAAGAGAGGCACCTACTTATTCTTTACATCAAAATAAATTCCAGATGATTTTAAAATTTCTATGTAAAAAGAAAAATCACAGAAGTACATGACTAATTTTAAAAGCTGAGAGTAAAGACAGTCTATTAAAGCATGACACAAAACACAGAAACTATAGAGGATGATACTGGTAAAAGTTGACCACAAAAAACCTTAAAAGCTTTTGTACATCATAAGTATACTGAATGAGATAAGATTCACAATGAAGGTATAATAGTTATGAAAATCTATAAACAATGTAATGTAACAACAGCCATTATATACCATAAATTATAAAAGATATAAGAAATAAACACAAACATATTAGTAGGAAATTTTAATTTACCTCTCTCAGTCCATGACAGGTCAAGAGGCTAAACAAAGATGGATAAGATCCTTTATATATGTAAGTATTAGTAAGGAAGTCTGATAGACAAAATTTCAACTCTGTACCCTGAAAAAAAGAATACTTTCTCCCTCCCCCAAGGGCCCATGAAACATTCACAAAATTCCATGAAGTTAGGCTATAAGAAAGCATACTCAGATCAATACACACACACACACAAAAAAAAAAACACTACAGCAACAATAAGAAAATCAGAAATTAAAAATCCTTCCACCTTCAAAAAAAATGTTAAAATTCTATCTTTAACATTTCTTGGGCTTAAGGGAGAATAACAACTAAAAGTGCACTCTGTCTAGAAACGATAATAATAAAAACAGCATATCGGAACCTAGAATTAAGCAAGGTGCAAAGGAAATTCCATATCTTTATTTGTACTGATAGAGAAGATAGAATAGAAACCAATTTAAGTATATGACCCCAAAATTATAAAAACACAAGATAAAGAACAGAAGAGTAAAAAGAAGAATAAATCAATGTGTTCCATGCGTGCTAAGTGGCCTCGGTCGTATCCAACTCTTTGCGACCCTGTGGACTGTAGCCACCAGACTCCTCTCTCCGTAGAATTCTCCAGGCAAGAATACTGGAGCGGGTTGCCTGCCCTCCTCCAGGGGATCTTCCCGACCCAGGGATCGAACCTGCATCTCTTATGTCTTCTGCATTGGCCAGGTGGGCTCTTTACCACTAGCACCAGCTGGGAAGCCCAAATCAATGTGTTAGGAAATTGAAAATAGTAAAAATAAGAATAAGTCAAGATGAAATGAAAGAAAAAAATAAATGCTTAAAATTTAACCAATCTTATTAAGAAAAAAAAAAAACATGGCAGACAGAATAATGACCTTCCAAAGATGCTCACACTCTAACCCCTAAAACCTGTGACTATGTTACCTTACGTGGCAAAAGGGACTTTGCAGATGTGATTAGGATGAAGGACCTGGAGATGCAGAGAGTTTTCTGGATTATCCAGGTGGATTAAACCTACTCTACGAGTCCTTAAAATCAGAGGACTTTTCCTGGTTGTGACCAGAGAGAGAGGTGATGGGTCAGAGACATGTGAGACTTTGTCCTGCCATTACTGGTTTTTGAAGATGGAAAGAGGAGACCAGAAGCCAAGGAACACAGGTGGTTGCTAGAAACTGGAAAAGGCAAACAATCGGCTTCTCTTCTAGAGCCTCCGGAAAGAGACACAGCCCTGTGGACACCCTGATTTTTAGGCTGGTGATGACCAAGTTGGACTTCTGACCTACTGAAATTTAGACGATGAGCTACTATGCTTGTGGTAATTTGTTACAGCAGAAAAGCAGCAGTAACATCAACAATAAAACTAATTCAATGAGAAAGTGAAACTTCACAAAATAAGAAATGACAAGGGAGAAATTAACCTGGCATTAGAGAAAATTTAAAAGTCATGAAACTGATTTGTTAATTCTATGCAGATAACTTTGAAAATGTGAATGAAATGAATACATTTCTAGGAGAATACAATTCTCTAAAGTCAACCCCAGAACAGGTGGAAAATAAAAATAGACCAGTTTCCACAAAAAAGAGCTGAGAAATTTATCAGTGAGCTATGTGCTCAAAAAGCAGCACACGCAGAGAATTTCATAGGGACTTTCTACCAGCCATTCAAATTGATACTGCCAGTGTTATTTAAACTATTCCACAGCTTAGGGGAAAAAAAGAAAACTTGTAAATGTTTTCATAATAAAAATATAATATCAATACACCAAGACAGAATGCGCAAGAGAAAGAAATCTAATTAGTAAATATGAATGCAAAATACATAAATATTAACAAACAGACCCAGCAGCATTAAAAAAAATAATAATAAAGCCTATGTGAGTTTTAATCTGTGAACACACAGATGGTTCAATACTAGCAGACCTATCAGTATCACTTCACTTCACTTTAGTCGCTCAGTCATGTCTGACTCTTTGTGACCCCATGAATCGCAGCATGCCAGGCCTCCCTGTCCATCACCAACTCCCGGAGTTCACTCAAAGTCGTGTCCATCGAGTCGGTGATACCATCCATCCATCTCATCCTTCTCCTCCTGCCCCCAATCCCTTCCAGCATCAGAGTCTTTTCCAATGAAACAACACTTCACATGAGGTGGTCAAAGTACTGGAGTTTCAGCTTCAGCATCAGTCCTTCCAAAGAACACCCAGGACTGATTTCCTTTAGAATGGACTGGTTGGACCACCTTGCAGTCCAAGGGACTCTCAAGAGTCTTCTCCAACATCACAGTTCAAAAGCATCAATTCTTCGGGGCTCAGCTTTCTCCACAGTCCAACTCTCACATCCATACATGACCACTGGGAAACCATAGCCTTGACTAGACGGACTTTTGTTGACAAACTAATGTCTCTGCTTTTGAATATGCTATCTAGGTTGGTCATAACTTTTCTTCCAAGCAGTAAGCGTCTTTTAATTTCATGGCTGCAATCACCATCTGCAGTGATTTTGGAGCCCCCAAAAATGAAGTCTGTCACAGTTTCCACTGTTTCTCCATCTATTTGCCATGAAGTGATGGGACCAGATGCCATGATCTTCGTTTTCTGAATGTTGAGCTTTAAGCCAACTTTTTCACTCTCCTCTTTGACTTTCATCAAGAGGGTTTTTAGTTCCTCTTCACTTTCTGCCATAAGGGTGGTGTCATCTGCATATCTGAGTTTATTGATATTTCTCCCGGCAATCTTGATTCCATCTTGTGCTTCTTCCAGCCCAGCGTTTCTCATGATGTACTCTGCATATAAGTTAAATAAGCAGGGTGACAGTATACATCCTTGATGTCCTCCTTTTCCTATTTGGAACCAGTCTGTTGTTCCATGTCCAGTTCTAACTGTTGCTTCCTGACCTGCATACAGATTTCTCAGGAGGCAGGTCAAGTGGTCTGGTATTCCCATCTCTTTCAGAATTTTCCACAGTTGATTGTGATCCACACAGTCAAAGGCTTTGGCATAGTCAATAAAGCAGAAATAGATGTTTTTCTGGAACTCTCTTGCTTTTTTGATGACCCAGCAGATGTTGGCAATTTGATCTCTGGTTCCTCTGCCTTTTCTAAAACCAGCTTGAACATCTGGATGTTCACAGTTCACATACTGCTGAAGCCTGGCTTGGAGAATTTTGAGCATTTCTTTACTAGTGTGTGAGATGAGTGCAATTGTGTGGTAGTTTGAGCATTCTTTGGCATTGCCTTTCTTTGGGATTGGAATGAAAACTGACCTTTTTCAGTCCTATGGCCACTGCGGAGTTTTCCAAATTTGCTGGCATATTGAGTGCAGCACTTTCACAGCATAATCTTTCAGGATTTGAAACAGCTCATCTGAATTCCATCACCTCCACTAGCTTTGTTCGTAGTGATGCTTTCCAAGGCCCACTTGACTTCGCATTCCAGGATGTCTGGCTCTAGATGAGAGATCACACCATCGTGATTATCTTGATCATGAAGATCTCTTTTGTACAGTTCTTCTGTGTATTCTTGCCACCTCTTCTTAATATCTTCTGCTTCTGTTAGGTCCACACCATTTCTGTCCTTTATCGAGCCCATCTTTGCATGAAATGTTCCCTTGGTATCTCTAAGTTTCTTGAAGAGATCTCTAGTCTTTCCCATTCTGTTGTTTTCCTCTATTTCTTTGCATTGATCGCTAAAGAAGGCTTTCTTATCTCTTCTTGCTATTCTTTGGAACTCTGCATTCAGATGCTTATATCTTTCCTTTTCTCCTTTGCTTTTTGCTTCTCTTCTTTTCACAGCTATTTGTAAGGCCTCCCTAGACAGCCATTTTTCTTTTTTTGCATTTTTTTTCCATGGGGATGGTCTTGATCCCTGTCTCCTGTACAATATCACAAACCTCATTCCATAGTTCATCAGGCATTCTATCTATCAGATCTAGTCCCTTAAATCTATTTCTCACTTCCACTGTGTAATCGTAAGGGATTTAATTTAGGTCATACTTGAATGGTCTAGTGGTTTTCCCTACTTTCTTCAATTTAAGTCTGAATTTGGTAATAAGGAGTTCATGGTCTGAGCCACAGTCAGCTCCCGGTCTTGTTTTTGCTGACTGTATAGAGCTTCTCCATCTTTGGCTGCATAGAATATAATCAATCTGATTTCGGTGTTGACCATCTGGTGATGTCCATGTGTAGAGTCTTCTCTTAAGTTGTTGGAAGAGGGTGTTTGCTATGACCAATGTGTTCTCTTGGCAAAACTCTATTAGCCTTTGCCCTGCTTCATTCTGTACTCCAAGGCCAAATTTGCCTGTTACTCCAGGTGTTTCTTGACTTCCTACTTTTGCATTCCAGTCTCCTATAATGAAAAGGACATATTTTGGGGGTGTTAGTTCTAAAAGGTCTTGAAGGTCTTCATAGAACTGTTCAACTTCAGCTTTTTCAGCATTACTGGTTGGGGCATAGACTTGGATTACTGTGATATTCAATTGTTTTCCTTGGAAACGAACAGAGATCATTCTTTCATTTTTGAGATGGCATTCAAGTACTGCATTTCGGAGTCTTCTCTTGATCGTGATGGCTACTCCATTTCTTCTGAGGGATTCCTGCCCGCAGTAGTAGATATAATGGTCATCTGAATTAAATTCACCCATTCCAGTCCATTTTAGTTCACTGATTCCTAGAATGTCGACATTCACTCTTGCCATCTCCTGTTTGGCCACTTCCAATTTGCCTTGATTCATGGACCTAACATTCCAGGTTCCTGTGCAATATTGCTCTTTACAGCATTGGACCTTGCTTCTATCACCAGTCACATCCACAACTGAGTATTGTTTTTGCTTTGGCTCCGTCCCTTCTTTCTTTCTGGAGTTATTTCTCCAGTGATCTCCAGTAGCATATTGGGCACCTACTGACCTGGGGAGTTTCTCTTTCGGTATCCTATCATTTTGCCTTTTCATACTGTTCATGGGGTTCTCAAGGCAAGAATACTGAAGTGGTTTGCCATTCCCTTCTCCAGTGGACCACATTCTGTCAGTATAATTTATATTAATTCTATCAGTATAATTTATATTAATAGACCTAAATGGAAAAATAATATCATTTCCATAGACACTGAAAAGGTATTTGACAAAAGTAAAAGAGCATGCAATTAAATCATAATAAATGTAAAAGGAATGAAATTCAAAAATCATCATTTGGGAATCGTTAGGGTAATATAATTAATTCAAGCTAAGAATCATCAAGACTGCTAAAATTAGTACATGAAATGTTTGAGGACTAACGGGATACTTGCAAAGTCTTAGTGTATTTCCCCAAAGATAACTGCAATGGAAAAACGTGGAAAGACGTGGTTAACACCATGAAGTAATGAACTTTAATATGACGGATAATAAGACAAATCAACATCATGTGCCTCTTGGTATGATGCACGCAGAAAACACAATACCACTTCTGTAGTATTCCTGCCAAAGGAGTATAACCTTAATCTGATCATGAGAGAACGTCAGACAAACTTAAACTGAGGAATTTTCTACAAAGAAGAAGAAGAAAAAACCAACAACAACAACAAAAACCTGGCCTCTACTTTTTTTTTTTCTTTACGCATTTATTTATTTGGCTGTACTGGGTCTTAGTTACAGCTTGAGGGATCTTCGATCTTCATTGAGGCATGCCGAATCTTTAGCAAACTCTTAGTTGCATCTAGTTCCCTGACCAGAGATCCAACCCAGATCATCTGTACTGGCAGTGCAGAGTCTTAGCCACTGGACCACCAGAGAAGTCCCTCCACAGTTTTTAAAATGTCAGTGTCTTGAAACACAAAGGAAAAACTGAAGACTGTTCCAGATTTTTTAAAAAAGCAATAAAAACCAAAATAATTTCTAAAGGAACATGACAAATGAATGCAAAGCATGCATGATCCAGAATTTTCCTTTGCTATAAAGGACATTATTGGGACAGTGGGTCAATCTGAATAAGGTCTGCAGATTAAATAATATTATGTTAATATTTTCTTATTTTGATAATTATATCACATTTATAAAAAATGAAGTATTAATATTTAAGGGTAAAGGAGCACTCTACATGCAACAGCTCAGTAAAACATATATATGAATAAATCCATGTGTTAGAAAACACCGGGGGAAAATAGTAGAAATAAGAAGTCAAAGATATAATGAAGGAAATAAAGGGAAAAATATATACATATAAACATGTTTATGCATTTATATTAGAGAAAGCAAATATTATAAAATGCAAGCATTTGGGAAATCTGGGTAAAGATTATGTGGGAATTCTCTGTACTATTTTTGTGATTTTTAAACAGATTTGATTGTGATAAGGGGAGAGATAAGTTGATCAAAGTTTGGAGTTTGTTTGGTTTCTTTTTTTTTTTTTTTCGGTTTTCTGAAGGAGAGAAACTTGAGCACACTTAAATAACAACAGGAAGATGCTGGTGCCAGGGGCAAATACCAACAGGAAGATGCTGGTGCCAGGGGAAGAGAGAGCAAGGGAGCAAGACAGGGCAAGACCGAATGAACGATGAGGCAATGGCTGTGACCGTGAAAAACAATATGTGTGGAATACATGTAGACTGCAAAAGGGCTTCTGTGAAAGAATACAAACCATGACATCAAGAGCTAAGCACCAAGGCTCACTGATGGAGGCATTTCAGGAGCAGGCAAGCCAGGAGGCTGGAAGCACAGAGGAATGGAGGAGACCGGAGAGGACCTCTGGACCTGCTCCCTCATTGCTTAGATTCGGAAACGAGGGCTTGGGGACATGAAATTACGTTCTTTAGATCCAAAGCTAGTTAATGGCAAACATCATTTGCTAACCCCCAATAGTCCATAGTGTCACAAGGAGTCAGACACAACTGAAGCGATTTAGCAGTAGCACATCATGGAATTTGTCAACAGGGAGGTACTGTACCCTTGATGCCATGGAGTGTGTGGGAACCTTTTTGACTGTCATAAGACAAGGGGATGCTGCTGCCGTTTAGTGGATGGGGAACTGATGTTAAACTTGCTACAGCAGCCGGAAGATGTGCACAACGAAAAGAGCACTGTCCAAAACACCGACTGCCCCTCTGTCAGGAAACCTTCCAGGAGTTGTGCCTAGAAATCAGACTTCTGGAGTCAAGGTTCAGGCCACCAGTATCGAGCTATGTGACTGGGCAAGTCACCCGTACTTCTCATCCATCTTCACAGTGAGCATTTTATAGCAGAAGGAAACTCACATCCCTTCAGTCTTTGATTTGTCCTCACATGGGGTTGGCCCCTCAGAGAAGGCCAACAGTGGTGATGGGGCTGATTCTGCCAATGACACACAGGTGCAGGCAGAATATTACTAAGTCCCCAAATCCTCCACTTTGTAACCTCCTTGGGCCGGGCTGGTTCACAGATTCACTAAGCTAGGCATCTAGCATCTTAGATGGTAACTGTTCTCTTGTTTGTAAAACTCTTTGTAGTTACAAAACCTTTTCATGTGTGTTATTTCATTCAATCCTCCCATTAACCTTGTGAAATCTTTACTACCTACAAGTCCAGTTTTATAATTGGAGAGAGACTAGGTTTAGAGTACAAATGACCTGCCCCAGTAAATGGGTCAGTAGTTGAAAGATGGGGCTTCCCTGGTGGTTCAGATGGTAAAGAATCTGCCTGCAGCATGGGAGACCTGTGTTCGATCCCCGGGTTTGAAAGATACCCTGGAGAAGGGATAGGCTACCCACTTCAATACTCTGGCCTGGAGAATCCCCATGGACAGAGGAGCCTGGTGGGCTACAGTCCATTGGGGTCGCAAAGAGTCAGACACGACTGAGCAACTAACACACACCCACAGTTGAAAGATGGAGCTGAGTTGAAGCCATGTCTCCTGAAATCAAATTCACAGCTTTTTTCAGGTCCCCTCACACTGTCCCCCATTGCCTTGTGGACAGTGCCAGTCTCAAACTTGCTCCCTTTGGTCAGGCTGGGTAATACCTTCTCTTTCCCATCCTCCTTCTCTCAGACCACTCCTTTCACTTGAATCAGAAATCAACTTAAGAACAAACAAAATGACCTCAAGCCTGCTCTCAGCTTCCTTACGAAACAGTTTTCTGACATGAACAATAGACGGCCAACTGATTTGAAAGGTAGTGAGCTCTCTGTCACTGAGGGTGTTTAAGAAGATATTGGAGAACTGTCTGGCAAAGATGTGGTAAATTCCTGATTCGCAAACTAAAAAGATCTCTGAGGTCCTTCCTGAATTTGAAGCAGAGGCCTCTATGCTTGGGAAGACAGCACTATTCAGAAGCTGGCTGGGCAGAGGACCAAGCTGTGGAATAGAGACAAGTCTGGAGAAGAGAAAGAAAAAAAATCTGAGAGAGATTGTGAAGACGAAAGCAGAGTCTGGTCTTCCAAGAAAGAGACAGGATACCCAACAGGGATGGGAAGACAAACTGGGTTGATGCCTAAGGAGGAAGCTAGGGGAAATGTCAGTATTTCTCAAATTGCCTTGCCCAGAAAACGTGTCCACGAACACCCAGCCAAACTTCACTGCCTACAACTCAGGCACCACAGACCAGAAACAGAGGAGCAGTCTCTTGAGAGAGAAGCACTTAAAGTGAGTTAAAAATATATTAACTTCACAATCAATCAAAAACGCTAACAGCTCAAAGAGTATCTTTGGATGAGACGTCTTCCATTTCCCCGAGAGTAGGTGGTGTGGGCTTCTTTTTAAAGCATTACCTGAATCAACATGCGGGGGAGGAGGGTGGGGAGGACTGGCCTTTGGTGGGAAATACGCATTTCATCTTTCAGTTGGAGCCTTGTTTTGAACACTTCCAGAGGAGTTCTGGGACTACTGCTTTTCTTATACTGGACACCAGGCTCAGAATGTATTTTGGTGGCCTGGAGTCATAAACAATTTCAGGTGATAAAAGGATTCTCATTTACAGTATCCTACAGAATGTCCTTTCCACAAAATCCTTTAGAAATTCAATTCCTCTTTTAACCAAGGGTGCAAAGACTTTTAATAAATTTACAAAAAACTTTAAAAAGTAACTCCTTTTCTTACACATATAAAATACAGATGTACCAAGAAAAGGAAATACCTGTTTCTCCACCACTCAAAAAAATAAGCGTTTTGTTTTATTAGAATCTTTTTCAATTTTAGTTTTTTTGAATAGGTCAAAGTCAGTGGTATAAAAAAGATATTCCTTAAGAAGTGTTGTCCCCAACCTACCTCCATCTATCATGTTTCTTGTGCACTCCCACCCTTTTGAAGTGTTAGTCATTAGTCTTATGGACTATAGCCCACCAGGATCACACTGCCCATGGAATTTTCCAGGCAAGAATACTGGAGTGGGTGGCCATTACCTTCTGTAGGGGATCTTCCTGACCCAGGGATTGAACCTGCATCTCCTGATTGCAGGCAGACTCTTTACTGCCTGAGCTACCAAGGAAGCTGACTCCCACTCTCTTAGGTGAACTCTTTTTGATCGTTTGTGTATCCTTCCCATGTTTCTTAAGGCAGATACAAGTACAAACATAAAGTCTTATCTTACACTTTCCTTCCTATAAAAAGCAGCATATTACATGTACTGCATCTAGTGTTTTGCACTTGACAATATATCCTAGTTCAGGTTTTTTCCATGTGTTTATGCAAACATTCTAGTTTTTTACTAAAATAGGATCATACTTTTGTAACTTCTTTTTTTCATTTAGGAATTTTTTTTACGTAAATGTATTCTACAGCATGATTTTTAAGGGCTATGACATCAGGAAAAAGCTCTTGGATACTAATGTGGCTGTTTTTTGCCTCCCATCCCAGGTGGTGCTAGGGGTAAGGAACCCACCTGCCAGTGCAGGAAACAAAAGAGACCCAGGTTCCATCCCTGGGTTGGGAAGATCGCCTGGACGAGGGCATGGCAACCTATTCCAGTAGTCTTGCCTGGAGAATCCCAAGAACGGAGGAGCCTGGTGGGCTCCAGTCCATGGGGTCGCAAAGAGTCAGGCACAACTGAAACAACTTAGCAGGCACGCGCAGGATAATCTCTGGAATAATAGGGAAGAATGCTCTGGCTCCTGTAGTCAAGAGGCTTATGGGTGAGTTCTGACTCAACCAGTTACCAGCTGTGTGCACACAGGTAACACTGAGGGTATGAGCATCAATGAATATTTATGCCTTTCACCCACAATACTGTCAGTCTAGCCTCTAACCCAGGACTGTTCAGTTCAGTTCAGTCGCTCAGTCGTGTCCAACTCTTTGTGACCCCACGAACCGCAGCACGCCAGGTCTCCCTGTCCATCACCAACTCCTGGAGTCTACCCAAACCCATGTCCATTGAGTCAGTGATGCCATCCAACCATCTCATCCTCTGTCATCCCCTTCTCCTCCTGCCCTCAATCCCTCCCAGCATCAGGGTCTTTTCAAATGAGTCAGCTCTTCACATGAGGTGGCCAAAGTATTAAGAGTTTCAGCTTCAACATCAGTCCTTCCAATCAACACCCAGGACTGATCTCCTTTAGGATGGACTGGTTTGATCTCCTTGCAGTCCAAGGGACTCTCAAGAGTCTTCTCCAACACCACAGTTCAAAACCATCAATTCTTCGGGGCTCAGCTTTCTTTATAGTCCAACTCTCACATCCATACATTTCCACTGGAAAAACCATAGCCTTAACTAGACAGACCTTTGTTGGCAAAATAATGTCCCTGCTTTTTAATATGCTATCTAGTTTGGTCATAACTTTCCTTCCAAGGAGTAAGCGTCTTTTAAAGGTTAAATGAGGCAATGGTTAGGAAAAGACCATTCAATACAAGACAACAAAATGTTAAAATATTGACACCATACACACACACATATATATACCCATGCATGCATAAATATCAGCATTTTAATAGGGAACTCTTTTCATTGCTATTTTATGGTTTTTCAAAAACATTTTTTGCAAAATGTAAGCTTTCTAAAAAACATTTTTCTCTGTATATATTTAATGTATATGCAATATAGAGAAATTGGGAAGAAAAAGGAGAAAATTGAAATAATCTAAAATTTATAAAAAGTCTTCCAAATTTTTCATATAAACATTCATGAATGTATGTGTATACACACAAACACAAACATAATTTATAAAACTGGGCTCATATTGTTTAGTTTATTGTTTAGTTTCTAATCTCCTATCCCTATTCAGTAATATACTATGAGTACTGTTTCATATTCACAAATATAATGTTATTGTTATTAATCATTATATAAAGTTCTATTGTACTAATGAATATACACACTTTGTCTAAACAATCCACCATGGTTGGAAATTTAGATTCTTTTGAGATTTGTATTATTAAATATGATGCTATATATAGGTTTCTACTCATAGGTCAAGACCCAGTCCAAATATCCCTTGCTCTCTGGAGACTTCTCCAACCCCTCAAGAAAGAATAAGTCTTTTTTATGGCCCAGAGCACCTGTCCCATTCCATTTGTAATTATCCATATACCTTTCTATCTTATCTCTTTCTCAGCAGTGTAGATTCCTTGGAGTTTAAAACTTTGTTGTATTATTTCCAGCTAAGCCCACAAGATGCCTAACCTGGAGAAGGTGTCATCACTGAAAGTTTATTGAATGGATCACTAGTACCATGTGCTTAGTACAATAACAAATAAACAATTAAAGTTACATTATTGGAAAGCAGGCCTCTTATCTTAGCAAGAGCCTTGGTCAGCAATCTGTTTAAGGGAAGGTTCAGCTGTCCTGGCCCACAGGACCGGCCAGCTTTTCCCACGTGCATACTTTGTCATTCTTTCTCTTGATCGTGACTATTGAAGCCCTATGCTCCTAAGTGTCTTGGCTCACTTATCAGTCAGGGAATACCATGGGCTCACCAGGGCCTAAAACTTTTATAATTAGGGGAACTTTTTAAAAGAAAAATATACAAAATCATGAATATGAAATAGTTATAAAAATTATGTTTATTTTGACCATGGAATGAAATCACAAGTTACAAATCTTAAGAGCCGAACATCACAAAATCCATACCTGTCTGACACATTTCTCTAATTTTTTTAAAAAAATTTAAGTTATTTTGAGAAAAACATACATTAATCTGAAATTGAGTACACAAGAACAATTCAAACACATCTTAAATGGCTACAGTCTGGAGCGGGAAATATGCACGATCAGCCTGTAGCATGCTGTTATGCCAGAGAGTAAAGACATACTAAAAAAAAAAAAAAAAGGATGTTTATCTGTCAGAGGGACACAGGAGCTAACCAGAAAAGCTACCAATGGCCAAAGCTGGAATAAGCTGAGCAACAAAAATAAAGAAGTATTGGATTATATGGGACTTCCCTGGCAGTACAGTGGTTAAGACTCTGTGCTTCCAATGCAGGGGGCATGGGTTCAATCTCTGGTTGGGGAACTAAGTAAGATCCCACACGTCTTGTGGTATGGCCAAAAAAGTAAAAAAAAAAACAAAAAAAAAAAACACAAAAAACTAAATTAAACATATTGGGTTATAACCCAAAGTATAAATATCCAGAGTCCACACTGATATAAATAAATGATTGAATAAGTAGTAAGGAAGGGAAGGGGGAGGGAAGGAAAAAAAGGAGGTGGGAGGAAGAAAGGAAAGCAGAAAGGAGAGAAAAATCTTCTAAGTCAAAGAATTCCAAATAATTTATGTAGTTATCACTCCCTCAAGCAAGGTTACCTAACTCCCCATCCCTTAAGGGTGGGCTCCTGATAGTAATTCCCTTCCAAAGAGTACAGTAGGAAAGGGACGTGTTAAGAGAACAGACTGCTACAGCCAGATGATTAAGGTTAGCGTCAGCGGTGATGAGCAGTGTTGACAGCACACACCCTACATATGACGTGAGGAGAACAGCACTTTTCCTCTGTGGTCTTTGTCCCCCAAACTCATAACCCCAGTCTAACCATGAGAGAAACAACTAATTCCAACAGAGGGGCCTCCTAGAAGAGCTGGCCAGTACTCCTCAAAGTATTGGTCAAAGTCTCCAAAAGAACGAAAATTCGAGAAATTGTCACAACCACGGAGAGTGTTAAGGATACATGACAACTAATGTAATGTGGTGTCCTGGTTGGGATCCTGAAACAGAAAAAGGCGTTAGGTCAGAACTAAGGAAATCTGAATACAGTATGAACTTTAGTTAATGATAATGTAGCAATATTGGTTCACTAATTATAGCAAATACATAAGAAATTAATAGAAGGGGAAAATTGGGTACAGGGTATGTGGGAAACTCTGTACTGTCTTAACAACTTTTCTGTAAATACAAAACTGTTCTAAAAAATAAAGTCTAGAAGGAAAAATGGCTCTAGTGTTCTACTCCTTAGTTCTAGTGTTGAACTCCATAAATGTATAATTAAATTATTCCTCTTAATGAATATGTGTTGGAATTTTATCATGAGGATACTTGTTCTTAGGCCATCTTGCTGCATCAGGAGAAATTTTCCCTGTTCTTTTGTGTGGCAACCCGCTCCAATATTCTTGCCTGGAAAATTCCATGGACAGAAGAACCTGGGGGGTTACAGTCCATGGGGTCACAAAGAGTAGGCACAACTCACCACAGCACACTTGTCTAAAACAACCAGACTTGACCAGTATATGACCAAGCTTCCATATACTACCTGGAAGTATATATTTAAAAATTAACAGATAAAAATGAGGCCCAGTAAATTGGCCCTCATCTCCCCAACCATCAGTGGCATCCAACAGACTGCCCAGGACTCCAAGTAAGAGTAAGTCTAATTATTCTTTCAACAAATATTTGTGTTGCCAGGGGATACAGTGGTAAACAAGAGAAACAAGACCTCTGCCTTCAGTAAGCAATGGTCTGAAACTCTTGCCTGGTTCTCAATCCTGGCTGGACTTTAGACTCACCTGGGGAGACTTTTTTTTTTTTTTTTTAATATCAATCCCTTGGCTCTCTCCAGCCTCTCTGATGGTGTGACCCAGGAGTATGTATGCTTTAAAAGCTCCCCAAGAGATTTTAAAATATAATCAGGATGGAGAAACGTTTACCAAATGATCTAAGAACAACCTGCTCTAAAATGAGTACCCTGTGATCTTAGTCATCATGGCAAAGGAGAAAAGGGTTGGAGTCCAGACACTGGGGAGTGCGCCCTCCCGCTGAGGGAGTCTCAGGGGTAAAGGAGCAGGGATGCAGAGGTTCCTCAGCTGAAAGCAAGGCTGGCGCTGACAGAAGTGGGGGCGAGGGGAGGCGCCGAGAAGCAGCCCTGCGTAGCAGCCCACGCACTTGCTCCTTTTAGAACAAATCAGCTCTTCTCAGACATATGTACTGAAGAAGCCTCCTCCTGGAATTTTCCAGACAGAGCTGAGGACTACTCCCAGC
Organism: Ovis aries; assembly: GCF_016772045.2. Classification (NCBI taxonomy): domain Eukaryota; kingdom Metazoa; phylum Chordata; class Mammalia; order Artiodactyla; family Bovidae; genus Ovis; species Ovis aries. Next base: position 202,007,209 of record NC_056054.1, read on the forward strand.
ATAAAAGCATCAAGCCTAGATTTTTGGCTTATCTTGGTACAAAGAATCTCAAGACTGGAAGGTCCTTAAAGGGGTGCTATTCTCCCCCCGACCCCACCCCGCCCCGCCCCGACATGCACGCACCTCAATACTGATAGTGCCACAGGCTATTAAGTTTCACAGTGAGTTTTCGTTGCAGGCCCTAACAGACCATGTCGTTATTTGATCTTCCTTTTGGCATGTTTGCAGCTGTAACCAAGTACTCTGTTAAAGGAAACGCCGAGAAAAACATGTCTGAGGGGTAAAGAAAGGGAAGAACAAAGACCTGGTGGCCTAGGGTTGACCGATTTCACACCCCGTTGTAACCTTATAGGGAGGGTGTGACTCGCCCCACTTTACAGAAGAGGAAGCTGTGCCTTAAAGAGTCAGATGTCTTCTCCAGGGTCATTTAGCAAGGACAAGCTAGGATTTACTTCATCTCACAACTTTATGAGGAAAGTATTATCATCTCTGTTTTCAGATGAGGAAACAAACGGAGGCAGGAGGCTGGTGGACAGCAGCATTAACCATTCACATTGGTCTCCTACTCCAAGGTCAGTGCTCTGAGGTGTCAGGCTACCTGTTGATCTGGGAGGCACTGCGCTTCCTACCTGGCCCACACCAGGCAAGATTCTGGAGAACTCTGTGCACCATCTTTGCAATTTTTCTGTAAAATCATTCCAAAATAAATTAATTTTCAAACAGAAAATACTCAATATTGTTACACTCAAACTCTTTGCATGCAATAAACAAGATAAAATATTTTAAGTATTAGTTTTTTTATTTTTACACATTTTAAATGCCTATTTCTATATATATTTTATAATATGCATAATATCCCAATACATATCTGAGTTGTATTAGTTTATTGGAGTTGCTGTAACAAAGCACCACAAACTGCATAGCCTAAAACAACAGAAATTTATTGTCTGTTCTGAATGCTAGAGGTGTGGAGTCAAGGTGTGGACAGAGGCATGTTCTCTCTAACGTCTCTAATGCATGCGTGCTTAGTTGCTCAGTTGCATCCAGCTCTTTGCACCCCTATGGACTGTAATCTACCATGCTCCTGTCTGGGATTCTCCAAGCGAGAATATTGGAGTTGGAGGAGAGGGGAATCTTCCCTTGCAGTCCAGTGGCAAAGTCTCTGAGCTTCAAAAAAAAAAAAAGTCTCTGAGCTTCTACTGTGGTGGGCATGGGTTTGATTCCTGGTAGGGGAACTATTCCTCATGGCACATGGTGTGGCCCAAAAAAAAAAAAAAAAACTGGGGACTTCCCTGGTGGTCCAGTGGTTAAGACTCTGGGCTGCCATGGCAGGGGGTATAAGGTTGAGTCCTGGTTGGGGAACCAAGTTCCTGCAATGCAGTGCAATGTAACCCAAAATAATTAAAAACTGCAGGTGGGTTCTTTACCCTCTGAGTCACCAGGGAAGCCCTTTAAAGGCTCTAGGGGAGAACCCAGTTTGTGACTTTGGTGTCTTCTGGTGTCTGGTCTTTGGCATTCTTTGGCTTCTAAACACATCTCTCCAATCTCTGCTTCCTTCGTCACATGGTCTTTTCCCTGTGTGTCTCTGTGTCCATCTTTTCTTATAAGGACGCCACTTATACTAGATTATGGGCCCACCCGACTCCAGCATGAACTTATCTAATATTTTAACTGTATATGCAACAACCTTATTTCCAAATAAGTTCAAATTCTGAAATTCCAGGAAAGACATGAATTTTGGGGGACACTAGCCAATCCAGTATAATCTGCCCTCTGGCCCCCTAAAATTCATATCTGTCGCACATACAAAATATATTCACCTGATCCCAGCACCCCCCAAAGTCATTCCAGCATCAACTCTAAGTCCAAAATCTCATCTAAACATCATCAATTCAAAAATGTCATCATCTAAATCATTTACGACTATGGATATTGTACCTCCTGGAGCAAAATTCCTCTCTAATCTGTGAACCCATGAAACCAGAAAACAAGTATGTCCTTCCAAAACACAATGGTGGGACAGGACAGGCCTGGTATGGATAGTTCCAGTCCAAAAAGGAGAAAGAGGAAGGGGAAAAAGCGGCTCACCGGTCACAAGCAAGTCTGAAACCCAATGCACAAGTCTAAGTAATGGTCTAGGTTTGCTAACCTAGTTTTGCTATTTTTATATTTGTTTAAAATTTTCCAAAATTAAAATATAAAAGGAAAAATAGCTTCTTTTCTCCCTACTATTAAAAAGTGCAGGCTTATTGCAGGAAAAAAATACAAGCAAACAATCTGCAACCCAGAAGTAACCCACTGTTCACGTCTGGTACATTTCTGCATATACATCAAACTTGTTTTGCATATTTTTCCCTTTTCTACATTATATCTGCACTATACATATGAGAAAAGGAAAATGATATATGTTATACATAGGCTGTAACTACTTTGGCCATGCAGTCTGTGTCCATGCCGCAAATTTCCTAGCCATTGTTACAAATAGCCTTGTTGGAAGAGGTGGTTGTAATTTCAGGTGAAATCCAGCCACCAGCCAGCGGCCAAGGATCACCAATAACGAGATTTGTTGGAGCAGGGGAAGATTTCTAACAATAGAATGAAAAGTTACCTTTTTCAGATCAAAGTCCTAGGTTTTTTAAGCTTTCAGAACAATGACTTGCATTTTTTCTTTTCTCCTCTGGCTGTGAGGGAGGCTCTGAAGAAATTAAGCTCTGAAATACATCATCACAAAATATTGTGGAGGGAAAGGATCACAGAAATAATTTTTTGAGCTAAGGTATCCATAGCTGTCAGAATCTATAGGTTTATTTATTTTGTTTTCAAGTATTGACCAAACTTCTAGGACTTTGCATCAATTCTGGGGGGGATATTACATCAACAAATAAATGTGGATGGAAAAGAAACTTTCCTACTATGACTAGAGACAAACTAGGATTGAATTAAACTGGTTAATAATACAATATTGAAAATTACTCAAAACACCTCATAAAATTCCATCATCATATTTGTATCTCCAAACACTCAATAAATTCCCTTTACTGATTAGGGTTTGGTAATAATGTTGAAGTTCAACTATTTAATAAAATGTTTTACTTTAAAAATAAATTTTTAAAGTAATAAAATTTTACTTTAAAAATAAAATCATAGTTAAACATAACAATCCCAGCAACCTAGCATCCATCACCTCCCCTTCCATCAGACCATGCATCTTTCACCCACAACTGTTTTTATTAACTGGGATTCTGTCCACCTCTGTGTAACTTTATGAAATATGTTTTGGCTTAGAGCACAGAAAATCCATTTAGACCTTAATAGTCTAGCTGCAAGTTATGTGATTCATTCACAAGAGTAACAACAGTGTGCTGTGATTTTTTTCCAGCGTTTTCCCCTTAATTTTATTGGCTAATAAAATCCAAACACTGGAACTTTTTGCCCAGAAAGTGATGCCAAAGGAAAGCAGCTCCCCAACCAGACCCCCAGGGACTCACCATGTAGGACCTGAGTCTTGGGTAAGGCCCCAAGGAAAAGAGGAAAACCTGAACTCCAACTTATAGGCCTCCGCACTGGGTCAGCCAGAGGTCTCCTGCTGGCTTCCTGATTGAAGGAGAAAGACTCGGGACTCCCTCTAGTTCCAGAAATTCAAAAGGACAGTATCACTCCAGAGCATTCCCTCACTTAATTCCTTCACTCAAGCATTCGTTTTCTTCCAAACCTCAACAAGCAATTTTGAGCAAATATCATACAATAAATCCTATGTAAGGTGTTGGGGGTGTAGAAAGGAACCGATGGATCAACAGAAGAGTGACATATAAGCCAGTAATTTCAGGAGAGCTCGGTAGGCACAAGAAAGAAATGGAAACAAAGTACATGGAAGCCCGGGGTAAATTTGGCACAAGCTCAGTTAAACTAAGATTTAAAAAGGAAAACAGCTGGCCAGTGTAACCATTTGTAAAAATAATTCTCCAAGAGCTATCATTTACACCGTATAAAAATGGATAAAATACGTATAAGAACATCACCTCAACCCCATTAGACAAATGAGACCAGACCAAAGTAGGGTAATTAACACAATAACAACAAAAGTAAATAAATAGGAGTTTTAAAAGATCCTTTGCTTTAATGGTCTTCAAAGATACAAAAATCAAAACAATAAAAAGAAAAATGAATAAAATCCAATTCACAGAAGTCTACAGAAAATTTGAAATTTCACTTAATCCAGTAGCAACATAAACGTATGCAAACCTCTAGGAAAACAGTGGGCAATATGACACAAGTCAAAATAATAATTATATTCTAAGGGACTTTCCTGGTGGTCCAGTGGTTAAGACTCTATGCTTCCAGTAAAGGGCGTTTGGGGTTCCCTGATCAGGGAACTAAGATTCCACAGGCTGTGTGGTGTGCCCTCCCCCAAAATATCATATTTTTAAAACCAAGCTTCTCAATTCCACAGAATTTATCCTGAGAAAATAATTGTAATGAAGGAAAAAAGCTGTATGCATAAAGATGTTTGCCACTGTAACTTCTATTGTTATTACATATTACTGTCACTGTTATTTACATTAGGGATAAACTGGATATAACATAGATACCTAATACAAGAGGAATGTTTTAGTAGAGTACAAAAAATAATTATAAAGGCTCTGTCATAACATGAGAAATGGTTTTCTTCTTAATATAAAATTTAATAATAGAAAAACACAACATTGTACATAATAACAAATATAACTCTAGCCTCCAGATCCAGCTAGGACTCCAGCATTAAAAACCCTCAACTGGGAGGGAGGTCCAAGAGGGAAGGGATATACGAATACACACAGCTGGCTCACTTCATTGTACAGCAGGAACTAATGCAACCTTGTAAAACAATTACACCTCAATACAAATTTTTTTAAATTAAAAAAATAAAGAAGTCACAATGGAAAAACCCTCAGCTAAAACAGGTTTCAAAATGGTTTAGGGAACATTCAGACAGATAATTTCATAGTCAGAGTTAATGTGCCCTTCTCTTTTATGTTTCTTTCTTCCTTAGCCACCTCCCACTCTTGTCATCCCCTGCTTGATTTATTCCATTTTAAGATTCTTTTTACCTCTCCATCTCCCTCCCTTTGAGGGAAAAAACTATATCCTATATACCCTATATTTTTGTAACCACCTACCCCTTCACCAGCCGCCAACAAATTCAATCAAGTCATGATTATCTAATTTACTTAACAATGTACAAATATGTATGAGGGAGAATGCAGAGAAATGACAATCATTTTGTTAGGCCAGTAGAACTGAGCATTTAAATTTTTCTTTCTTTTGTGTTTTGTTTTACAATTATTATTTTTTTAGATAGAATCCCAATTACCTGGGCAAGGTTTCACTGTGCTATCAGAAATCAGCCTCTAGACATTTCTATCCCACATGAGCAAGCAAGCTTATCTGGAAAAATAAATTGATAAACAATCCAAGACATTTTTGGAAAAAAAATTAAGGAATTGGGCCTATTTCTGTAGAGATGACAACTTCCTTTAAAGCTATAATGATTATGGAACTGATAAAGAAGTCAACAATCTGGGTTCTCTGAGTGTGACTGGTTGTATCTTCACTGGAATAGGTCTGACTTTCAGACACACAGAGCACATATGTCTAAGTGTGCAGTAGGGCGGGACACCCACACACTTTACTGTGAGCCTTGGTGAGGTTGAAGGGCCCACATTTGGCAGGGTAGCATAGAACCACCTTGGACAGGACTCAGGTTCACAGAGAAGCATCATTTATTTCCTTTTTCTTCTTGTCAGTAATTCTCCAAAACACTGCAGTTTCATGATACGGCTTTTAAAGGAATTAAACTTGAATAGCACAAAATTGTATAATTATGTTAAAATTCAATTGCAATTATTAACAGATCCAAGTCTGCTACATCATTATTAGGTAATAATGATGATGTTGATAATAATGATAGCTAACATCCATAGTCTGGTGACCAAGTGCCAGATACAGTGCCAAACAATTGGGAAGATAATTAGGCCTACCAGACCGATTGTTCATATGTGCCACTATTTAGCATAAAAAAAATTCTAGGAGGACCTTCCCTGGTGGTCCAGTGACTAAGACTCCACACTCCCAGTGCACAGAGCATGGGCTCAATACCTGGTCAGGGAACCAGATCCCACATGTTGCAATTAGGAGTTTGCATGATGCAACTGAAAGATTCCCGCATGCTGTAACGAAGACATAGCACAGCCAAATAAATAAATAAAAATAAGTATTTAAAAAATTCTAGGAAATTCAGGTTAGCCACAATGTGGAGGCACATGAGTCACATTTAGCTCCCAGAATATGTACTGGATGCTTAGAGAGGTGCCCACATCCCCAGAAGGCAACAGTGGGAAGGAGCTGAATTTCTGAGGTTGCATTTAGACAAGGCGTGCACTTTCCAGCTCACCATACTCTCTATGGTTCCCTACTGAGCTGCCGTCAAGCCTTCTTCTTTCATTTCCATAGCTTGCCTGCTGTGCATTTCTGTTTCCAGTCCCTCCATCTAGACATCATGACAGCAAGTCAGTCTTGGCCACTAAATGGTACAATGCCTATCGGCAGACAGAAAACTGAAACAGGCAGTAGCAATTGTATCACCTGATTGTTTTTCCAAACTCTTTAGAGCAGTGAAGTATTGCTTCTAACAAAGTCTTTCACAAAGACCTGATCTCTAAACAGGAGCTATTCCGGCCAAGAGTGGGGAAAACCCCAAGAAGTACCCAACGTGCTTGGCTCCTTCTCCTCTGTACCCCTGGGAGACCTCTTAACACTTTAGGAAAGCTGGCTACAGTCCAGTTTCCTCATTACAAAGCAGAGGGTACATAGAAGTGAAGCCACCTGGTCCTCAGTCACACAGTTAGTGGTTGAGAATCCAGGTCTCTGTTAAATGCCTTGGTATTTGGCAGTTTCTTCCATTAAAAAGGTGGTGAATTTGTAGATAGTCAATGAAGATTAAATAACTACTACCCATCTGCTTCTTTTATCAAGCCCTCTTGTTACTCCATGCTACACACCAGTGGTTACCTTTATTAGCAAAGTTTTAAACTAAATAGTCAAGCATAGAATCATGAAAGCACAAGGTCTTAGAGCTGAAACACTAAAGGTGTTTTTTCATCCCACCCCCTCATCTTATAGACCAGGGAAATGAGGAGTTGCTTGAAACCAGTTCTCGTTCTTAAGCGTTCCAAGTTACCATCCTGTTCAATATGTCCAGGACTGTTACAACTTGACTTGGTAAAAGCCAGAACTTTCTATTTTTAAACAGTTTCTCTATGAAAATCACGAAGTTAAGATATAAGTGAAAGTTGTGATTTCTTTCTCTTTGTGAATTTTCTTCCATCTTTGAAACATACTCTCCCAGCTGGGCATGCAAATATCTCTTTACTCCAAAAAGTTCATTTACAAACTTATGCGAAGACTGTTTCAGACTGAACTTTTCCAAGAGAATTCAAGTCCACAGTCTGTAGTCAAAGGGCTTTTATTTTTAAATTTCCAATTCACCACATTGTAGGCCAGTAATTTTAAAATACAATAAATTCAATTAATAGACAAGAGAAATTTTTAAAAGACTAACAAAACGCAATTTTTTTATGATTAGATGCCAAACCAAGGGAAGACCAAACATAGAATTACTATATCAAATTTCCATAACAATTTCTAGATGCATACTTTCTTTCCTATACTCATTCCATCATGAACCTGTTACAAATATTTCATGGACCAATTTTGGAGCTACTTTAAGAAGATCCAGGTAAAGCACCACCCTGGTGGTTGGTCCAGATATAGGGCATGTCAGTAACACTGCTCATCTGAACCAGGTCCTGCTTCCCGTCTTTTAACCCCAGCCCCAGCCATTTTGAGGATGTGATTGTGGTCCTCAAAGGTCTGGATCATGGTCTCCATACAGCTCCAGGGGAAAGACAAGTACAAGCTTCTTTGCACCACCTGAGAAAGGGCAGGGTTCAGATCATGGCAGGCTAGCAAAAGGGACTGTGTTGTGTTGTGCTAAGTCGCTTCAGTCGTGTCCAACTCTTTGTGACACTATGGACTGTAGCTCAGCAGGCTCCTCTGTCCGTGGGATTCTCCAGGCAAGAATACTAGAGTGGGTTGCCATGCCCTCCTCCAGGAGATCTCCTCAACCCAGGGATTGAACCCGCATCTCTTATGTCTCCTGCATTGGCAGGGGAGTTCTTTACCACTAGCACCACTTGCGAATCCTGCAAAATAGTTTTAAGTAGCATATAATTTGGAGACTTCATCAAAAGTAATGGGAATTATTAACACACTTGAGTCATATTTGGGTGTAAGAAAGATAGTTTTGCCTGCAATGTGGAACATGGTTTAGAGGGAAACAAGATCAATTAGGAGGCTTCCGCAATTGTTTTGGATAGAGATGATATGACTTGAACTCAGTATCTATAGCAGTAGTGCTTCAGGAGTGATTTAGAGGACTTGGTTATTGATTAAATGTAGGTGATGAAGGGCAAGTAAAACTGAGCAGTACCCCATGGGGCCTTGGGGAGGGGAAATCCCTCCACCATTTCCTGAGTTGTTTTACAGCTTCAAAAACCCCCACCAAAAGAAAGACAGTAACTATCTGATGACCATGAGCACAAACACTCAAGCCTATAGGGACCTGAGGATTGATAATGTTAACCCCTGTGACACTACCCTGTTACCTCACCATCAGCCAATCAGATACTTATGCACAAGTGATCACAGAGCCCTCTCTCGTCTTGCCTTTAAAACTGCTTTGCTAAAACCAGTTGGAGAGTTTTGAGCATTTTGAGCACTAGCCGCCCTGGACTTCCTTCTTGGTGCCCTGCAGTAAACACTGCATTTTACTTCACTACATAGTGGGGTCGGTAGATTGGCGTGACTGCATACAAGAGAGTGGACCCAAGTGTGGTTCAGTAACAGGGAGAGGTCAACAAGACACTAAGGCTTTGGCTTGAATGACATGATGGCTGTTGGTGCTATTCACCAAGATGAAGAGCCCAGAAGAAAGAGAGTGTTGAAAACACTGAATTTAGCTCTGGACTCCCTATCTGGGAGCTCTTCTAACCTGCTCTGGCTCATGGTGGTCACTAAACTGGAATGCCCTATTCTTATATTCAGTCATCAAATCCCAAACATCAAAAAGTTTTGTGATCATAAAAGAGCTTATTAAGACCATTGAAGCAACATGGGAAACATTTATTAAGTAATGTTGGGTAAAGCAATAAAAATGCAAATTAAAGCAACGTAAAGTCCTTCCTCTATTAAACTGGCAAAAAAATTTTTTAAATTAAAATGCCCAAAGCTGCCAAAGATGTGGGAAAACTGGCATCCTCACACATTGCTGGTGGCAGTGTAAATTGGTACAAATCTTTTGAAAGAAATTTGGCAAAATGTATTAAGAACCATAAAAGAGTTTGTATCCTGTGACCCTGTAATTCCACTTCTGGAAATTTATTCTAAGGAAGTAACTCAAAATGTAGGCGAAAGTACTTCATACCCAGAGATGTTTATCATAGAAGAAATTGAAAACAACCCAAGTGTCTAATAATAGGAGATTGGTTAGATAAGTTATGACAAATTTATCTGGCCTCTTATAAATAATGAAGATGAATATAATGTAAAGTATATATATGTATAATATATCTGCTATTGTGCTAAGTCACTTCAGTCATGTCCGACTCTTTGTGACCCTATGGACTATAGCCTGCCAGGCTCCTCTGTCCATGGAATTCTCCAGGCAAGAATACTGGAATGGGTTGCCATGCCTTCCTCCAGGGGATCTTCCCAACTCAGGCACTGAAGCTATATCTCCTGCATCTCTGGCATTGCAGATGGATTCTTTACCCCTGAGTCACCGGGGAAGCCCTTATCTGCTCTCCACCCAGTAAGTTCATTTGTGCTATTTTTTAGATTCCACATAAATGATATCATATAACATCTGTCTTTCTCTGTCTGACTTACTTCTCTTAGTATGATAATCTCTATATCCATCCATGTTGCTGCAAATGGCATTTTTTCTTTCTTTTTATGGCTGAGTAGTATTCCATTATATATACACATACACACCACATTTTCTTTTTCCATTCAACTGTTTATAGACTAATAGGTTCATTCTATGTCTTGGCTACTGTAAATAATGTTGCTGTGAACATTGGGGTGCATGTATCTTTTCAAATTAGAGCTTTTGTCTTTTCCAGTGATAACTTTCTTGGAGTTGACCATTTAAAGCAAGTTACATCAGTGCTCCATGCTTTGGCTCAAGCTGTTCCTCTGCCCAGACTGTCCTTCAACCTCTATCCTATTTAGATCTCTATACATTCAAAACTCTCATCTTTCTAAGTTCAGCTCAAATGCCATCATCTTCTCTATCACTATCTCTCTCTGCCTCTCACCCTCTTTCCCACCCCACCAATAAGCCTTCAGTCCTGAATGCTCATGATAGCTTGAGGCTGTGTTGTTTAGACTCACTGTCTTTGCCTGTCGAAATCCTGTACATTCTTTTACCATCAAGCTTCTGTCTTGTCTTGAAATTATGTATGTGTCTTATCTGTGAGAACCCCCATGGCAGACACAGAATCACACTCACTTGTGTGTCCCCAGAGTCAAACACAGGGTCTGCCACATACTAGGGATCACTTCCAGGAGCTTAACTGGGCTGGAGTTGCCAGTTGGGACACTGTCTTGGAGACATGTTCTCAGGAAGCAGTAACCCAGAGTAAATGAGAAGGCATTTCCCCAGCACACTGCACTGCTCTGGAGATTAGGACAGGCAGAGCCCATGAGCCTGACACAGCCAAAAACTCAGCGTGCTTCTCTGGCTTCTCCTTGGCATCGTGGGAATGTGTCTCATCAGTTTTCATAAATCCAAGTAACAGAGTATAAGCCGAACAAGGCACTAGGTGAGGGTGGGGGAGACATAGACAAGGTCTGGTCCAGTTTCAAGGCCCCGCAGAGGTACCCATGAACAAGTGCAGTACACTGTCCCATGGAGCAGAGAGGAGGTGGTGTCAGCTCTGCTTGGAGAAGCTGAGACAGGCTTTGTAGAAGGAGCCATCCTTGAAGTGAGTCTTAGAGCCTGCAGAGGAATCCAGGTGAAGGTGGGAACTAGGATTGAGCCATCCAGGCAGAAGGACCAGCCTGGGGAAAAGCTCAAAGGTTGGAAGGTACTGTACTGGCAAGTCAGTGGATAACCACCATGTCTACCTAGCTGTTGTCTGAGGCTCTGTGGAGGATGAGGGATGAGATGAGGTCAGGGGATAGTTTGGGGCCTGCTTGGAGGTGGGGGTACGGGGGAGCTTGAGCACTCACCTAAAAGTGAGGCTTTTGTTTAATAAGCACTGGGGAGCCTTGAATGTTTTTAAGCAGAGGAATAAAAACTGGCGGCCGTGTTTAGGGTGAACAAGAGGGACAAGGAGGTGGATTAGAAAGTATCGCTGTTGCTGGTAAGGGTGATGAGGACCAGGACAGGGGCTGAGCTAGAGAAGGAGAGGAAGGAATGGCTTAAGAGATGTTGTGTTGTGGGGGTGGAATCACAAGGAGCCAAGCCCGCTCAGCATCCTGAATCCTTCCAGTTCCTTTCCACACACCTACCCCCTCAGCCCCCGGCTCCCAGCTCCCCAGCATCCTTCTTCCCTCCTTGGCTGTTACATTCTAAGGCAAGGAGATTCCAAATGCTGACTACATCTTCCTTGGCCCATGTCAGCTTTTGGCAAATAAGCTGGTGTCGCGTTCCCCAGAAAGCTTTTCTCGAACTTCATAAAGTTAGCAAAGAGGAGAAGTGTTAACAGTATGATCTGTTGAGTCTCAATTTCTAATCCCAGCCCTAACACTAACCCAGCTTTTCACTCCCTGAAGTTCTGCCAAGATGAAAAGAGAAGGTCTGTGCCAGACACGAGTGATTTCAGCTGAACAAGCACTTGGAGGGTCACAGAGAGCTGCTGTGCTCACAAAATGCTCTTGCTTCAGAATGGGCTTTGGGCGGCCGGTGGTGGTGCATCTGGGCGATGTGGTCAAAAGGAGCATGGAAAGTATTTTTCTTTGGTAAATAAATATTCCAGTGTTGATGCTGAATTAAATCAGAAGCTCCAAGGAGACAGGTGCCTCTCCTTTATTTAAAAAAAAAAAAATTGTGGAGAGAAAGAGAAGGGATGATTTTGGACAGCCTTCTTCTAGTTAGAGACAAAAACAATTTAGCCCCAACAGCTGGAGAAAAGTCAAGGTTTGGGAGAAAACATTGCACATTCTTGGGTGTCTAATCCTTTAAAAACACTGTTGCATTTAATTCCCACAATCATCCAATATGACTGAAGATATTATGCCCATTTCACAGATGAAGCATCTGAAGTTCATAAAGATGAAGGCATGTGCCCAAGGGAATATATAATCAAATGTCATTATAATGAAGTACAGGCTGTACAAAAATATTCTTACCTTGGGAAACATGAGGTAAAAATGCTGTCAACTCCCTTACATTTGCATAGGGCTGAGAGTTTGCAAAGCACACTCACATATGTTATTCTTACATCATACTCAGAAAGGCCCTAGGTGGAGGACAGTAATATCCCACTTGTAGAGAAGGGGGAACCAAGAGTCAGGGAGAAGAAGGGGTTTGATGGCTGGAACTGGGACTTGAACACAGAACTGAGTCCAGACTTTGCTCTTTTTCTATAGAGGGTGGTTCTGAAAAAGCCAGGGGGGTTGCTAAGAGAGAGAAGGGCTTTCCTGGGAGAGAGAGGACCAGGGGAAAAGCCCCCAAGGGGAATTTAGGGTGTATCATAGAAGCACAAGCTGGAATCAAGATTGCCAGGAGAAATATCAATAACCTCAGATATGCAGACAACACCACCCTTATGGCAGAAAGTGAAGAAGAACTAAAAAGCCTCTTGATGAAAGTGAAAGAGGATAGTGAAAAAGCTGGCTTGAAACTCAACATTCAAAAAACTAAGATCATGGCATCCAGTCCCATCACTTCATGGCAAATAGATGGGAAAGCAATGGAAACAGTGATAGACTTTATTTTCTTGGGCTCCAAAATCACTGCAGATGGTGACTGCAGCCATGAAATTAAAGTATGCTTGCTCCTTGGAAGAGAAGCTACGACCAACCTAGACAGCGTATTAAAAAGCAGAGATATTACTTTGCCAACAAAGGTTCATCTAGTCAAAGCTATGGTTTTTCCATTAGTCATGTATGGATGTGAGAGGTGGACCTTAAAGAAAGCTGAGCACTGAAGAACTGATGGTTTTGAACTGTGGTGTTGAAGACTCTTGAGAGTCCCTTGGACTGCAAGGAGATCAGACCAGTAAATCCTAAAGGAAATTAGTCCTGAATATTCTTTGGAAGGACTGATGCTAAAGTAGAGGCTCCAATACTTTAGCATCTCATGCAAAGAACTGATTCATTGGAAAAGACCCTGATGCCAGGAAAGATTGAAGGCAGGAGGAGAAGGGGATGTCAGAGGACAAGATGGTTGGATGGTATCACCAACTCGATGGATGTGAGTTTGAGCAAATTCTGGGAGTTGGTGATGGATAGGGAGGCCTGGCGTGCTGCAGTCCATGAGGTCGCAAAGAGTCGGACACAACTGAGCGAGTGAACTGAACTGATAGAAATTCTAAGATCCACGGGGCCGAGTTACACAGGCAGGGGCACTGTGGTCGTGTGTCAGACCTGGAGCCACATGGCCAGGATTTGAACCCAGATTCTGCCATTTAGCCCCCTGTCCGTGTCTCCGTCTCCTCACCTGTAAATGAGGCGACGCTAGTGATGGGAACTGCGTCACCCTCCAAGAGAATGCTGTGAAAGCAAGCGTGGGAGAAGCACTTAGAAGCGGCCCTGAGGCGTATGCGGCCACAAGGAAGCTTCGCCTTTCTGTTATGGCTAGGATTGCTGCTACTACTACTTCTGCCAGCAGAGTCCTGGGGATAAGGCTGGGCTGAAGACGGAGGGCTTAGGATCTCAGTGTGCAAAGTTTGAACCTTGTTTTTTCATGCAGCTACAATAAAGTACCAAAGACTGAGTGGCTTATAAACAACAGAAATCTATTTCTCCCCATTCCGGAAGCTGGAAGTCTGAGATTGGCATGCCCATGGGGTCAGCTTCAGCTGAGAGCCCTCTTCTCGGTTGCAGACTGCTGACTTCTCGTTGTGTCTTCACACGACAGAAATAGGGCAAAAGAGCTTTTGGGGGTCTCTCTTATAAAGGCACTAATCCCTTTCCTGAGTGCTCCACCCTCATGACCAATCACTTCCCAAAGGCCCTAACCTCCTAATAATATCACATTGAGGGCTAGAGTTTCCACATATGAATTTGAGGGTGTAGGAGACATTCATCCCTTTGCAGACCTGAAGGAGCAAAAGTAATTGGAGGCCCATTGTGGTTAAAACAGGATAAAATTGTTATTTTATGAAAATTAGTCTGGCAGGAGTGTGCAGACCTCCCTAACACTTCTCCCCACCTGGACTTGGACTCGATGAGGCATTCCCTAGCAGCTTGTACCTCCTCCATCAACACACTTACCCTCAGACACTGTAATTGCCTGACAATTGCAACTGGACCGTATTTGTCTTACTCACTGGTATATCTTGTGTCCAATACATTACCTGGCACTTCATGAGTGCTCAATAAATATACTTTTGATGAATGAATAATAAATGGATATGGGATGATAGTCTGAAGAAGAAAGAGTCTATAGAGACCAGCCAAGGAGCAGATGCAAGAGTCAGATACAAGATGCTGACTCGGGATGGAGGCAGAAAGAGTAAAAAGAAGTAAGAAATGCAAGAGGCATGGGGGAGAAAGGACTGACTGATAGGATTTTGTGAATGAGACTATGGGAGTTCCAGGGAAAGGAAGGGTCAATGTTGACTCCATTCCAGGGTTCCTGGTCACTGGCAATAGCCTTTTTAAAAACGGGAAAAAAGAAGGAGAAATTAGCTTGTAAGAGAAGATTTAGCAGTGACTTTGCCCTTGCTGAGCTTCACAAAATTTGCTGGTGAGGAAAATGGTATAATGGGGGCACTATGAGATTCACGGGGTCGCAAAGAGTCGGACACGACTGAGCAACTGAACTGACTGATGCTTTTGAACTGTGGTGTTGGAGAAGACTCTTGAGAGTTCCTTGGACTGCAAGGAGATCCAACTAATCCATTCTGAAGGAGATCAGCCCTGGGATTTCTTTGGAAGGAATGATGCTAAAGCTGAAACTCCAATACTTTGGCCACTTCATGTGAAGAGTTGACTCATTGGAAAAGACTCTGATGCTGGGAGGGATTGGGGGCAGGAGGAGAAGGGGACGACAGAGGATGAGATGGCTGGACGGCATCACTGACTTGATGGACATGAATTTGAGTGAACTCCGGGAGTTGGTGATAGACAGGGAGGCCTGGCGTGCTGCGATTCATGGAGTCACAAAGAGTTGGACACGACTGAGCGACTAAACTGAACTGATGGGATAAAAAGTACTGGCTGGAATTGGGGATTTGGGAAGAACAAGTTTGGTGACCTCCAGTGAGTGCTTCTTCCCTGGGAAAGGAGCAAGCACCAGGAGGCAGCTGGGACTGACAGGCAGGGTTGCTTAGACCAGAGAGGAAGCAGGTAGATGGCAATAACCCCCTTGGATGTAACAGTGTTCCCCGGCTGTCAGCTTTGCCTCAGGCAGCCCCATCCACTTCATGGAGCTGGCTTTACAGGCAACACTTGCCCCTACCCAGCCTTCCCTGGTGGCTCAGTGGCAAAGAATCTGCCTACAATGCAGGATCTGCAGGAGACATGGGTTCAATCCCTGGGTCAGGAAGATCCCCTGGAGGAGGACATGGCAACCCATTCCAGTATTCTTGCCTGGAGAATCCTACAGACAGAGGAGCCTGGCGGGCTACAGTCCTTATGATTACCAAAGGGAAATCATACGGTCACATAGAGTTGGATATGACTGAAGATACTTAGCACACACACACGCACTTGGCCCTCCCCAAACTTGGACTTTCACCCTGCCTTCTCATGATGCCCATCCTTGCTCTTCCCTTTCCTTGGGTGGTCACCCCACCTTTCCCCTGCTTCACAAAGAAAAACAAAGAATACAAGCAAGAAGAAGGCACATTCATCAGGTGTCCTAAAAGAAGGCAACTCTTAGCTGTTGGGACTGCTTGTTCTCCTCTTCCTTTCTTCCTCAATCCACACTCCACACAACACGTGCCAGTGAAAGAATGACATCCGAAAGGAAAGCCACTTTGTACCAGAAAGCCAATTTAATGGAAAGTGAATTTACTGAAAAAGAAGACCAAGCCGTTTCACGTTTGTTTCGTTTTCTTGAAACACTCTATTACAGTCATGGTTACTATGAACTCACAACTTCTGGTTACCTCATTTTTGCAAGAAAACTATAACCGCTGGGGCTCCAGAGAGTGCAAGCACAGAGCCATTTCTGCATGTTTTTCTGGTAGGTAGAAAAATCAGGGTAAAGAAAAGTGGGACTTTCCTGGTAGTCCAGCAGTTAAGACTTTGCCTTCACGTGCTCGGGACTCAGGTTTGATCTCTGGTTGGGGAACTAAAATCCCACATGCCTCACAGCCCAAACACAAAAACATAAAAAACAACAGAAGCAATATTGTAACAAGTTGAATAAAGAATTTTAAAGAAAAAAAAAAAAAGCTAATGCTTGTCCTCACTATGGTACAATGGGGGAAATTTACTTTGGAGTCAAATAATCTTTTTTTATTGAAGTATAGTTGATTTACAGTAGTGTGTTAGTTTCAAGTATATAGCACAGTGATTCAGTTATATATTTTTTCAGATTATTTTCCATTATAGTCTATTATAAAGTATACGTTATAGTTCCCTGTGCTATACAGTAGATCTCGTTGCTTATCTATTGTATGTATAGTTGTTTGTATCTATTAATCCCATGCTACTAATTTATCCCTCCGCTCCCTCCCTCTTTCGTTTGGTAATCATAAATTTCTTCTCTATGTCTATGAGTCTGTTTCTGTTTTGTGCATAGATTCACTGGTATTATTCTTTGGATTCCATATATGAGTGATGTCATTTGGTACTTGTCTTTCTCTGACTTCACTTAGTGTGATACTCTCTAGGTCCACCCGTGTTGCTGCAAGTGATAATATTTCATTCTTTTTTTAACGACCGAGTAATATGCCATTGTGTGTGTATACACAGTATACATACATATCTATACACACACACACAATAGGTGGTGCAGTTGGTAAAGAATCCACCTGCCAATGCAGGAGATACAAGAGAAGCAGGTTCGATCCCTGGGTGGTCGGGAAGATCCCCTGGAGAAGGAAATGGCAACCCGCTCCAGTATTTGTGCCTGGAGAATCCCATGGACAGAGGACCGTGGCAGGCTACAGTCCATGGGGTCACAAAGAGTCGGACACGACTGAGCATGCACACACATGTATGCACACATACACATATATACACACGTATACACAGCGTACTTCCTAAGCCAGTCACCTGTTGATAAGCAGTTGGGTTGCTTCCATGTCTTGGCTATTGTAAACAGTGCTGCTGTTAACATGGGTGTGCCTGTATCTTTTTGAATTAGTGTTTTGGGGTTTTTTTTGATATATACCCAGGATCATATGGTAACTCTATGTTGAGTTTTTTAAGGAAACTGCATATTGTTCTCCATAGTGGCTGCACCAATTTACATTCCCACCAATAATGTAGAAGGGTTCCCTCTTCTCCACACCCTTTCCAGCATTTATTATTTGTAGACTTTTTGATGATGGCTATTCTGACTGGTGTGAGGTGACACCTCATTGTGGTTTTACTTTATATTTCTCTAATAATTAGCCATGTTGAACATCTTTTCATGTGCCTATTGGCCACTTGTATGTCTTCTTTGGAAAAAGTCTATTTAAGTCTTTGGCATACTTTTTGATTGGGTTGTTGGGACTTGTTTTTGTGTTTGTGTTTGTTTGTTTTCTATATTGAGTTGTATGAGCTGTTCATATGTTTTGAATATTAACCCCTATCGTTTGCATTGTCTGCAAAGGTTTTCTCCCAATCTGTAGGTCATCTTTTCAACTTATTGATGATTTCTTTGCTGTGCAAAAGCTTTTGAGTAGGAGTCCCATTTGTTTATTTTTGCTTTTATTTTTTTGCCTTGGGAGACCCATCTAAGAAAATATTGCTAAGATTTACGTCAGGGAATGTTTTGCCTACATTCTCTTCTATGTTGTCACGTCTTAGATTTTGGCCTTTAAACCACTTTGAGTTTATTTGTGTAGATGGTGTGAGGGTGTGTTCTAATTTCATTGATTAACACATGGCTATCCAGCTTTCCCAACGTCACTTGCTGAAGAGATTGTTTTTGCAGTCATTCTATATTCTTGCCTCCTTTGCTGTAGACAATTGCCCAAAGATGTGAGTTTGGAGTCATATAATCCTAGGTGTGCTCTGCAACTACTGGTCTGACTCATCACCGCTCAGAGCCAGTCCCCTCATCGATCAAGCACAGCTGATGATGACTCTTACCTCCTGAGATGACATGAGGAGGCAACACAGTCGAGTTCTTTGCACAATGTGGGTGTGCCCTAAAGAGCTACTTCTGATGGCCCTTCATGTTTCTCCCAGGAGCCTCCCAGCCTCTGCTCCCTGCAGGCCTCTAGGGGAGCCACAGAGGAGGGATGAGTTAGGGGCCCACTCCGAACGGAGCTTTTCATCTAGTGATTTCCAAGAATTTTTACATTCTTACACATTTTTTTCAGCCTTCTGACTTGACCAAAATGTAAAGAAACCTCACGTATTTGGGTGGCCAGAGCAGCATGCCTGCTTTCCTAGGCTTATCACATTCTGTCAGCCAAAGCTGAACACCATCTTCAAACAAAATGTCTATTTCTAGCCAAACGAAGGCCCCAGAAAGACTGAACCATCTACCTCATCCATGGTGCACTTGCTTGGAAAAGATCCAAGCGTGTTGGAGTCCTGGCCAGCCCAAAGCACCCCAGCCACTTTCAGAGAGAGCAGGCGGAAGTGAGGGTTCTGATTTTCATGTGAAATCCCCATTTGGCCTTGGAAACGTTAAAAATAAACTTTCACCTGCATCTGATTTTCCTCTTTGTTACTGCAACCATTGTCTGTCTGAACAAAGAGGTAGCAAGAGCCTCTCTGAGCAGTTCACAGAGTTCAAGCCAGAGCCCAGATTGGAGGGGACACAGATGTTAATGAACAAGAGGACCAAGCGAGAGCACTATTGGGAATGGAAAAACCTCCCTGGGATTGTCAGGCCCCACGCTGCTCTGCCAGCTGCCGGCCTGGCTCTCAGGAGAAAGACCCGGGAGCTGCCTGTGCCTTGCCCCTTCTACAACTTGATGGGAGAGCGAGATCTTGGTGAGTCATACATGATTTCTTCCCACTCGCTTGCATTTTGGAGGCACCCATCAGATTTGGGGGGTGGGAGTGCTGGTTAAAATAAGATACAAAATCACAAATTATGACTGTGGCATTTATCGTTTCTCTTGGAAACAGTATGTTTTTATAGAAAGAATCTGGGCTCGGGAACAGGATAAACCTGGGTTCAACTTCTTTCATTTTCAGGGTGACCTTAGGCAAATTAGTTGACTTCTCTGACCTTCATTTTACTTCTCTGTAAAACGGGTGTTTAAAATGCTGTATTGGTTAAAGCAATGCTAATGGCTGTGATACACAAACACATACACACACACAGAGTTAGAGTTCATTGGCTCTAACATTATAGAAACTGATTTCTGATGCTCATAAAGTCCACAAAAGGTTTTCCTAGTCTCTGGGCTGCTCTTCTCCGAGAGAGGAGATAGGTGCCTGCATCCTTTCTTTATCTGACTTCACCGTTTTCTAAGCATGGCTTTCAAGGTCACCAGCCTTGTAGATGTCCAGCCAAAGGTAGGTGGGAGACAATGTAGGACTATGGCAGTGGAAGGCTTTCTGCTGGGCCTAGAAACACACCGCATCCCTTCCACTTGCAGGCTAGCATCCATTCATCACTGCAATGAATTGCAGAGAACACTTAGAAATGAGGTCCAGCTGCGTGCCCAGGAAGATGAGGAAACAGGTTTGGTAAACATCTAGCTAGACTTGCCACATACACCAACTTTTCAGGGAGATAATAAGACTTAAATGAGATGATTATGAAACTGTGTGGCTCTCAACAAATGTTAATTCCTTTCTTCTTTCTCTTCCCCCACGGCCAAATTTTGCTGGAAGCAATGAGAGAAAGCTTCATTTGTAATGACATACAAACAGGAGCAGTTGCTGCCAACAAGCTCCTCCCTGACGCCCACAGTCCTTGCCTTTGACATTTTCCCCATTGACAAACCGGGGACCCCAGAGTCTTGTTCCTGCTCCTTGCTTCCTGTCTGTCCTTACAGCCTCACCAGGTACCTCTCCTTCCACAAAATAGGAAGACTTAGCTATTAAACCCTAAAGTCAGAAAACCATCATGTTAGGAACAGTTGAAGCAATGATGCTTGGTGGCACTGTGTTTCTCCTAAATTCTATTCTTAACCCCTGTAGTTGGGTCACCCAAGCTCTCACTGCTGTGGTTTCGTGTCCTTTATTGTGTTACATCTGGCTGCTTCATAAATTTACCTGCCTGGCTCCAGGAAACATTTGGATTTGACACAGCCAGCCCTCCTGAGGGTTCCCAGGCTTCTAGGCTGGGCTTTGGCCCTTAGGCCCACCCCTCCTCTCCTGGATGCCTTCACACAGTCAGCCATCCAGACGTGATGGCTTTTGCTGTACCCTGGGTCACACCTTGAGTCTGCTTTCTCTTATTTCACACATACAGTTTGAGACAGCCTTTTCATGACATCCCCAAGTACTGCCTCGTCTTCACCCCAATATTAGTTTCAATACTCACTTGCTTGTACATCTGGGAGAAAGAGTTAGCAAGAAACACCTTATCAAAAGTTGTGGTTTCACAGTTCAGTTCAGTTCAGTCGCTCAGTCGTGTCCAACTCTTTGCGACCCCATGAATCACAGCACGCCAGGCCTCCCTGTCCATCACCAACTCCTGGAGTTCACTCAGACTCACGTCCATCGAGTCTGTGATGCCATCCAGCCATCTCATCCTGGGTCATCCCCTTCTCCTCCTGCCCCCAATCCCTCCCAGCATCAGAGTCTTTTCCAATGAGTCAACTCTTCGCATGAGGTGGCCAAAGTACTGGAGTTTCAGCTTTAGCATCATTCCTTCCAAAGAACACCCAGGGCTGATCTCCTTCAGAATGGACTGGTGGATCTCCTTGCAGTCCAAGGGACTCTCAAGAGTCTTCTCCAACACCACAGTTCAACAGTAAATGAGTAAATGTGGTTTCATCAGTTTTGGAGGTTGGTCTTTATACAGTGTTGTGGGTTAGCATTGACAGTATTTCTAAGAGAAAAATATGCCCCAAATTCCAAACAACTAAATTCTGAATGAATTTGATGACCCAGTTATTTCTTAAGTTGAGAATTGCATTGATCAAAGTCCTGATATGCAGGACAGCTCACAGACTTTGCATACATACAAACCTCAATTTAAATCCTGGCTCTGCCACCTAGCAATGTGTCACTTTGGGCAAATTACCTAAACTCTTCAAAATATGTTTCTTTATCTGTAAAATGAGAAGATAATCTTGTTTATAGTGTTTGTGTAAAGATTTAGTGCAAGAATGTTCATACAGCTCCTATCACAGGGGCTGCTGCTGCTGCTAAATCACTTCAGTCGTGTCCGACTCTGTGCGACCCCATAGGCAGCAGTCCACCAGGCTCCCCCATCCCTGGGATTCTCCAGGCAAGAACACTGGAGTGGGTTGCCATTTCCTTCTCCAATGCAGGAAAGCGAAAAGTGAAAGTGAAGTCGCTGAGTCGTGTCCGACTCTTCGAGACCCCATGGACTGCAGCATACCAGGCTCCTCCATCCATGGGATTTTCCAGGCAAGAGTACTGGAGTGGGGTGCCATTGCCTTCTCCGAGTGGCTAGTACATAGTAAATAACAATTATTATAGTTGTCATAACATAAGGAAGAATTAAGATCATCTATGATATTTGTTAAACTTTAAAAGGAACTTTTTTTACATAAAATTTTAATGTCTAATTAACATTTTAATTACAGAAACCTGGAAAAAAGGGAAAACTTAAAAGGAGAAAGCAGAAACCAACCAAAATCTCACTGTTCAATGAAAACCACTTTTAATGTCCTGGTGGTTTTCCTCTCAATATTTTACCATATACTTGCATACTTTACACAAAGGGAATTAAGCTAGGTATAACATTATTTTACATACAGTATTTTCTCTTTTTTTTGCCACACTGTGCAGATATGGGATCGTAATTTGCCAAAAAGGGATCAAACCTGGGACCCCCTGCATTAGAAACAGAGTCTTAACCACTGGGCCACCAGGGAAGTCCAACAGTTTTCACTTGAAACATAAAATTATTTACAAATTCTAGCTTTTAGGAATTTAAAATTTAAGGGAACTTTAAAACTATTCAGTAATTATCCATTCCTTTAATGCTGAACATTTAGCTTATTTCCATTTTTTCACTCATGAGCAACAGTTTCATATAAAATCCTGGAAATTTAATTGTTATCTGTATTTGTGTTTATTTACCTAAAATAGTTTCCTAGAAGCATTGCCAAGTCAAAGGGTGTGCACATTTTTAGTCCTCTTGCAACCGTTAGCTCAATAACCCTTCAGGAATATTCTAACAGCTTATACTCGGGGGTGTTTTAAAGTCTATGCTCTTGCCTTCCTGCTCACTTCTGCGAGGACTCCAGGAGCTGACTCTTGCCAGGGAACAGCTGCTTTGGAGAGTGCACAGTGTTTGGCCCAGTAGACACTTCCTTTTCCTAACAGTGTCCTGAATTCCTTTCGGGGAATTGTCTCTGCCCCTTGTGCAGTTTGATGGGACATCAGAGTTGGAAGTGTCCCCTGGGCAGGAGAATGGATGCTGGTGAAGAAGCCAGTTTGGATGAGATTGCAGAAACCTTTCCCATGCTAGATGCTAGACTCGTCCTGCCATCTAGTGGTGGATAAAGGGAGATAGCAGCAGGGACCAGACCGGCTGGGAGAGCGAGATGAATCTGCACTCCGGGAGGCCACGAGTGCCTGGCAGGTTAGGGCGTGACCCAGAGTATCCCATAGGTACCTCAGAACTCAGAGTGCTATATGAAGAAGGTTGAGTGTTAGTCACTCAGTCATGTCCAACTCTGCAACCCCATGGACTTGTAGCCCGCCAGCCTCCTCTGTCCATGGAATTCTCCAGATAAGAATGCTGGAGTGGGTTGCCATTTCCTTCCCCAGGGCATCTTCCAGACCCAAGGATCAAACCTGGATCTCCCGCATTGCAGGCAGATTCTTTACCATCTGAGCCACCAGGGAAGCCCAAAGGGGATGAGGGCAGGAATTTTTCTCAATAATAACTATTGAGCACTGACTATCTGCCAAAGACTATCCAAAGTGCTTTTTCCACTTTTAATCTTGTAGCCAGAGTCCAGCAGCACCTGTGAGGATGGGGAAGCTGAAGCCAAATCCACACAACTAGTCAGTGGCACAGACAGGAGTCAAACCCAGCATTGTGTGACTTTATAGCCAACGTTTCTAGGAACATTTATAGAATCACAGAGAGATACCGCCCCCTGCACTCCTTCTGTTCCTACACCTCCACCCTCACCCCCACCCACCCCATTCCTTGGACCACAGAGGGTGGTTGCATTTCCTGTGGTGCATAGCTCATTTCCACCTGCTGTGCCTCTTGTGGGTCCCCAAGTCTCTCCTCTGAGAAACTTGGAAGGGAAGCTTTTCTCTCCGTAGGCTTGGAGATCGTAGCAGGAATGGGGCAGGGGTGGTGGTAGAGTCCCTCATCTACTATCCACAAATGTTAAAATGTTTTAGACCAACGTTAACAGCTCTTTCCCTTTATTGATTGTGTGAGATGGAGACGCAAACAAGATCTCTAAAAGGCAGACTCGTTTCAGATCAGCCACTGTAAAGTTTGCTTCTAAATCCACAAAGGGGGACTTCCCCGGTGGTCCAGTGGCTAAAACTCCACACTCCCAATGCAGGGGACCCAGGTTCTATCATTGGTCATGGCACTAAATCCCACATGCTGCAACTAAGAGCTCGCATGTCGGAACTAAAGATCCCACATGCTGCAAAAAAGATCAAAGATCCTACGTACTGCAACTGTACAGCCAAATAAATAAATAAATACTTTAAACCCAGAATGGGTTTCTTGGGCTTTCCAGGATCAAGAGTGGGGCTGACCCAGAGTTACCCTAGCCTTGTCCCAAGGGCTAAAAGAACCAACCTGCCACCCCAGTGAACACACAGGGGGCCCAGGGGGTCCACTGGCCTACAGACCCTTCCACTCAGGGGATGCTGAGGTTTATTTAGGAAGCAGTGGCCATTCTTCCTGCCTGGCCCAGCAGATGAGTAATAAGCCACCTACTTTTAGTTGAGGGCTTTGTTTTTCTTTTCCTGTTTCAGAAATTTATCCAGACCCGTTTCTCAGGGTTGATAGCTTAGGCCAAATCGAGTTGATCACTTGGGGAATAAGGAGAGTGCCCTTCAGAAAGGAGCATGGTCCTCAAGCTGACTGATTTCCCCTTAGGAATCAAAATTTGTCTGCAATAACCTCCATCATTTTCAACAAACACCACTGGATGCCTTAAGAGACAGATAGGCTGACGTTTGGCATTGCTGAGCGTCCTCTTCTGAGCCAGGTCCCAGGCCACTGTGTCCTTTCACACAGGCACCGCCACCCTGCCCTTGCTCAGCCCCATCCACTACTTGCCACAGAGTAGTAGGGGTCAGGTCCTCTCCCGGACGTGGACAGCCTCTTGCGCTTTAAGTATCAGCTGCTGGTTCTCACCACTCTCCAACCCATGCACCTATTTATTTCCCTTTTCTTGTAACGGTATGATCAGTTAACTTTATTCACACATTTAGTCAATCAACATTTATTGATCGCCAACATGTGCCAGGTGCTGGGGTAAAAAGGGGTCCAAGTCTCTCACAGCCAAGAGGAAGGCTATTGAGTAAGACAATTACAATATGGGATAGAAAAATGCTAAGCTAGAAACAGGAAAGGACACCCTGGGGGCACTTTCATCACCTCTTTTTCCACTTTACCACCTTCTGCCAGACATCGTCTCAAGCTCCTGGACTTTACGCACTGCAGAGGCTCTGGGCTTCACCTGTCGCTAAGAGGTGACATAGCCCCGCTCTTGCCCTGGCATGACATAAACCCAAGCACAAACTGAAAAGGGGCCGTGGCAGCCTTTGGAGAGTGGACCACGCCAATAAGAAAACAGGAGGGGAGCAAGGCCCACAGACGTACCGTTGGTGCCGGCGCTGAAAAGAAAACTGTGGGATGGATAAACGAGGGGTGGGTGAATGAAAAGACGAGTAACTGAGTGATGATTCAACAGCTGATTTAATGACTGAATCAGAGACGAGCTTCCAACCTTGAAGCAAAACTGAATTTCCGACACTTGTTCCCTGAACACCGAGTTCCCCAGAAAACCCTCTACAAAGATTTTTAAGAAAATTAAAATCACTTAAAACCTCACAGAGAAGTGACAACGCGCTTGAAAAAACCGGAGTTGTCTAGGGGAGTTTCAGAGACAGGCCTCAAGGTCACTTATGAAGGAAAGAGCTGAGGGTCTCCCCATCCCCACTGATTTGTGAAAGGGAAGGAGCTCCAAGTTGCTCAGGCCAGAGACTTCCAAGGCAGCCTGGCTGTTGGGAAGAGAGAACTACAAAGGGTGGCAGGCTGGGAGCATCTCACTTAACCTGACAGGTGTGCCATGTTTATGAGCAGCTGGAACGTTACATGTGGGTCAATTACTTCCTCAATCAGCTCTGCAGTGTCCTACCGCCCGCCCCCGCCCCCGCCCCTGCCCCACTCCCAACCCAGGGAAGCCTTCAGGGTATAACAACTGTATTCTAAGCTATCTGTTCTATAAACATAGATTTAGTGCTCAAGAGAAGACCAGGATCTGGGAGGAAGGACTCTGTGTTCTCAGAGGCCTGTGTGAACAGTTTAGGAGCTCTTCAAGGCTGCCTGGTTCTCTGAGATGAACTGGCTGAAGCTTTTGACTTTGGGATTCAGTCGGTGGGTGAGCTTGATGTCACGGTCTGGCTTCATTTGATAGAAACGACCCATGTCGGCCATTTCCTTTGCTCCAGGAAATTCCAGCTTCTCGTAAGCCTCTGGGGTGATCTTTTAAGAACAAGTTAAAAAAGAAAGAAAGAAAAGAAACAACAGGAAATGTTATAGCCCTCATTTAAAACAGTTGGAGAAGAACTTGTTCACCTTCATGATGATACAAATTCACAATTCTTTCGCCTAATCCCAAGGCCCAAGAAACACTGAAGTTTTTTTCATGGGCAATTTGGCAACATACTGACTTTTCTGAACTAATTTAGGGGCAAAACCTTATCTAAACTTATGAGAAGTTATTTATAGTCTTCATCCTGTTTAGTGGAAATTTCCCTGTCTTTCTCTGCAGAGATATTGATATGTTTGCTTATAGGGTCCTGCCCCAGCCCCTGATGGTGATGTTACATAGTGTGTGTAGACATAACCCATCTAAAAGCTGAAAGATTCTGAAAGCTGAATTGTTTCTGGCCACAAGCACTTGGGATAAGGTACCATGGGTGTATAGCCCCTTTATCTGACTGGTTTTTATATACATTTCCTCCTGGGATTCCTCAGCATTCCTTTGAGATCTTCAACCCATCAAGCCCTCCATGAAGCATCAAGGCACTAGATTCTCCATCCTTCCCTCCTGATGGGAAACAAACATCTGAATTTCAGCCATGCAGCCTCTGCCAGAGCCAGGCCCAACAAACACTGCTCATCACATACCCACTGAGCCACCCTCTGTCACCCTCTGCAAAACCCTTCTGACATTAAGTGGATCTATAGTGACGCCATCTGCATCAACTAAGACCATTTCTTTCTTTCTTCTTCTTTTTTTTGGCCACACCACATGGTATGTAGAATCTTAGTTCCCTGACCAGGGATCAAAATCTTGCCCACTTCAGAAGCTCAGAGCCCTAACCACTGGACCACCATGGGATTCCCATTAAGAACATTTCTAACTATTGGATCCAATATAATCAGTCTTTAGCCTCCAGCAATAAACTCTAACCTCGCTCAGAAAATTCTAACCTCTATCTGGTCTTAGAATAATGAAACAGGTGCAAACTCATATAAAACAATGACTGTCATGCCATTTATAATAATGAAAAATCAAGAACAATCTGCATATCCAAAAAATAGAGGAATGGTAAAATAAACTATGGTAACTATGGTACATCTACACTAGAAATATCATGCAGTCAATATTTTTTAAAAAGTTGAATAGAAATATATGCTTATAATTTAATGTCAAGTGAAAAAGCCAGATCCAAAATGGTACTTAGCATGTTGTTGTAATTTTATTACATATATATTGGAAAAAGACTAGAAGAAAATGTACAAATCTTAACAGTTACTATCTCTGATAGATTAAACAATGTGACTTTTATATTCTTTTTAAAAATAATTTTCTTTATTTTCTGCTGTAAGCATTTATAATTTTTGAAATCAGAAAACATTTTTAAATTTTAGTGAGTTTGAAAATAGAACACTATCAAAGAAGCATGGAAGACGACTTCTAAAATGTCTGTCTCCTTGGGTTACTGTCTCATCCTGTAACTTTGGTAACTAATATTCCTCAGGAAAATAAGGGATTCTTTTCTGCAGGTTTTTGAAGAAAAGAGATTTGCTCTGTTGTGTCTCACTTTTCTGAGAAAACAGTGTCCCTTTTGGAGTTAGACAGGCAGTTTCAGCCAGATCAGAGTTTCTGATGGGAGTTTATTCTGGGGAGTTCAGGAGTGGGGTCGGGGGGTGAGGGGGTAGTCATGAAGTAATTAAGCAAACAGCGACCTTCTGAACAGACAGGGAAAGTCAGACTGCCAGGGCTGGAGCGCCACCTTGTGGCCACATGCATCCTTCCCCAGAGTACCGCAGCCTGTACGCCTTTTTCTACTCCAGACCAGCACCAGTGGCTTTAAGTCAAACTAGTTTCTAAGAACAGCATTAACCATTCTGTAAAACTTCCAGTTTCTAATCCCATAAAATTCTGTGTGCCAGAGAAGTTTCTGCTGCATTGTGAAACAACTTCTTGTACCCAGAGCCGTCAGAAACCTATTATGTGGCTGAGAGATGCTTGGACAATCCTGAGCCATCCCAAACAATGTCTACCCAGTACTCTGAAATGAATGCACACACACCACACGCCCACACTGGTCACCTTCCTCCCCTTCTTCTTTCAGAGAAGACAATGGCAATCCACTCCAGTACTCTTGCCTGGAAAATCCCATGGATGGAGGAGCCTGGTGGGCTGCAGACCATGGGGTCGAGAAGAGTCAGACACGACTGAGCGACTTCACTTTCACGTTTCACTTTCATGCATTGGAGAAGGAAATGGCAACCCACTCCAGTGTTCTTGCCTGGAGAGTCCCAGGGACCAGGGAGCCTGATGGGCTGCCGTCTATGGGGTCGCACAGAGTCGGACACGACTGAAGCGACTTAGCAGCAGCAGCCCCTTCTTCTTTACAGAGTTCAGACCCCACAGACAAAACGAATACAAGACCCAAACGCAAAGCACTGGGAGAGGGGTCAGTCACTAAATAGTAAATTTGGACCCAGGGATAGATGACTTTGCAGATGTTCTCGTAAGTCCATCTTTTGAATGAGTGGTGACTTCTTGGGCTTGGGAGTAACATTTTCTCCATGAAATTTGAGTGGTTTTCAGTGAGATCCCCAAATGTGGTTTTATAGCTGGATTGATACCTACAATAGTTTTCTCCTCAAAATATCTGTCAGCCTCCACACAGAGCCAGTACCTGAGGTGAACTGGGAGTCTAGAGAGCCTCCCAAGATTCACTGGCCCAAGAGCTGCAGATGAAAATGAGAATCAACCCTCTGCCCCTAACTCTAGGAAACATTCTAGAGCAGGTTCACCAAACTTACTCTTGAAGGGCCAGATATAAATATTTAAGGCTTTCGGGCCATATGGTCTCTGTCACAGCTACTCAGATCTACCAGTGTATCCTGAAACCAGCCAGAGGCAATACACAAAAGTGTGCGTGTGTTCCAATCAATCCTAATTTGCAAAAGCAGACTCAACTCTGTAAAGAGGAAGGGACTCTCTCTACTCTGGAGAAATGTCAGTGCTGGGCAGAGCCTGAGAAACCGCCCAGACTACACTCTCCTTTCACAGAGGGGAGAGCAGCAGTCAGGAGGGGCAGAGAGCCGCGCTAGTTGGTGCCAGCTTGAGGGGAGGGAGGGTCCTCCTTTCAGCTGCAACAGTGTCCAGGCCAGGCACACACAGACGCACACTTCCTTCTCACAAACACTCTTCTCTCTCCGTCCTCTGACAAGAGCTGCTTGGAGAAATGTCTGGAAGCACTCAGGCTGAACCATTGCCCTCACTTCTCTATAAAAGGTCTATTGTGGCCACACTCAAGCCCAGGCCATTCCAACCCAGTTAGTTATCGAGGGCTTACTAAATGCCAGACCCAATGCTAGCCTTTCCCACATGGGACTCACCACATCCTCGCAACAAGCCTATGGCAGGTGTAATAATCTTCTTTAACATATGAACAAAGGGAGGCTGGAGAGGTTAAGTCTGCTTCCCAGGTGGCTCAGTGGTAAAGAATCCACCTGCCAATGCAGGAAACTCAGGAGACATGGGTTCCATCCCTGGGTCAGGAAAATCCCCTGGAGAAGGGAAAGGCAACCCACTCCAATATTCTTTCCTGGGGAATCCCCATGGACAGAGGAACCTAGTGGGCTACAGTCCAGGGGGTCGCAAAGAGTCAGACATGACTGAACACGCACACACAACCATGGAGAAGTTAAGTAACTTTCCAAGAGTCCCCAGAGGGATAAGGGCAGAGCCGGGACTTGCTCACTTCCCCAGACTGCCTCCGGTTCATTCCTGTTGATTCTAGAACTTAGGCCAGCTCTATTGCTCCCTCCACCCATTCGCAGTCTTGCCCAGACTCAAGGACCACCTCAAAGCTACTTCTTTGGTGAAGCCTTCTCCTACCCTCTCTGACCGCCCATAGAGCAGAGAGTGTGGGCAACACAGTCAAGCACCATAGCGCTCTGCTCTTGTTTGATCACTGTGACTTCATGTGAGTGAGAATTTTCACCCCAACTCTGCTGTGACGTCCTCAAAGGTAGCACCAGGTATATAACAGGTCCTTGAGATATGCTTATTATATGCCAAACACTAAGCTAAGCTCTCTAAATATACCCTAATTTTCACAAAACTCCCCAGATAGATGCTCTCATCCACTTTTTAAATGAGGAGGCCACAGCTCAGAAAGGCTAAGTGCCTTGCCTGAGGCTGGCCAACTCTGGCACACTGGCCTGATCAGCAATGAGTCCCTGGGAGGGGAGGGGAGGATGGTGTATATGAGAATGTTGTACCTTGGTCTTCAAAGTCTAAGTTCTTTCCACCCAAAAGGAATTGTACTTTAATAAGCTGATTAACCTGAAGCCAAAGCAATAAAGCCTTAAGGGTAGGGTTCAGATGCACCAACAGATGAAGACAGATTCATAGAACAGGAATCCTCTCCAATTTCTTCCAACAGCCTCAGCTCAACCCTGACCAAATCTGTGAAAAATCTCCCAGAATTTGTAAGTTAGTGGGATGTGACCTCTTGTGATCATGTTTATGTTTCTTAGAAACTCACCTTTGCGTCTCGGACTTCTTTCCCCAAACTCTTGGACAGAACATCAGCATCCTGCTGTATAGTCAGCACTTCTGCACTGAGACCCACAGCCTTGCCCACAAACTCCTCTGGAGAATTAAAGATGCTGCAGACAGCGGCTCCAATATCTGCAACCGAGATACCATCCATTGGTACATCCCCCATAGGTAGTGCTAGTTTAAAAAATAAAAAGATAAAAAGAGCTAATTACATCACATCCTTGGTAGGTCCCATCAATCTGAATTAATCAACCAGTTAAACAAAAGGTATGGGAGCACCATGTAACACTGAGTCGCTACCATCTACGCAGTTATAAGGTTTGTTTGAGAAAATATCATAATACCTGCATATTGATTTAAAAAAAAAAACACTACCATTTACTAAGCATCTTCTGTGCAAAAAGCCCAATATCTCTGTTCAGCTCCAGATGCATTTGCCCCATGTCCTACTCAATATCCTTACTTGAATGTTTAATAGACATTATAAACTCACTGTGCCCCAAAATGAATTCCTGGACAACCTGCTTCTGCTACAGATTTCCTTCTCAGTTAATGGCAACTCTATGATTCTAGTTGCTCAAGTTAAAAATCTTAGAGTCAACCTTGACATTTGTCTCCCACCCCAGATCCATTTTTTTTTGTAGTCGTATTCACAGTGTCCAGAATTTGAAGACTTCTCACCATCCTCACTGGCATTACCCTAGTCTAAGCCACCATCTGAGAAGAGCTAACTCATAAAAGACTCTGATGTTGGGGAAGATTGAGGGCAGGAGAAGAAGAAGGCGGCAGAGGGTGAGATGGTTAGATGGCATCACCAATTCAATGCACATGAATCTGAGCAAACTCTGGGAGACAGCAAAGGACAGGGAAGCTTGGTGTGCTGTAGTCTATGGGGTCGCAGAATCAGACACAACTCAGCGGCTGAACAACAAAGACACCACCATCTCTGACTTGGATTATTGCAAAGTTGGGCCCCTTATTTCCAATTCCACTCTTGCCCTTCCACAGGCTCTTTTCAACACAAAAGTCAGAGTGATTCTGTAAAAACTAAAGTTAGCTCATGTCATATCTGCCCAGACCCCTTCAATGGCTCTGTGTGTCTCTCTGGAGAAAAACCTTGACTTACAGGACCAGACCCTTTACTAGCTCCAGCCTCACCTCCTACTCCCCTCTCCCTAACCCCCCAACCTGCTCTGATCCAAACACACTGTCTGTTCTGTCTGCCTGAAAATGTCTTCCCCTGAATATTCACAAAGCCAGTTAGTTACTTCTATCAGAAGTTGCTCAGATGTCACCTTCTCAAAGCCCACCAATCACCTAATTTAAATTCCACATGCCTCGCTTACTGCTACCACTCCACATACACTTTACTCAGCCTTATTTTTTTAGAGCAGTTATCGCTTTCTAACATATAATATGTTTTACTTCTCTATTATGCTTCTCTGCCATCCACCTCCTCGACCAGAATATGAGCTTAATGAGGGCAGACCTTTGTCTGCTTTGAGTGGTTTATTACTGAATCCCCAGTAAAGTGAACTAAGTCACTGGCACGTAGGAGGCCTTCAAATATTTATTGAATGAATCAGTTAGCAAACATATTGGCTGGTTTAATCCTCAAAACAGCCTTGAAACATAGCAAAATCAGGGAGTTGCCTGAGTTACTCAGCCAGCAAGCAGCAGAAGGGAACTCAAGCCCTCATCCATCACTCCGAATTCTGTGCCCTTCCTACAGGTGGGCATAGCCTCTCACAGATTCCCGGAAGCCCACACTCCTGAGACTGGAACCCAATGTGGACGCGATCTAGCCCCAGCACTGCCATTTTTTAAACTGAAGAATCTAAGTCTATTGACTCACCCAGTGCCTTACAGTTAGGAAACAACAGGCCAGAACAAGAGTCAAGGTCTCTGAATTCCAGTCCAGTGTAAAAGTGACTTAAGGTTTACCAGCCAGGAACTAAATGTCACAGTTTGTCTTTTTGCAACAAAATTAACCTCCTACCTGATATCTGGGTAGGCAAAATGTCTGCTCATTCCTCTGCATATGTTATAATTATATATAAATTTATAAATATGAATAAATTATAAACAAATTATAATTATAAAATATATAAATGTATGAATGTAAATAAATTATAAACAAATTATAATTATAAGATATATAAGTTTATAAATAAATTATATTCTAAATTATACATTATAATTGTGAAAAAGCAGTCTCTGTTTTTGAGGCATTCAGAATGAAGTCTATTCTGACTCTGAGGTTTGCTTTTATTTGAAGATTGAAGTTCTTGGGCTGAGTTTAAAAGGTGCTAAGGGACAGTGGTAAAAATATGGTTCTTTACCAAAAAGAATTCTGTTCGCAGCCGGCCAGCGTCACCTCTAGCTCACTTAGCTCCAGCCAAAGGAGAAAGGGTTAAGTAAGGAGGTCTCTATACCATGGCTCGTATGTAGGCAAATCAACCAGCGGTAAAGCAGTGAGGAAGCTGCTGCTGCTGCTAAGTCACTCCAGTCGTGTCCAACTCTGTGTGACCCCAGAGACGGCAGCCCACGAGGCTCCGCTGTCCCTGGGATTCTCCAGGCAAGAACACTGGAGTGGGTTGCCATTTCCTTCTCCAATGCACGAAAGAGAAAAGTGAAAGTGAAGTCGCTCAGTCATGTCCGACTCTTAGCAACCCCATGAACTGCAGCCTACCAGGCTCCTCCGTCCATGGATTTTCCAGTCAAGAGTACTGGAGTGGGGTGCCATTGCCTTCTCCGACCGAGGAAGCAACTCACTACAAAAGCTGCTCCCAAGAATGCGCCCTCTACTGGAGGGGTGAAGAAACCTCATCTTTACAGGCCTCCGTGAAATTAGACGTCATCAGAAGTCCACTGAACTTCGCAAACTCCCCTTCCAGCATCTGGTGTGGGAAATCGCTCAGGACTTCAAAACAGATCTGCGCTTCCAGAGTGCAGTTATTGGTGCTTTGCAGAAGGCAACTGAGGCCTATCTTGTTGGCCTTTTTGAAGACACTAACCTGTGTGCTCACCTCACATGCTGGTAAAGTAATGCTCAAAATTCTCCAAGCCAGGCTTCAGCAATACATGAACCGTGAACTTCCTGATGTTCAAGCTAGTTTTAGAAAAGGCAGAGGAACCAGAAATCAAATTGCCAACATCCGCTGGATCATCGAAAAAGCAAGAGAGTTCCAGAAAAGCATCTATTTCTGCTTTATTGACTATGCCAAAGCCTTTGACTGTCTGGATCACAATCAACTGTGGAAAATTCTGAAAGAGATGGGAATACCAGACCACCTGACCTGTCTCTTGAGAAATCTGTATGCAGGTCAAGAAGCAACAGTTAGAACTGGACATGGAACAACAGACTGGTTCCATGGAAAAGGAGTGCGTCAAGGCTGTATATTGTCACCCTGCTTATTTAACTTATATGTAGAGTACATCATGAGAAACACTGGACTAGAAGAAACACAAGCTGGAATCAAGATTGCCAGGAGAAATCTCAATAACCTCAGAACTGCAAATGACACCACCCTTATGGCAGAAAGTGAAGAGGAACTAAAAACCCTCTTGATGAAAGTCAAAGAGGAGAGTGAAAAAGTTGGCTTAAAGCTCTACATTCAGAAAACGAAGATCATGGCATCCGGTCCCATCACTTCATGGCAAATAGATGGGGAAACAGTGGAAACAGTGTCAGACTTTATTTTGGGGGGCTCCAAGATCACTGCAGATGGTGACTGCAGCCATGAAATTAAAAGTTGGAAGAAAAGTTGCGACCAGCCTAGATAGTATATTCAAAAGCAGAGACATTACTTTGCCGACTAAGGTCCATCTAGTCAAGGCTATGGTTTTTCCTGTGGTCATGTATGGATGTGAGAGTTGGACTGTGAAGAAGGCTGAGCGCCGAAGAATTGATGCTTTTGAACTGTGGTGTTGGAGGAGACTCTTGAGGGTCCCTTGGACTGCAAGGAGATTCAACGTGTCCATTCTGAAGGAGATCAACCCTGGGATTTCTTTGGAAGGAATGATGCTAAAGCTGAAACTCCAGTACTTTGGCCACCTCATGTGAAGAGTTGACTCATTGGAAAAGACTCTGATGCTGGGAGGGATTGGGGGCAGGAGGAGAAGGGGACGACCGAGGATGAGATGGCTGGATGGACGTGAGTCTGAGTGAACTCCGGGAGATGGTGATGGACAGGGAGGCCTGGCGTACTGCGATTCATGGGGTCACAAAGAGTCGGACACGACTGAGCGACTGAACTGAACTGAACCTGTGTGCTATCTATGCCAAACGTTTCACAGTTATGCCATAAGACATGAGCTAGCACGCCGCATATGTGGAGAACGTGCTTAAGAATCCACTAAGATGGTAAACATTTCATTCTTTAAAAAAAAAAAAAAATTATCTTCTTCCTGCTATTGGTAATTCTGAACATTAGATATTTTTTTTCCATGGGGTCAAAAGGTACCTAAGTATATGATTGCAAGTGGAAAAATAGGGGACAGAAATCAGGTACTGGCAGTTTTTCCATTTTCATTTGTGTGTGAATTTTTTATATAAATGCAGGACATAAAGTATTAATGAATGTCAGAATGTTTCAGTGAACAAGTTTTAGCAGTTCAACTTTATAACAATTATAAATCTGTTAAATTTTTCTGGACAATGCTGGCATTTGGATTTTTTTAAAACAAGTAAATTTCTTATTGACTGAAAAAAATATATATATATAGTTCTGGAATTCTCTGGTGGTACAGTGGTTAAGACTCTACAATTCCACCGCAGGGGGCATGATTTCAATCCCTGGTTGGGGAACTAAGATCCCACTTGCCTCATGGTGTGACCAAAAAAAAAAAGATTTTTTTTTTTTTTTTCATGAAAAGAGTATGGTTCTGGAGTCAGATTACCAGAGTTCAAGTTCTGGTTCTACCTTACTATTGATCTTGGCAAAGTTAATCTAATCCATCTGTGCCTCAGTTTCCCCATCTATGAAACAGACACCAAATACCCAGTAAGTCCTCAGTAAATGTTCAATATGCCCGATGGTGTGTGTGTGGGCAGGCGGGGGGTGGTGGCAGGGAGCTATTCCCTATGGAGGGGGCAGCGCTTGACGGAAGGGAGAGGATGAGGCTCAGGGATACCTGAGGCTGGGTTTTACAAACGTGAAAGAAAATGAAAGTGAAAGTGAAGTCGCTGTCCTGTCCGACTCTTTGCGACTCCATGGACTGTAGCCCACCAGGCTCCTCCATCCATGGGATTCTCCAGGCAAGAGTACTGGAGTGGGGTGCCATTTCCTTTTACAAACGTGGGGAGCTCAGATGGGACTGGGTACCAGCAGAAGTTTAAAGCATCACGTCTTCACCTAGGGCCAATCTAATTCATAGATTATAATATCCTAGCTTAGAACCTGGGAAATGTCATATGTGCAGGCTTCTGAAATCTGGTAGAGGCATAGGAAGAAGGGAAGGGCGGTGAGGAGATGTATCACATCTACACACTTATCTGGTCACTTGCTGAACTATTACCCAAGTCATCTGTGACATGCGGCAGGTGCTCCAGGCTCCAGCTCAGTTCTGCTTTGCCACTAGTTACGTCCCTGACAAGTCTTAATTATGTGCCAGGGAAGAATGACTGACTTGCAGTCACTGATTCTCTCACACTCCCTCCATTCTACAGAACCACCCTGGACTATGGGCAAAGAAAATGTCCCCAAAGGGCAGGGGAGTGCTGGCCAGTGGACTGGCAGCACTGGAATTACCGGGAATCCTGGTTAGAACTATAGTCTTGCAGGCCCCAGACCAGACTTATGGAACCAGACTCTGCAGGCAGGGCTGGAAACCCATTCCCAGGGAGTCACTGTCTCTCTCAGGATTCTCCCATCCAAGTACTAACCAGCCCGACCCTGCTTAGCTTCTGAGATCAGACAAGCTCAGGTGCACTCAGGATGGTATGGCCATGGACCCTCTCAGGATTCTGACCCTGAGATCCAGGTCAAGAGAAGAATGTGTTCCCTGTAGCCACAGAAGGGCAGGGAGATGAGCTAGAAGGGAAAGTCATCTTGTCCAACTTTCCTCTTAGACATGAGGAAACTGAGGCCTGAGGCCACATGGCTCACTGCTTATATGAGGAGTGTCAGCTGGATGAGACAGGAAGTGTAATCCTTGGTGTTTCCAGCCCAAGATCCAGCTCCCCAGGAAATCTAGGACAACATTGGGCCCCTGTCAGCACTTCACCCAGAGCCAACCACACAGCGAGCACTCGGACGGCATGCAGAGAGAGGAAGGAGGGGAATAGGGGGCTGGGCAGGGGGAAAGCTGGTGTCCGGGCAGTTTCACTACAACCCTCCACGTACCCAGGGTGTAGTAATCTCCATCAGAGGCCTTCACTGGCTTCAATGGGCCAAGAAAATTTTCAAAGTAAGCTGCCACTCGGACACTGGTCATGGGAACGCCAATGGACCAGAAATACTCCTCCACCTCTCCCTTCCTGTCAAAGTGCAGCACCTCCAGCTTGCCATTTGTCAGGCGCTTGACGTTCTCCAGGCCGCTGTACACCACGTGCTTCAGACCCTGGCTCTTGGCAACATCAGCCACCACCTTTCCCTGAGGGACAAAGGTAGACGCCTTATAGAGAAGGTTGAATTTGCATGCAGACTGGGGGGCTGGTTCTGGGTCCTCTACCCACCCCCTCTTTCTCTTATAGTCCTCCTTGGAGGAGAGTTTTCCCAGCCTCAGATCATAGGAGAGGCCACCAGGATCCAGGAGCAGAGGCTCCACTGTGTCAAAATGCTGAACGCATCTTCTGGTGCAAACAGTAAGGAACCCGGCCCCTGCCTCTGGGCTGTCAGCAACTCTGTGATCCACTACCACATATATATATAAGAAGCTCAGGGATACCTGAGAAAGCAGTGTGTAATGTTTTCTGATAATAGATTATATCTGTTCACCATTTGGATACTGAGGGCAAAATGGAGGGATATTTATATATAATTGTTTTTTATAAATACACACACACATACAAGCATGCATGGATGTACATATATTTTCTTTTTTGTAGTTTTAGTTCCAATTTTTTCAAAGCTCCTTCATCCTTCCTCTCCTTCTCTCTTTTTTCCTTCTTTTCCTCACAAAACCCCATACCAGACAGAGAGGACATAACTAATCTGGCTTAGGTTTAGAAAGTGAGACAGAGAAATGACTTGTACCCCTGCATTCCACAGTGAGTGAATATCAGAATTAGAACTCAGAGTTTCTAAAATAAGCCTTTCCGAAATTTATCACTTAAAGACAAGCTGTAAGTGACGCAATTAACAGACGTTCCTAAAATGGTTCAATCCTGCTCTTAATTTTTTTTGAATTTTACCATTTCTGAAAAAGTCTGACCCCATCCATTACATTTTAAAAATCTAATCTTCATATTTTCTATTTAAACTTATGTATAAATTGCAAATAGTACTGGCATAGAGGAGGGGAAAGTAGATCTTATAACGACAGAAAAGTTCGCTGTACCCCTCATGGTGATAACTACTTTCCAAAAATTCTGTGGGCTCATTCCTGATATTCTACGTGCTCATTTTCATCTCTTTTAGCTGCTTCTTTATTTCTAAATAACATGTTTAATACTGTTAATCCTTGGTTTTTCTCAGTTTAAGAAATCATCTACTAAATTTCTACTATAACAGAGAAGCCCCATCTTCAGCTCGCGCTCTCTCGCACGCGCGTGCTCACTCTCTGTCCCCCCCCCCCTCTCTCTCCCCCCCTCTCTCCCCCCTCTCTCTCCCTCCCTCTCTCTCTCTCCCTCTCTCCCTCTCGCTCTCTCCCCCCTCTCTCTCCCTCGCTCTCGCTCTCTCCCTCTCTCCCTCTCTCTCTCTCTCTCTCTCTCCCCCCCCCCCCCCCCCCCCCCCCCCCCCCCCCTCCCTCCCTCCCTCCTTCCCTCCCTCTCTCTCTCTCTCTCTCTCTCTCTCTCTCTCTCTCTCTCTCTCTCTCTCTCTCTCTCCCCCTCATGGGCTTCCCTGGTGGCTCAGTGGTAAAGTACCTGCCTGCAAAGCAGGAGATGCATCAGGAGAAGCGAGTTTGATCTTTGGGTCAGGGAAGACCCCTGGAGAAGAAAACAGCAGTATCCTTGCCTGGGAAAATCCTCTGGATAAAGGAGCCTGGTGGGCTACAGTCCATTGGGTCGCAAAGCGTTGGGCACATCTTAACAACAGCACAACAGTATTCTCACACATACAGCCCACCACCACCACAACCATCACATACATACACAGCTGCCCTTCTTTCATCCTCAGAATATGTATTTGGGGCTACATCATTCATCGGTGCTAACACAGGTGAAGCAGAGCCCCGCGATATTTTATGGTCATACTCACTTTTTCGACAAATTTTCATTTTCCCTGGAGTTCATCCTTGTGGCTCATTTGCTTGTTTGCTTACTTCCTTTCTTATGTATGCATTGTTAATTCATTTCCAGATTCTCTGCCAGAAGTCTAAACACAGTCCTTCCATTTTGTTCTTCCCATTTCACTCTCAGAGTAACCTTAATTCATGGGATGTCCTTGCTGCCAACCCTCACGTGCCATCTACTACAAATGGTAAACATCAGAGGCTCTAATAACTGGCTTCACTACATGACCACTCTCAGATCTCCAAGGTCACCTCTGGACAGATGTCACATGACACTGATTTTACAGTCACCTAATAATCCACCTGAAGTACATGGATTTCATAAATGCCAGAGAGAAGTGATGGGGTGAGGCCCAACCCCATCCAGGGAGGGCAGCATGGCCAGGCAGGAAAAAAGAAAGGGCTTATACTTGGTTCCCACCTGACACACTTCTTTCTCTTTGCTGAAATGGTCCCAGAAGTTGGTTACCAGGAAGGCCCCATAAGCTCCTTTCAAGGCAGCCTCCACCGATGCTTTGTCATTCAGGTCCCCTTCAACCACCTTGGCCCCAAGGTCCCGGAGCACCTGCGCCTTCGGGCGGGTCACATCGGGTCAGCGCTCTCACCACATATTTTTTGCCCTCGAACATGGCCCTGGCCACAGAGCCGCCCTGAGCTCCTGTGGAATTGGGGAAGAAAAAACACAGAAAGGATCAGGAAGAAAGTTCACTAAAAGAAGCTGGTCAAGGAATCCAGTTACTCAGAGTAAAACTGCTGCTGGAACTACTTCAGGAGGCATTCCCATGGCTTGCAAGAGCGGTTTTCAAATTAGGTTTCTCACAGCACTCTCAGAGGTAGCTTAGCAGAAGCCGTGGAGGAGAGAAAGAATGGGGGAGCCTGGAGGCAACAGGGAGGCCAGGAGAGCAGGGGACCAGAGCCTCCACCCCAGAGTCCACTAAGCAATTCTACTTTTAACTGGTCAGGCTCCTCTGTCCATGGAATTTTGCAGGCAAGAATACTGGAATGGGTTACCATTCCCTTCTCCAGGGGATCTTTTCAACCTGGGGATCAAACCTGGGTCTCCTACCTTGCAGGCAGATTCTTTACCATCTGAGCCACAAGAGAAGCCTTAACTGGTCAGAGGTTTCATTTTTTAGGTTCTTCGTAGAATTTTACTTTCAAAAGAAGTTCCTATTCTTTTTTTTTTTTTTAAAGGTTGAAAACTTGCAGAAATTTCTTTTTGTGATGTTCAAGACTGTTCATGATATGGTCATCACTCACCTGATTTACCCACTTTACAAATATTTACTGAATGTCCTCTGGGGGATACCATATACTCTACACATTCACTGATATTTGGGATCCTCCATCAGACTGGTCCCACATCTGTCCTGAATTTCGTGTGTGTGTGGTTCAAAATACACCTTCCGTTCTCTCTCCTGCCTAGCTCCTTGAGAGGCTGCCCTGTATGAAATCCATCAGTGGGCTCTTTTGCCTTCAGTCTGGGTCTGGCCAGCGGAGGGCATCAACAGGGGACCCAGGGGTTGGAGCAGTGGTGGACCCTTCACATTGCTGCTCTTCCCAGGGTTTGGTCCTCTCTCTTGTCCTTTGGTCCTTTCGTGTTGCTTGCTTAGTCTTTCTGTTCTTTCCCATCTTTACTAAATTTTCTCAACTTCTCTGAGAGAGTGTGGCACTTCTTTTTTGGGGTACCCCAAATGATAGACCACTGATAATCCTGCCGTTGGGGACTTTGCCTTTGGACCCTTAGCCAGTTTTGTACTCTTGTACTGAATATGAACGGATAGCCAAAGTTCATCAAATGTTCGAGGAAAGCCACCAACATGAAAGGTAAAACCAAAATAAACAAACTGATAAAAAAAAAAAAGAAAAGGTAAAAAAAAAAGGCAGGGAACAGAAGAAAATTTTTAAAGGATTAATATCCTCAGAGATTGGAGAAGATATTACATTGAGAAGACTATTTCTGAAATGCTACATCTATAAAAATTAAAATTCAATTTAAAAAAATCTGTTGACCTTATTAGTTTGCTAGAGCTGCCATAACCAGATTCTACAGAATGGTGGCTTCAACAACCCATATTTTTCATACCCCTGGAGGCCAGAAGGCCATGAACAAGATGTCCTCGTCTGGCTTGATTTCTCCTGAAGCCGCTCTCCTCGGATTGTAAAAAGAGAGGCAGCTCACTGTGTGTTCATGCGGTCCTTCCTGTGTGCCCTTGAGCCCCTCGTGTCTCTGTGTCAAACTTCCTTCTTCTCAAGAGAACAGCAGTCAGATTGGACCGTGGCCCACTCTTGTGGCCTCACTTTAACTGAACTGCCTCTTTAAATGACCTCTTTAACAATACAATAACACATTGTATATGTGCAAATACTGTCACATTCAGAAGTACTAGAGATTAGGTTTCAACATATGAACTAGGGGAGGGACACGGTGCAACTCAAAACACTAACTGTTGTAATTATTTCCTTAGGACTGTACTGTAACAAAGTTCACCTTGAAGACAAACTCTTTACTCTTTATCCCCGTTTGCCATTCATGTTTTGAGATTAGTGCCTGGAACCTTGCAAGCTTTCAATATCTGTTTATTGAATGAAAGAATGAGTGAATGAAGGAAGTACAAATAATGAAACCTCTGTGCTCTGCATTCTCAGCTTTCAGATGGACAGTCTTTGCCTGGACCCATATAAAATGGAGACGCAAGCAATATGGACAAATATGAAAAAATAAGAGGAGTTGAATCAAAACCAGAACTGGCTCTCCTAATCACACCCACTTTAATGTCTCATTAAGACTCAAACCAGGGGACGAATTCAACCATATTGGCTGTGCTCCCTTGCAGGTGAGTCCATGAAGAGAGCAGCATTTTAATGGCAGACACTGGAGATGATGCTCAAGCGTTTGACATGCAAACGCATCCACAAGTAAGGGTTAACACTTTCCCTATCACGTTTAATTAGGCATCTTGTATTTTTATCTGCCAAATCTAGTAACCCTTTCCCAAATCCCCAAACACATACCCAGAAATCCAAGGTTATTGAACAAAGGATTAAAACTGGGCAGTAAAGCAATCAGCACACCTCCTCAGCCAACTGCAAGCCAACTTTCTTCAACTTTAACACATCTAACCTGATTCCTTTAGGAGCCACTCCCAAGGCTCTTACCATCCTTCTATTCTGAATGCCGAGGCAGCAACTCAAGTTTAAAGAGACTGAAACAGGGCTCCTGACCTGTCTTGACCTGCTCCCTCCAGGTCCCCCCCATTTCACAACTTCATTCTTTCATTTGCTCAAGCCAGAACACTTAGGAGTCATTCTTTACCTCTGATATCTGACCCATCAGGGAACCACGTCAATGCTCCTTAAAACATATTGGGAATCTGACCACTCCCTAGCCTAAGCCATTGTCAATCATGCCTGATTTAGGGCAACAGCCTCCTAAGTCTCCCTGCTTCAGCCCTTGCCCCCTACAGCTTCTTCACCAAACAGAAACCAACATGAAGCTTTAGCACCAAGTCTTATCATGTCACAACTCTGCTCAAAACCCTTCAGTGACTTCTCATCTCTTTCAGGAAAAACCAACAGCTTCACTATTGCCCTAATACAATATACAGCCATCCCCTCATCTGATTGCCTTTTTCTTCCTTTTAAAGTCAGTGTCATACCTGGCTCTTGGAGTTGTTTAGGGGGCAATGTGGGGAACTGCTATACGGGCTTTCTCTAGTCCAGGCTAGTGAGAGCTACTTTCTAGTTGCAGTACGAGGGCTTCTCATTTTGGCGGCCTCTGTTGTTGTGGAAGACAGGCTGAAGAGGGTACAGGCTTCAGCAGCTGCCAGACTTAGTTGCTCTGCAGCATGTGGGATCTTCCTAAACCAGGGATCAAACTGGTTGGTGTCTCCTGCATTGGCAGGCAGATTCTTTACCACTGAGCCACCTGGGAAGCCCATGGCTTTTGGGTTTTTGAGAATTTACTTCTCTTTTTCTCCCCACTTTAGCACTTGCCTCCCTTCAGATAAAACCCCTGTCCTCATAGAGCTTCTATCCTAGTGTGGAGAGAAGATGGTAAAGGAAGAAATCAAGCGGGAAGAGGAGTCAGACAGTGGCAGGGTGGAGTGAAGTTGCCATTTTAAAAAAGGAAAGTCTGGAGAGCAGTTATGGGCTTGGAAGACATGAGAGAGAAATCATCGTGGGTGACGAAGGAAGGAAGATTATTCTAGGCTGAGGGAGCAGCCAGTGCAAAGGCCTTAAGTTGGGAGTGTGTTTGGGGAACAGGCAGAGTGGGAGAGGGAGAATGGCAGAGGGAGAAGGGTCTTGCAGGCCAATATTTGGGCTTTCGTTTCACTTGAGTGAGGTAGGGGGCGCTGTTGCGGGGGGGGGGTTTCAGTCGAGACCTGCCATGATCCAACAGTTTCAAATAGATCAGCAAAAGGCAGAAATGAGAACTGACAGACAGAGAGTGAGCTGATTGGAAAGATCTGCAAAGATAGGTCTAGCTGTTGGAGCACAGATTGTGAGGGAGGCAGAGTGGAAGCAGAAATGCCAGTTTCAAGGCTCGGGCAGCTGTGCATGAGAGGAGTCCGGGCGTGCGTTCTCCTAATCCCCACCCTCTCCGTCCTTTCAGAGTCCTTCCTGTTCTGGTCAGGATGCAGCTATCTTCTACATGCCCATGGCCTTCTCACATTTGCTCCTTGTGTTTGTCAGGAAGTGAGTGGAGAAAAGTCTGTAGTGGATAACTTGTGCTGAAAT
This sequence comes from Ovis aries, assembly GCF_016772045.2. Taxonomy (NCBI): domain Eukaryota; kingdom Metazoa; phylum Chordata; class Mammalia; order Artiodactyla; family Bovidae; genus Ovis; species Ovis aries. The sequence goes on from NC_056054.1 coordinate 202,051,131, forward strand.
GAGACTTACACCAACAAATCAGCCCATGATCAAGAACAAGAGAATATGTCAGATGTCCTTGTGCCTCTTGAGATCATTTCTGAACAAATCAAGTCAAATCACCCTGCCCCTTTACCACATCAGAAATGCAAGCAAATGATAAACTTTTTCAAATTTCTCCAAAGGGCTCTTTGTTCAGTCTATGCTTGCAGGCTCTGAAGTTAAAAACAGGAAAACAAGAAAGTAAGCCAAGTCAGCACACACTTTTAACGTAAGAAGTTTTTTACCTGTTGCTCCAAACACTGCAATTATTTTCTTGCTGGTCATGTTACTAAACAGTCAATGCAGTAGCAGTACTTTCCTCCGAACAGCACGACAGCAGCTGAAATGCAGTTTCTGTCTGCCTTTTAGAATTTAAAACCTTTCTGATTACCACACCCACCGCTGACTTTGTCCCTGCCTTGTAAAAACTTTTGTTATCACCACCTAACTAACTCACTCTGACACTGCAATTTTCTAAAGGAGGTTTCATTTATTCACTTACTCATGTGTTCAGCAAATGTGTAGTGAGTACTTTTGGTATATTAGGCACTGAACTAGAGGCTCTGGTAAGGAAGACAGGCTAGTAAGTAAAAGAAAAGCAGAGAGAAAGGGAAAGGGAATGTAGGTCCTGGAGGGAAAACACAAAACCCAGAATGGGGGTGTTAGGGAAGGCTTTTGAGGGAAGATGTCACTGGAGCTGGCCTGAAGACCCCATGAACTGTTCAATTAGTGAGAGCAGGGAGAGAGACCATCCCAGGCAGGAGGAGCCACACATAGTCAAGTTCACAGGCAGGGTAATCATGACAAAGGGCTCAAGATGGCTGCAAAAATGCTACTTGAATGGTGAGAAGTAAGACTGGGAAGGATGGCAGAAGGCAGAGGACAAAGGGCCGGTTTGTGGATTTATCCTGGCAGCCATAGCAGGTTTTAGGTGATCCTCTGGCAGCAGAGTGGAGGATGGATTGAAAGAAGATAATGCTGGGAGCAGGGACTCCCCTAAGGAGACAAATAAGAAATGATACAGTTGAGAAGTGACAAAACCTTGAATGGAGGTGATGTTTTGGATTAAATTGTGCCCCTCCAAGATTCCTGGGTTGAAGTCCTACCTCCCAACACCTCAGGATGTGATCTTATTTGGAGAGAGAGTATATACAGAGGTCCAGTCAAGGTAAAGTGGATCATTAGAATGTACCTAATCCAATATGACTGATCTACTTATAAAAAGGGGAAATTTGGAGATTTCTCTGGTGGTCCAGTGGTTAAGAGTGTGCTTCCATTGCAAAGGGTATGGGTTCCATTCCTGGTCAGGGAACTAAGATCCCACATGCTGTACAACATGGCCAATCAATCAATCAAGAGAAAGTGGGAAATTTGAACACAGAAGGAAGACAATGTGAAAATACAAGGAGAATGCCATGTGAACGTTAAGGTGGCCATCCACGGGCCTAAGAGAGAGATCTGGAGTAGATCCTTCCCTCACAGCCTGCAGAAGGAATCAGACCTACCAAAAGCTGGATTTCCAGCCTCCAGAACCATGAGATGATAAAGTTCTGTAGTTTGATCAACCCACTTTATGGTACCTTGGTGCAGCGACCCTAGCAAGCCAACAGAGGCAGTGACAATGAGGGTGAAGAGAAAGATATTCAGGAAGTAAAAGTAAGAAGGCCTGTATGATTGATTGGATGGGGGAAGGGAAAGTGAGAAAGGACTGAAAATGGCTCTGCCAACTGGAGGGGTTGGCAGTGGAGGAACAGTAGTGGGGCTCAGGGGGAAATGAGCTCAGAACTGGACCTTTGGGTTTGGGGCTGCAGCTGGTTGAGAAACTGGGAGCTGAGGGAATGACAAATGCAAGTGTAGGTGTCCCCTTTAAGGAAACTTGCTATAAAGGAAGTAAGAGTGGACTGTGGTTATAAGGCTCAATAAAGTTTTCAGTAGGAAAGACTTGAACACATTTGTGGATTGAGGTGGCTCTCTCCTTCCCCCCATACTCTGCTTTATTTTTCTTGATAACATTTATGACCTGACGTGTTACAGGCATGTTTATTTGCTCATATGTTTATTTCTGCTCCCTGCTCCCCACAGCTAGGCTGTTTTTGTTCTATTCACTTGCATATATCTCCAGTGCCTACAACTATATCTGGCACATGGCAGGTGGAGGATAAATATTTGTTGAATGAATGAAAGAATAATTGGTAGCGATAGATCACTGGGAAAGCTGTAGGGCACAAATTCTGCATCACAAATGAAGAGGAGCTGAAAATAGCAGATACCACAGGATTACCTGGAGCCCTCTGCCAAAAGGCTGTGAAGATGGATCCAAAATAGGGAGTAACCTGCCCCTTGCCTGCAGCCTGTCTGCCCCTTGCCTTTCCCTCCACCCTCCTGCTCCTATCACCTACTCCTGCCTGTTCATCCTTGTGAGAGGAAGCAGTTCTCCCACCTACCCTCCTGTATAGTATAACCCACAAGGAAACAGAGAGGTAAATTCTGGAATTGCTACAGACTGGAAGAATTGATAATTCACATCTTTCCATTTCATGTCACAAGAAAGATATATGACACCTCTGCTATCCTACACTACATATAGTTTTACCCTAGCCATATGGAGAGTTCTCAATGCCATTAAAAAGATTTACATTCAAGGAAGTTTATCCATGGCATTATTTGTATTTAAAAAAACACCTGGAGATGATCTAAATGCCCACTTCTTTGTTTTTCAGTCGCTCAGTCATGTCGGACTCTCTGTGACCCCATGGACTGCAGCACGCCAGGCTTCCATGTCCTTCACCATCTCCCAGAACTTGCTCAGACTCAGGTCCATTGAGTCAGTGATGCCATCCAACCATCTCATCCTGTGGGCGAAAAAAAAAAAAAGTTAGCTTTTTAACTAAGCTAATCCCTACCAGGGCAAGTAGCAACCCATTAAGAGACTAGGTGTTCAAACAGAAGTCAGTGATGCCGTTTTCTTTGTAATTGGAAGGCATCCTAAGCTGATGCCTCAACATTTATTTAGGGTCCTCTTGATAGGAAGAGTTTGCTTTTTCGGTCTGCCCAGCCAAGAGAATGAGAGAATGGGCAGGACTCTGCTCTCAACGTTCAGCTCTGCACTCCCTTGCCTATGTTTGCTTCTTACTTCCAAGTGTAATTAACTCAACCCAGTAAATCCACAACTAGAAAGCTGTGCAACACGTGACAAAAGCTTTAGAGTATGACCATCCCAATCCTCCCTCTTGGACACTTTGTAAAATTTCCCTAAACTTCAGTTTCTTCATTTATAAAATGGGGGGTGGGGGCAGTGATTGTAGTATCTCCCTCTTACAGATGTGGTGAGGATTACATGCAATTAAACTACTTAGTCTTCCCAGGTGGTTCAGTAGTTAAGACTCCACACTTCCATTGCTGGGGAACTAAGATCCTGCATGCCATGGGGCCAAAAAAACCAAACAAACTGAAAGCCAAGCCATGCAGTCTAAGCCAGAGGCCCCAGCTCCCATGGTCCTGACTGGGGGTGGTAGACAAATACCATAAAGAGGAAGCAAGTGAGGACACCTCCTTAGAGAAATTCTTGGATTATCAGGAGGAATTGGGGCTGGCTGGGCATGGGGAGAGGATTCGGGAAATTTAGCTGGTTGAGCATCAAATACTGTTTTGTAATCACTCATTCAGCTTCTCACTTTGGCATGCTGATGTGGTCTGAGAAGATCTGTGTTACGCTTAAAAAGCTCAGTCATTCAGCAAGGTAGCAGCATACAAGATCAACATACAGAAATGCGTTGCATTTCTTTATACTAACAATGAAATATCAGAAAGGAAATGTCAAAACAAAAATAAAATCCCTTTTTAAATTGCATTAAAAAATACTTAGGAATAAACCTGATCAAAGAGGTAAAAGACTTTTATGCCGAGAACTACTAAACATTTAATAGAGGAAACTGAAGATGACTCAAAGAAATGGAAAGATAGTCCATGCTCTCAAACTGGAAGAATTAATAAAGTTAAAATGGCCATACTACCAAATGTAATCTACAGGTGTCTTTCGATCCATATCAGAAAACTCAGTCCACTCTGTGTGTGTGTGTGTTTGTGTGTGTGTGTGTGTGTGTGTGTGTGTGTTAGTTGCTTAGTTGTGTCTGACTCATTGAGTCTTCTTTTAATGATGCTGGCCCTATGAATATTCTGATGAGGACAATATTAACATTAAGATATTCCATTTTACCCTACCAAACCAGCAAAAGAAAATCATATCAGAAAATTCTCTGGTGGTCCAGTGGTTAGGACTCTGTGCTTCCAAGCAGAGGGCTCTGGTTCTAACCCTTATTTAGGGAACTAACTTTCTCCTGAGACACACAGCACCCCCCAAAGAAAGTCTGATGTGATGTGTATCAGAAGACAAAGTTTTCCTTTCTTTCACATCTGTCCAGTTCAGAAGATGTCTTCCTGTATGCCACACTTTGTTTTCTGTGTCTTCTTCTACATTTTCACAATGACACCTGTCCAACTACTAGCAAATGATTAAAGGAAACAATAAAAAGAAAACACCTAGAGGAAAATGTAAAGATACATTAATTTCACTCAGGATGAGGACTTTTTCAGTCTATATGTGATAAAGAAATTCCTAACAAAGAAAATCTGCAGCTCTGTCTACATGAAAATTTAGAGTGTCTTGTGGTCGATACAAACTGGGATAGCTGCCCAGCTCATACTAATTTCCCATTGACCGTTTTTGTTCCATTGCTTCTTTTCTCGGTAATAGACCTGCCTCCCAGCAGAGGCATGTAACCTAGGCTAGCCAATTATAGTGTCTCTCTGTTCCCACTTCCTATTCATTTTTTTGTCTATTAATTCATTCCATAACTGTTTCTGGATTCAATGATGAACAAAATATTCTGGTATTTTCTTGAAGCTTTGGATTTAGGGAGAAATAAGCATTAATCAAACACTTATGCTAATAAACACATAATTATAAACAGAAATTTGTAAGGCCTCTCCAGACAGCCATTTTGCTTTTTTGCTTTTCCATGAGGATGGTCTTGATCCCTGTCTCCTGTACAATGTCACGAACCTCATTCCATAGTTCATCAGGCACTCTGTCTATCAGATCTAGGCCCTTAAATCTATTTCTCACTTCCACTGTATAATCATAAGGGATTGATTTAGGTCATACCTGAATGGTCTAGCGGTTTTCCCTACTTTCTTCAATTTAAGTCTGAATTTGGTAATAAGAAGTTCATAATCTGAGCCACAGTCAGCTCCTGGTCTTGTTTTTGTTGACTGTATAGAGCTTCTCCATCTTTGGCTGCAAAGAATATAATCAATCTGATTTCGGTGTTGACCATCTGGTGATGTCCATCTGTAGAGTCTTCTCTTGTGTTGTTGGAAGAGGGTGTTTGCTATGACCAGTGCATGTTCTTGGCAAAACTCTATTAGTCTTTGCCCTGCTTCATTCCATATTCCAAGGCCAAATTTGCCTGTTACTCCAGGTGTTTCTTGACTTCCTACTTTTGCATTCCAGTCCCTTATAATGAAAAGGACATCTTTTTTGGGTGTTAGTTCTAGAAGGTCTTGTAGGTCTTCATAGAACCATTCAACTTCAGCTTCTTCAGCGTTACTGGTTGGGGCATAGACTTGGATTACTGTGATATTGAATGGTTTGCCTTGGAAATGAACAGAGATCATTCTGTCGTTTTTGAGATTGGATCCAAGTACTGCATTTCGGACTCTTTTGTTGTCCATGATGGCTACTCCATTTCTTCTGAGGGATTCCTGAATTGCCAACATCCGCTGGATCATCGAAAAGCAAGAGAGTTCCAGAAAAGCATCTATTTCTGCTTTACTGACTATGCCAAAGCCTTTGACTGTGTGGATCACAATCAACTGTGGAAAGTTCTGAAAGAGATGGGAATACCAGACCACCTGACCTGTGTCTTGAGAAATCTGTATGCAGGTCAGGAAGCAACACTTAAAACTGGACATGGAACAACAGACTGGTTCCAAATAGGAAAAGGAGTACGTCAAGGCTGTATATTGTCACCGTGCTTGTTTAACTTATATGCAGAGTACATCATGAGAAATGCTGGACTGGAAGAAGCACAAGATGGAATCAAGATTGCCGGGAGAAATCTCAATAACCTCAGATATGCAGATGACACCACCCGTATGGCAGAAAGTGAAGAGGAACTAAAAAGCCTCTTGATGAAAGTGAAAGAGGAGAGTGTGGCTTAAAGCTCAACATTCCGAAGATCACGGCATCCGGTCCCATCACTTCATGGGAAATGGATGGGGAAACAGTGGAAACAGTGTCAGACTTTATTTTTTGGGCTCCAAAATCATAGCAGATGGTGACTGCAGCCATGAAATTAAAAGATGCTTACTCCTTGGAAGAAAAGTTATTGCCAACCTAGATAACATATTCAAAAGCAGAGACATTACTTTGCTGACTAAAGTCCGTCTAGTCAAGGCTATGGTTTTTCCTGTGGTCATGTATGGATGTGAGAGCTGGACTGTGAAGAAGGCTGAGTGCTGAAGAATTGATGCTTTTGAACTGTGGTGTTGGAGAAGACTCTTGAGAGTCCCTTGGACTGCAAGGAGATCTAACCCGTCCATTCTGATGATCAGCCCTGGGATTTCTTTGGAAGGAATGATGCTAAAGCTGAAACTCCAGTACTTTGGCCACCTCATGTGAAGAGTTGACTCATTGGAAAAGACCCTGATGCTGGGAGGGATTGGGGCCAGGAGGAGAAGGGGATGACAGAGTATGAGATGGCTGGATGGCATCACCGACTCAATGGACGTGAGTCTGAGTGAACTCCAGGAGTTGGTGATGGACAGGGAGGCCTGGCGTGCTGCAATTCATGGAGTTGCAAAGAGTCGGACACGACTGAGTGATTGAACTGAACTGAGAAGTAGGGAGGAGCGCAGTGAGGATGGAAGGAGTGTCACTGGAGATAAAAGGTGAAGCATTGGGTCAAATAAACCATTGGGACTTCCCCAATGCCTCAGTGGGTAAAGAATCTGCCTGCAATGCAGGAGACAGAGTAGATGGGATCGGAGCCCTGGGTTGGGAAGATCCCCTGGAGGAGGAAATGACAACCCACTTCAGTATTCTTGCTGAAAAATCATATGGACGGAGGGGCCTGGCAGGCTACAGTACATGGGGTCACAAAGAGTTAGACATGACTGAGCGACTAAACACAAACCAGGTGAAAGGGATAATGAGGGCAGAGAGAAGACTGCAGGTAAGGAGAACCACACCTTCTGTCAGTGCTAAGAGCAATAGGAGATTAGCAGAGATAATCCTATCACTGGTTGTTAAAGAAATGCAAATTAAACAACTAACCTTTTATTGGACTTCCCTGATGACTCAGATGGTAAAGCGTCTGCCTACAATGCAGGAGACCCAGGTTAGATCACTGGGTGGGGAAGATCCCCTGCAGAAGGAAATGGCAACCCACTCCAGTACTATTGCCTGGAAAATCCCATGGACAGAGGAGCCTGGTAGGCTACAGTCCCTGGGGTCGCAAAGAGTCGGACACGACTGAGTGACTTCACTTTCACTTTCAACCTTTTCTATTAGATTCCTGGCTCAGAGGGTAAAGGGTCTGCCTACACTGTGGGAAACCGGGTTTGATCCCTGGGTGGGGAAGATCCTCTGGAGAGGGAAATGGCAACCCACTCCAGTACTCTTGCCTGGAAAATCCCACGGACTGAGGAGCCTGATAGGCTACAGTCCATGGCGTCGCAAAGACTCAGACACGACTGAGTGACTTCACTTCACTTCACTTTAGATTAGCAAAAGTTTTTAATTTTGACCCCCATGGTATGGTGAACATTCATAGATTGTGACCAAGAGTGTAAATTAATACAACTTTTTTGGAAACTGAGTTGACAGTATGTTTCCAAAGTCCTAAAAAAGAGATCTAGTACACAGTATAATGAATATAGACAATAATATTTTACTAAAAAAAGAATCCTAAAAAAGATCATGTTTGTTGACAAAGAATTGTTTCTACAAACCTATGCTAAACCCCCTCAAAAATTACTTTAAAAGCTCAGATGTAGATTTATGAACAAAAAAAATATTCAGTGAAGTATTATTTCAAATGTCAAAAAATTAGAAAAAACAAAATGATTAAATTATGTATAGCCATATGGTAGAATAGTATACAGCCAACAGTGCACGTGCAAGATATAGTGCTTTTCTAGTTAGAGGAAAGAATCCAATTAAAATGTTCCACTGCCAATAAAATATGTTAGCATTCAATGCATAATTTGCTGCTTAATAACTACTTGTTGAATACAAATTCATGATTGACAACAAATAAGATTAATGAAGCCTAGATGCATCATAAGATTTTAACATATATCTAATTTTGTATTTGTAGATGGAACTGCCTACTTGACAACGTCTGCTTCCATATTTCATAACATCTCAAACTTACTGAGTTCAAAATCAAACCCTAATCCCCTCCCAGTTTTTAACTCTTTCCCTTTCAGGCTTCCCCAGTCTGGCACACCACAGCCTATTTTGAGAGCTTCTTGATGTCTCCATCCCCTCACCCTTCTCCAAGTCCATTCAATTCTGTCTTCAAAATAGATCTAAGATCTGCTCATGTCTCTCTGTCTCCTTTGTCACCACTGTATAGCAATGGTCTTTCTCTCCTGGACCAATGCAATAGCTTCATAAGTGAGTGGTCTAGTTTCCACCTCCCTCCAACTCATTCTCTATCCAATGGAGAATGTGATCATATAAAAATAAAAACTGAGTCAACTCTTCCCCTACTGAAAACATTTCAATGGCTTTCCACTGTATTTACATAACATTCAACACCCTTCTATGACCTACATAATAATTGATAACTTATTATGGGCTAGGGGTCGCTAAGAGTCAGACACGGCTGAGCGACTTCACTTTCACTTTTCACTTTCATGCATTGGAGAAGGAAATGGCAAACCACTCCAGTGTTCTTGCCTGGAGAATCCCAGGGACAGGGGAGCCTGGTGGGCTGCCGTCTATGGGGTCGCACAGAGTCGGACACGACTGAAGCAACTTAGTAGCAGCAGCATGGGCTGGACAATTATCCTAAATGTTTTATATTTACTAACTCAAGGAATTTTAACAAAGCCTGTGAAGTAGGCGTTCTCGTAATTTCTAATTTACAGACAAGGCAAATGAGGCACAGAGGTTAAATTTGCCTAAGGGCTCTCAGTAATGGTGGAAACAGAGTTCAACCCCAGGTGGTCTAGACCCTGCTCTTAGCACCACTAGCCCCCTCCAATTCTTAGCTGTGCTCACGGGGATCCCGTGGTCTGGTCACTAGGCTCCTGGAGACTGACCAACTGTCCTTATATTAATGCATTTGTGCCCTGGCCTGACCCTCCCAGAGACACGGTTTCTACTTCTCTTTAAATAGCTGCTGCTTCTCATCTGTGTAAAAGAGGAATAATAAAATAGATGATGGCACATACTTACAGTGGAATACCATGCAACTAGTTTTAAAATATGAACTGAATGTATATGTACTAATATGGAATTTAGTGCATTTTAGATTGGTAAGTGAAAAAAAGCCAACCTATAGGATAGTATATTAAAATAAAAGAATATGTATAGCATGATATTAATAAATTTGTCTACCTATCAAAAGTCTAAAGGTTCAGACATTAAATTTTTAACTGAGGTTACCTCTGAGGAGTGAGATGGAAAAAAAAGAGTAAGAAAAAGGACTTTCACTTTCTACATTGTACAGTTCTTGTTTGAATATTTTTATTCCCAGACTACATTAGTAATATAATAATAATTCTAAGGCAAATATTTTCTTTATATGTAAATGTCTGATTGCTAAATTTTGTCATCTGGTATTCTAATTTTTGCTACTTTTATCCCTTTCCCAGTTTTCTCTAGGTAGCTAGAAAAGATGCCTAATTTAATTCTTTAATTTTTTTATAGGCTGAGCTTTTCTTTAGTGTTCACAATACTTCAAAATGATTGGCTGTTTCACCACAATTATTTACATTATGCAGCCATAGCCATCATTACTAACTAAATGTTTTCCTAATTGCCTCTGAGCTCTAAGCTGGTTCATGAAAATCAGCCTTAACTAAGTCGCCAACTTTTGATTTCCATGCTCATGTTTCCAAGCAATGATCAAGTGTTCAGCCACTTTGTTGTTGTTGTTCAGTTGCTCAGGCCTGTCCGATCCTTTGTGACCCCATGGGCTGTAGCATACCAGGCTTTCCTGTCCTTCCCCATCTCCTGGAGCTTGCTCAAACTCATGTCCTTTCAGTCACTTTATCTGCTATTGGTTCTCTGAGTGTTACTGAGTCCAAGCTCATACTGATCAATGCATGACAGGCCAATAAATCAAGACACAAAGTGTTGAGCCAAGAAATAGCAACTTTATTCAGAAATCCAGCAGACAGAGAAGATGGCAGACTAGTATCGCAAAGAATCATCTTACCCAAATCAGAATTTAGGCTTCTTTTATATGAAAAGGGACATCTTTTTTGGGGGGGGGCGGGGGGGGCGTTAATTCTAGAAGATCTTGTAGGTCTTCATAGAACTGTTCTGCAGCTATGAAATTAAAAGACACATGCTCCTTGGAAGAAAAGCTATGACCAACCTAGACAGCATATTAGAAAGCAGAGACAGTACTTTGCCGACAAAGGTCTATATAGTTAAAGCTATGGTTTTTCTAGTAGTCACGTATGGATGTGAGAGTTGGACCATAAAGAAAGCTGAGTCCTGAATATTCATTGGAAGG